>NC_053040.3:449224162-449827673 GCF_002575655.3 Aegilops tauschii subsp. strangulata
CTCTCTATCCCTTCTAACAGAAACGAAGCATATGAGAATTAGTACTGCCGGCGTCGCATGGGAATGGGGTCGAAGTTGTTGTGGCGTCCGGCGCAACATCAATGGTCCCTCGGGTGGAGTAACGGGCGGCAGTTAGCATGCTTGCCTCGTTTGCAGCATGATTGGTCCCTCGAGAACTAGGAAAGTTACTTCCTCTGTTTTTATTTACTCTGTATATTAGATTTGACTGAAGTCAAACTTCGTAAAATTTGATCAAGTTTACAGAAAACAATATAAACATTTATCATAACAAATCTATATGAGGTGAAAGTACATTTAATAATGAATCTAATGATATTGATTTATTATTGCATATGTTCATATTTTTGTTTATAAACTTTTTCAAAATTTATAAAGCTTGACTTTGATCAAAGCTAATACGCGAATTAAATAAAAACGGAGGGAGTACTAGCTTGCCTAGGAAACCCGTTTATTTTTTATTGGACACGTAATCAGCTTGCAATATGCAAACGATATTTTGCGCACGCGAGTCAATCCAACATCATGTTGCTCTGTTAGCTCTAAACTATGAATGACTTTTCACGATATCGAATTCGCTTACAAGCGTTCGATAGTGACGGGATTCAGAGAAGTCCAGAGAGAAGGGAGTGGTTGACCCATTCTTCTCGAGGGACGTGACTTGATGGTGCGCTTGGGCCTTGGGCCGTGCGGGGTGTACTTGTCAGTAGGGGCCAGCGGTGGTGCTGTTGTACGGAACCTATTTTTTTATTTTGAAAAAAAGATTGTTTTTTTATTTTTGTAGTAGCACTGTAACATATCTGAAAAACAGTACCGTTCAACGGTTCAAGTCGTACCGGAATTGTTGCGACCACGCTGGCTGGACCAGCTGATGCACGGATGATTTTAAGGTACTGTGGCCGCGGCAGTTGTTGGAAAAAAATATCATGGAATCGCTTTAACTTTTTTTTTTGCGAGTGAAATCGCTTTAATTTCAACTGATGAAATACCCACAAATGAGAGATTACTAATAATGCTCGCTTCCAAAGGAGTAAAATAAGTACGGTAACAGCAGGCACATATATGTCGTCGAGAAATTAACAAAGGTAATGCTTCGTTATTATAGCTTACTAACAAAAATGTTTCTGCATTCTGAAACACGTATTACAGTGATTGGTACTAGTTGCTTGTAGTACAACAAGTCCTGTAGATTATTGAACTTTATTAATGAACACGGCTATAGTCGTGTCACAGAATTATCGGTATCCGCATTTGGCACTTCAATGGAGTGTCTTAGACGACTTAGTTGTAGAAGAAGGGGGAGTGTTGCAAAGTATGAGCACCTGCACTCGCCATCGGCAAGGCAGTTGCCGACACCACTGAGCTGCGCATGGCATCGGTCCCTGCACGTGGCATATGTGCAGCGACGACGGAAAATGACCCGCGTGCATGTGCATGTGTACTACTCCCTCCGTTCCTAAATATTTGTCTTTCTAATCATTTCAAATGGACTACTACATACGGATGTATGTAGACATATTTTAAAGTGTAGATTCACTCATTTTGCTTCGTATGTGGTCACTTGTTCAAATATCTAAAAAACAAATATTTAAGAACGGAGGGAGTAGATCGGAAGCGCGCATTGCCCGTCCAAGCACCTTGACCCGGCATGTATAAATCTTATACATCCAAAGAAAATTACAACACTCTTTCAGGACTAATGAGTTTAGTGTAGATCACAAACAGTAGAGATAAAACAAAAACATGGTAAGCTGATAATACTAAGTTAATAGGGTAATTAATTTGCAAGCACATGACAAAATTTGTTCCAAAAAGCCTGAGTGGAAGTGCCAGATAAGACAAACTGGTTTGCATCAAGTTTAGTACAAAGCAAAAAGGTTCAAAATATACCAAAAGCCTAAATGTTAATCTCCACCAGAACCATGCATCATCGACAACATAATATAATTAAAATAGGAAAACTTTACATATAGATCATTTCATTATTATTTATAAGAGATACACAGAATAAATAGTCCTATATCAAAACATTAAGTAGCGTGACAAAATAAAAGTTGATTCATGTAGATATTAGTACTGAGATTCTCCAAATGCCATGTCTCGGTCATGAAACATATTCTTTATCAGATTTGAAGTACCACAATGGGCTAACAATCACTGTCAATGTAAGGTACTGCATGCCTTTCTTCTGCTTCATATGAACTGAATTTCTCTATTAATTTGATGCATCAATTTTCTCTTCACTTTGTCACAGTAGACAATTGCCCCGTTTTGATTTTAAAACTCCGCTGCACAAGTTAATATAATGAAAATGTAAGTGCCAAAGATAATGAAAATGTTTGCTTCCTATAAACTTATAAACATAGGAGTGACAACTTAAACATGTGGTGCCCTAAGTGTATTCTATCTGTAGGCTTGCAAAGATAGAATGGCTTGCATGAGAATATCAATGCCAAAATCATCTGCGACTCAGAAAAATGACAGATCATAGATAAAGTAAGGTGGCTTGGTGCAAAGCTATATACATTCACGCATTTCGTTGTTATAATTATGGGCAAACTATTAACAAAAGAACATAGTAAGGTGTAGCGGATGCCGATGCGTCTGAAGCTCATACCAAGTAGGCAACTTCCCATGCAGAGTATATGTCCTGGCAAGAAGAGAAAAGGAGGTGGAGCATCACAATACATAATTTATTAGACTAAAGAGCACTACAATATCCCAATAATTTGAAGGAGCAATTGTATGCCTGACCATGATCTCAACAGATGTGACTTTGGTACATGTATTTCTTTGATCATATCATTTGAATAATCACGATCTTGAATTATGATGGTTTAGTTTGATTATAATTAAAGAAAATCAACCAGCTATGCAAGCATGATAGTTATCAATAGAGCCACATCACACCAGTTCTAAATTTCATGATAGGTGCTTACTATATTTTCTAAGATTGCCATGCATCTTGTTAGAATCAAGAAATACATGTATATGCCAGCAGCTAGTGCTCCCAAGGGAACAGAATTATGCTTGTGCAGCGCCATGAATATTGAATATATATGATGGATTTACTTTGGTTTTTCAGCTGTCATGGTCAAAGTTCTAAATCAGACTTATATTCTACGAAAATATTTACTTGACGTGATCCAGTGTGTTGTTACAAATACAAATATATATTTTTAATCAATCATTTGTACATCTCTAACCTCTACGCTCTAGCCATGATTACATTGTAATTATTAAGTTCTTAACTTTCTCTGCATTTATAATTAGAACACAACACACTACCTTGATATATCCCCTTATTGAAAAAGATCCTAAAAAACATCAGGCACATAAGCCTAAAACAAAACAGTGGTGATTACCTTGGAAAAAGATCACTTTGACCCCTATATTTCTACATTAATCAATGAACGAAATTCTACTCTAGATGGCCACATCTTGCGCGTTCATATTTTTTTATAAGGTGTGTCGAGCGGGTAACCGACTTTTAGTTCTATTAGGTACTATAAGCATTGGTCGATGCAACATCAATGAGAAAAAATGGTTCCTTAAATAGATAAGCTTTTTGGAAAATTCACATGGAGAAAGCAAGGAATCTCATCATACTGCCGAGGTAAAGCATCTGACAACCCAAAAGGGCAACATAATAATCATGAAGGAGAAATGCCAAATGAGACCATAGAAAAAGGAACGCGGAAAGAGAAACCAATCAACTTAAGAGGAGAGCCAGGTCTCGCCTTGGCGTACATTGCCCGGTCCATCCCGTTGGTCTAGAGCGTCGATCCCAAAACTATTCCAAATCCAGAACAACAAAGTGTGTAATATAGCCAGAATGTTAGAACAATATCTAAATCGTGGCGATGTAACGACCTGCTCAACACTGACTGCTGAAACTTTCAGTAAAATCAGAGTGCTGAACAGTATCTAAATCGACAGGCAAACCTTGGACTAGGCATGGAAGTGCAGTCCTATTGATCTTTCCCTGCTCCTCTTTGATTTCAGCAACTTCCTGTAAACTTGATGTTTCATATTGTGCTCCTCCACCTCCAATATACATGAACCTGAATTACATAATACAAAGAAACAAAATCATAATTAGGCCATCCAGAGAGTGAAACAGATAAGTGTGCAGCAATAATCTTGAAAAAACAACAAAATTGCACAGCTAGAAGAACCAGACTATTCAATAACTTAAAATGTGTTACATATATGTCTTCACCTTCTTCCCGAGATACTCTGCATCCATGCATTGAAGTGGAAATTGAACTATCTGCTGGTCAAATAATCCAGAAGATGATTAAATAAGTAAGCATCTCCAGATAAGATGTACGAATGGAGTTGGACAGTAGGGTACTGCTTGCAGTGACGACCTGCATAACTTTTGTGGACCACACTCTCAAATAGATTCTTCTTTATTCCAATGATAACATGGTACGATCACCTGAATAATTTTTTGAGGCACTTATAGGAAGATATTAAATAGTATGTCTGACCATCAAATAAAACAGCGGTATCTACATGTTCTATAACAACATTGGGCATATTAAGCCACCAGAAGCCATTAGAAGTGCGTACAATAACCATATAAACACCACACTCTAAAGTATATTCTGGCAACATGGTATGATCACCTGCACAATTTTTGTGGCACTTATAGGACGATATTAAAATAGTATGTTTGACCAACAATGAACTAACAAAACAGTGGTAACTTATATATTCTGTAAAATTAACTCCGCTGTCAAATTAACAGATACATGACTATCTTCCTAAAAAATATGAACCTGATAGTATTAACTAAACAATGGTTCAAATGTCTACTCCTCAAATAATTAGTATCAGTTATCTGGAACTAAGGAATCAAATGCTAAAGTGGTAATAGGATAGCTGATAGTGAGGAGGTTGATGGTGAGTTAGGAATAGTAAGTGACCTTGATGGAGTTAGGTGAAAGGCTGACCAGTGTCCTAGCACGGCTCCGTGGCAACCAAGGCATAATGGCATCGCCTTCCTCATGTGTGGAGGCGAGCTATAAATTGGCAAGTCAACCAGCTGTCTCAATCCTTAAAATACCAGAAATAGTTTGATTCTAATTCTAATTCATTCATGACACATCACCAACCCATTATATATCATAATGGTATGCTAGATGATGTCTACATGTTTTCTTGCTACAAATCCACGTCTGAAATGCATATCCTTCAAGTAAAACCATGAACATGTAATGCCAAATAGTAGAACCTGGAAAAGAAAAGTACCTGTATAGACCAGCAACAGCGACCCAACCTAGAGGAGAAACAATGGCATACCTTGTCTCTTCCTAGCAGAACAACACCACCGTCCACCAATCAGCAATGAAGAACCTAGTAAACTTAACAAACCCTAACCAGACCACAAATCATAGTAAATAGATCTAGATAAGCACCTAGACGGGACAAAGCCAGTACAGGACCAAGCAAGGGAGCAAGGAACCTCATCCATCTCCGCCAAGGTGATCACAAGCGATGAGCACGACGAACATGTCACCGCCCCCCGATCCAGCTGTGGGACAATGAACGAATCAGGACCAGGCACATAACATACGGCTAGGAGAGAATCAGACGAGAGTAAGAGGAAGGGAACACTACAAAAAAAATACACTTCCGTGATGATACGTGTTTGTCACAGTAGGTCGCGTTTTTTGTCATGCATGTACATCCATGAAAAATTTATGACAGAATCAAGATAGTCATACCTGTGCTATCGTAGAAGTGTTCCATGACATTACCAAAATTATCATCACGGAAGTGTCCACTTCCATGACGATAAATTGCGCGTCACAGAAGTGCTTTCGTCAAGGGTGACCGACACGTGGCATCCACCGTAACAGAATGCCGTTAAGCTATCAGGTCCGGTTTTGGATCCGATAACCCGTTAACAGCCACGACCAATGGGGATTTTCCACGTGTAAAATCATCATTGGCTGGAGGAAACACGTGTCGGCTCACCGTTGGGACAGATGTCATCCACTCATTGGACCCAAAGCGCCTATGATACGTCGACACGTGGCACGGCCCAACAGAGGCCCATTCCTGTGAAAAGGCCGGCCCGTTTGACTTGGTCAAAAGGTGGCGGGCCGGCCCACGGCAAGCCTGTTAACGGCATGTTTGCATATAGCCCATTTACAGCCCGCTAACCCAGGGCCCGTTTACAGCCTAACCGAATTAGGCCCAGTAGCGTCATCTGGGTCGTCCAATATAATTCCAGCCCGTTTTAACTTCCGGCCCATGTATGGCCCATGACATCTTTCGTCCCATATGAGGCCCTTATTACTCTCGGCCCATTAACGGCCCGTGGTAAAACTGGCCCGTAATGAACAGTGTATCACTTTATACCCATTAACGACCCGTGGTGAAACTGGCCCGTAATGAACAGTGTATCACTTTATACCCATTACGGCCCATTATTCCGTTGGGCCGTTTCCAACCCATGTTATCGGCCTTCTCAGGGCCCATTTATACTTGGGCTCATTTCCAGCATTCGGTTACTTACGGCCCGTTAATGTCATTTTTTGCTTGTGGGCCAAATTCAGCCCGTGCTTACAGTCGGCCCGTTTGTGGCCCGTTAATACGTTGGGCCGTTTTCATAGCGTCATCAAATACGACCGATTAACGGCGGCCCATTATGGTCGGCCCATGAATGGACGATTACAACTCTAGCCCATTTACGGCCATAAAGCGGTATGTTATTGGCCCATGTTTGGGCAATCGATCATATGGCCCGTAGAAGGCCCATTGATAATACAGCCCGTAGAAGGCCCATTGATGATACGGCCCGTAGAAGGCCCATTGTTTCTACGCCCCGTAGAAGGCCCATTGTTTCTACGGCCCGTAGAAGGCCCAATGTCACTACAGTAAATATGTAGCCCATGGTTATTGTGGCCTAGTTTTTAAAAAAAGGTTATTGCGGCCACTAGCAAACCGCGGAAAAAGAACAACGCTGACTACAAGCAAACAAATAAACAAGACAACAAGGAAATAAATAGCAAGCAACTTACGCTAGGCTATCACGGCTATTACACATATTACATCCACTGGGCATCAAAGTTCGCCACCAGTGCAAATATAGGGAAGAAAGCAGCATATCATATACACTGGTTGTCAAAGTTGGCGACCAGTGCAAATAAACGCCGCAGCAAAACATGTCCAGAACTGAAACCACTTCAGAAGATCTCAAGAAACAATATCCTGGGTAGCCATAATGCTGGCAAGATGCTTAGCAAGCTTATTAACTTTCTCTTGTTTGGCGCTTAAATCCTCCAGTGCTTGCTGTTGCACCAGAAGTATGCATCTGAATTCTGCAGGGACTTCCTCAGTTCTTCAGCTTCCTGTCGCAACACATCTGATCGATGTCTTTCAACTTGAAGCTGAGACTCAAGAAGAAGAACTGATTTAGGCAGCGAGTTCGAAGATCTTGTGCCAGCAGTAGTGGCCAGTAACTCGAACACTACATCAAGACAGGACTTCTGGGTTCTCTCACTGTCGTCAAGGTAGTTTTTATCAGCTTTCTTGGAGACCAACAGGGATGTCTCACTATCTTGAACCTTATCTGCATTACTTCCTTCACCATTGCATAACGGGGTACTATTCTCCAATATTTTGTCCGCATTCTAAAAGAGAAACAAGCAGACACATCACAGGTTTACCATGTTGTATATGAAACTCATTTTGGTAAATTAGTTCAGTAGTAAAGTGCACAGGATAACAGCATGAAACAAACATATATCTATGTACCATGGTCACTTTATGGTCTATATCATTCTAGTTTTTGTTGCCAAATCAAGATAGAGACACAGTTCAAATAATATTTGTTCAAGACAAAGTAGAATAGACAGAATATAAGTGTGGGAAACTATAAAGACACTTGTAATGTGCATGACATGAGAACATAACTGTTTATTCAATTGAAACTGAAATCAATATAGAGCAAGTTACGACAGCAAACCAGTTAAAGAAACAAGTTTAAAACATACCTGTTGCGCCATTGGAGTTTCAATTCCATCCTTCAAATTTGAAAATAGTTGGTCTGAGTAAATACAGTGATGCAAGAGCAATGGAGTATGAACCATGGCTACAGAACCTGACCTGAGAACAATTCTTCTTCTCCTTTAAGAGTTGAGTTGGGATTCGGAGTGGTGGTCCTCATGCTTTGGGCACCGCAGTTCCCTTACTAACTGCTCGTGTTTGGGTGCTCTGTGGTGGAGACGGTGCCGTGTCAACTGGAACTGGGTTACTATCTGCTGGGGTTGGGGTTAGAAGGGGTGTAGCTGGTTCTCTGTCCAACTGGGTAGGGGTACAATCTGCGAGAGTCTGGGTTATGTGTGGTGGGCTGGTTCTTGGGCAAGTACAACCATGGTTCTATCTGCATCAACTGCTAGCACTATCTTTTCTGAAGACCGTGTTGTTACTCCCGTAGATACTGCCATTACCCTCTCCAATTCAAATGGCTAATAAACAAGAAAAGTAATTGAATGTACAGACATTGTATGATAGACAGGTGCAATGGATAGTGGGGAATAAAAGAGGGCATGAAATAATTCACATTTATGTTGTCTAACCAAACAGGATAGCATGACACAATTTCACATATATGATGGCTAACTAAACAGGATAGCATGATACAATTTCACATTATGATGGCTAACTAAAAAAGATGGAAAGACATAGTTCAAAATATGGTGATTATGTAAACAGGATGACATGATATAACTATATAATGTGTTTATTAAATAGTTTCGCATGCCATAATTCACATGCATGCCGCCTATGGAAACATGATAGCATGATATAATTCCCGGATAGAATGACATAATTCAAAATATGATGACTGTAAACACTAAACAGGATGAGATGATATAACTATATGATGTCTTTATTAAATGGGTTGCCATGCCATAATTCAGATAGATGTTGTGTATGTAAACATGATGGCATGCTATAATTCAAATATATGATTTATATAGTAAGCAAGGAAGCAGATGGCAATCCATATATGATGTAAAAACTAAGCAATGCAAGACAACATGCATGACATGGGTAATATAACCCTGCCAAGTTTGAGCATAGACCTCAGGGGGCAAATAGGACTAGTCATCAGTCTCTGAATCCTCCTCTGAGGAGCTCTGTGTATCCAGCAAGATGTCTGCTTCAGCAGGTAGCATTGTCTACTCTGAATACCTTGTTTTCACTCCAGATACTTCCATCACCGCTTCAAATGGCTGATGCACAGGAAGAGTAGTTGAATATACAAACATTGTCGACAAATGGAACACGTAATACAAAAAAATGATAGCATGATATAATTCACATATATGATGATTGGCTCAACAGCATGGCATTGCGTAATTCACATATATAATGCCTTTGCAACAAGATAGCATTGCATAATTCACATATATAATGTCTTGCAACAAGATGGCAATGCATAATTCATATATATGGTAATTAGACCCTAAACAGGTGGAATTCACACAAAGCATGTTTAAACTAATGAAATGACATCGCAATGCAAGACACCATACGCACGATATGAGCAACATAACCCTGCCAAGTTAATTAGAGCATACACCTCAAGGGGGGGAATAGGACCGGTCATCTGTCTTTGAATCCTCCTCTGAGGAGCTATCCGTAACCAGCGAGATATGCGCTTCGTCGGATAGCATAGTCTGCTCTGAAGACCTTGTTTTCACTCCAGAATTTTCCATCACCGTGTCAAATGGCTGATGCACATGAAGAGTAGTTGAATGTAATAACATTGTTGACAAATGTAATACGTAACGGAAAAAAGGATGGCCTGATATAATTCACATATAAGATGACTGGCTAAGCAGGATGGCATTGCAAAATTCACATATATGATGTCTGGCTAAACAAGATGGCATTGCATAATTCACATAAACGATGAATAAACTAAACAGATGGAATTCACACAAAGCATGTCTAAACTAAGCAGTTGACATATTTGATGTATAAAGTAAGCAATGCAAGGCACCATATGCATGATATAACCAACATCAGCATGCCAAGTTAGAGCGAAGACCTCATGGGGTAAATAGGAGTGGTCTTCTGCTTCTGAATCACCCTCAGAACAGTTATCTTCCTCTTGATTACGATCTGAAATGGGTGGAGGGGGCTGCCTTTGCGCCCACCATGGAGCGACATCTGCATGAAATTTTATTGCCACGCAAGGCTCGTCTCTTTTGCTCTACATGTTCAGTTCCATTGTGTACAATAACTGACATGCATAGGAATAAAACATAGTGAGATTATGTAAGGAGTGCATGCACAAATCCAGAGTGATGGTAGCAAACTGTGGATAGACCCAAAACCAATGATAGCAGGCAGATAATAGCTTTAGTTAAAAAATACAGATAATGGCTCCTTTAATGTTTGTTTGCACCCAACATGAAACTCATAGTAGACACCCGAGATTAACCAGATAGTAGACAGATAGTACTGATTGCTGCCCCAATATGTACCCCACAACCATTTAAAAACTCAAGTTTCAACATAAGTTTGGACTTGACTCGGAGTCTAATAGGTGAACACGACGATAAAGTAGCATGTCATCATATTAAGCGATGCATAACATAAGCAGACACGGAAGAGTGCGACCTCTCATGCGGACCCGTGTAGTCCTCAAGGTCATCTGCTCAGTTGATGATGGTAATGCAGTTGTCGTGGCTGCCGGCGGCGGGGAAGAAGATCTGAGGCGGCGAAAGACAGTCTGGAGAGCGGATCCCTGCTGTGGTGAACCCTTCCGTCGTTGGAGCAGCCGAGCTGGGGTGGAACACAGCACCGCAGGAGCAGGACAAACCACACAAGGTTTTCTTTGACACATATCTGCAACAGAAGTAATTGTGTAAGGGCTTGTTTGAATTTGAGGATTCTAACAATGCAGGGCTAGGAAATAGACAGGAATAGGATAGGAATGCACGTGCAAAACAGAGAATTTAAAAACACAGGATTTCTGCCAATCTGGGTGTTTGGTTCACAAGAATTGGAAGATCACAGGATGCAAAGAAGCATGGTGAGATTAAGTCAAACCGCAAGAAGTGTACAACCTCTTTGGGGAAGCCATGTCGATCTCAGCGTGATTGGGTTGGCCGGTGAGGATGCTCCGGCTGACTTGGCTGTCGGAGGAGGGGAAGAAGATCTTAGGCGTCTGGAGATGGAGCCCGAGGTACTGCTCCGCTGTGATGGAGGGTTTCGTCGTTGGAGCAGCTCCCGTGAGTTGTACGACGCCGAGGCTGAAGCAGGACAAGAGAGACAACGTTAACCTGAGTGGAATTCTAATAGCATCTCCAATAGATGACGTAAAATACATAACCACAAAGTCCTAGATGTATAAATCAGCCACTCATCTCTGAACTTAACTGTCGAAACTAAATTTAACTGTCAAAACTGAACTTAACTGTCGAAACTAAATTTTGCTGTCGAAACTGAATTTTACTGTCGAAACTGAACGCACTAGAGGTGAGGCTACACGTCAGTCGACTAACTTTTTCATCTCTGATCAGTCAATTTTGCAGCCGTTTTACGAAATCAAGGGCCCGCGGCCGGCGGTGCGCCGCCCCTCCCTCCCCGAAAACACTCCTCACCGCCGATCCGTCGCTGCCCCGGCCATCCCTCTAGCCCCCCCCCCCGTGCCGAGCTTTTTCTCCGGCGATCCCCACACCACCGCCCCACCACCGCCGGTGACCACCGCCCCCACCCTGAACCCTAAGATAGATAGTGGGGTACCTCTCCGGCAAGCCCCCCTCCCCACTGCGGCTGGTTCTTCCTTAACTCCGGCGAGTCCCCCACCCCCCTGAAAATCGACTGGCCCAAAAGTCGATTCAGTCGACTGAAGTGTAGGTAAATCGGAGCAGCATTGCAAGCAAGAGCAAGAGCGAGAGCAGCAGCGCGAGCAAGAGCAAGAGCAAGAGCAGACCAGGCAGGGGACCGAGAGCAAGAGCAGAGCAGCAGCGCGAGCGAGAGCTAAAGCAGAAGCAGCTCCTACTGATGTGGACGTCGCCGCCGAGGAAGCGACACCGTGGAGGAAGTAGCCGGCGACGCCGCCATGGATGGAGCCGCGCCGTGTCGGCAGCACCGTGAGATCGAATGAAGAAGAAAATGCGGCGATTAGTGTACAACCTCTTTGGTGGCGCCGATTAGGCCGCAGCTTCATCCGAGGAAACGGTGATGCTGATGCTCTTCCGGTGGTGCAGGTGAAGACGGCGGTGTGGGAATGGAGGTGGCGCGAAAGACGAGGGGAACGTCGGGGCAGCTCCTTGGAGGTGGAGGACGGGGTGGCTGAACCGGCGGGACGACCAGATCGATGACGGATCCTCATCCGGTACGGTGGATGAGGGACGTCGAGGTGTTGCTGTGGACGACGTCATCGGGGAAGAGGCTCCGACTGGGTGGCGGACGGAGGAGGGTGTGGGGCTTCGCGGGTTTTCCCGGCCTCGGTGTACGAATGGGTGGGCGGATGGGTTGGGAGTGGGGAACCATGGCTTAGGGACACGCTTGTCCGAAATGTGGGGTAAGTTACGAAAGTACCCCCATCGATTTGAGGCGGTTCTTTCATTTTAGGGGTATCACGGGCATTTCGCGTGTCGGGATTTCACAGGAGGTGGGAGTTTTCGCGCGCGTTGTAATTTTGGAATAGCAAGGCGCGGGTTGAGATGGAGGGAGTTGTCGGAGCACAACGAGACAAATATATATCTTAAATATTTCGGGCTAATAAGGCGCGGGTTGAAGAGGCAGGAGTTTCGCAGCACAATAGACAGAGACGCCAGCTTGAAATTTCGGCATAACAAGGTGCGGCTTGAAATATCTGGAGAACAAGCTTACGTGTACCCAAAAGAAAAAAAGACAATTTAGACTAGTATGATATACTACGTACAATGTGTTTAACTCGCACACCACACACAGACACCATTTAGACTAGTAAGGTACACGTGCATTGTACGCATGAGATTTGGCAACCAAATTATGAATAAATACCACATTATAGCATGTAAGCTTTGAGTCATATATGCATGATGTAGATGTTCGTTTAATTCTTATAGTTCATTTCATTCAAAATCATCTAGTTTTTATAAGAAAGCTAATCTATTTTAAGATTCATGGAATTGTGCGTTGTAAGGCATAAAGTAAAAACAAATCATGTAGAAAAACATTTGGGCAATTCTGATACGGAAGATTCTAGAACAAAGAAGAAGTGCTTGTGTTTTGAAGTTTGTGCATTATGCTTAAGTTCAACCATAGAGTCTTCTAGATTGTACATCTGGCAAAATCTGGTGGAATCTAGATGATATCCAACGGCCAGTAGCGCTCAAATTTGCCAGCTCTGCACCATCGGATTGGCCTCATCCAACGACCATCTTTCAAAGTTAAAGTTATCCGCACACTATATAAAAAATAAAAAATAATATATATATATATATATATATATATATATATATGGGTATAGATATAGATATGTGATGCGAAAGCCACCCATCATCTCCAATTAGAATAGTGTGTCCATGCACGGATGCAATGTGGCCAAACGATGTCTGCCATCGGTATCTCAAATTCAAACCAGTCTGACCTTGTTCAATGTGTATACATTACAACATGCTCATTTCCAAACCACGCCGCGCAGATCTCCGTTATATTTCATGCATGCATGGGTTTCAAACATCATGATCTCTTATTCAAATATTTGAATTCAACTTTACATTGATTATGACCTCACCTAGTCTTTTACACCCACACATTGGTCTTCTCTTTATAATTGTACCACTAACTTTCTCTCGTGCATGCATGCACACACACTACCAGTTGGCATTATCCATCGCACACATGCAATCTTTTTCTTCAGGTCGGTCTCCCATGAAGATACACACACACACACACACACACCCCTCTCCATCATATTGGGCATTCTTTATCTCTCATGTGCATGCGCAACAATCGATGTTCTATGTGTGTGTGTATATAGCTAGGTCTTTCATAGTTTTCCACATAAACCGATCAATCTATATATCTAGTGAGGTCTCACCCTCTTTCCCACGTCCACATCGATCAATCTATACCTCTCTATATAGGATTACATATATAGCTAATACACCCACATTAATTATATATCCAACGCCCCCCTCTCATCATCCATGCCTTCTGCTTCATCTCTCAGATGCGCGCACAATGGCGAAGACAGGGGGCAGCAAGGCCCCTGCCCCCTAACATCACTATATATCGAGGCTAATATGAATGTGATCATTAGACAATTGCTGGTAAAAATGGTTTAAGTTAATGAATTGGCCCTCCTCGTAAAGGATTAGCAATGCTTGGCCCCCTAGCTCATGGGACATTTTTTATGGCTCCGCCACTGCGCGCAACAGCGCACGTTCTCGCCCCTCTCTCTAAATATCGATCTCGCAGTTGTGCACTCCTTCATAGTCTCCCTCCACTCGGCCCCTCGCACCATCTTCTAGCCCCCCACCGGATTTTGCCACATGTACAATCTAGGAGACTCCATGGTTGAACTTAAGCATAATGCACAAATCTCAAAACAACAGTGGTTCTCCTTTGTTCTAGAATCTTACGTATCATAACTGCCCAAACTTTTTTTCTAGTTGAATTGCCATTATTTGTTTTTACTTTATGCTTTACAATGCACAATTCCATGAATCATAAAATAGATTAAGGGCTTCTTTGATTCAAAGGATTCTCGAAGGAATTTTGGAGGATTCTAATCCTTAGGAATTTTTCCTATCTTGGTTGTTTGATTCGTAGGATTGTAAACCATAGGAATTTTTCCATATGATTCATTTGCACTAGATTTCATAGGAAACATCCCATCCACTCAAACCTCTTTGAAAGAATTCTGTGTTTTTTCTATGCACAATCAAACACCCGTACCATCCTATAGGATTCAAGACGACATTCCACTCTAATACCATGTTCTTCCTATTCCCGCGTTTTGGAAATCCTACGAATCAAAGAGGCCCTAGGTTTTTTATAAAAACTAATTGATTCTGAATGAGATGAACTATAAGAATTAAACGAAGGTCTACATCAGGAATATATGACTTAGAGCTTACATGCTACAGTGTGGTATTTATTCATAATTTGGTTGCAAAATCTGACGCGTGCAATGCACGTGTACCTTACTAGTACTTCGAGTATGTGCAAAACACAATGGCACGCTACACAGTGTCTCTCTTACAGTTCATGAAGCCATGTGGCACATGTGGAGGCGTTGTCGCGACATCCTTGTGTGGATTGATCACAGTGACGTGCTGTTGGTTCCAGAAGAATGTACTCGTCCTCCCTGAGCCGCACTGGCAGTACATGCACGAAGCGAAGATGTGCACGCACGCCACGCATGCACTCATTCCCTCACACGCACACGTGGGTACACGGGCGGACACAATTTTGTACCAAGATCCACCCCATGTGATAATTTGACGTGTGTAAAGTCCTTCACTTCATTGATGGTCAATTAATACAGCGCATGCAAATTGAGTGGACGTGAGGGCGGAAGAAAGACATTACTACTCTACTGCGCGCATGCGAGTAGTTAAATCATGGGTTGCTAGTAGTACTTCCATTGGTCTCTTCGTATTTTGTGCCAATTTTTGACAGTAACATAATATTTACGCATCTGAGCAATGTAGTCTACTTGAAACATATGTCCACTAAACTCATCGGGGGCCGTTTCGGGCCTCGAAACCAAAAACCATCAATTAATCTTTACCTTGTTCCCATCACATTCGAAAGTACTAGTGCTACAATTAAGTGCAAGCCTGCTCACACCTACCAGTACGTACCAAACCTGAACGTGTTCCCACTATGCAGGTTTTAGTACTAGTGCTAGTACTTAGGTTATAAAAAGGGGAACTACCTAACCGAAAATTACGCTACCTTCCTATTCATAAGTCCTCCTTCTTCGTCCGTCCTTGCCATGGCCGGTGTGCAGAGCTCTAGGTCGAGAACTACTCGTAACAAGGGAGGGGAAACCAAGGCTGCGAAAAAAAGAGGGCTCGCCGCCACGCAGAGACCTTGAAAGATCTCTCACGGGCAGGCGATGGCTCCCAGGAGCGCCCTAGACGCGGAGGCGAACATGCTGAGCTGGCGGCGCTGGAGTCGTTATCCCTCGACGGCATGCTCGATGAGCTCAATAAGCACCTCAATAAGTAGAAGGAATTCATCCACGGCTTGGTGGAGCTGCTGAAGGAGAGCCTCGACGACATGCCCGCTGAGCTCAATGGGCAGGGGGAATTGACCGCCGGCTTGGTGATGCTGCTGAAGAAGAGCATTGCCTCGGAGAAGAAGGCGACCGGCGAAATCCTTGAACTTCAGGAGGACAAGGCGAAGCTCTGCCACGAGCTCGACCTACTGAAAGAGGAGAACGCTGGTTGGAAGAAGCTGCATCAGAATAGTAGTTCCTCGATGAAGATGTTGCAGGCCCTCGTCATGGAACAGAGGAGGAGTTGGCGAAGCTCCGCATCGAGCACCCGGCTGCTGTGAAGGTACGTAATGCAGCCGTGGAACAGATGATGAAGGCTCGCGTCGAGAAATTCCGCATCATGGACACAATGATGAAGATGGCGGAGGAAACACACAAGGAGATGGAGGTCGTGGAGGTGATGAAGAAGCAGTTACGACTCCACGGCCAGCAACCCTTCATGTAGTGAGAGCAGCGCCCCAGACTTGTGTGTGCGTCTTCCTTCTTTTTTGGGGGTGATAATCCTCCTTCTTATTTTGCTCCTGTGTTTCTTATTTTGCTTCGGGTGTTTCGCCGCACGTGTCACCTTCTCTGCGAGGCATGAATAGAACAATGCTAAAAATGAGATGACTAGCAAATTAGATCTTCCTTTATCGCCAATAGAACAATGCCTCTTGCTAGTAATATATAATAAGAGCAGAGAGTAGAGGATATGGCACTGGGCTGCCGTGTTTCATGCTCCTCCGTGGTACTCCAGTGGAAAACATGAGTATACCGCACGGTTCTTTGCTCCTCCTCAGGTCGTCGGCACATTTATACGAGCAGTCAAGTCACAAGGCCCCGCCTTCCAGTAGTAATGAGCCGTCAAATCACAAAGGCCCTCGCCTCTCATGAAAAGGACCAAGCTAGACTGCCCCGCCCTCTAGCCTTTTTAAAAATGTATACATTTGTACAGTAGTAGTATCGATGGATTGCGCCATGGAGCAAAACTAACAATATGTAATTAAAGAAAAAAGGTGGTACATATAGAGAGCGCTCATCGCCAAATTATGCATATACTATATGACACTACCCACTATGAAGGTACTAGTAACATAGACTAGTAACTAGTCTATGCTACTCTCCACTATGACCAGCCAAAGTCGAGGCGCGGATACCAACGAGGGCCTGGTTGTGTCTATACTTGGACAACTCACCCGACTGCATGCGCACCAGGCAGACGAAGATCGTGTCGTGTTGGTGCCGTGTGCGGCCCGCACATTAACCAAAACCTCGCGCCTCCATCTTAGCCTCCGCGTTTTAAACTTCTCAATCTCAAGGCCAAGGAGCAACATGAAACCTATGATAGAGCCAATCGGATGGTTGAGAACACTACAATTCGTAGCTACAGATGCGTGTGTGAGAGAGGACGAGTGCATGCGTGCACCTCTTCTCAGAGTACAAGTGTATGTGGGTGGCATCGACCTAGGGAGCAGTGATGGTGCGTGCCAGAAGTCTCGAGAGATAAGTGTAATGCGTCTGAAAAAAAGACTAGTCTATAGCTCGCCACGAGGCTATTCCTGTCGAACGCCAAGCGTAAGATATGTATCCGACGGTGCCAGTTTTTGCACGTACACAGCAGTAGAAAAAGAACTCATGGCATATGCTACACCACGGCCGAGAAAATGTGCCGACGTTACGCCATCCGGGAATAGTGCCGCACTTCGAAACTAGAACCGTCAATAAATTTTGAGCGCATCTCGTCACATTCCAAATTAGTACTACTACCACGCTATATTTAATTACAAACCTGTTCACACCGATCACAACCTAAACGGTTTCCCACTTAGGAGCGTACTAGTAGTACTCGGTTATAAATACTACTATGCTAAGATGACTGCACATTCCTCCTCAACTCCTCATCCACAAAAAACAATCAAGTCAATCGAGCCATGCCCAACGTGAGTTCTGGGTCGAGAGATTTCCACCAGGGAGAGGTGAGCATGGAAGATGAAGCACGAGAGATGTCCCGCCTTGCCGCGAAAGCAGCCGACATGTCCAGCCGTGCAGCAGTAGCAGCATAGAGGTCCCGTCGCGCTGCTGAAGCAGCACGGAGGTCCCGCCGCGCCGTCGATGTAGCAGACTGGTCCGGCCACGCCGCGGAAGCAGCAAAGATGTCCCGCCGCGCCGCCGAAGCAGCACGGAGGTCCCGCCACGCCGCGGCGGCCTGGGAAAATTTCTCGCGGGCAGGCGAGGACTCTTACAGGCGCATGTGTGCGATGGTCTATAGCCATATGGGTCAGATCTCCGGCTGGGCGAGGTTGCCGGACGAGGCTACCGGCATCATCCGGCAACTAGGGGAGGGCAATGCGAAGCTCCGGGGCGAGCGCGACCTGCAGAGGGCGAAGATCGCCAGAAGGGCGAAGCAGGCGGAGGAGACCACTGCCTTGTTGCAGAGGACGGGCGTCATCGTCAAGAAACTTATGGACGAGAATGCCATGCTCTGCATCGAGTGCAACAGGAGGAATCCGTGGATGCTGCCAAGCAGCGTATTAAGGACATGAAACTGATGAAAGAGATCATCGCCCGCCGCGAGAACTAGTCTCCGCGACCTGCAGCGCATAAAGAAAGTAGAGATCACCGAGCCAGATCGTTGTATGCGTCTTCCTTCTTCTTTTGCCCTTGTGTATTTCAGGCGTAGCCGCATGTGGCTTTTTTAATTATCTTTCTAATTATGTAAGACAATTATTATCCACTCTCGTCGTCCTTATATATATTCATCAGTCTTGCTATAAGTCGCAGTAGATGCTATATAGGTCCGTCGGATCTTACATCAAGATCCGTGCAAAATTTTCTTTTCAGATTTTCTTTTTTCTCTCTTAAATCTCAGTCGAGTGAGACATTGCCACGCCATTAAACAGAGGCTCGGGCGCCATTAATGGAGACCTTAGGAGAGAGGTGGACGACAGATGGAAGTCAAAGGGCTCTCCTCCCGATAAGCACGCGCAGGGGTCTGATCGCACGCCTCCCGTACTCAAATAGCTACCCTGCACGGCGCCTCCTAGCTAATAAAAAAGGGGACGTGTGGCGGCACGTAAATGGTAAATAGAACGCCCACGGTTTCAATAATACTTGTGTTTCCAATTGTAACGTGACAGCACTTGTTCCAAAATGACTTTGTTGATTGTTAATGTGTGCGCCTTCACAAATCGGACAGCAAAATTACCACAGCATGTTGGTGCCATGTCATGACACCAAGCCAAGTTTCGTGATTTTCATGCGTGTTTCGGATTTACAGGGATTAAAAAACCAAGTTCCAGCCGAGCCATGACGCCCAGATGTTTGAATTTCATTCCCATTTCTGGCATGGGACCTAGAAATTTACCCGAGGACACACATGTGATTTTTCAACCAGCTTTGGTGCACTGGAGCATGTGCTTGTATTTAAAATTTGAATTATGCACACAAAGGTGACATGTTCCCTCTCAGAACCACGAGCCTTCTTGAGAGAAGCTCCGGTTTGCAAAAAGCTTATACCAAAACTTTTTCCTATTCTGCATTTTTTTTACCACAGCATGGTAGTACCATGACATGACACCATGCCAAGTTTCATGATTTTCAGGCGTGTTTTGGATTTACAAGAATTTTAAAACCAAGCTTCTCAATGTTCTCGGCTGAACCACGATGCCTAGATGTTTGAATTTCATTCCCATTTCTTACATGGGACCTAGAAATTCACCCGAGGACACACATGTGATTTTTCAGTCAACTTCGGTGCACGGGAGCATGCGCTTGTAGTTCAAATTTGAATTATGCACATTAAATGACCAGAAACTCAATTAATGTATAAAAAAGGCCAAACGAACCCGGAATAATTCCAAAATTTAACAGGGCACTCATATAGTTCTATGTTGCCTCTTTAAAGAAAATCTGGGGGGAGGCAGTGTATATTGTTTCGCACACAAAGGTATAAAGAAATAAAGAAATTAGCATACCTATTTAATTCTTGGGTTCTTATTATTTATGCCACTAGTTGTGTATCACTACTCAGTTTTGCCATTAGAAGTTACAACTACTCAAAAAATGCCATCGATCCGTGAGATGCAATTAGATATCTAAAAAATGCCATCATTAAGTTAGATGTTTGCTCAGAAATGCCATTAGACATTGTTATTTTCACGTTAAACCCGTTGACCATGTTACATGACAAAAATAAGCCGATTCTCACAGTGATAAGTTAATGGTGTCCAGCACAACACACCCCTCAAATAAAACTAAGCACCCTGGAATTCTTTGACAAAACTAAGCACCCTGAAATTCTTTGACAACTAAACTGCTAGCTATATGATGTTGGCCATATATATTGTACGTATATAATGTCAAGAAACGAGTGGAAGTACTATACCAACCAAAAAGATGAAATGTACGAAATATAACGAGAAGAAACATAACATAGTTCTGCTGGGGGCTCAGCACAACACACCCCTCAAATAAAACTAAGCACACCAGAAATTAAACTAAGCAACTATTCCGGTAGACACTGCATTAGAACCACCATGAGCAACGACACTGCCACCTTACTCGGAGTCCTCGTCCACGTCCTTGACTTCGTCCTTGTCCCTCTTCCTCTTGGGCGATACTTCTTTGCTTGAACCACACACTTGGCTCTTGCTCTTCATCCAACCCTTGTAGATATGGAAACAAAGGTAGCCATCCATTGCAACATAGTGGATGTGGTCTATATCTAGTACATTCCACTGCCATGCATGACGATGAAACGTGTACGGAGGTTTCTCTAGTTTACCGTACGAAGGATGAACCATGGCTCCTGCTAGGGTTAGCATTGAAGGCTGATCAAGGGAGAGCACCAGCCCTTCCTTCTAGAGGTCGAAGGGGTCGCCTACAATGAGGCCTATCCGACCCAGGATTTCCTTGTCATTCCTAAAGTCTACAGTAACAAATTTGGCTCGGCCGCCCTTGAGGAACTTCTTAAATTCCTCGCACTCAACGTCGGCATGACATATGTGGTAGACCAAGCATAAGTCATGCACGCAAACCTGGATCACGGCGGGCTTCCTCTTCTCTGCCTCCTTTAGTTTCTTCTCGCTTCCCAGGACTGTGGTGTACTCAACATCTAGCCCAGCGACCCACTCATCATTTGAGTTTTCGAACATGCGTTTGAAGCGAGCAAGGCATTCTTTCACCGTTGCGGAAGAACGGGTGTAGATGACGTCGAACTCATCGCCGGTGATGGTTCTAACCTTGTACTCACCGCCGATCGTGGAGATTTGGGATGCCATGGATTTGGGAGGAGGGTTAGGATTAGTGGAACTGTCGTAATGTGAAAGGACGGGACGACTAGGATCGGTTTATCGATTGTAAAAATGTCGAGTGGGGGGCGCATGCGAATGGCAGGGTAGTGGCTTGCCTGGTGGATAAATGGATTCATGCACAGTACTATGGGGGCCCAATTAGATGTCATGTCTACTCGACGCCCAATTAAATGGCTTTCGATGTCATGTCAGGCATCGGGAAAATTACAGGTGATATGAAGCTTTCCATTCTCCCATGATACGGGCTTCCGAGATCCCTTGGATCTGATATCAAACGGTTGCATGGCGTGATTCTAGACCTATGGGTGAATATCCTATCCTAGAGGGTTATTCTGCAAATTTCCAGCAACTTAGCATGCGACCGTTCGATCTCAGATCCAAGGGCTGCCAGCAGCCCGTATCATGGTCGCGCCTACCACGACCGTCGCCTCGCTCGCGCGGTCGCGCCCTTGGAGATTTAACACGGTGCGTTAGGCTATCTGATGTTGGCATGTCATACATAGTCATCACTTAGTCACTCATACAACAAGGTTAGCTATAAGGTTGGCTATAAGAGTATTTTTTGTTTACTTCTCTCTATCTCTTTCTTTGTAGTATTTATTGTATTTGCCAAGGAGTGACCTCTTCCAATGAAATGGTGCTTATATGAGGTGCTATGGGCATTAAATGGCTTAGCAACTCAAGTCCCCAATGCATAGGTGCTTAGTTTTTTGTTGCTAAGTTTGCTTCATCTAGGTACACGCGCTTATCACCGTTTCTTCCTGGGGTCACCAAACTAGTCTCTCTCTTCTTAATTAACTTGCCACATCAGACTTTATGCCTATGTGGCAGGCTTAGCACCTGTAGGATCAAGTACAATAGTGGTCTATAAGCCCGCTTTACATGGCATTTTTGCATATGTGGGGGAAAGAGGCAAGGAAAAAGTGGAGGAGTGGGCTCTCAAGCAAGAGCCAGCCTCTACATGGTGGAGCATCGGGAGAGGCACCTGTATGGAGGTGGTCAGGAATCGGGAGACTCAAGCCGGTCGTAGCGCCACAGTTAAAATGATAATGGCAAGTCAAATCACCGGGCCCCACCTGTCCAGAAGTTACTCGCTGTCACATCACACAACCCTACGTTTGCAGCAGCCTACTCCCTCATCTTCCCGCGTCTCTGTCGAACCGACTAGGCGGAACTGCCCCGCCTACCGCGCGGGAAAAGCCCCTCCCTTGACTTTTAAATAGTACAGTATACTAATTTTGTATCCATGGATTGCGCCATGGAGCAAAGCCTCAGGAAAACGGTGGTACACATGTACGGAGTATACAACACGCCCGTCGCGTTCGCGTCGCACCCCATACGGTCGGTCGGTCTGGCACGCCGCTCTCCGAATGGAACGCGCGTCATATTGCGTTTGCACACACATGTGGGACCGCAATTGAGAATCGACCATAGGCACACTCCCCGGCCCCGCAAGTCGGGTGAGTTAATAGAAGAGAGAGACGAGCGATAGTACTACTAGAGAAGTGTTGTAGGAGTACATACATTGGTACCTGGACGATCCCTGCAAGACACGGAAGATCAGTTCGTCCATGCATGTGACCAGACTCCAGCAAACACGCCTGGATTGGCTATCGTCTACATATCGTGTAGGCTGTGTTGTACAGGGTTGTAGTTCTGGTGAGAAATCTAAAAAAAGGTTTCTTGTCATCTCGGAAAATTAGGTGTCATGTGCTTCAGATCATTGCGAGGCTTAAACAGCGACAACTGAGTTGGGCTAGTCATTGGGGGCACATGCACGAAGACTACTCGGCTGCCATCTAGGTCAAGCCGGCTATGTTAATTAGGACATCTATCGACAGACCCCTTTTCTACGAGTTTACCTTTAATTTGAGCTTTGATCCTCGTCTAGTTTGTCCGTCGGGATTCATCTTGTCTCCTTTGGGCAGTGAGGTTATGATTTCTTGTCATGTGGCATTTTTTCATGTTATATGATATAATCCGGTGCTTCAGATCAAAATGACGACAACTGCGCCTCAGGGGCACGTGCATGAAGACTTCTCGACAGTCATTGCCGAGGTCAAGCCTGCTTCGGCCTGTAGACAAAAGAAAACTAGTACTCCACTATATAGGCAGGAGCCTCCGCGCTTGCTTGCTAGTGTTGCTCTTTTCACACTGTCTCGTCCTCTCCAGATCTAAACACGACAGCGGTGGCCACACTCTCTCTCTACTCATCGCTGGTTACAGATCCAGCCGGATCCTCTCTGCCGGGGAAGGTGAGAAGGTGCAACGTTCACGCGGTCGTCCTCGGCGACGGCTCTTACCCACTACCGGCGCATCCCGATCAGCGTGCCTTGCCTTTCTCTCCCAAGCATCGCTGGCGAGGGAGGGCCTCCCACCCCTTCTTCCTCGCTGCCGTAGTGTGGGCAGATCCGGCCTCCCGCCGCCCACCTAGCGACATCCCGGCGACCCTCAGGTATAACTTCCTTCGAAACCGGCCTTGCTCTACTTCCTGAGCTCCCGACATCGCTGCATTTGTATCTTTTACTATTTCTCAGGCCCCCTCGTGTAGATAGGATCGATCAGCTGTTCGAAAACCACCTAATTTTTTACTGTTAAGAGGTAAAACTAGTTCATGCACTCGAATCTAGTAGTACTTGGTTCAAACAAGGAAGAAAGGGGGTGGGGGTGGGGGAAGATTTGTTACCTGAATCTAGGACTTGGTCGAAAGAGGAAATAATGGGGGCGAAAAGTAGCAGAGACTGGCTATCCAACTGGTCTCTAGGTGTAATAGGGAAATAAAGGGAACGCAGTACAAACTCAATATAAACCCAATCTATTGGTTGAAAAAGGAAAGAAAGTGGGGACTGGGGGACAAGTCAACAGAGTAAGTCCAGCACTAGATTTGCTAGCCTCACACAGTATAAGGTGGCTATATACCGAACAAAAATGGGACCAACCCAGATATCCTCTTCTGATGTTTGTTGCCCTGAGCTGCTCTTATGTAATGCCACTGGTAAAATGTAGCAGTCACACTATTAAAAGTAAGGACACATTAAACCAATGTTGTTTTCAATGTAATGCCTCCAGTAATATGAATCAATGGCACTTTTTTTCATGTCCTGCTAAATTTCCCATTAAGATAAGTTGCTTCTTTTCCTTAGAGATGCAACTGTCCTGGTCCGCCTACTCTCCAGGAGCTTCACGACCAACCTTGATGTTGCTCAATTTTATTGCAACTAATGAAGAAGAAGCTCTGTGGGTTTCGTTTTCTGATGGAAATGGAACCGGGGCTGGAGCCCTTTTCTTAAAAAAAGAAGAAGAAGAAGCTGCTAGCTCATGGGACATTGCTTCATTTTAGGTGAACTGCACCAAAAGGTCCCATGAATTGAATCATCCATGTTGGTGACTGGTGTCATCCCTTCTACGATGGCATTGACTGCAGATATGGTTCCCATCACGAGGTATGTTCCTTTTTGGTCTGACCATTTGCCAAAGATCCTGCATGTTCATCCTGCTCTTGTGCCACTGTTTTGGCACTGCCATGATAAAGCAGTAATGTTATTATTTTGCACCTTAATCTAGTGGCACTATTAATTTGAGGCAATGTTTTGGCACCGCTAGTGCCACTGTTTTTTTTATATATCGAAAGAGGGGGTTCCCTCCGATTTCATTAAAGAAACCCAACCATAGAGAACCATTATCCGACAACATCTCAGTGTAAACGGACAGTTATGCAACTACGACTAGAACGGACTGAGTACTAGCAGGAGACAAGTTCGCCACATAAGCTAGGCAGGTAGGGGGACGCAGCACCAGCTCGACCAAGTTTGGATTACAACCCAAATGCTACCACAGAAACATCAGGGGGAAGATAGGGACTGAAAGAGCCAGCTTCAGCATCCCAGTCTAAGCACCCCCAGCCTTCATCCTTGCGACGCACGGTACACCTCGTTTGCCACCTGCTCGACCCTAGTGTCACTGATAAAATGAAGTAATAATACAGTTAAAAGAGAGCGAGTGTCCTCTCTATCATTTCATTTCCAATGTAGATAAAGAAAGTGCTTCTCTTTGTTAATGTATGTTTTATCAACTAGTCCCATTGTTAATGTTTAAGCATTTCTGCAAACTGGGGTGCTTAATTTTAGTTGATCTGCACAAAAATAGAGATTTGAATGTCTCTATGCCCCTCCTTGTACTACCGCTGTACACTGATCACTGGCCGAAGGTGTATCGGGGAGACTTGGGTCGATTTCCAGTATGATGTAATATTTTCTTCTGTTTATTAGTGTATGTTTCATCAACTAGTGCCACTATAATGTAATCACGCCTTTTCATTATCTGTGCAAACAGGGTTATTCAGCTGCATTTTGGTGGAACTGCACAAATGTACGGATGGAACCGGCATATATGCAGAGTGCGAGGTGCCAAGTAAAAATTACCGACACCAACCCTGCTCCATCTAAGCATTGGCATCGACCACCACCAGTGGGATGTGTGGCGCTCACTGTGGACGGATCTTTCTCGGCAGCAAATCCTCTAACCAAACACTAGTAGCTTAGACTTAAAAAAAATACTAGTAGCTTATATTGGCAGTGTACTCTTTTCTGAAAGAAGCACCAATCTATTTTTCTTTATTTGTACACAGTGTCACAACTTTGACCCAAAGGTCTAGAGCTATTTTAGGGTGATTGGCGTAGTACTCGGAGACTGATTGTAAGCATGATTTTTATTAGATGTCACACTGATTGTAAGCATGAGCAGATGGAAGATTAGGTTAGTGCGAAGCTTACCTTAAACCCTACCGACGCCGTTGAAACGAGGCGAGCGTCGAGGGAACCGTGGAGAACAGCGGGGAAGCGACGTCGCGCCATCCGGCCTCCTCTTGCGGTGGGAGAACGAATACCCCTGTGGCTCCGGCTGGCTCTGCACCCTCACGAACGGCACACCGTACTCGATCGATTCGTTATCCTCTGGGTGCTCGACCTTCGACCTGTACGCCCACCACCCCCGCCTGACTTTCGCCTCTGGCGAATCTGTCTGCTCCATCGCCCAGAGGAGATACTCGATGAACTCGAAGGACTGCGGCGTGACTGCCGCCGAGGAGTACATCGCTGCCCTCATCGCCGTCGTCTCGCTCTTTCGCATACATTGCCACATGGCCCTCACCGTCCTCGAAATCTCCCACTCATTGTCAAACCAAGTAAGGATCTCCTTCAACCTAGCTAACTCTGCCTGGTCGCCGCCGGTGATCTGCCTGATTCGCTGCTGCATCCCCTCCATAGATGTCCTTCTGAGTGGTCCGGTGCTAGCTTTGGAAGATGGGAGGAGAGACGGTGGTCTTGCAATAGAGAAGAGGGAGAGGCGAGACGGTGGTTTTGGAATGGAGATGATGGAGAGGAGAGGGGGTGGTTTTGAAATGGAGAAGACGGAGAGGCGAGACGGTGGTTTTGGAATGTAGATGATGGAGAGGAGAGGTTCCCCTGCTTTTCGGTCGCTGACAGGTGGGCCCCGCGCTTGGTGGGACCCATGTGTCAGTGTCTCAATGGCAGGATGGGCTACGTCAGGGGATCCTCGTCCGAGGAGAGAGGAGGTGGTTTTGTAATGGAGAAGAGGGAGAGGCGAGACGGTGGTTTTGGAATGGAGATGATGGAGAGGAGAGGAGGTGGTTTTGCAATGGAGAAGAGGGAGAGGTGCGTGCGGCAGCGATTTAGGATTGGACGAGAGGGCCGGCGTGCTGTGACTGGATCAAAATCAAAATCAATTTACCCTTCAATTAAGAAAGCGACCCCACATTAACTAGTCTCCCTTTTATTCTGGGTCATAATTGACCATGATTTTCGCAAATAAAATATATGTTATACGTTGCAAAAATAATATAATTTGAAAGTACATTCAGATACGAACCAAACAATACAATTTTTGGTGACATGCATTCACATTTTGCTTGTCAAATACAGTACGTGGTCAAACTTTGACCCAAAATACGCAAAACAAAAAAAATACTTCCAAGACCAGCGCCGCTCTTCCGCTCTTCTCCTCTTAAACCACCACCGCTCCTCTCCTATTCCAATCTAAATCCAGCGCCGCTCCTCTCCTCTTCCATTTCAAAACCACCGCCCCTCCTCTCCTGTTCCAATCCAAAACCAGCGTCGCTCCTCTCCCGTTCTAAACGAAAACCAGCGCTGCTCCTCTCCTCTTCCATTAAAAATCCACCGCCGGCAAGTGAAGGTGCTGTGGAGAAGTAGATCGATGGAGGAGTACAACCGATATGTGAGGATCGCAGACGGTGACCCTGTGAAGCTAGCTAGGATGTTGGAGATACAGTCTTGGTTTGACAACAAGGACCAACTAGTGGCGACGGCGACATCCATGGCCAAATATCTGCAATAGAGCGAAAAGGCGGCGATACTCCCGGAGGGAGTCGCGCGGGAGTACATAGAGCTGCTCCTCTGGGCCATGGAGCAAACAGATTCACCGAATCCGATCGTGAGGGAGCGGTGGTGGGAGTATCAATCCCAGATGGAGCATCCACCAGAGATTGAAGGATCGAGCATCTATAGGGTGCCGTTTGTAAGGGTGTCATGCCAGAGCGGGCCGGTGGAGTCTTCGTCGACCGAACCCAACTGCAAGAGGAGAAAAACAGTTGGCCCGACAACGCTTCCCCGCCATCCTCTCCCTCGCCATTCACATCGTCTCACGGGGCGGCTGTCTGCCGCCGAGGAATAGGAGGGATTGCCCCCCCCAAGACCAATAGTCGGGCAGGTTGTGAACTGTCAGGAGGAGCTTAGGGTTGTTAGTATTTACAGGTTATGAATTGTGTTTTTTGTTGTGTATTTTGAGAGTACTTTCATATATGAATGTCTTTTGAATTTCAGATTTGCAGTATTGAGCATATGAAGTATTTTATGAATTCTAGAGATCTATTTTTAGCACTTAAAAAATGTAGTTTTATAGGAGTATAAAAGTGCAGACAATGTGATTATTAGAGAAGAAACTGCGAGTTTCAGTTTCAGATAAGAAACTCCAATTTCAGTTTCAGATAAGAAAATGCAACTTTCAGAGGCAGAGCATTTATATTAACACGGCCTTTTCAAACAGTGTTAACATCATGCTGGAAGTTTTATTCATGGGCGAAACTAGAACTACCAGCCAGTTAACATCATGCTGATCAACATTCATGCATAGCACATCTTCATATGATGCACAATCAAAAAGATATGCTATTTTCAAGATGCCCACACAATGTCGAGTGTGCGAAAAACAGAGAAAACGAGGGACGTCACTGTCTGCCGTTGTGAACATGCTGAACAAATAAGAGGAATCTGGAGAGGACTGTACATGGAGAGGCGGACAGTCGGGACCCACCAGGTCTATGGCCGTACGCAAGCAAGTGCCTCATCGAAAAAATACTTCCTCCTAATGCTATACTGACATTGGGGCCCACGGTTTTGTCAACATAGTACATTTTTTTAGGTGCTTCAACGTAGTTACGATAAGAGATAAATTCACAACGAAGCCGGGGAGCTGGCAGGTATCATTTATTATCACTGGGGCAGCAAGTATCAGCTGGGTTTTGGGCTGCCCCATCTAGGCTTTCTTTTTTAACATGCGCAGCCCACGACCTCGGATGGGAGGTCCATAGGCATGTTTGTATTTTCTTGAGGGCCGTCATGTATCGACCGACCTATGGACCTCTCATCCGAGGTTTTATTTTTCCTGCAACATCGGCAGCCCAATTTATGAAGAAAACGCAAAGGTCTGTTTTATTTTTCTATATAAGAATAGGAACGCCTGGTCCAACTTATGTTTCCCTTCTAACTATATTATATATATTTAAATTATTTTATATGTTATTATATATTATTGTTATTGTCATCATATATTTAACAGATACTTACATATGTAAGAAAAACAATATCCCACATCTTATCAACTTATAAAAATAAATTCTTAACAATAAAATCCTGGATTTTTTTGGCGACGAAAATCCTGGTGATTGTGTACAAAAGCTTGGTAAGATTTAAGGACCATTGTAATAATAAATCACTTATTATATATATATATATAACAAAATGCTCAGCCCCTGTTTATTTTTTGATAACATTGCTGCGCCCACCCCAACATTATAATTAGAATAAGCCTAGCAAAATCGTGTATTTCGAGAAAGTGCAAATGGGCCGCATGGTTGCTACATTATTTGTTCATTCAGCCCAGCTAATGGACTGTAGTTCAAAAAAAGAGATCAAATGGACTGTAAATTCTACCCGGCAAAAAAAGACTGTAAATTCTGAAAAATGGGTTGAATACGTGCCACATTTTTGGAGGCTGGAATGTGGGCCAATTAGTCAACAAATGATTCTGACATCGTTAGTCGTTGGATTTACATCCAACGACCGGCATCCATCTTCAATCTCTCGTCTTCTTCCTCCAGCGCCGCCGGGACCACCTGCTCCCGCCTCCTGCTGCTAGCAGCTCTGCGTAGCACGCTTCGCTGTGAAGCGCTACTCCACCGTTGGCCAGGCCATCCCTCCACCCCTCCACACCTCCTGTTCTTCTCCACCGTCTGTCGAACCACACCGCACCAGAACCAGTTAACCATCGTACACCTCTCCGTCTGCGACTCTACTCCCGCGTCTTCCTATCTCCGGCTCGTTGCTGTCCGGGGCCTCGCCGTCGTCCACCACCTTGGATGCACTCGGCGCAGCCTGGTCAACGTAGTCAACGAATGACACCATCGGAAGTAGACTGTGCGTGGAGAGGCTGACAGCTGGGTCCACGGCCGCACGCAAGGAAATGCCTCCTTATTACGCGCAAAATAATGATTCCTCCACCTGACAGCTGGGACCCACCGGAAGGGCCTCTGTATTTCGCGAAAAACGTTCCCACCGCTGACAGGTCGGACCCACCAGCTATATCTTCACACGCAAGGAAGTGCCTCCTTATTATGCACAAAAAAATGAATACCCCCTGCTAGCTAGGACCCACAATAGTGGGAGGCTGACTTGTGGGCCAACTAAGTTGACGGGGACGGAGGGCTTTGTCAACTTAGTCAATATTCACGATTCTAGCTCCAGTGACCATACGATGTCCATCCAACGGCCGTAGTGCTTCTTCAACCTCTGGTCTTCTTGCTCCAGCCGCTCAAACCAGCGTCGGTCATTTCTCGTGCTCCTGCCTCCCGTGGCCGGCTGCGATGCAGCGGAGGCCTCACCGCCCCCTACTACTCCGACCGCTGGCCAGGCCATCCCGCTACTCACCCACAGCCCTTGTTATTCTGCGGCGACAACAGCCTCACACCGCAACGAACCAGTGAACCCTCATACTCCTCTACGCGTGGGCATCCACAGCCACGTCTTCCCCGGCTCCGCGTCGTCCCCTTCCTAGGCCTCGCCGTCGTCCACCGCCCTGGTGCTCTAGGCGCGGCGTGGTCAACGTGGTCAAGGAACGGCTTCCATCGGACGTGGACTGTACGTGGAGAGGCTAACAGCTTGGTCCACGGCCGCAGCAAGGAAGTGCCTCCTTATTACGCGCAAAATAATTATTCCTCCACCTGACACCGGGGACCCACCGGACGGGTCACCGTATTTCACGAAAAAACGTTTCCCCCTGACTGTGGGACCCGCCAGCTACATCTTCGCACGCAAGGAAGTGCGTCCGGGCAAAAACAAAAAAAAACGATTCGCCCCCCTGACTGCTGGGACCCACCAGCTACATCTTCACACGCAAGGAAGTGCCTGGCAGTCGGGACCCACCTGGTCGAAGCGTACGTAGCGTTGTCATTCTGGTCGCGAACGTGTACGTACATACTGGTCGATGTAGAGGCGCGCACGTGTCGTAGTAGAGGCGCGCACGTAGCAGGGACACGTACGTACAGCGGCCAGGATGCAAGAAAGTAAATACGGCCATGTACGTACATATGGGCGGGGTCTCGAACGCCTACTCGCGCGTACGTACGGCCAGGGCTCGTGTATATGGCTGGGTCGGAACGGAGAAACAGCGTCGTCGTCGTGTTCATGGGGAGCCAACCGGCTGGGTCAGAACGGAATGCGTCGTCGTGTTCATCGGGACGGCTTGGACGGAACAGCCGATGGAGACGAGGCCTGGCGTACCGCAGAACAGAGGAAACGGCCTTGTGTTCGACCGGCCACGTTCGAAACGGGATCCTATTCATCGGGAGGGGTCTGGCGTACCGCAAAACGGAGGAAACAGACCTCCTACGGTCGAAACGGGGGTCCTGTTGATCGGGAGGGGTGTGGCATACCGCAAAACGGAGGAAACGGACTTGTGTTGGAGCGCTACGGTCGAAACGGGGGTCCTGTTCATCGGGAGGGGTGTGGCGTACCGCAAAACGGGACTCCACGGGATACTGTTCATCTCCACCGTCGACCCCCTCCAGCCTCCACGGGCTACTGTTCATCCACCCGACCTCCTCCAGCCTCCACCTGCGACTGCTCATCCACAGGCTCCTGTTCATCCAGCCTCCACCGCGCGCTACTCCACTAGCTACTATTCAACCAGCCCTCTCCACGGGCTCCTGTTCAACCACCCCTCCACGGGCTACTATTCATCCAGCCCTACACCGTCTACTGTTTATCCTGCCCTCCACGGGGTGGTCCTGTTCATCTTGCCCTCCACGGGGTCCTGTTCATCCAGACCCAACCGGCTCGAACGATCGGGGTCCTGTTCATCCAGAGGCAACGCCACGGGGTCCTGTTCATCCACCCCCACCGGGAACTGTTCATCCACCCCCCCCAGCAACGCTCACTGTTCATCCAGAGGCATCATCGATCGGCTTCAGTTAGCAGCAGTGGCGAAGGAATCGCTCGATCGGGTTCAGTTAACAGCCATCGATCGATCACTCGGGTTCAGTAACGCGTAGCCTGCAGTGCAATCGCTCGGGTTCAGTTAGAGCCCAGCGCCTCGCACCCACGCACGTGCGTGTACGAGAGAAACGCGTATCGCTCGTGCCCGACCACCCACCGTAACTGGGAACACCCCGATATTTTCCTCGCCCTCGCTTCTACCACGGATTTTTCGTCATGGACGGCCCAAAGAATGTCATGCAGCTGCGTCTCCGGCCCGCCAGGACGAAAAGCCCATTTTCTGTCATGATTTTTTGTCATAGAAGTAGGACCCCACCACATCTATGATGATACTGTGTTTTGTCATAATTATTGCCATAGAAGTGTCATAAGTATGACAGGAAAAAAAATTGTTCGGCCCAAAATGTCACGGATGTGTCTTTTTTTTGTAGTGGAACCTGAAGGACAAGGCCAATGGCAACATGGACGGCCGGTGCTGCTCCCGGTCCCGGTGATGGTGTCGCGCGAGCTCGACTGAGGAGTAGCGGCGCGGAGCAGTAGTGGCCATGGTGCTCCCCGGAGGCGATGATCGGCTAGATAGGTGAAGGAGTCGACGGCCGTCGTCCGCGCGCGAGGCCGCCAGGCCCCACAAGGCAGGGAGCCTGCAGAGTAGGGAGCCACCGGCGCCGGCGCCGCTGAGGGAGAGGCCCGTGGCCATTCCTCTCTGGCTGCTCGCGCTCGCGCTCGCCTGGTAGGAGCACCGAGAGGGCGGGAGGAGGAGAAGTCACGGGACGGCGCGAGGGCGAGCGGAGGCGGCGGCGAGGGCGAGCGGAGGGGGAGGCGGCGGCGGTGGCGGCGGCGAGGGCGAGCGGAGGGGGAGGCGGCGGCAGTGGCGGCGTAGTGAGCAGGCGGCGAGGCGCGAGTTTGGGAGTGAGCCGGCTAGGGTTATCTCCACGGGAGCCGCCCATTTTATACCCCTGTGCGCGAAATGACAAAAATGCCCGCGGCGGGGCAAGAAAATTAACTGCGGTGGCACGCGCGCGAGCTAACTATTCTTTGTAGCAGTGTCTCCTCTCGATCCGGCGGCCCAGATCGTCCGGAGGCTCGATCCGATGGACAGAATCGCATTAGAAAACGAGATGGATGGTCAGATGTCGCTGAACTCTGAGAACGCTTATGTTCTCCGGTTATGCTTATTTCAGGATTGGTTGTAATGTGTGATAACATCAACCTCCTCCTTTACCAACACCTTAACATTTTGGATGTCTGCAAGGTCACGACCACATAAAACAAGAGTACAAATGATGTCCTATATAAAGCATAGCTTAATATAGGACCCAAATCAACTTCCCCAACATTCCGCAAAAGAAAAAAAACTTCCCCAACAGAAGGAGAGATGTTAACTGTAAATGCATAGAATGGGAACTACCTGATGATAAGAAAACAAGGACGACAAGGGCAAGTGATAATATCCCGTAGCTAGCCCTCATGGCTGATAGAATACCTGGGTGCTCGTCGTTGCTCGGTAAGTTTCTAGTTTCCGTAGGTATTGTCCAGATATGGTGCCCCAATCCTGATCCAGAAGCTCACAGGTTTAGGGGCTTTATAGTACCTTTTTCTAGTAAGCATGCACATGCAACGCACGTCTTAAACAAAACAAGTTAATATGGTATAATACTAAAATAATTTTTAAAAAATCAGAGCGCTACAAAATGATGTCACTCAGATTGTAAGTGTGACATATTTCTGATCCAACACATGTATCATAGTCTATAGTAAAAACATCTATTCTGGATATAATTTTTATTTAGTGAGTTCTTTTGCCGAGCCATTTAAATGTGTCTTGTGCACAACCATATGAGCACGTGTGTAACACACGATCCGGAAACATGTCTCCGCGTAAAATTCACTGTCACATAATAAATGTATTATAATTGTTAGAAAAAATATATTTTAAAAACCGCAACTAAGCATGTCTTGAAGGTCCATCTTTTGAAGCAATGAAGGTCCATCTATGGATGCGATCAATGATGCTTCGTTCAATGTATGGGATGTTGTTTTGAGCTTCATTCTCTTCGTACTTTAAAATATGCACCAAAAATCTGTCATATGTTTCTATTAAAGTAGTAATAAGAGTTAAATAGTGATAGAACATAGAATAAGTATAATGATACACAGTGAAATGTGCCTGTGTATGAATGTCAGACAAAATATCTCCTGTGAAGTACTCCATAAAATTTATCATCCACAGACCACAAGATGACCTGCATGATTACAAAACTTAAATATACTCAATAAATTGTTATCATTTTTATAGGGATTCATATTATTTTTGAAATCATCCAATGATCATGACTGTAACAAGCAGTGATGAAAACAAAAGTCTCACCTACGGAGCATGTGAACCGGACATGCCCTTTGAAATTTAAAGATATTTTTATTTTGTTTGGAACAAATGCCACACTCACTTACAATGGATCACTGGCTTATAGTATTACGTAGTACTCCCTCTGTTCCGGTCGCTGGACCATTCCTAGTACACATTTCGTCACGTTACGCATTTTATACCAGCGTTCCGAAATTGCCCCCGAGCTCACGCAGACCAGTCACTCCCCACTCGCTCTTGTTCCCCACCGCCCTCTCCCCGTCGCCGCCGTGTCGCTCCATCGTCACCGCCCTGTCTCCGTCACCGCCCTCTTCCTCCCCATGGCCGCCTTGCTCCCCATCACCTACGCCCACTCTGACAGCCCCCAACCCTAGTTCTCTCACACCCAGTAGGTCAAAGGTTGATTTTTTATCTGCCGCTGATGGTGCTGCTGGGCGAGGAGGCACTTGATTTGCGTTTGCCGGCGCTGGATCCGCGTGCGCCGGCGCTTGATCTGCTCGGTCGTGGTTCGGGCGACCTTACCCCGTGGATCCGGGACAGGAAGGCTACCCCGACGACATACAGGTCCACCCCTTCTCCTCTCCTCTTGGATTTCTTCTTCTTCCCTTCCCTGAGATGAGATGTCCTTTCCTGCCTCACGCACGCAGCAACTCGACTCTATGCACAAAGAGGAGGATGAAGACACCCAGCCATGGATTTTGAGCAGCAACAACTCAAGGACAAAGTGCGCCACCTCCCGCCTCCCCTCTCTATTTGATTCAATTCTACAGCTGTGTATGCGGGTTCTTCACACCTTGTGATCCGTTGGTGTTCGTGCTGGGCTGCAGGAGGCCTCAACACGCCAATGGATGCAGCCAGCCTCCAACTCACCCAGCCATGGGGCAGCAGCAACCCAAGGTCAAGCCTCCCTCTACCTCTCTCTCGTTTTGATTTCATAGGTCTGGTTCCCTGATTTTTCTGCTGCTCTAGATTCACTTGCATGCTTGACTGAATCTAATTGCTCTCAGGCCCTAGTGTTCAATGAGATAGGCATTGCACTGTTTACCAATTTAATTTGCTTGCCTGCAGCCACATGGTCCAGAGATAGAATTGAGATATTCAGACTAAGTTTAATGATTTGCTGGTCATAATTACTGAATTTCGCTTGGTGCTATCACTGTCGGACTCTAGTGCTGAATTAGTTGGACACTGTACTGTTTACCAATTTAATTTGCTTGCTTGCTGCCACATGGTCCAGAGATAGAAATTCAGATATTGAGACTAAAGTTTAGTGATTTGCTGGTTGTAATTGGTTCAATGACTAAATCTGTCCCCAAACTGATTAACTGAAACCTTTTTCTGTCAACTAATTAACTGAAACCTTTTTCGGTTAATTTAAATTAACTGAAACATTTTCAGTTAACTTAATTAAACATGCAGTGGAGGAACGCACGGGCAGCGCTTCTGAATATCTCCAAGCTGGATATTTCCGGTAAACATCAAATTATGGTATACTGTAAGTCAATTTTTCTTAATTGTGCGTATCTGTATACTTTCAGCTTGTATATTTTGACATGTGCATATTTATTCTTAATTGTGCAGAAACTTCTTTTGTGATGCAACTAATGGGGAAATACAAAAAACACATAATGTTGATTAGTTTGAGCCTTTGAGTTAGAAGGTATACCCGTCTCTTTGCAGTGTGCTCTTAATGTTGGGGAACGTAGTAATTTCAAAAAAATTCCTGCGCACACGCAAGATCATGGTGATGCATAGCAACGAGAGGGGAGAGTGTTGTCCACGTACCCTCGTAGACCGACAGTGGAAGCGTTATCACAACGCGGTTGATGTAGTCGTACGTCTTCACGATCCGACCGATCAAGTACCGAACGTACGGCACCTCCGAGTTCAGCACACGTTCAGCTCGATGACGTCCCTCGAACTCCGATCCAGCCGAGTGTTGAGGGAGAGTTTCGTCAGCACGACGGCGTGGTGACGATGATGATGTTCCACCGACGCAGGGCTTCGCCTAAGCTCCGCAGCGGTATTATCGAGGTGTAATATGGTGGAGGGGGGCACCGCACACTGCTAAAATATCGTATATCAAGTGTGTCTAGAGGTGCCCCCTTGCCCCCGTATATAAAGGAGCAAGGGGGAGGCCGGCTGCCCTAGGCGCGCCAAGGAGAGGGGGGGAGTCCTCCTCCTAGTAGGAGTAGGACTCCCCTTTCCTAGTCCAACTAGGAAGAGAGGGGGGGAAGGAAAGAGAGGGAGGGGGAGAGGAAAAGAGGGGCTGCGCCCCCCTCTCCTAGTCCTAATAGGACTCCTCATGGGAGGGGGCGCGCCACCTCCTGGCTGCTGCCCTCTCTCTCCCCTCAAGGCCCACTAAGGCCCAATACTTCCCCGGGGGGTTCCGGTAACCCCTCCGGCACTCCGGTTTTATCCGAAACTTCTCCGGAACACTTCCGGTGTCCGAATATAGTCGTCCAATATATCAATCTTTATGTCTCGACCATTTTGAGACTCCTCGTCATGTCCGTGATCACATCCGGGACTCCGAACAACCTTCGGTACATCAAAACATATAAACTCATAATATAACTGTCATCGTAACGTTAAGCGTGCGGACCCTACGGGTTCGAGAACTATGTAGACATGACCGAGACACCTCTCCGGTCAATAACCAATAGCGGAACCTGGATGCTCATATTGTCTCCCACATATTCTACAAAGATCTTTATCGGTCAAACCGCATAACAACATACGTTGTTCCCTTTGTCATCGGTATGTTACTTGCCCGAGATTCGATCGTCGGTATCTCGATACCTAGTTCAATCTCGTTACTGGCAAGTCTCTTTACTCGTTCCGTAATACATCATCCCGTAACTAACTCATTAGTCACAATGCTTGCAAGGCTTATAGTGATGTGCATTACCGAGTGGGCCCAGAGATACCTCTCCGACAATCGGAGTGACAAATCCTAATCTCGAAATACGCCAACCCAACAAGTACCTTTGGAGACACCTGTAGAGCACCTTTATAATCACCCATTTACGTTGTGACGTTTGCTAGCACACAAAGTGTTCCTCCGGTAAATGGGAGTTGCATAATCTCATAGTCATAGGAACATGTATAAGTCATGAAGAAAGCAATAGCAACATACTAAACGATCGGGTGCTAAGCTAACGGAATGGGTCAGGTCAATCACGTCATTCTCCTAATGAGGTTATCCCATTAATCAAATGACAACTCATGTCTATGGCTAGGAAACATAACCATCTTTGATTAACGAGCTAGTCAAGTAGAGGCATACTAGTGACACACTGTTTGTCTATGTATTCACACATGTATTATGTTTCCGGTTAATACAATTCTAGCATGAATAATAAACATTTATCATGATATAAGGAAATAAATAATACTTTATTATTGCCTCTAGGGCATATTTCCTTCAGTCTCCCACTTGCACTAGAGTCAATAATCTAGATTACATAGTAATGATTCTTACACCCATGGAGTCTTGGTGCTGATCATGTTTTGCTCGTGGAAGATGCTTAGTCAACGGGTCTGCAACATTCAGATCCGTATGTATCTTGCAAATTTCTATGTCTCCCACCTGGACTAAATCCCGGATGGAATTGAAGCGTCTTTTGATGTGCTTGGTTCTCTTGTGAAATCTGGATTCCTTTGCTAAGGCAATTGCACCAGTATTGTCACAAAAGATTTTCATTGGTCCCGATGCACTAGGTATGACACCTAGATCGGATATGAACTCCTTCATCCAGACTCCTTCATTTGCTACTTCCGAAGCAGCTATGTATTCCGCTTCACACGTAGATCCCGCCACGACACTTTGCTTAGAACTGCACCAACTGACAGCTCCACCGTTTAATGTAAATACGTATCCGGTTTGCGATTTAGAATCGTCCGGATCAGTGTCAAAGCTTGCATCAACGTAACCACTTACGATGAGCTCTTTGTCACCTCCATAAACGAGAAGCATATCCTTAGTCCTTTTCAGGTATTTCAGGATGTTCTTGACCGCTGTCCAGTGATCCACTCCTGGATTACTTTGGTACCTCCCTGCTAAACTTATAGCAAGGCACACATCAGGTCTGGTACACAGCATTGCATACATGATAGAGCCTATGGCTGAAGCATAGGGAACATCTTTCATCTTCTCTCTATCTTCTGCAGTGGTCGGGCATTGAGTCTTACTCAATCTCACACCTTGTAGTACAGGCAAGAACCCTTTCTTTGCTTGATCCATTTTGAACTTCTTCAAAACTTTGTCAAGGTATGTGCTTTGTGAAAGTCCTATTAAGCGTCTTGATCTATCTCTATAGATCTTAATGCCTAATATATATGCAGCTTCACCGAGGTCTTTCATTGAAAAACTCTTATTCAAGTATCCCTTTATGCTATCCAGAAATTCTATATCATTTCTAATCAGTAATATGTCATCCACATATAATATCAGAAATGCTACTGAGCTCCCACTCACTTTCTTGTAAATACAGGCTTCTCCAAAAGTCTGTATAAAACCAAATGCTTTGATTACACTATCAAAGCGTTTATTCCAACTCCGAGAGGCTTGCACCAGTCCATAAATGGATCGCTGGAGCTTGCACACTTTGTTAGTTCCCTTTGGATCGACAAAACCTTCCGGTTGCATCATATACAACTCTTCTTCCAAAAATCCATTCAGGAATGCAGTTTTGACATCCATTTGCCAAATTTCATAATCATAAAATGCGGCAATTGCTAACATGATTCGGATAGACTTAAGCATCGCTACGGGTGAGAAGGTCTCATCGTAGTCAATCCCTTGAACTTGTCGAAAACCTTTCGCAACAAGTCGAGCTTTATAGACAGTAATATTACCATCAGCGTCAGTCTTCTTCTTGAAGATCCATTTATTTTCAATGGCTTGCCGACCATCGGGCAAGTCAACCAAAGTCCATACTTTGTTCTCATACATGGATCCCATCTAGGATTTCATGGCTTCAAGCCATTTTGCGGAATCTGGGCTCACCATCGCTTCTTCATAGTTCGTAGGTTCGTCATGGTCTAGTAACATAACCTCCAGAACAGGATTACCGTACCACTCTGGTGCGGATCTTGATCTAGTTGACCTACGAGGTTCAGTAATAACTTGATCTAAAGTTTCATGATCATTATCATTAACTTCCTCACTAATTGGTGTAGGTGTCGCAGAAACTGATTTCTGTGATGATCTACTTTCCAATAAGGGAGCAGGTATAGTTACCTCATCAAGTTCTACTTTCCTCCCACTCACTTCTTTCGAGAGAAACTCCTTCTCTAGAAAGGATCCATTCTTAGCAATGAATATCTTGCCTTCGGATCTGTGATAGAAGGTGTACCCAACAGTCTCCTTTGGGTATCCTATGAAGACACATTTCTCCGATTTAGGTTCGAGCTTATCAGGTTGAAGTTTCTTCACATAAGCTTCACAACCCCAAACTTTAAGATACGACAACTTTGGTTTCTTGCCAAACCATAGTTCATAAGGTGTCGTTTCAACGGATTTCGATGGTGCCCTATTTAGAGTGAATGCAGCCGTCTCTAAAGCATAACCCCAAAACGATAGCGGTAAATCAGTAAGAGACATCATAGATCGCACCATATCTAATAAAGTATGATTACGACGTTCGGACACACCATTACGCTGTGGTGTTCCGGGTGGCGTGAGTTGCGAAACTATTCCGCATTGTTTCAAATGTAGGCCAAACTCGTAACTCAAATATTCTCCTCCACGATCAGATCGTAGGAATTTTATTTTCTTGTTACGATGATTTTCAACTTCACCCTGAAATTCTTTGAACTTTTCAAATGTTTCAGACTTATGTTTCATTAAGTAGATATACCCATATCTGCTCAAATCATCTGTGAAGGTGAGAAAATAACGATATCCGCCACGAGCCTCAATATTCATCGGACCACATATATCTGTATGTATGATTTCCAACAAATCTGTTGCTCTCTCCATATTTCCGGAGAACGGTGTTTTTGTCATCTTGCCCATGAGGCACGGTTCGCAAGTACCAAGTGATTCATAATCAAGTGATTCCAAAAGTCCATCAGCATGGAGTTTCTTCATGCGCTTTACACCGATATGACCTAAACGGCATTGCCACAAATAAGTTGCACTGTCATTATCAACTCTGCATCTTTTGGCTTCGACATTATGAATATGTGTGTCACTACTATCGAGATTCATTAAAAATATACCACTCTTCAAGGGTGCATGACCATAAAAGATATTATTCATATAAATAGAACAACCATTATTCTCTGATTTAAATGAATAACCGTCTCGCATTAAACAAGATCCAGATATAATGTTCATGCTCAACACTGGCACCAAATAACAATTATTTAGGTCTAAAACTAATCCCGAAGGTAGATGTAGAGGTAGCGTGCCGACGGCGATCACATCGACTTTGGAACCATTTCCCACACGCATCGTCACCTCGTCCTTAGCCAATCTTCGCTTAATCCGTAGCCCCTGTTTCGAGTTGCAAATATTAGCAACAAAACTAGTATCAAATACCCAGGTGCTACTGCGAGCATTAGTAAGGTACACATCAATAACATGTATATCACATATACCTTTGTTAACCTTGCCATCCTTCTTATGCGCCAAATACTTGGGGCAGTTCCGCTTCCAGTGACCAGTCTGCTTGCAGTAGAAGCACTCAGTTTCAGGCTTAGGTCCAGACTTGGGTTTCTTCTCCTGAATAGCAACTTGCTTGATGTTCTTCTTGAAGTTCCCCTTCTTCTTCCCTTTGCCCTTTTTCTTGAAACTAGTGGTTTTACTGACCATCAACACTTGATGCTCCTTTTTGATTTCTACCTCCGCTGCCTTCAGCATTGCGAAGAGCTCGGAAATTGTCTTATTCATCCCTTGCATGTTATAGTTCATCACGAAGCTCTTGTAGCTTGGTGGCAGTGATTGAAGAATTCTGTCAATGACACTATCATCCGGAAGATTAACTCCCAGTTGAATCAAGTGATTATTATACCCAGACATTTTGAGTATATGCTCACTGACAGAACTATTCTCTTCCATCTTGCAGCTGTAGAACTTATTGGAGACTTCATATCTCTCAATCCGGGCATTTGCTTGAAATATTAACTTCAACTCCTGGAACATCTCATATGCTCCATGACGTTCAAAACATCGTTGAAGACCCGGTTCTAAGCCGTAAAGCATGCCACACTGAACTATCGAGTAGTCATCAGCTTTGCTCTGCCAGACGTTCATAACTTCTGGTGTTGCTCTTGCAGGAGGCCTGGCACCTAGCGGTGCTTCCAGGACGTAATTCTTCTGTGCAGCAATGAGGATAATCCTCAAGTTATGGACCCAGTCCGTGTAATTGCTACCATCATCTTTCAACTTAGCTTTCTCAAGGAACGCATTAAAATTCAACGGAACAACAGCACGGGCCATTTATCTACAATTAACATAGACAAGCAAGATACTATCAGGTACTAAATTCATGATAAATTTAAGTTCAATTAATCATATTACTTAAGAACTCCCACTTAGATAGATATCCCTCTAATCATCTAAGTGATTACGTGATCCAAATCAACTAAACCATGTCCGATCATCACGTGAGATGGAGTAGTTTCAATGGTGAACATCACTATGTTGATCATATCTACTATATGATTCACGCTCGACCTTTCGGTCTCCGTGTTCCGAGGCCATATCTGCATATGCTAGGCTCGTCAAGTTTAACCTGAGTATTCCGCGTGTGCAACTGTTTTGCACCCGTTGTATTTGAACGTAGAGCCTATCACACCCGATCATCACGTGGTGTCTCAGCACGAAGAACTTTCGCAACGGTGCATACTCAGGGAGAACACTTTTAGCTTGAAATTTTAGTGAGAGATCATCTTATAATGCTACCGTCAATCAAAGCAAGATAAGATGCATAAAGGATTAACATCACATGCAATCAATATAAGTGATATGATATGGCCATCATCATCTTGTGCTTGTGATCTCCATCTTCGAAGCACCGTGCTCGTGATCTCCATCTCCGAAGCACCGTCATGATCACCATCGTCACCGGCGCGACACCTTGATCTCCATCGTAGTATCGTTGTCGTCTCGCCAACTTATTGCTTTTACGACTATCGCTACCGCTTAGTGATAAAGTAAAACTATTACATGGCGATTGCAATTCATACAATAAAGCGACAACCATATGGCTCATGCCAGTTGCCGATAACTCGGTTACAAAACATGATCATCTCATACAACAAATTATATCACATCATGTCTTGACCATATCACATCACAACATGCCCTGCAAAAACAAGTTAGACGTCCTCTACTTTGTTGTTGCAAGTTTTACGTGGCTGCTACGGGCTTAGCAAGAACCGTTCTTACCTACGCATCAAAACCACAACGATAGTTTGTCAAGTTGGTGTTGTTTTAACCTTCGCAAGGACCGGGCGTAGCCACACTTGGTTCAACTAAAGTGAGAGAGACAGACACCCGCTGGTCACCTTTAAGCAACGAGTGCTCGCAACGGTGAAACCAGTCTCGCGTAAGCGTACGCGTAATGTCGGTCCGGGCCGCTTCATCTCACAATACCGCTGAACCAAAGTATGACATGCTGGTAAGCAGTATGACTTATATCGCCCACAACTGACTTGTGTTCAACTCGTGCATAGCATCAACGCATAAAACCTGGCTCTGATACCACTGTTGGGGAACGTAGTAATTTCAAAAAAATTCCTACGCACACGCAAGATCATGGTGATGCATAGCAACGAGAGGGGAGAATGTTGTCCACGTACCCTCGTAGACCGACAGCGGAAGCGTTATCACAACGCGGTTGATGTAGTCGTACGTCTTCACGATCCGACCGATCAAGTACCGAACGTACGGCACCTCCGAGTTCAGCACACGTTAAGCTCGATGACGTCCCTCGAACTCCGATCCAGCCTAGTGTTGAGGGAGAGTTTCGTCAGCACGACGGCGTGGTGACGATGATGATGTTCCACCGACGCAGCGCTTCGCCTAAGCTCCGCAACGGTATTATCGAGGTGTAATATGGTGGAGGGGGCACCGCACACGGCTAAAATATCGTATATCAAGTGTGTCTAGAGGTGCCCCTCCGCCCCCGTATATAAAGGAGCAAGGGGGAGGCCGGCTGCCCTAGGCGCGCCAAGGAGAGGGGGGAGTCCTCCTCCTAGTAGGAGTAGGACTCCTCTTTCCTAGTCCAACTAGGAAGAGAGGGGGGGGAAGGAAAGAGAGGGAGAGGGAGAGGAAAAGAGGGGCTGCGCCCCCCTCTCCTAGTCCTAATAGGACTCCTCATGGGAGGGGGCGCGCCACCTCCTGGCTGCTGCCCTCTCTCTCCCCTCAAGGCCCACTAAGGCCCAATACTTCCCCGGGGGGTTCCGGTAACCCCTCCGGCACTCCGGTTTTATCCGAAACTTCTCCGGAACACTTTCGGTGTCCGAATATAGTCGTCCAATATATCAATCTTTATGTCTCGACCATTTCGAGACTCCTCGTCATGTCCGTGATCACATCCGGGACACCGAACAACCTTCGGTACATCAAAACATATAAACTCATAATATAACTGTCATCGTAACGTTAAGCGTGCGGACCCTACAGGTTCCAGAACTATGTAGACATGACCGAGACACCTCTCCGGTCAATAACCAATAGCGGAACCTGGATGCTCATATTGGCTCCCACATATTCTACGAAGATCTTTATCAGTCAAACCGCATAACAACATACGTTGTTCCCTTTGTCATCGGTATGTTACTTGCCCGAGATTCCATCGTCGGTATCTCGATACCTAGTTCAATCTCGTTACTGGCAAGTCTCTTTACTCGTTCCGTAATACATCATCCCGTAACTAACTCATTAGTCACAATGCTTGCAAGGCTTATAGTGACGTGCATTACCGAGTGGGACTAGAGATACCTCTCCGACAATCGGAGTGACAAATCCTAATCTCGAAATACGCCAACCCAACAAGTACCTTTGGAGACACCTGTAGAGCACCTTTATAATCACCCATTTACGTTGTGACGTTTGGTAGCACACAAAGTGTTCCTCCGATAAACGGGAGTTGCATAATCTCATAGTCATAGGAACATGTATAAGTCATGAAGAAAGCAATAGCAACGTACTAAACGATCGGGTGCTAAGCTAACGGAATGGGTCAGATCAATCACGTCATTCTCCTAATGAGGTGATCCCGTTAATCAAATGACAACTCATGTCTATGGCTAGGAAACATAACCATCTTTGATTAACGAGCTAGTCAAGTAGAGGCATACTAGTGACACACTGTTTGTCTATGTATTCACACATGTATTATGTTTCCGGTTAATACTATTCTAGCATGAATAATAAACATTTATCATGATATAAGGAAATAAATAATACTTTATTATTGCCTCTAGGGCATATTTCCTTCACTTAATACACTCTTCCCTTGGCCATGCTGAGATGTTTAAGTCTTTCCACTTATCAGTTTTTAGTTCCACTTGAAGCGATGCATATTCGAATACATTTTCTAGTCCTTTGAGCTGTTGAATGAATAAATGACAAAGTATTAGTATCACAACCGAACAATAACAGAAATCGTCTTATCAAAAGATGGTGTAGTGGGACTAATGACTAACCATAGCGATGAGGTCTTTGTGGCTCATTCCTGGGCCTAGCGAGTCGAGCACCTGGATGCATCGCTGCCCGGTATTTATAACTGCTAGGTACCAATGGAAGTGTTCAATGTTAACTGGAATGAATATCTGAAAATAGGGTTTTTGTTAGTTTATGTCCCATCTATACAAACATTTGTATGGAACTGAGACTGACCATATCATGTTCCAAATAAGTTGTAGCTCTGTTTAATACCCATATTGGTGCGTCATCCCGTATAGAGCTAAATTCCTTTATCATCTTAGAGATGCATGCACTCTCTAAGAACACACTTCCACCTGACCTCATCTGTAGATGCTCTTTAGCACTTATGCAATGTATGTATGCGTCTATGATCTGCAATATCAAGTGCACACTTTAGCCATAGGAGAGAATAGAAACTCATGTTAAAATAGCATGGTCTTGTCTGAAAGCTACATATACTTACTTCGTCGCCAACAAATTCTTTGGGGAGTAATGGATGTTCTAACTGTTTTCATTGGAGATGTGAGTCGTCGATGCTCACTAAATTTATTTTATCATTTGGTTCAGACATGGTATTTTCAATCACGGACCAATCATCGCCAGTGCAGGCGTAATCTATCATGATGTAAGTAACAACATTTATTAATGACAAAGAAAATAAATGTAGCAAAAACAAGGCATAGAAGGATTTGTCCGTGTCTTCTTGAGCCACCCATTAGTCTTGTGCCTTCTTAGGTTTGTTATGCAGTCGGATAGGCTTCCCTGTATGTGCCCCTTCCATGCCAGACGTTAGTTCTAATTCTCTGTCCTCAGCTGCATCCATCTGTTCACTTGTTTCATTGAAGGTTAATTCCTGGAAGCAACATTGCAAAGAATAATGGGTATGCAGGATATAATATACTTATAATTAGACCTATTTGGGACATAGTTGAAAAAGAAAAGATGCCTCTATCACTTCGGAGTCTTCGGAATCACTGGACTACGTGCTATGCTTTTTCACCACTTCTTTGTCGGCTGTTCCATTTGATTCTCCCATTGTGTCCCCTATAGTGTCTGCCCCTTCGGTGCCAAATGTTTGTGCTAATTCCTCATCCCGATCTGACTGCATTTGTTCACTTGTTTCATTCAAGGTTAATTCCTGAGAGCAAGATTACAAAGAACAATAAGTATGCAGGGTTTAATATAATTAGAATTAGAACTAATATTACAAATAATAATCCCTATGTAGTATTATAAAATAATGAGAATTAGAATTATTTGGGATAGTTGAAACGGAAGCATGGCTTTGCCACTTCGCAATCTGTGCCCTGTGTGCTTTTTTCTGTACTTCATCGTCGTCGTCTATTCCATTTGATTCTTCCTCGCTTCGTACCTGAAACACACATAATATAATATTACCCGGTACTTATTGGTTCTTCATCGCTTAGTAACTGAAACACATAATAATATAATATTCTCCAGTACTTATAGAAGAGCAAATATTATGAAGATGAGTAAAGAATCGTAGGTATGATATTATTATACTATAGATTACATATTGTTTTGTCCCCCTGAATAAGAAGAATAATAATGGCATGTGAAATTAAAAACCGCGTTTATCGGCTTGGGGTTTGTATGCTTGTGTTAGGATATCACCACATCAATCTGCATATTTTCTGCATCTTCCATGATGCCTTGTTCTTCTATTGCCTTTGTTGACTCGGTGTTCATATCTTCATCTTTGGTTATCATGCATTCAATCTGCATATTTAGTGTATGCTCGTCCTTCGCTCCTTTGTCGATGTTTTCCTGAAAATCAAAGCATATATTATTATCACGCCGTACACATTCAGACCCTATGTTTTGTTAGCTTGAAAATCGATCTTATATGTTGGGACGTAGGGAGTACATCACAACTGTATGCACATATCTGCTTATGTTTACTTAACATAGTGGTATCAGGACATCCTTTCCAACTAAATTTCAGTATCTATTTCTTTTTTTAATTGTTCAGTAAAAATTTTGAGACTAACTTGCGTGACTATTCTCTCTAGTAATCAGGTGGATGTTCCCCAAAGAATTTCCTAAGTCACATAATGATATCTCTGTAACTCTGCGGGGTAACACAAGGCATGTTGATTCACTTCGTTGGATCACCTCTAGCGACTACGTTGCCTTGTAGATGTGAAATCGTGAATAGGATGTAATTACGGATTGATCCGTAGAGACCACCGGCAGTGGCGTGTAAAAGCCTTTCGAACTTCATATCAGAGAAGAGCATGTACCTATCTCAGCGAGGAGCTCCTCGTCGCGGCCGTGGCAGGGCGCCTGTGCGGCTGCACCTGTGTTGGGGAACAGCGCGTCGTCCTGGCCGTCGTCGAGTGACTCGGCGAGCTCGTCGTCGCGGCCGTCGTCGGGTGGCTCAGCGGCTGCGCAGGGCACCGACGGGGCATGTAATCTGGATCCGTAATATGGACGCCGGGCCTGGATTGATTCCCGCTAAGTTAGCTCATTTGTTTCCATATATGATATATGACTCTCCGTGTTAATTGGACGTGGGTTGTTATCTGTATACTCGTGTGGGCGTGGGTTGTTTCTGTGGGCAGAGTTTCCGTCTGGCCTCATGAAGTTCTCTTGTTTAATAGTAGTGTAGATAGTGTAGAAGTGTAGATGTAGATAGATGTAGATGTAGATGTAGATTAATAGTAGTAGATAAGATCACACTCACTAATTGTTAGTGTTAATGTATACTTGTCGCTTTGTCTAAATTTGGAAATAATTAATATTGTCATTAAGGTTGTATGTAAATATAGAAAAAAATTGTAGTTGTTCTAATCTATTACGTATTCAAAAAAAATGGACGACGATAACTGCGACACGTGTGGCATCTAGGGGGTATGTGCCGCACGCCCCGTGTGGCATCGACACAGGTCCGCCCGCACGAGCACGTCCGGGCGCACCCCGCCACAGCCCGCACGTTCGGTGTGCGGCGCGATCACCCGCACGAGCACGTCCGGGCGAGCGACCACGCGGCCCGCACGACCCGTCTTGGCCGTCGCCCCTCCCCGCCTGCGAGCCACACGCCCCGCGTGGCAGTAACCATGCGTCCCGCCGCGATTGCCATGGTCCGGACCCTCTTCCATGTTCGTAACTGCAGTTGTCATGTTGCTGAACTACAGTTGCCATGTCTGACAACTACAATTGCCATGGTTGCTCAACTGCAGTTGCCATCTCAGGTCAAGTGCCGGATGCCATTTTTGGGCAACTGCAGCTGTTGCCATGTATGGTCTGGTCTACTACAGGTGCCATGATTTGAAAAACTTTAGGAGTTTCCACCTACTAACACTAGACAGTTGCCATGTGGCACTACAAAAACATGGCAAAAAACATGTTCGGGTAAAGAGAGAGTTGCCATCTGCTTACAAGCACACTAGGGCAGTTGCCATGTACCCTGCAAAAAACACATGGCAACTGATAGCTTTTGGTGTGTGGGAGAGGAGACGGGCATGTGGGTGACGACGGTATCTTTAAGAGTTGCCACCTACTAACACTAGACAATTGTCATGTAGCGCTACAAAACAGACGTGGCAACACTAACATGTTCGGGTAAAAGAGAGTTGTCATCTGCTTACAATCACAAATAAGGCAGTTGACATGTACCCTGCAAAAAACATGGCAAATGACACTTGGGTGTGGGAGAGTGGGAAAATGGGCAGTCGTGGGAGATGGGGAACAGAAGTCGTGCGCGGCGTGCGGGCGTGACGGCAGTTCCATTGCACGCCCCGACTCGCGACTGGTCTCGTCCGATGGAGAAACAGCGTGCGGGCGAACTACCTACACACCACACACCGGGCTTGTCCTACGTGGCACATCAAATCCATCTTTTGGTGTCAGGATTCGTGCAAAAAACAACCAACGACGATCCAGGCGTGTGGGCGTTAGTGTTTCTGAAAAAAAATTATGTACTAATGAATAAAGAAAAATATATTTTTGGTCCCTCAAGTTCCTCACAATTATAGACTTGGTCCCTCAAATATTTCTTGGTAGGCATTTGGTCCTTCAAGTCTCAAATCCAGATAGGTTTTGTCCCAAATCAGATTTTGACCACGTTGATCAGGTTTGACAAATAAATAGTAAATTAAAAAATAGCAAGAAAATTCAGAAAAAACTGAAATTTTGTGGCAACTAAGATGTTTGAGTGCGCTAGGTGCATGAAACTTTCTGTGGTGCTTAGACATTCGAGGCTCTAGGTAGGAAAAAAAATCTTGTCTCACAAAAAAGCCATTTTTTTTCTTTTCCTTAAGCTCCTCCGGTGTTATTTGACCATAAAAATTTACACGCACCCAGCACAACCAAAGCATCTTAGTTGTCACAAAAATTCAGATTTAAAAAAAAAATCTACTATTCTTTTGAATTTACTGTTCATCTGTCAAACCTGATCAACGTGCTCAAAATCTAGTTTTGGACCAAATTTATCCGGTTTTGAGACTTGAAGGACCAAATATCTACCCAAAAATCTTGAGGGACCAAGTCTATACTTTTGGGGAATTTGAGGGACCAAAAACATACTTTTCTCTAATGAATACACATCATATTGTCGTACGATAAGTTTATAACAAAATAACTCATTTAGGACAGTAAAACTGAACCTAAGCCAGCCCAACCCTCTCTCGACCTTGCAGTTTCTGGCCATCCGTTCACGTGATCTGGTCGACCTGGACCATTAGATGTGTGTCAATTATGTCCTCCACCGCAGTTTTTTACCTGGGCCAATTATACTAAAGGGTTGTTACTCAACAAGAAAAAACAGCGATACGTGGTTGCATGAGCTTATCTCCCGGGTCCCGGCCAATTGGCTAACCTCCAGACATCGCTAACCCCCAAATCCTATTTGGTGCCTTAAGCGCCGGTCATAGTGCAATTTACAATCCGGCGCACACTCCTCTACAACACCGTTTATGTAAATGGCCCGCCCATTTAGGTCTATTTTTTTATTTTAGTTTCCTTTTTTCCTTTGTTTTTGCTTTTTTGTTTTTATCAAACTCTTGAACTTTTCACAAATTGACGGGCTTTTTCCAAATTTATTTTTTAATTTTCCAAATTTTATGAACATTTATTAAATCCTTAAAATTTTCTCAAATTTATGATTTTTTCTCAAATTATTTACTTTAATTTAAGCTTCTAATTTTTTTCTAATTTGTGAACTTTTTTATTTTGGTCAACCTTTCAAATTACTAACTTTTCTAGGTTTTGAGTTTTTTAAAATTGATGATTTTTCACAACTCTATGAACTGTTTTCAATTTTTCGAATTTTTTTTTTCCAAAGGTCAACGCCCAACTCTCCACCAACGAACTTTTTCAATTTTTCGAACTTTTTGTTCAATTAACAACATCCACAGTGGACGATCGTTGGTGGACCCGTCGACGGTTGCAGGCCCACCAATTCTTGTTTTTAAACAAAACGCAGTATGGGCCGGCCCATATGCTCCGGATCGTGGGCGCCAACTAGAAGCTCTCTCTTGCTAACCGTCCCCAAGGAAAGGCTTCGATTAACATAAGAAATCGGTCGGTCGCTGCTTACGAGGTCGATTCTAGGGGGCTCCTATGCAGCGCTGCAGGCACCAGTTAATGATCTGGCGCCTGCAGCGCTGCTAGCATGGGCCGGCCCACTAGCGTACTGCCCCATTTTTTCTATTTTTTGTTACAAAAAAAATGTGAAATCAAAAAAGGTTTACAGATATAAAGAAAAAAGGTTCATCATTTCAAAAAAGGTCATATCTTTAAAAAAATCATCAATTTTGGAAAAAGTTCAGCAATTTGAAAAAAAGTTCATTCAAATTGGAAAAAAATCATCCAATTTAGCAAAAGTTCATTAATTTTTTAAAAAGTTCATTAAATTTGAAAAAAGTTCATAGAAATTCAAAAAAGTTCATGTATTTTTAGAAAAGGTTCATTGAACTGAAAAAAGTTCATCAATATTTCAAAAACTTCATCAATCTGAAAAAAACTGTTGAAATTTAAAAAAATTCATATAATTTTCAAAAAACGAATCTTCAACCGGCGTCTAGATGGGCTGGCCCATTTATGAATGCCACAGGCGTCAGTTAACAAAAAGGCACGTTAACTGGCTTCTGTGGCGCCAAATAGGAAATGCCCGATTCTAGGCAGAGAGCGTAGATGACCCTGTAGCCAAATTCAATTTGGCGCTTGAAGCGCCAAATGGAGGCCGATGTGTACGGGACGCCCGCCCCAGGAGCAAATAGGCCGCATCAGTTAGGATTGTACTCAGTAGTGCATCTTTTCTCGCATTTTATTATTGTGGCTGGTTCTGTGTGTCTTTCTATTCTTTTTGTCGGGTTTTGTTCTTTTTTTCTTTTCCTTTTTTCTTGTTTTCGTTTTAATTTTCTTTTCGAATTCGCAGTTTTTCAAAAAAATTATATTTTTCTGAATTTTAATATTTTTAAAGAAAAATTGTGATCTTTTTTAAAATTAGTAAACTTTGTTCTAATTAGTGAACATTTCTTCAAATACGCGAGCTTTTTAAAATTCACAAACTTTTTCCAATTTCGTCAACTTTTCTCAAATTCGGAAACTTTTTTCAAGTTTGTGAACTTCCTTCAAATTCAAAAAACCTTTTTCAAATTAATGAAAATTTTCACATTTTGTGAATTTTTTTTATTTTACTAACCTTTTCCATATTCATGAACTTTTTCCAAACTTGTTATTTTTTTTAATTTCATGAATATATTTTTCCAAATCCATGATGATTTTCAAAATTGCGATTTGTTTGACTTAATGATTTATTTTCAAAGTCGGTGGTCTTAGCGGTTAACAATCTTTGTGGTCACGACCAATGTGCTCAATGGTCACAGTTTGTTCTTACCCCCTCTCAAGAATCACTGTCAAGGAAAACGGTTGCTGATGGGCCGCCACCCCCTACGACGTGTGTGAGCGCCACCACTGCTTCGTGACGCTAAGGGCGTTGTTCAAGAGGACCAGCCGACGCCCGCGATGTCGGGCCGATCGGGCACTACGAGGCAATGGGGAACTGGTCATGTTGTGTGGTGCATCTCTTAGGGCATGTACAACGATATTGACTCAGCCGTCCGTAAGCAAGTCCATATAGGATATTTGATTACTTGGAAGAGAGATATAAAGGAGAGAGAAGATGGTCGTCTGCAGAAATACCGACGAGCTATTGCCGTAGAAGTCGCTGCTTAGCGACGTGCTTTTTGCCGTTGTACGATTGGATCATCTGTAATGGCCCAAGAAAATCTCTCGTGTTGTTTTAATAAGGAATAACTAACTTCGATTGTTTAACAAAGTTTTCAGAGCATCTCCAGCCGTTGGCCCCCCAGGGCGCCGAAAAAGAGCCGCCTAGGGGCGAACCAGTGCTAGATTGGCCCCTGGGGGCGATCTAGCTCCCAGCCACGCCCCCAGGCGCCGCCCCCAAGTCGCGGCAAATTCAAACTTGGTCATTCCCGCTCACCAAAAAAGCCACAAGTCTGGCGATCAGCGACTCAGTTCGGTGATCATCACCTTGCCACAGTTGGGCGATCGGATGGAAAGTTCGGCGTACAAAAAAGAAAGAAAGCGTGGGCAACGCATCACACGGCGGGGTCGGCCTCTTGCGTCGGCGGAGTCGGCGTGTGCGGGCTTGGCGGTGTCGGAGCTGCTTCTGTGCTGGGCGGCGTCGGCGCGGCTTCCGTGCTGTTGGGCGTCGTGGAGGCATCATCGCTCGGCCTTGGCGGCGGCGGCGGCGTGGGCGTCAGAGTTGGCGGCGCCGTCGACGGCAGCTGGTTCAAAATGAGGCCGCGCTCCGCCAAGTACCACGCCTTGAGCTTCTCGTGATTGCTCTGGAGCATGTCCGCCCCGCCCATCGGGAAAGCTAGGTCGGTGTTCCTCTTCTTCGCGGCGACATTGGTCCGGAGTAGGTCGAGCATGACGGTGTTGTTCGTCATCAACGCCGACCACCGCGCCTCGGTCTTCTCTTCACGCAGGGCGGCCCGGGTCTGTGCGCCGGCGGGGCAATGCTCAATGGACTCCTGGACTCGCGCGGTTGCCGAGTCGGCGTGTTTCCCCTTCTTGGCCCCTTTGTTGCCTTCGGGGCGCCCGGCGTCGGCGCGTCCGGCTTGTAGGTCTCCTTGGCCTTGGTGAGGGTGCGCCGGACATTCGCCCACTTCTCGCATTTCACGATCCGCTTGAAGACGTGGAGGTACTTGAAATCTTGGTCGCTGCTGTCCTGCCGAAACATGGCGAACATCCGCACCAGCTGCGCCGAGGAACAATCAGTGAGCGGCGCGCGCCCGGAAAAAAGAAAAGGGAGAGTCCGGCGTGCCATACCTGATCCTCGATGCTGCTGCCGCTCTCCGGGCGAGCAGCGATCTCCTCGACGATCCCATGCCATTTGTTGCACGCCGATTGGATGAGCCCCCAATTGTTCGCCATTGCCTTCGCCCCGCGCTGCATGTACACGCCTTTGAAGTAGGGGTCGACGAGCTTTCACTCGTCGAACTCGGCCTTGATGCGGTCCCAATATGTGTCAATGCTCTGGTTCGTGTCGGTGATCGGGTCGAGGCAGACGACTTTCCACACTTCGGCGAGGCACTCATCCTCCTTGGACGCCCACTTGATGCGCGGCTCGCCGGTCCTGGCCGCTCCCTTCTTCTTCTTCCGTTTCCTCGCCGGAGCAGGCGCCGACTCCTCCTCCTCCTCCGGCTCCGACTCCTCCTCGTCGTAGTCGAGCTCGCCGTCCATGTCGCTGTTGAGGTCCATTGTGTCGTCCTGGGTAGTAAACTCGGGGGACGCGGCGGCGGCGGCCGAGCCGGCCGTGATGATGTCGTCCATGTCGGCTTCGATCGCGTCGGTGTCGCCGAGATGCGACGTGGAGGCTTGGGAGAAGGGCAGCGCACCACGGCGGAGAGGGGGCGTCGGGCAGGATGCGTAGGCCGGCGGAGAGTAGGTGTACGGAGGGTACTGCACGCCAGCGAAGGTGGGTGAGGGCGTCCGCTAGGCCGGGTGACCATGGGGGAAGGTGATGTTGGGGTGGAACCCGCCGTGTGCGTCACCGTCGGCGTAGCCCGGCTATGGCGTGCAGCCCCAGGGTTGCGGCGACGACGAGAAGCCGGCCGAAGAGCCGACGCTTTGCTGGCTCCAGGGCGCGTACGGGGCGTGGCCGCCGAGTGGATTCATCATCCCCACGCGAGCCGCCTCGGCTTGTTCGGCCGAGCGCTCCGCCTGCTCCGCAGCCACGAGCCACGTCGCGCTGTCCTGGGCCTTCTTGGCGTCGGCCCTGTTCCGCCGGTCGGTGGTGACAGCCTCCCAGCGCTGAACTTCCGCCCTCCAGTCAGCGTTGGACATGCCCGGGGGTTGGACGGCGGCGCCCTCGGCTTCCTCTACTTCGGCTAGGCGACGGCGGCGGTAGCACCCGTCGTGGCGTGGGGTACCACGTACTTCTTCGGCGGCATGGCGGCCGGCTGGGAGGGGAGGAGGAGGAGGAGATTGGCGGGAGGAATGGAGAGAATGAGAGGGAAGCCGGGGGGAACCGGGAAGAAACGGCGGGAAAAGGCCCTCCTCTCGCCGACGGAGCGGCCCCACGCCCCTTTTCGCTTGTCCCGGCGCCCCGAGGTGCCCCCCAGCGCGACGGGTTTGGCTCGGGTGCGCCGGCTGTTATTTCGGCCCAACCCGGTGAAAAACGGACTCCTGGGGATGCGATTGGCCGATTTTCGCCCGCCGGCGCTAAAAAATCGCCTGAGGGGGCCTACTGGGGGCGCGGCTGGAGATGCTCTCAGATTTTGTGGTGCTATGGACTGTCCATCAAACAGCCCGATGTATGGGGACTAATAGGCACCGGCGCACCGGCCTAGTTTCGGCCGGTCACCGGGTAGCCGTTCGATTGGAGCCCCCCGTGTCGTTGGATCTCCCCCCCGCTCCTTCTTCCTCCTCTCACAGCTCACCCAGCACTCCATCCCCCCCCCCCCCCCCGCCCCTCCCCTCCCTCTCGCACACGAGGCCCGCCTACTGCTAGCCCCGTGGGATCCTGCGCGCTCGTCGTCGCTGTCCCCGTGGTCGGCCTGCTCGCCGCTCGTCACAGAGGCCGCCGCTTGCTGCTAGCCCCACGAGCTCCTGCATGCTCGCCTTCGTCGTCCCCGTCGTCGGCATGCTCGCCGCTTGTCCCAGAGGCCGCCGCTCGCCGCTGTCGTTTGGGTGGCCTTGCAACTCGCCGTGGTCCAGGAGCGCTACGAGCGCCAGATGGGGTTCCAGTAGCGCTCTGTCATATCGCGCCATTGTTCAGCTCACTGTTCTCTCCTTGAAGCTTTTCGGAAGCTGGTTGAAGCTTTCTCGTCGTCGGTTGCAGCTTTTCTTTGAATTGGTACAACGACGACGGTGACACTGGTCTCAGCAGCAACGCACCCCTTGCTACAACCGGTGTCGCGTGTTGTTACCACTGCGTCGCACTTTGCTACAACTGCCATCGTGTTTTTCTACAACGCAAAAATTGGTGCCATTCTCTTCTTTGCTACAACCAGCGCCGCCGTGCTACAACCAGCTTCAATTTTTGCTACAATCGACGCCACGTTTTGCTACAACGAGCATCATGTTTTGCTACAACGTAGAAACTGGCATTCTATTTCTTGGTACAATCTATCGCCGCTCTGCTGCAACCGACTTCTTGTTTTGCTACAAACGGTGCCGTGGTTTGGTACAATCGGCTCCTCGATTTTTCTACAACCGGCATCATGTTTGCAAATCGACGGCGTGTTTTTGCTACAACCGCTTCTCCAACCAGCTACAACCAGTGTCGAGTTACGCTACAACCGACTAAATCGGTGGCGTGGTTTGCTACAACCCGGTGCTACAACGGACACGGCTAGGGGCTGTGACGACGACGAGAACCAAACGATGCCGGAGACGGGGGTGCCTCCGTTCTGCAAGAGATGTGGCCAGATCTGCGACGAGAACAACCTCGGGTCAAAGCGGCACGCTGGCGCGACCAACATAAATCGAGGTTGGGGACACTGTGGCCGGCGAGCGCGTGTGGTGCGGCCGCGCAGGAGGCCGGCGAGCGCGGTGAGCGCGTGTGGCTCAGCCGCGTAGGAGGCCGACGAGCGCGGTGAGCGCGTGCGGCGCGGGAGGCCGACGAGCGCGTGTGGCGCGGCCGTGCAGGAGGCCGACGAGCGCGGGCAGCGTGGGCGTACTTTCTTTTTCTCTGTTTGTTTTCCTGCAAGGTGGACGAAGAAACCACGTCTCTCTGGTCACTTTGATCTAGTTGGATCGTGTGGCCCACGTGAGTCCAGCGGAATGACTCGGCCGATGCGCCGGGTGTAAACATTACCCCCGATGTATTGGGTGTCTTTTCTGTTGTCTATAACGTGACATGACAGACGACATCAGTCTAGACTAATGTACATGCCCTTATAGTGAGCGCTAGCGGGAGGATCACCAAAAGCGCGCTAGCATGAGCCTTTTTTCAAATACACAAAGAACAAAAGTAATTATATATGATGGACTTTTTAATATACAATGAACTTATTTTTTATGTACAATGAATTTTTTGTCAAACACATTGAAAAACTTTTGAATGATTTTTTTTAAATACAAACACTACAAAAAAATGTGTATGACGGACATTTTTTATATACATTGATTTTTTTAATGCACGCCTAATGCAAACTAAACATTTTTTAAATGGTGAAAGCACAAGTGCTCCCTGGGTGATTTTCATAATTAATGTCAACATATTTCTTGTTGGACTAATAGTTCTATCTAGTGTATTTCAGACAAGTTCAACAATGGTGTGGCAAGGACAAGAGGATGTGGAACCCCTTCAAAATGCTAAGTACAAAGATTGGCAAAAACTCAAGGCTCTTCATCTTTATTTTAGTGATCCAAGATCACATTGAGTCCATAGAAAAGCCAATGTTGTTAAAAGGGAATGAGATGTTGGTTAATGGCTTACTTGCTCAAGTGCTTAGTGATATTGCTCCAAAAGCCTCAGCCACTTTCTCCATCCATATATGTCCAAACCCAAAACTCCAACTCGGCCCCAGCGATTCTTTCTAACTGAAGCCACCGAGTTCATATGACATAACCATTGTCAGAAACCCTAACAGTTCGGTCTCACCAATACGGATCTCGGTCTCACTGAGATGGCCTTGTCAGCACTCTGTGATCTATTGCATTCGCTTCGGGCTCACCAAGTTTATGCAATCGATCTCACCGAGTTGGCTTGACAGATTCTCTGTTGCTTATTGCTTCACTTCGGCCCCACCAAGTTGATGCAATCGGCGCCACCGAGAAGATGTTTGCCCTAAGCCCTAGCACATCGGTCCCACCGAGTTGTTCCAGATGGTCCCACCGAGTTGTTAACGTTCACATTTTTAAACTGATCGGTGCCACCGAGTTTAACCATTCGGTCCAACCGAGATGAGTCAAATGTGTGTAACGGTTGGATTTTGTGTGGAGGCTATATATACCCCTCCACCCCCGTCTCCATTTGTGAGAGAGCTATCAGAACGTGCCTACACTTCCACCATTCATTTTCTAAGAGAGAACCACCTACTTATGTGTTGAGATCAAGAGATTTCATTCCTACCATTTGAACCTTGATTCTAGCCTTCTCCAGGTTGTTTTCCACTCAAATCACTCTTCCACCATAGCCAAATCCGAGAGAGAGAGAGAGAGTTGAGTGTTGGGGAGACTATCCTTTGAAGTACAAGAGCAAGGAGTTCATCATCAACACACCGTTTATTACCTTTTGGAGAGTGGTGTCTCCTAGATTGGTTATGTATCGCTTGGGAGCCTCCGTCATGATGAGGAGTTAAACCAATAAGTTTGTAAGGGCAAGGAGATCGCCTACTTCATGAAGATCTACCCGAGTGAGGCAAGTCCTTCGTGGGCCATGGCCATGGTGAGATAGACAAGGTTACTTCTTCGTGGACCCTTCGTGGGTGGAGCCCTACATGGACTCGCACAACCATTACCCTTCTTGGGTTGAAGTCTTCATCAACGTGGACGTACGATAGCACCACCTATCGGAACCATGCCAAAAATTCTCCGCGTCTCCATTGCGTTTGCACACTCCAATCCCATCCCTTTACTTTCTTGCAACTTGCATGCATTACTCTTTCCGCTGCATATACTCTTGTCATGTTTGCTTGAAATTTTTTATGAGTGCTTTAACTTGTGCTAAACTCAACCTTGACTTGAAGAAATTAAAAACTGCCCATTTTGCTTGTTAAGGGTCTAATCACCCCCTCTAGACCCCTCTTCTCGATCCTTTCAAATGGAAGTTGAATATTTTCTAAAATATTAATAAAAAGGAATAGCAGAAAAATAGAATAGACCTGTCAGGAAACTAGATAAAACCAGAATTAAAAAGTAAAGTGGAGAAGTAAAAGAAAAATAAATAAAAGAACAAACTAAAAAGCTGATAGAAAACAAGAAAAAATGGGAAACAATTTTTTTTCGATCCATGGAAAGTTCCAACAGAAAGGCCGGGATTTTTGCCTCAATTAGATTGCGCGTCCCAAATGGAGCACGAAACCCTACCCATCACCCAGCCGACCCCGAGTTCGATCCCTTGAAGAGCCCCCTTTTCTCTGCTTTTAATTGCGTGTTAATTGCTAGCCCATACTTGCGGCGATCGACGCGTTATCAGTCGCAGAGAGTGATATATCTCTCTTTTCTTTGCTTTTAACTGTGCCTTTATGGGCTTGCCATACTTGCGGCGATCGTCACAAAATCGCTTGCTGAGAAAGATATATATATATAATTTGCAGAACTAGTCGATCATTGCGGGTTATCAACAATTGATGTGGCAGGGAGATGGAAAGCATCAGATATGGTTGTTAAGTTGTGAATTAATTCAATTTGTGTCGTCGTGGAAATTGAAGCATCAGTTCTCGGTAGAAATTCATGGCAGCTAATGCGCACCTCCAACATCTGTCCATATATGTTGCGTCTAGTTGGCTTTAGATGGACAGGTGCGCGCATCCCATTCCCAACCCCCTTCAACAAAAATCCATGGACACTGCAGGCCCATCAACCACCATGGCCCTATCCAAATAAGAAGCAAGGCAGTGGCTTCCTCTGGAAAGGGCCATACCTTCCCTCACAGGCACTGCTCACCCCGGTGAGAGTCGCCCTGCTTGTACCGCGCCCTCTTCTGTAGAAACCGGCAATGTTGGATGAGCGACCAGATCCTCGGTGGCTTTAGCTAAGAAGAAGCGTAGGATATTGATGTCTATTGTGCAACTTTATTCTTGTAGACTTTGTTGGGCCTCCAAGGGCAGAGTTTTGTAGGACAGTAGCCAATTTCCATCAATTGGATGACCTAAGGTTTACCAGTTCGTGGGAGGTGTAGGATGAAAGTGATTCTATCTCAAACAACCCTCAATAAAATACAAGTAATTTCTTATGTCCCCAACACAGCGAATAAAATTGTCAATTGTATGGGTGCACTAGTTCAGAGAAGAGATGGCTCAAAATTCCTACTACTTGGCTTCCTTGGGGATAAATATTATCCGATGAATTTTAACTCTATCAAAAATATTTGAGGATGATGAATTGAATTTTCTGCATACATGCAATTTTTCATGAATAGGAAATATTCCTAATGCTCTGTCTGGAAAAGGCAAATTCGATGCTCATGCTCCTAAAAGACTATCTTTGAAAGCATTTTGGAGTGTTGATTCTATTATTTTAGCCCAGACCTCCATGAATATGATTTCATCACGAAAATTTATAGGCAGAAAGCAAACTATAAGCAATCTTTGTTGTCAAAAAACTTTAGAATTTTACAAATTTTTTCTATTTTTTTGGATTTTTACTGTTCATAGTAGGACTATTTCAACACGGGATTAGAAGAAATTGTCCACTATTAACCTGACTTTTAAATGTGATGCCAATCTTTATTTTGCGAGAAAAATGTGAGCCCAATCTTAACAAAGGGTGTGTCATTCTCCCTCCTCCTGTTAGTATTAAGGGTCAGCTTATGTAAGACCTTTGTAGATGCACTAAATAATTTAACCATAGACGATGATTGTTAAGTGTAAAACTTCCAAACATAATGTAATTCTAGATCCATCTGAAATAGTGCATGTAGATGGCGACACATTCTTCTCCAATGACGCGACTTGATGGTGTGCTTAGGCTTTGGGCCATGCGCGATGGTAGCAGTGGTAATGGAGACCTTGTCAGTAGGGCCCCTAAAGCTTCCCTTTCCTTTCCTCTCTTGTCTAGAGAGAACAGTGAGGTGGTTCGTGGCTATAGTTCTCATGGCCAGTGGTGGTCCTATTGTATGGAACTTAATTAGTAATCCTACTGTAAAAAACTAATATAAGATCTTTATATTAGTTTACAGAGGTAGTACATACTGTACAACGGTTCAAGTTGTGTTTGAATTCTCGCGACCACGCTAGACCAACTGATGCATGGATGATTTTAAGGTACCATGGCCATGGCAGTTGTTTAGAAAGAAATCATGGAATCAGTTTAACTTTGACGGATGAAAGATCAACTAATGAGAGATTACTAATAACGCATGCTTCCAAAGGAGTACAATAACAAGGTAACGTTTATTATAACTTAATAAATTGTTAAATTGATTGGTACTAGTTGCTTGCAATATCAAGTCATGTAGTTTATTGATGAACAAGATGTGTCATAACACAAAATTTTATCGGTGTCTGCATCTAGCCCTTCAATGGAGCGTCTCATCCGACTTGGTCATAAAAGAAGGGGGTGTGTTGTAGTAATATGAGCACCTACACTCGCCGTCGGCAAGGCAGTTACCGACACCGCTGAGCTTCTTATGGCATGAGTCCCTACACGTGCGGATGGTGCAGCGGCGGCCAATGACCTTGGTGCATGTGTAATGGTTGTAATCTGTGGTAACGTCAGCCTCCTCCCTCACCAACGCTCTGACATTTTGGATGTCTATAAGGCCACAACCACATACAACAAGAATATAAGCATAGTTCAATTGTTCTTCCGTCCCAAATCAACTTCCCCAACAAATAAAAGAGATGTTAATCATACATGTATAGAACAGGAACTACCTGACGATAATAGAACAAGGACGACAATGGTGAGTGGTAATATCCCGTGGCTGGCCGTCATGGCTAGTGGAATACCTCACGCTCGTTGTTGCTCAGTAAGTTGCTATCTTCCGCCTATATTAGCCAGATATGGTGTCTCAATCCTGATCCAGAGGCTCACGGGTTTAGGGGTTTTATAGTTGTTTTCCCGATAGATAAGATGGCAATCACTAATTGTTACTTGTATTAATGTATACTTATCGTTTTGTGTAAAATTGGAAATAATTGATAGTGTCATTAAGGTTGTATGTAAATATAGAAACAAATTATGGTACTTCTAATCTATTTACTGTTCAAATAAAAAATTATGTATTAATGAATACACACCATATTGTCATACAAAAAATTTATAACAAAATAACTCATTTTGAGGAATTAAAATTGTGCAACTTTCAAGCGCTCTCAGACCATCAACATTTGCAGCCATCCAATCGGGATAGTAAAAATGAACCTAAACCAAGCCTTCTCATGACCTCCCAGTTTCTGGCCATCCATTTGGATGATGTGGACCACTAGGTGTGCTGTCAATTCCGTCCTCCTCCATAGTTTTTTTCTTGGACCTACCTGGGCTAATTGTACTAAAGGGTTGCTACTTCAGAAGAAAAACGAATATATGTGGTTGCATGGCCCTTATCTCCCAGCCCATTTGGCTAACCTCCAGCCATTGCTAACCCTCCTGTGGGAAAAGGCTTCAATTAACAGAACAGATCAGTTGGTCACTGCTAAATGAAGGTCAACGGGGTCGATTCTGGGACATAGAGCGTTTGTTGATGGATCATCTATATACTTGATGTTATATGTTAATGATATGTTCATTGCTGCCAAGGGCAATAAATAGATCACTGCTTTAAAGGCATAGTTAAGTAGTGAGTTTGAGATGAAGGATTTTGGTGATGTTAAGAAAATTTTAGGTATGGAGATTACCCGGGACAGAAATTCCGGTTTGCTATTTCTTAGTTAGTAGAGTTACATTAAGAAAATTCTTCATTGTTTTAACATGCATGATGCTAAGTCAATAAGCACTCCTACTGCTCCTCATTTCAAGTTATCATCTTCTCAATGTCCTAGTACAAATGAAGAGTTTGAGTATATGTCAAGATTTCCATATTCTAGTGATGTCAGTTCTTTAATGTATGCCATGTTGTGTTCTCGTCATGATTTTTCATATGCAATGAGTTTGTTCAGTAATACATGGTAATCCTGGTAAAAAACATTGCAAGGTTTTTTAGTGGATTTTCAGGTACCTTTGTGGCACTTCCAATGCTTGTTTGCAATTCGGCCGGGCTGGTGAGCGACTAGTTGGCAATGTGGATTCAATTTTTGCTTCCAGTGATTTGGATAAGAGGAGGTCCCTCACAGGTTATGTGTTCACTATTGGTGGTTGTGTCGTGATTTGGAGGGAAACACTGCAGCCTGTTGTTTCCCAATCTAGCACTAAAGCAGAATACATGGCTATTGCAGAAGCATGTAAAGAATCAGTTTGGCTGGAAGGTTTGTATGCTGAGCTTTGGGAGATAAATGTTGCATTACTCTGTTTTGTGATAGTTAGAGTGCCATATACCTTACTAAGGATCAGATGTTCCATGAGGACAAAGCACATTGATGTCAAATACAATTATGTTTGAGACATTGTTGCTCAAGGTAACCCGAAGGTATGCAAGATTAGTACTCATGATAATCCTGCTGCTATGATGGCAAAGCTCGTTCATGTTGCTAAGTTTGAGCTTTGCTCAGACTTAGTTGGTATAACACATGTCTATTTTGTGCCGAAAGTTTTTTCTTTGTTGTTCAGGAAGAAGGTTATCATTCATGCTAGAAGATGGAATTTGTCTCAAGGTGGAGTTTGTTATGTTATGATCCAAATTTGCATATATAAGTATAAAGGCTAAGTTCTGACGAGCGGGGCGGAGCGGACGCCCATCACCGGGAGGAATGGGACGTAGAGGATCAGTATTGACCTAGGTCACCTCTACTTTATATATCCTTTGTAATCCACTACACAGGATAAGTTGATCAGTTGTAAATCCCCCGCATTTGTAACCTCTCCTGATATAGTGAAGTTTCGCAGGCTATCGCCAGTGGTTTTTTCCCCTTCGCATTGGAGGGGTTTTCCACGTTAAAATTTTGTGTCCCATGTGATTGATTTTGTTCTTCGTCATTTCATTTTCCTGTCATATATCTAACACTCCATTCAACAAAAAATCCATGGACTTTGCGCGTTTATCAACTGTTGTGGCCCTATCCCTGCAAGATGCAAGGTAGTGATTTCTTATACAACACGGCCATGCCTTCTCTCACAGGTTCTGCTCACCCTAGCAAGAGTCGCGCTGCCTGGGCTGCTCCCTTGCTACTTGTGAGCTGCGTTGGGATTTCCCCGAAGAGGAGGGGATGATGCAACACAGTAGAGATAAGTATTTCCTTAAGTTATGAAACTAAGGTTATCAATCCAGTAGGAGAATCGTGCAACAACTCGTTAGCAGCACCTACACACAATATAACAAATCCTCTCACCCAACGCGAACAAGGGGTTGTCAATCCCTTGGCAGTTATTTGCAAGATTAAATTGTATGGTGATAGATAGATAGATCGAAAAAAATACAAAATAAAATAGATAAAGTAAAAGTGTAGCAAGGTATTTTTAGGATTTTTAATATATGATAAAAGTAGACCCGGGGGTCATAGTTTTCACTAGAGGCTTCTCTCTTGAAAATAGTGATGCAGCTTGAACTACGTCGGTATTTCCCCAAAGAGGAAGGGATGATGCAGCACAACTACGGTAGGTATTTCCCTCAGTGATGAGATCAAGGTTATCGAACAAGTAGGATAACCACGCAACACTATGTAAACGGTACCTGCACACAAAGAACAAATACTTGCAACCCGACGTAAAAGAGGGGTTGTCAATTCCTCCCGGGTAAAAAGATAGATAAAATTGTAGTAGATTGGATAAATAGATCTCGCGGGAACGCGAGATAAAATAAATAACAATAAATTGTAGCAAGGTATTTTTGGGTTTTGGATTAATATATCTAAAAATAAAAGCAAATAAAAATAGATCTAGTAGGAAAATATGATAAAGAAATGACCCAGGGGCCGTAGATTTCACTAGTGGCTTCTCTCGAGAAAAATAGCACATGGTGGGTAAAGAAATTGTTGGAAAATTGATAGAACTTCAAATAATTATGACGATATCCAGGCAATGATCATTATATAGGCATCACGTCCAAGATTAGTAGACCGACTCCAGCATGCATCTAGTGTATTAAGTTCATGGAGAAACGGAGTAATGCAATAAGAACAATGACATGATGTATACAAGATCTATTCATGTAGGAATTAGACCCCATCTTTTTATCCTTAATAGCAACGATACATACGTGTCATTTCCCCTTCTGTCACTGGGATTGAGCACCGAAAGATCGAACCCATCACAAAGCACCTCTTCCCATGGCAAGAAAAATCGATCTAGTCCGCCTAACTAAACCAAAGATTCGAACAAGAAATACGAGGCTATAAGCAATCATGCATATAAGAGATCAAAAGACTCAAATAAATTTCATGGATAAAAACATAGATCTGATCATAAACTCAAAGTTCATCGGATCCCAACAAACACACCGCAAAAAGAGTTACATCAGATACATCTCCAAGACACCATTGTATTGAGAATCAAAAGAGAGAGGAAGCCATATAGCTACTAACTACGGACCCGTAGGTCTACAATGTACTACTCACGCATCATCGAAGAGGCACCAATGAGGATGATGAACCCCTCCGTGATGGTGTCTAGATTGGATCTGTGGTTTCTGGAACTTGCGGCGGCTGGAATTGTTTTTCATTGACTCCCCTAGGGTTTCTGAAATATTGGGGTATTTATAGAGCAAAGAGGCGGTGCGGGAGGCCACTGAAGTGGGCACAATCCACGAGGGCGCGCCTGGCCCCCAGGCGCGCCCAGGTGGGCTGTGCGCCCCTCGGGGCACCCCTCTGGTACTTCTTTGGCCCATCCCGTGTCTTCTAGCGCAGAAAAATTCTCCAAAAAGTTTCGCTGCGTTTGGAGTCTATTTGGTATTGATTTTCTGCGAAGTAAAAAATAAGCAAAAAACAGCAACTAGCACTGGGCACTATAACAATAGGTTAGTCCCAAAAAATGATATGAAGTTGCTATAAAATGATTATAAAACATCCAAGAATGATAATATAACAGCATGGAACGATAAAAAATTATAGATACGTTGGAGACGTATCAAATAGCATACAGTGGGTAGACAAATTACTGTTGGGCAATTTATAGAAAAGCAAATAATTATGACGATATCCAAGGCAATGATCATATATATAGGCATCACGTCCAAGACAAGTAGACCGAAACGATTCTGCATCTACTATTGTTAGTCCACACATCGACCGCTATCCAGCATGCATCTAGATTATTAAGTTAATAAAGAACGGAGTAACTCCTTAAGCAAGATGACATGATGTAGACAAAGCAAACTCACGCATGAGTAAACCCCATCTTTTTACCCTTAATAGCAACGATACAATACATGTCATGTCCCCTCTCTATATCTCACGCATTGAGAGAGGAACTATATCTCCACCTCTCTATGTTTCCCACCCGATAAAATTGCAAGAAACTGCTTATGCTATGTATTGGCCTTTACTTTGTGTACATGGATTGTTCTTTTATGACATGCCGATGCATAGGAAGAGAGTTAGACTTCGTCATTACATGATATATGTTACTTTGTGCTCACTACTAAATTACAAATCATTGTTAATTAAAATTGGCTTTGTCCATGGGATCCGGGTGGATCCATTACCACTACTGGAATCAGCTAATTTGCCATCTGCCAGCTCTTTGCCGTCTGCTAGCTGACGGCAAAGAAGCTCTTTGCCATCAGCTACCCAAAAGCAGACGGCAAAGAAATGGCAGACGGCGAAGAAGCTCTTTGCCATCTGCGAGCTCTTTGCCGTCAGCCAGCAGACGACAAAGAATCTTTGCCGTCCGCTGGCAGACGGCAAAGAGAGAGGTGGCCCCCACCCCCCGCCCGTTTGGAAAAAACTTAACGGCCCACCTCTTTGCCGTCTGCCAGCAGACGGCAAAGAGGCAAAAGGGCGGACGGCAAAGAGAGGCGGACGGCAAAGAGGGCACTACCTAACGGCCCGTACCCCCCCGCCCGTTACTCTGTTCTCTCCTCGCCGTTCTCTCCTCGCCGAGCCCCGCCAGCACTTCCCACCCCGCCGCGGCCGCCGCCCGCCGCTTCCCCCACCACTCGCCGCCGCCCCGGGGCCCCGCCGCCCCACCGCCCGTCGCCCCCCGCCACCCCACCGCCCGTCGCCCGCCGTCGCCCCACCACCCGTCGCCCCCGCCGCCCCGTCGCCCCGGCTCTCCGCCGCCCCGGGGCCCCGCCGCCCCACCGCCCCGTCGCCCCCCCGCCCCGGCCCCCCGCCGCCCCGGCGCCCCGCCGCCCCGCGCCCCACCGCCCCGGGCCCGGCCCCCCGCCGCCCCAGGCCGCCCCCGCACCCCGGCCACCTCCTCCACCGCCCCGCCCCCCTCCTCCACCGGCCTCCTCCTCCACCGGCCCTGCCCCAGGTGAGCCCCCTCCTTTTTTCTGTTTTTCTGTTTTTTTCCTTTTTAGTTTTAGTTTAGATTTAGTTTTAGTTGTAGTTTTAGGTTTAGTTTTAGTTTAGTTTTAGTTTTAGTTTTAGTTTTAGGTTTAGTTTAGTTTGAGGAAAGAAGAAGAAGAAGAGAAAAAGAGGAGAGGAGGAGAAGAAGAGGAAAAAGGAAAGGAAGAAGAAGAAGAGGAGGAGGAGAAGAAAAAAGAAGAAGAGGAAGAAGAAGAAGAAAAAAGAGGAGAGGAGGAGAAGAGGAAGAGGAAAAAGGAAAGGAAGAAGAAGAGGAGGAGGAGAAGAAAAAAGAAGAAGAGGAAGAAGAAGAAGAAAAAAGAGGAGAGGAGGAGAAGAAGAAGAGGAAAAAGGAAAGGAGGAAGAAGAAGAAGAAGAAGAAGAAGAAGAAGGAAAAAAAGGAAGAAAAGGAAGAAAAGGAAGAAGAAGAAAAGGAAAAAAGAGGAAAAAAACCCGACCCGACACGGCACCCCGACCCCGACCCGGCACCCCGACCCCGACCCGGCACCCTGACACGACACCCCGACCCCTAGACCCCGACCCCGACACCCCGACCCCGACCCCAACACCCCGACCCCGAGCCTGACCCGACACCCCGACCCCAAAACCGACACGGCACCCCGACCCCGACCCGGCACCCCGACAGGTCAGACCGCTCCGCCGATGCCAGTGATTGCTCCTGGGACCACGGTGAGTTTTATTTGAATGGACATTACTTGCTAGTCTTAACATTTGAGTGTCATCATGCTAACATGACATTGGAAATGATCTTTGGTGCAGCGTAACTCCAGACAAGCATCGCACGATCCTTCTCCAGCTACCGACACGAGCCACCCTGCTCCTACACCTCCTGGATCTTGGTAAGTTTATCTAGTGTTTTGCTTAACACATGCATAAAGACCTAGACTTAGCTTTATTTCCTCCAATGCTTACCAAAATGACCTAGACTTAGCTTCTTCTCCTCCAAAATGACTTAATAAGCTTACTGACCTCCAAAACCATCCATTTTACCTAAGTTAGCTCTAAAACGATCTGTACTTAGCTTACTTATGTCAAAAATTGCATAATTAGCTTAGTTAGCTCATAAACGATCCATTTTACCTAAGTTAGCTCTAAAATGACCCATTTTACCTAGGTTAGCTTATAAATGATCCAGTTCATCCAAGTTAGCTCAAAAATGACCCATTTTACCTAGATTAGCTCCTAAATGATCCATTTTACCTACGTTAGCCTTAAAATGACCCATTTCACCTAGGTTAACTCCAAAATGACACATCTTACCTAGGTTATCTCATAAACGATCCATTTCAACTAATTTAGCTCATAAACGATCCATTTCACCAAGTTAGCTAAAAAAGATCCATTTGACCTAAATTAGCTCTTAAATGATCCATTTCACCTAAGTTAGCTCAAAAAGATCCATTTCAACTAAATTAGCTCATAAATAATCCATTTCACCTAAGTTAGCTCAAAAACGATCCATTTGAACTAAGTTAGCTCATAAATGATCCATTTCACCTTAGTTACCTCAAAAACGATCCATTTGACCTTAGTTAGCTCATAAACGACCCATTTCAACTAAGTTAGCTCATAAATGATCCATTTCACCTTAGCTAGCTCATAAACGACCCATTTCAACTTAGTTAGCTCATATATGATCCATTTCACGTAAGTTAGCTCATAAATGACATACTCTTCTTGTTCTAGTCTTCTTCTTGTTCTACTCTTCTTGTTCTAGTCTTCTTCTTGTTCTACTCTTCTTCTTGTTCTACTCTTCTTGTTCTAACTTCCTTATTTTTCATTTTGCAGATTTCATTCACTTGACGAAAGCTTGCATAGATGGAGTTCTCCTTATCCCTTTCTCTGTTTCTTTTGTATCGTTGAACTATGCATGTATCGTTGGATGAAACTATTGTAATATATATGGTTGGATGCCTCTATGTTGAACTTGTTATGTATGATGGAACTATGCATGTAATATATATGGTTGGATGATGAAGTTATGTGTTGGATATCTTATATGTTTGCTCTGTAATGGCCTTTTGAAATATATCTATATATGTCATATATATTTGTGATGAAAATTGTTGGATTTAATAAAAAACAGAAAAAGAGCCAATATGCAGGCTCTTTGCCGTCTGCCACCGACGGCAACGGGCTCTTTGCCGTCAGCCGCAGACGGCAAACAAGCCACGTGGCAGCCAGCTGTGCTTCCTGGGAGCTGACCCATTTGGTCAGTTTGCCTACAGTGGCAGATGGCAAAGAGTAAACGAGTTTGCTGTCAGCGGCGGACGGAAAAGGCCTGCCATGTAGTGACGTGTAGATGACATCATACGGCGGACGGCAAAGACACTAGAAAGTTTGCCGTCCGCTGGCAGACGGCAAAGGAACTAGAAAGTTTGCCGTCCGCGGCGGACGGCAAAGGCCTGCCGTTAGCCACTTAACGGACTGAGAGCACAATTATTGCCGTCCGCTCTCTTTGCCGTCCGCTGCAGACGGCAAAGGGCCTTTGCCGTCAGCCGCCAGGAAGCAGACGGCAAAGTAGCTGTTTACCGTAGCCTACTTTGCCGGAGCCTTTTGCCGTCCGCCGTTCATGCCTTTGCCGTCCGCCATGGCAGACGGCAAAATAGCTGATTCCTGTAGTGTACCTTGGGATCCGGGTGGATCCATTACCTTGGGATCCGGGTGGATCCATTACTTGAGCACTATATGCCTAGCTTAATGGCTTTAAAGAAAGCGCTGCAAGGGAAACAACCCGGAAGTTTTAGAGAGTCATTTATTTCTGTTGAATGCTTTTATAAAGTTTAAAAATAAAAAAATATAGAGGGGAACCCAAATTTTTTCAAAAAGGAAAGTGAAAGTGAGAGAGACAAGCATTGTTGAAGTGGGGAAGCTCCTTGGACTTTGTTCATGCTCACAGAAACTTTGTGAATCTTGATTACAGAAACTTTTCAACAAAAATAATTACCCCCTTGTACAATTCCATTGTACTATAAAAAATAATGTGCCAAGATTTGCCTTTAGGATGTTTACATTGCTTGTTGGTTTGTGCGGTGCAAAACAGAAACTTTGGCTGTAGTGCGCGATTTTACATTTTTACTAGAACGTCAAACGGTTCTGAAACTTTTTGCACTGCCTTTCTATACAAATTGTTTATTTTTCCTAATTGTTTCAGAATTTCTGGAGTACCAGAAGTATGGTGGATGTTCAGATTACTACAGACTGTCATGTTTAAGACAGATTCTGTTTTTGATGCATAGTTTGCTTGTTTTGATGAAACTATCGATTTCTATCAGTGGATTAAGCCATCGAAAAGTTATATTACAGTAGCTACAATGCAAAAACAAATATGAATTGGTTTGCAATAGTACTTAGAGTAGTGATTTGCTTTATTATACTAACGGATCTTACCGAACTTTCTGTTGAGTTTTGTGTGGATGAAGTGTTCGAAGATCGAGGATGTCTCTATGTGAGGAGAAGGAGGAGAGGCAAGAGCTCAAGATTGGGGATGCCCAAGGCACCGCAAGTAAGCATTCAAGGAGAATCAAGCATCTAAGCTTGGGGATGCCCCGGAAGGCATCCCATCTTTCTTTAACAAGTATCGGTATGTTTTCGGTTTCGTTTCGTTCTTGTGATATGTGCAAATCTTGGAGCGTCTTTTGCATTTAGTTTTCACTTTTCTTTGATGCACCATGCTGGTATGAGATAGTCCATGGTTGATTTATAGAATGCTCTTTGCACTTCACTTATATCTTTTGAGTATGGCTTTATAGAATGCTTCATGTGCTTCACTTATATCATTTGAAGTTTGGATTGCCTGTTTCTCTTCACATAGAAAACCGCCATTTGTAGAATGCTCTTTTGCTTCACTTATATTTGTTAGAGCGTGGGCATATCTTTCGTAGAAAGAATTAAACTCTCTTGCTTCACTTATATCTATTTAGAGAGTTGACAGGAACTGGTCATTCACATGGTAAGTCATAAAATCCTACATAAAACTTGTAGATCACTGAACATGATATGTTTGATTCCTTGCAATAGTTTTGCGATATAAAGATGGTGATATTAGAGTCATGCTAGTGGGTAGTTGTGGATTGTAGAAATACTTGTGTTGAATTTTGTGATTCCCGTAGCATGAACGTATGGTGAACCGTTATGTAACGAAGTTGGAGCATGAGGTATTTATTGATTGTCTTCCTTATGAGTGGCGGTCGGGGACGAGCGATGGTCTTTTCCTACCAATCTATCCCCCTAGGAGCATGCGCGTAGTACTTTGTTTCAATGACTAATAGATTTTTGCAATAAGTATGTGAGTTCTTTATGACTAATGTGGAGTCCATGGATTATACGCACTCTCACCTTTCCATCATTGCTAGCCTCTTCGGTATCGTGCATTGCCCTTCCTCACCTCGAGAGTTGGTGCAAACTTCGCCGGTGCATCCAAACCCCGTGATATGATAAGCTCTATCACACATACGCCTCGTTATATCTTCCTCAAAACAGCCACCATACCTACCTATCATGGCATTTCCATAGCCATTCTGAGATATATTGCCATGCAAATTCCATCATCTTCATATACATGACTTGAGCATTCATTGTCATATTGCTTTGCATGATCGTAAGATAGCTAGCATGGTGTTTTCATGGCTTGTCCTTTTTTGATGTCATTGCTAGGCTAGATCATTGCACATCCCGGTACACCACCGGAGGCATTCATATAGAGTCATACTTTGTTCTAGAGTTGTAATATTGAGTTGTAAGTAAATAAAAGTGTGATGATCATCATTATTAGAGCATTGCCCCAGTGAGGAAAGGATGATGGAGACTATGATTCCCCCACAAGTCGGGATGAGACTCCGGACTTTAAAAAAAGAGGCCAAAGAAGCCCAAATAAAAAAAGAGAGGCCAAAGAAGCCCACCAAAAAATAAAACAAAAAAAATGAGAGAAAAAGAGAGAAGGGGAAATGTTACTACCCTTTTACCACACTTGTGCTTCAGAGTAGCACCATGTTCTTCATATAGAGAGTCTCTTGAGTTATCACTTTCATATACTAGTGGGACTTTTCATTATAGAACTTGGCTTGTATATTCCAACGATGGGCTTCCTCAAATGCCCTAGGTCTTCATGAGCAAGCAAGTTGGATACACACCCACTTAGTTTCAATTTGAGCTTTCATACACTTATAGCTCTAGTGCATCCGTTGCATGGCAATCCCTACTCCTCACATTGACATCAATTGATGGGCATCTCCATAGCCCGTTGATTAGCCGCGTCGATGTGAGACTTTATCCTTTTTGTCTTCTCCACACAACCTCCACCATCATATTCTATTCCACCTATAGTGCTATGTCCATGGCTCACGCTCATGTATTGCGTGAAAGTTGAAAAGGTTTGAGAACGTCAAAAGTATGAAACAATTGCTTGGCTTGTCATCGGGGTTGTGCATGATTTGAATATTTTGTGTGGTGAAGATGGAGCATAGCCAGACCATATGATTTTGTAGGGATAACTTTATTTGGCCATGCTATTTTGAAAAGACATGATTGCTTTATTAGTATGCTTGAAGTATTATTGTCTTAATGTCAAATGATAGATTATTGCTTTGCATCACCCGTGTCTTAATATTCATGCCATGATTAGATTACAGGATCAAGCTTATGCTAGGTAGCATTCCACATCAAAAATTATCTTTTTTATCATTTACCTACTCGAGGACGAGCGGGAATTAAGCTTGGGGATGCTGATACGTCTCCGTCGTATCTATAATTTTTTATTGTTCCATGCCAATATTATACAACTTTCATATACTTTTGACAAACTTTTATACTATTTTTGGGACTAACATATTGATCCAGTGCCCAGTTCCTGTTTCTTGCATGTTTTTTTGTTTCGCAGAAAATCCATATCAAACGGAGTCCAAACGGGATAAAAACTTACGGAGATTTTTTTGGAATATATGTGATTTTTGGGAAGAAGAATCAACGCGAGACGATGCCCGAGGGGGCCACGAGGCAGGGGGGTGCCCCTGACCCTCGTGGCCACCTCGTAAGGTCGTTGGTGCCCTTCTTTTGCCGCAAAAAATCCAATATACGGATAAAAATCGTGTCCAAATTTCAGCTCAATCGGAGTTACGGATCACCGGGAATATAAGAAACTGTGAAAGGCCAGAATTAGGGAGCGCGGAAACAGAAGGAAACAGAGAGAGAGATCCAATCTCGGAGGGGCTCCCGCCCCTCCGCCACCATGGAGGCCATGGACCAGAGGGGAAACCCTTCTCCCATCTAGGGGGAATGTCAAGGAAGAAGAAGAAGGGGGGCTCTCTCCCCCTCTCTCCCGGTGGCGCCGGAACGCCGCCGGGGCCATCATCGTCACCACAATCTACACCAACACCTCCGTCATCTTCACTAACATCTTCATCACCTTCCCCCATCTATCTACAGTGGTCCACTCTCCCGCAACGCGCTGTACCCTCTACTTGAACATGGTGCTTTATGCTTCATAGTATTATCCAATGATGTGTTGCCATCCTATGACGTCTGAGTAGATTTTCGTTGTCCTATCGGTAATTGGTGAATTGCTATGATTGGTTTAATTTGCTTGTGGTTATGTTGTTGTCCTTTGGTTCCCATCATATGAGTGCGCGCATGGATCACACCATAGGGTTAGTTGTATGTTGATAGAACTATGTATTAGAGGGCAAGAGTGACAGAAGCTTCAACCTAGCATAGAAATTGATGCATACGGGATTGAAGGGGGACAAATATATCTTAATGTTATGGTTAGGTTTTACCTTAATGAAAGTTAGTAGTTGTGAATGCTTGCTAACAGTTCCAATCATAAGTGCATAGAATTCCAAGTCAGGGATGACATCTACCAGTGGCCTCTCCCACATAAAACTTGTTATCGGTCTAGTAAAGTAGTCAATTGCTTAGGGACAATTTCGCAACTCCTACCACCACTTTTCCACACTCTCTATACTAACTTTATTGCTTCTTTACCTAAAACAGCCCCTAGTTTTTATTTACGTGCCTTTTATATTCTTGCAAACCTATCCCGTTAGACCTACAAATTACTTCTAGTTTTATACTTGTTCTAGGTAAAGCGAACGTCAAGCGTGCGTAGAGTTGTATCGGTGGTTGATAAAACTTGAGGGAATATTTGTTCTACCTTTAGCTCCTCGTTGGGTTCGACACTCTTACTTATCGAAAGAGGCTACAATTGATCCCCTATACTTGTGGGTTGTCACCATTGCATGATAAATCAATCTAGTTGGCCAAACCAAATCAATATATCGGAGAGAAATATGATGCTATAACAATCATGCATAAAAGAGTTCAAAGAAAACTCAAATAATATTCATGGATAAATCTGATCATATACTCACAATTCATCGGATCCTAACAAACACACCACAAAAAGTGATTACATCGGATATAACTCCAAGAACATCGAGGAGAACATAGTATTGAAGAACAAATAGAGAGAATAAGCCATCTAGCTACTAACTATGGACCCATAGGTCTGTGGTAAACTACTCACGCATCATCGAAAGGGCAGCAAGGATGATGTAGAACCCCTCCATGATCAAATCGCCCTCTGACAGAGTGCCGGAAAAGGCCTCCAGATGTGATCTCTCGAGAACAGGAACTTGCGGCGGCGGAAAAAGTATTTCGTGGACTCCTCTGTTGGTTTCGTGACTTTATAGAATTTATAGAGGCGGAGTTAGGTTAAACGGAGCTACGTGGGCCCCACAAGCCACTAGGGCGTGCCGTACCCCCCTGGGCGCACCCTGGTGCCTCGTGGGCCACTGCTCCATCTTCTCGTCCCCTCCCAAAGCTTCTAGGGTCTCTTCTGTCCAGAAGAAAATCTACAAAAAGTTTCGTGGCATTTGGACTTAGTTTGGTACTGATATTCTGAAAAACCAAAAAGAGGCAAAAAACAGCAACTGGCACTGGGCACTAAGTTAATAGGTTAGTCCCAAAAAATGATATATATAATTGCTTGTAAATGTATATAAAACATCCAAGATTGGTACTATAATAGCATGGAACAATCAAAAATTATAGATACGTTGGAGACGTACCAACCCTCTTTTGTAGGAACCAGCGGCTGCGGATGAGTGACTAGACCCTCGCGTTCGCATCCATCACTTGTGGTTCTAGCCAAGAAGAAGCGCATGCTACACAACGTGAGCAAACGATGAGCTCGGAGCTTGATGCAACTATGGTGCTAAGAATGTATGGTAACCTCAATATGTATCTCGCCGACTACCTCATCAGTCAGGATTGGTATGTGCCCATGCAAGCCTGTGGGAACTCATCACACGCTCTCGTTTACTTTTTGCATCAACTGTCAGCAAGGTACGTAAATTCCCATGTTATCTAAGCTAATTTATTTTATCTTAATTACTTTTGAGGTCCTAGATGGAAATTATTTCCAACTTGATGTTGCACCGATAAGATGGTAACAATTATGATTTGTATTGAACAATTTTGTTTATGTAGTTCAATTTTTGCAGCTTTTAAATTCTTGTAGACAAGTTGTTTGATTTAAGTGTAACGCCCACGATGCGGCTATATCTCCCACGTGTCGAGGCACGACTTAGAGGCATAACCGCATTGTAGGTTTTGTCGCAAGAAGGGTCATCTTCACACAATCCCATGTAATGAACAAGAATGGGATAAAGAGAGTTGTCTTACAATCGCCACTTCACACAATACATAAATAAATTCATACATCATCCAAAATACACACATAGACCGACTACGGTCAAATCCAAATGAAAAGAAGATACCCCAAATGCTAGATCCCTGATCGTCCCAACTGGGCTCCACTACTGATCATCAGGAAACGAAACATAGTAACGACCACGGTCCTCATCGAACTCCCACTTGAGCTCGGCTGCGTCACCTGCATAGGTATCCTCGGCACCTGCAACTGTTTTGGTAGAATCTGTGAGTCACGATGACTAAGCAATCTCACACCCGCGATCAAGACCATTTAAGCTTGTGGGTAGGTAAGGGGTAATATGGTCGAGCTACGGCAAGCACTAAGCATTTATGGTGGCTAACATACGCAAAAGAGAGCGAGAAGAGAAGCAACGCATCGGTCGAGAAGCTAAAAGTGATCAAGAAGTGATCCTGAAACTACTTACGTTCATACATAACCCAGACCGTGTTCACTTCTCGGACTCTGCCGAAAAGAGACCATCACGGCTACACACGCGGTTGATGCATTTTAATTAAGTGTCAAGTTCTCTACAACCGGACATTAACAAATTCCCATCTGCCACATAACCGCGGGCACGGCTTTCGAAAGATAATACCCTGCAGGGGTGTCCCAACTTAGCCCATCACAAGCTCTCACGGTCAACGAACGATATTCCTTCTCCCGGGAAGACCCGAGCAGTCTCGGAATCCCGGTTTACAAGACATTTCGACAATGGTAAAACAAGACCAGCAAAGCCGCCCGAATGTGCCGACCAATCCCGATAGGAGCTGCACATATCTCATTCTCAGGGCACACCAGATTGTCCAAACTTCTGATAGGCCAGCCCAGAGTTGCCCCTGGTGAGCACCGGCGGCTGACAGGTTGGACCAACACTTAGAGGAGCACTGACCCGGGGGTTGAAAATAAAGATGACCCTTGGGCTCGCGAAAACCCAAGGGAAAAAGGCTTGGGTAGGCAAATGTAAAACCAAGGTTGGGCCTTGCTGGAGGAGTTTCATTCAAGGCGAATTGTCAAGGGGTTCCCATAACACCCAACCGCGTAAGGAACGCAAAATCAAGGAACATAACACCGGTATGATGGAAACTAGGGCGGCAAGAGTGGAACAAAACACCAGGCATAAGGCCGAGCCTTCCACCCTTTACCAAGTATATAGATGCATTAATTAAATAAAAGATATTGTGATATCCCAAAATATCCATGTTTCAACATGGAACCAACTTCATCTTCACCTGCAACTAGCAACGCTATAAGAAGGGCTGAACAAAAGCGGTAACTTAGCCAAACAACGGTTTGCTAAGAAAGGATGGTTAGAGGCTTGACATGGCAATATGGGAGGCATGGTAAACAAGTGGTAGGTAGCGCAAGCATAACGATAGAGCGAACAACTAGCAAAGCAAAGATAGAAGTGATTTCGAGGGTATGGTCATCTTGCCTGCAAAGTTCTCAGAGTTGTCGAAAGCTTGATCCTCGTTAGCGTACTCAACAGGTTCCTCGTTCACGTACTCGTCTCCCGGCTCTACCCAAAGCAAGAACACAAGCAATGGAACCGCAATCAATCACAGTGCAATGCACAAGCAACATGATGCAATACATGACATGATATGCGAGATGTGATATGCAATGCATATGCGTGCTCCGGAAGGAAAAAATGATGAACAAGGCATCAACTTGGCAAACCAAGTATGCCGCTAGAAAGATGAGGTGATTTCGGTTGAAATCGATATAAAGATGACCGGAAACGGATGCACGGTTTGCATATGGCAAGCAAAACAAGAATGACACAATTCTGTGATTAACAGCATGATGCCATCTTGAATGCAACAAGAAACTGAGCTACTGCACTCCAACATAGCAACAAAGCATATATCAGTGATGTACACGAGATGCTTGACAAAACATGAACACTGAGCTATGGTTAGATCACACAATAACAGGTTCAAACAAGTATGGAAAAAGTGCAAAAGATATCAGCATCACAGACTTAGTGAAAATACTGAACATGGCATAAACAGCATCAGGTAGCAATGTTTAGGGCAAGCAAACATCATGCTACAGGAACATATCATAGCAACTTAAGGCATGGCATGATTCTACTAAATGCAGAACAAAAGTACCTTAATGACCATGAGCCAAAAAGGCACAGAAGATATGATGGCATCTATGTGAACATAGCAAGTTTTATTAACAGTTTCAGACTTGGCAGAAAAACAGAGCATGGCATAAACAGAATTATGAAGGCATCTTTGCGAGCTCAAACCACTCATCACAAAGCATTGCATGACAAAACAAGCATAACAACAGCAAGATGACATTTTCATGAAGCTAACCATGGCAAGAGCATGTTCATAGGATGCATGAATCACTAGCAACAACCATGGCAATATGGGATTAACATGTTAACATTCTGCCAGGAACTTTTTATAGCAAAAGTAGAGCCCGAAAATGACATTCTAGGGCATTCCATAATTGCAAACAGGGGCATGGATGGATAGAGCATAACCATATGTTCAAAACATCCTTAATGAAGTATCTCAAAATAAGCATGGATCTCACTGTAGCATCAAGTTTACATGGCATCAAAATAACAGCAAGAAAAGGACAGCAAAATCCAAGTCCCTGAAAACAGCAACATCACGAAGCCTAGTTTGCATGCTTGTGCTAGTCACCACATAGATCACAAAAATACATGGCAAGCACCGCTGTAAAGATGACATGACATAGTTTAAAACACATGTCGATCTCATGCTCATAAGATGCACACATCAAATGTAACAAAAAAGACAAAACATCATAATCTGATAAGTAACAGCAGTAAACATTTTATAGCACTCTTGCATCAATGAAAATGGAATCAAGATGAACCCCAACAAGCATGGCACAATAGAACAAAATGAAGAGAATCTCATGATGAACATTTTGACATATTATATGCACAAATCGGAGCACCGAGCATGGAGATATGGCATGATGAACAGGGCTCCAGAATGCTAAAATTTAAGGACTTGGCAGAAATTTCACCACCTCGAGGGCAAAAGTCAACGGCGGCGCGGTGAGGCTGGATCGGGCGATCTCCGGCGAAGAACAGGAGGAGGCACTCCGGCGAGGTGGCCGGCCAGCGGATCCGGGCGGCGGGCGCGGCGAGGAGGCGGATCCGGCCTTGGGACCGTCGGATCTGGTGAGGAGGGTCGGCGGGAGGCGGCGAACGGCGGAGGGAGGCGGCGGCGCGGTCGCCGGCGACGATGGCGAGGCGGCGGAGTGGCGAAGGGCGGTGGAGCACGCAGGCGCTCGGGGCGGCGGCGCGGGCGCTCGGGGCCGAGCCGCGGGAGACGCGGGCGGCGATGGGCTCGGGGGGCCGGCCTCGGGCCCGGCGGGCTTCGGCGGAGGGAGGCGGCGGCGCGCCACGTGGCGGCCTCCGGTTGGTGCGGGCGCGGCGGCGGACGCGTCCGGCCCGATCCGGACGTGTCCGGCGGCGGAGAGTGGTGAGGCTTGGGTTGGACTGCGCGAAAAATTCGGAGGGGAGCACATATTTATAAGTAGAGGGAGCTAGGAGACTCCAATTGAGGAGCTGTTTTCGCCCACACGGTCGTGATCCAACGACGGAGAGCATGGAGGGGGTTTAGATGGGTTATTGGGCTGTTTTGGAGGGGTGTTGGGCTGCAACACACAAGAGGCCTTTGCGGTTACCCGGTTAACCGTTGGAGCATCAAACGGCCTCCAAATGGAACGAAACTTGACAGGTGGTCTACCGGTGGTGTACCAAGGCCACTTGGCAAACCTCGGTCCATTCCGAGAACGTTTAACACCCGCTCACCACGAGAGACAAGAGGGGCGCGCCGGTGCATGTGGGAGTGTCGGGTTGCAAAACGGACAACGGGGAAAATGCTCGGATGCATGAGATGAACACGTATGCAAATGAGATGCACATGATGACATGATATGAAATGCATGACATGAACAAAATGCAAAACGAAAGACAAAACCCAACCACAGAGGGAATATCATAACACATAGCCGAAAATGGCAAGAGTTGGAGTTACAAATATGGAAAGTCACATCCGGGGTGTTACAATTTAAGTCCTAAAAGGCTGCAAATTAGTGTTACTTATTGGTATACAATTTTACTTTCTATTCATCATTTGGAACTTTATAATTGAAGCAGTTCATCAAGAATAGACTATTTCATTTCCGTTGCATTCAAAGATCTAGCATAGTTCATTTTGTCGGTAACATTCAGAGACCATTAAGTGCTTTCGACGCCATATAAGAAAACATAAATGGGATTACTATTCTGTTGGTAAGGAACATAGTTTGAAACAACGTCATGGGAAGAAGCATAACTAGAATATTTGCGGTATCTACCTGAGAATGTTCCAAAACTATTGGTACCACATGAGATGAAACTCAATTATTTAATGTTCATATTTTTGTCAGGTGAAGTACCATCATATCAAAAAAGAAGTACCATTATGTTTATGTTGTTCTCATGTGATTTAGGATAACTAAAACTCCATTATATTTGGTGGATGCCCTACCTTTCCATTCAAACACTGGCTAGGCTCAAAATTCCTACTACTTGGCTTCCTTAGGGATGCAGATGATATGATGAATTTTGACTCTATCAAAAATATTTGAGGATGATGAAGTGGGTTTCAGGTACGACCTTTCACGATGTTCTACCATACTTTCTTCAAATCCCTCAATGTTGTGGACATATGTAGTCTTGGTTTTGCCACAGATATTGACGTTAAGGTTCATCGCTAGTTGCATCAGCGCTTTTGCTTCAGACATTGGGAAATTATTCATGCAACTAATGTAAGGCTCAAATATGGTTTCACAACTTGTGTTTTTTTCCATCCAACACAAAATACCCCTCAACCGTAAATGTTCATGTGAATTTAAATTTCCATGTTTTATGTCTCCACATATTTAAATAAATCCTATCATTATATTGTTAAATGGAAAGGCATAACAATGCATGCCATCAATGACCTAGTATTTTAATACAATAAGTTGTGTTTAAGCTGACTCTACACACAGAGCACTAGATATGATGGCATAACGTGTCAATGATGGACATGGAGTTTCTACACTCGAGCTCAAATGCACCCTCGTGAACAGTAAAATCTAAAAATAGTGGTAAAAATTAAGATATTATTTGGAAATGGCTATTGTTGAATTTTGTGCATACCTGCAAAATTTCATGAATAAAAAACATTTCTAGTGCTCTGGGTAAAAAAGACAAATCCGATGCTGCTACTTCTTGAGCTTGCGTTGGTTTTTCCCTTGAAGAGGAAAGGGTGATGCAGCACAGTAGAGATAAGTATTTCCCTCAGTTAAGAACCAACGTATCAATCCAGTAGGAGAAACATGCAAGTTTCCAATAGATGCACCTACACAAATAATCAAACACTTGCACCCAACACGATAAAGAGGTTGCCAATCCCTTCACGGTCACTTGCAAAGGTGAGATGTGATAGGGATAGATGAAACCAAATAAAAGATAAAATATTTTTGGGTTTTTTGCTTTACAGATCTGAAAATAAAAGATTGCAAAATAGTAGATCAGAAACAAGTACGATGGAAAATAGACCCGGGGGCCATAGATTTCACTAGAGGCTTCTCTCTTGAAGGCAAATAATACAGTGGGTGAACAAATTACTGTCGAGCAATTGATAGAAAAGCGCAAAGTTATGACGATATCCAAGGCAATGATTATGCATATAGGCATCACGTCTGTGTCAAGTAGATCGACTCCTGCCTGCATCTACTACTATTACTCCACACATCGACTGCTATCCAGCATGAATCTAGAGTATTAAGTTCATAAAGAACGGAGTAACGCCTTAAGTAAGATGACATGATGTAGAGGAATAAACTCAAGCAATATGATGAAAACCCCATCTTTTTATCCTTGATGGCAACAATTCAATACGTGTCTCGCTACCCCTACTTTGTCACTGGGTGAAATCACGCAAGATTGAACCCAAAGCTAAGCACCTCTCCCATTGTAAGAAAAACCAATCTAGTTGGCCAAAGCAAACCGATAATTCGAAGAGAAATACAAAGATATCAAATCATGCATATAATAATTCAGAGAAGATTCAAATAATATTCATAGATAAGCTGATCATAAATCCACAATTCATCGGATCTCGACAAACACACCGCAAAAGAAGATTACATCGGATAGATCTCCAAGAACATCGAGGAGAACATGGTATTGAGAATCAAAGAGAGAGAAGAAGCCATCTAGCTACTAGCTATGGACCCGTAGGTCTGAGGTAAACTACTCACGCTTCATCGGACGGGCAATAGAGTTGATGTAGATGCCCTCCGTGATCGAATCCCCCTCCAACAGGATGCCGGGAAAGGCCCCAAGATGGGGTCTCACGGGAACAGAAGGTTGTGGCCGCGGAAAAGTATTTTGGTGGACTCCCCTGAGGGTTTTGGAATATATGTGAATATATAGGACAAAGAGCTAGGTCAGAGGATCCCCGAGGGGGCCACAAGGTAGGCCCCCCCTAGGGCGCGCCCTCCACCCTTGCCACCACCTCGTGGCTCTTCTGGCTTGCACTCCAAGTCCCCTGGGTGTCTTCTGGTCCAAGTAAAATCATCGTGAAGTTTCATTCCGTTTGGACTTCGTTTGATATTCCTTTTCTGCGAAACTCAAAAACAAGGAAAAAACACAAACTGGCACTGGGCTCTAGGTTAATAAGTTAGTCCCAAAAATAATATCAAATAGCATAATAATGCATATAAAACATCCAAAACAGATAATATAATAGCATCGAACAATCAAAAATTATAGATACGTTGGAGACGTATCAGATGCTCCAAAAATATTGTTGTTTAAAGCATTTTGGAGTGCTGATTCTATTATTTTTGCTCACACCTCCATGAATATGATTTCATCATGAAAATTTTCACGCATGAAGCAAACTAAGCAATGTTTGTTGTAAAAAAATAGAAATTTTGAAAAAATATATTAGATTTTACTGTTCATAGTAGGAGCATTTGAGGTCGGCATTAGAAGAACACTTTCGCGTCAATGGTCCACTATTAATATGACTTTTAAATGTGAGCCCAATCTTAACAAAAGGTATTTCATTCTCCCTCCTTTTGGAAGTATTAAGGACCAGCTTATGTAACACCTTTGTAGATGCACTTAATGATTTAACCGTAGAAGATAATTATAAGTGTAAAACTCCAAAACCGACTGTGATTCCAGATCCTTATGAAACAACGCATCAACATCGCAATTTCTGCACCAATATAAATATTGAATATATTGATATTCAATTTATGAATCTATTTGTTATACATGGTGATTTCTTCCCACGTGGTAATTTTTGCTCTACTAATGAGTATTTGTTTTACTCTGCTGAAAAAAGTTGTGTAATATATGTTAGTATGACCTTAATTAGGCATATATATATATTCAATGCTCACAATAGTCCACAAATGTATAGAAACATGTACCATGTGCAAGAAAACTAAAGGTGAATAATAAGAAAGATATGCCTTGTTGAAGCTTCATTAGAATTTTTGTATTACAAGCAAATGCTTCAATAGAAAATAAAATAAAATAAAATGGTGTATCACATATCTCGTTCTTTGCGGGAATCTCTTATATTTCTAGATTGAATAAAATACTTATTGTTTAACAAAATGAGCATTTAATTCATGACTAAGATTATCACACACAACAAGAAAATAAATATCGTGCATATACTAGAGAAAACACAAATGATAAAATAATGTATTTCACGCCTATCCCACACGTACAAAGACGTGGTACATAGGGGAGGGGGATAATGACGTATTTTTTTCTCTAGAAGGGCACAAGGAAACCCACATGTGCAATTAATAAAAATTATTGTCACGTTATTCCTTTGTGTATCTTTATTATCTAATATTTTCATACATGTGCTTCCTACATAGAAAGCTCACTGAATTGTGTAGTAAATCTTGTTCAGTAGTTTTATTTAGGCTTATCGACTCGTGAGGCGGAGGCAAGTCGGTGATGTTAGAAACCGTCAAGCTTCTTGTTGAATCTTCCTTGTGGCAAAACTTAATTTACTACGAAAGAGCAAACGACACAGATACTTCGGGGACTAAATTGGTTGTAATCAATTAATGAAAATGGACCTAGGATATAGTTTCACCTGCAACCTTGCTATCAATGACATATTAAAAATAACAAAATAGAAAAGTAAACATTTGTAGCAATGCGAGATAAAATTGCACAAATGCGAATAATTCTTCACCAAGTCCAAATGACACCATGGTTGAAAACTGGAAAATGATTAATTGGCCAACCTGGTGCATACAAAACATACAAGGTTACATAGGTTACCAATTAAGGCGCAAGCCTAATGTGTGTCTTAGAATTTCGTGACTATCAAGTGACTTCCTAGGAAGTGCACCGATCATCCTAATTCGCTTGACTATCTCTAGTTTCAGAATTTATTTTTCCATGCCTTCTTTTGAATTGCCTCATCCTTGTACCAAACATCAAAGCATTAGGTACAACCTAATCCTATGTAGAGGCGTTGCAAAAAAATAGATAATATAAATGAATCATACCATAGACCCCTTCTTTGATGTTTACATGAATTGTGAAGCTATGACCCGCCCTTAGCCCATGGAAACTACTTGCGTATCATCGCAATCACCATAAACCCAACATACATTGTGAAATAGTCTTTAAAATGAAATATTGAACATGACCATAGAGTCTACAACAATCACATTTGTAGAGTACAAGGACTTGATCTAATGGAATTATGTTTATGGTGGTGAAAACGTTGGCAGCAGTCGCGTAGGTCCTCAAGACAGTACGACACGGAAACTTCTGTGTGGGTGGCGGTTGAGGAATCATGAACTCCTTCAAATATATGGGACCCTCACAAAAAATATTTGAAATAAGGGACCTGAATACGCGTGGAACATCCTAGAATGGCACTAGAAGTTGGCTTGAACTCTAGTCATCAGGGGCCAATCTAGAGTATGAAGATTAATCTTCATATTCTTGGCACCTAAAAACATAATATGATATAAATCTCAAGAATATGAAGATTATGAAGAAAATATGCCCTAGAGGCAATAATAAAGTTATTATTTATTTCCTTATTTCATGATAAATGTTTATTATTCATGCTAGAATTGTATTAACCGGAAACATAATACATGTGTGAATACATAGACAAACAGAGTGTCACTAGTATGCCTCTACTTGACTAGCTCGTTTATCAAAGATGGTTAAGTTTCCTAACCATAGACATGAGTTGTCATTTGATAAACGGGGTCACATTATTAGGAGAATGATGTGATTGCCTTGACCCATTCCGTTAGATTAGCACTTGATCGTTTTAGTTTACTGCTATTGCTTTCTTCATGACTTATACATGTTCCTATGACTATGAGATTATGCAACTCCCGATTACCGGAGGAACACTTCGTGTGCTACCAAACGTCACAACGTAACTGGGTGATTATAAAGGTGCTCTACAGGTGTCTCCAATGGTACTTGTTGAGTTGGCATAGATCGAGACTAGGATTTCTCACTCCGATTGTCGGAGAGGTATCTTTGGGCCCTCTCAGCAATGCACATCACTATAAGCCTTGCAAGCAATGTGACTAATGAGTTAGTTGCGGGATGATGCATTATGGAACGAGTAAAGAGACTTGACGGTAACGAGATTGAGCTAGGTATGAGGATACCGACGATCGAATCTCGGGCAAGTAACATACCGATGACAAAGGGAACACCGTATGTTATTATGCGGTTTGACCGATAAAGATCTTCGTAGAATATGTAGGAACCAATATGAGCATCTAGGTTCCGCTATTGGTTATTGACAGGAGACGACTCTCGGTCATGTCTACATAGTTCTCGAACCCGTAGGGTCCGCACGCTTAACGTTAGGTGACGATCGGTATTATGAGTTTATGTGATTTGATGTACTGAAGGTAGTTCGGAGTCCCAGATGTGATCACGGACATGACGAGGAGTCTCAAAATGGTCGAGACATAAATATTGATATATTGGAAGCCAATATTTGGACATCGGAATAGTTCTGGGTGAAATCGAGATTTTACCGGAGTGCCGGTGGGGGGGGGGGGGGGGGTTACCGGAAACCCCCGGGGGTTAATGGGCCTTGTTGGGCCCTAGTGGAGAGAGAGAGGGGCCGACCAAGGCAGGCAGCGCGCCCCCTCCCCTTGAGTCCGAATAGGACAAGGAAGGGGGGGCGGCACCCCCCTTGCCTTTCCCCTCTCCCACTCATTCCTTCCCCCTCCTAGTGTGACTAGGAAAGGGGAGTCCTACTCCCACTAGGAGGAGGACTCCTCCTCCTGGCGTGCCCTGCAAGGGCCCGCCGGCCTCCCCCTTGATCCTTTATATACGGGGGCAGGGGGCACCCTAGGACACACAAGTTGATAGTTCCAAGCCGTGTGCGGTGCCCGTCGTGCTGACGGAACTCTCCCGTAAAGTTCTGCTGGATCAGAGTTCGTGGGACGTCATCGAGTTGAACGTGTGCTGAACTCGGAGGTGCCGTGCGTTCGTTACTTGGATCGGTCAGATCATGAAGACATACGACTACATCAACCGTGTTGTTATAACGCTTCCACTTTCGGTCTACGAGGGTACGTGGACAACACTGTAACATCCCAAATTTTCAATTTGGAATGTTATACATAGATCATCATTTGCATATCATGTTTTGTTGCATTTTGACAAATCCTCGATAAATCCTAAGCAACTCAAGGACCCTCGGAGAGAGTTGGGGATTTTCTTGAATTTTCTTATTTGATTTCTCAAACGAGGATTGGGGTTTTAATTATTTATCTCTCCGGAAAAATATTTCAATTTTAAAATAAACGAGAGGAGAAAATATGACTTCTCCAAAACATTGAAATACTGGAGGAAAAATGTTAAAATCATTATTTGGAATTTATTTGGATTTTGTTTGCAATTTTTATTGCATTTAAAAATATGCACGTTTTAAAAATATTTATTTTTGATTTTAAAAATGTTCACCCTATTCTAGATTTTCTAACAAGACGGGGAAAATTTATTTCATATTTTTCTGATTTTTATTTATTTTTTTACACAATATTTTCCGTGGAACTTATTAAAAAAAACAAAAAAAACAAACGCGCCCGCGCCGGCTGGGCCGAGCCCAAGCCGACGGCCCGCCCCGTCGCCCCTCTCCTCTTCCCGCACGCCTCGCCGCCGCCGGAGTCCGAGCACGCCACGACGCCGCCGCCTCGGATGCCCCTTCCCCAAGCCGCCCGCACCCCCCCTTCCATAAATAGACCCCCCTCCGTTTTCCTCACCACCGCCGCCGGAGGAGACCGCCGCCGCCGCCCGCATCTAGCCCCGCCGCCGCCGCCTTTTGCCTCGCCGCCGCCGCCTGGATCGCCGGAGCCGCCGCCCCTCGCCGCCGGAGCACCCCCCCCCCCCGAGCCTCGCACCCCTCGCGCCCGAGCCCCGCCACCGGAGCCCCTCGCCGAGCCCGCCGCCGAGGTACTGCCGCCGGCCGTCTTCGTCGATTGACCGGTTTTCTGTAAAAAAAACCTTTTGTTTTAAAAAAACAACCCTAGATCGATTTTTTTCGGTTTTCTTATTTCGCGAGCGTTCACCGAACCGTTCGTTTTAACGAACGCGTTCGTCGGTTTTTCTCTGTTAACGAACGTCCGTTATTTAACCGTTCGTCCGTTTTTCTTTTTCGTCGGATTTTCTCGTTATTTTCTCAGATTCGATTTCTGATCGAATTTTCGAATCTGTTTAACTTCTCGCTCGTTTATCGGAATCAGGCGATTCAAGCGCCTAGAGTTTTGTCTCGAAATTCTCTTTCCGTTTAACCTACTCAAACAAGTTTTTGCTACAGTAAAATTTGACCTAGATCCAGATTAGCAAATGAAGTTTCTTTCTTGCGCCGTTTGACTTTCGTTGCTTCTTTCGAGTTGATTCTTTTTACAAACCGGAGCTCTTAAGTTGAACTTTCTGGTTGGATCCCTGTGCATTAGATGAGTACTGATTGTATGCTTGTTTGTTTGCGATAGAGTACCCGGAGTGTGCCGCTTGTTACTTCGACTCGTTAGGTTTTGCGGATCATCAGCAAGGCAAGTAACACTTTGATCATACCCCGTTCATACCCAGTTTTTATTGCATTAGATCTTTTCCCTCAAACACTTGCATGGTTAGGATCTAATTAAATTGTGGGTATTGGGAAGTAGTTGAGGTAGTACCTATTACCTGTTTTCATTATCAAACCCTTGGGAGTTACTTCTACGTTGCTTTTATTATCGCCATGCTATGCTCGTAGACGTGGTTTGGGTTTGAGAGATATTCATGACAGATGTGAGATTGTTAATAATGGTTCAACTTAAGGTGGCAACTAAAACTCACATCTGGGTGGATTGAGGCACCTGGAGAACCCAGTGTTGTCTGTATGTATAAGGTCCGCCACCCAGGCTCAAAGGGATCATAAGATTATTCATGCTAGAAACTTCCGTGTGCAGCCACAAGCTATTATGGGCTCTAGCATAGCTGAGTAGGTTACAGGATCTCTTGAAGAGGTGGACTAGCAGATGTAGGGGAAAGTAGGTGTACCGGTCCATCCAGAGTAAAGAGTGATTGTTTCTGAAAGACTGTGTCTCGGTCATCCGTTTCTCAAACATCATGTAGTGCGAGAATCAAGCGGAGGCGATCGAGTCTTGTGGGGAAAAGTGCACAAACCTCTGCAGAGTGTACAAACTGATCATGATTAGCCGTGTCCCTGGTTATGGACAACTTGAGTATCTAGTATCTGGATTATCATTTGAATCTCATCACCGTGATACTTATAATTAATTTTGTTGGGTTAATGATGACACTTAATTGGGATTGAGTTGGAGGTACCTTCTCAATGTTTCAACCACCATGATAGTTAAATAAAATTTATTCCTTTGCAGTAGGATAAAATTGGCTTTTCGCAAAAACTGTAACCATAGAGCCTTTCCACCAGCCATATATGCATATAGTATAGCATTATCATTGTTCATTGTTCTCTATGTGTTACATTGCCAGCAAATTCTATGTGCTGACCCGTTTCGGGCTGCAACGTTTCATGTTGCAGACTTTTCAGACGACGAGTAAGGTGCCTTAGGTCGTGGTCTTATACTCTGTGATGCCGCTGGAGTTGATGGACTCACTTATCTTCCAAGTCTTCCGCTGTTAACGTTATTAGATGGCCTTAAGCCATGCCTATCATACTTAATCTCTTTGGAGATATTCGATGTAATAAGTGTGTGATTGCTACTCTATTATAAATCCTCCATTTGTACTGTGCGTGTCAGCATTACTGATCCAGGGATGACACTGGTGCACAGCAGCACAGGCCATTTGAGGTCTGGTCGCTACAAAGTTGGTATCAGAGCACACGCTGACTGTAGGACACGACCACTAAGCTTAAGCCCTAGAAAACTTCTCTCTTCTCATTTCTGACCCCTCTCCACTTTCTACTCTTTTAGGAATGGTGAATGCATGGAGCAAGTTCATGCAACCAGATGAAGACACGCCGTTTGGACGACATTTGAACGAAGTCACCAAGTACTTGAACATAGGGATACCAAGCGTCACCGGAACCTACAACGCCACATTACCTGAAGAGGAGAGCTGGAAGATTCAAGTTATCATTCCAGGAAGAAAGTTTGCGCCAATTACGGAACCCATGAGATTGGTTTTCAAAGCACCAACTTGGAGTTTAGGGAAGAGCATGGCCGCACACATCGCCATGGGACGCATTGGAGAAGTCTATCACCAGGAGCTTAAGGATACAATTTATCAGATTTGTGGAAGTCGAGACGCGCAATGGGAGATGATCAGAACTAAGAAGGATGGATCAATTGCAGCTTTCATCCAGGAGCAGAACCAACATATTCGACGCCAGGAGAATCAGATGTGCACGGACAAGGAAGAACTGAAGAAGGCATTCACGAAGATCAAGGAGCTCCAAGAAGAACTCAAGACTACACGCGAAGATTACTTGGAGGAAATCAACGCACTAGTAGGGAAGATTGACGACCTGGAGAATAAGATTGGAGCATTCGTGGGAAATCCAGTGCCAAAGGCAGAAGTCGACGAATGCACTTGTCCGGATAACTACATCATCATCGACGACACCGACTCGGAACCAAGTGAAGACGAATGGATTGATGAAGCTGGTGCAGACATCATGGAGTCTTCAACGGATCAGAATTATTAGTAGACCACCATATCAGTAGTAGTTTTTCCCCCATTTAGTAGTATAGTTCAAGAACTTTGTAACGCTAGTTAGATCGATTGTTTTGCCTTGTTTGGATTGATTGAGTGATATTGATTGAGTTTGTCTCATGAGCATATGGGTAGTGTTTTCTCTCTAGACCTCATTCTATTCTTAATTCTCATATTTTCTAAACCTATCAGATGCCTCCGAGACGCGACACCGGATTTGTTTTCCCGCCAGAGATCACCCAGTTGATTCAGCAACAGAATGCCCTAATGCAAGTGTTAGTGCAGAACCAAGGCAATAACAACAACCCACCGCCACCACCTGTTGATCACTTAGCCCGTTTCTTAAGGCTAAACCCGCCGGTGTTTTCCAGTAGCACCGAGCCGATTGTTGCAGATGATTGGCTCCGCAAAGTTGGAAGGGAGTTGACCACTGCAGGATGCACAGATGCGGAAAGAGTGCGTTTTGCCGCACATCAGCTTGATGGACCCGCAGCATCATGGTGGGAGAATTATACAGCCACGCACCCTATTGACACTGTCACATGGGACCAGTTTCAGCAAGCTTTCCGTACAGCTCATGTTTCAGCAGGTGCTATGGCTATGAAGAAGCGTGAGTTTCGCAACCTACGCCAAGGAGGACGCACCGTAGGCCAGTATGTGGAGGATTTCAGTAAGTTAGCACGTTATGCACCAGATGACGTTGCTACAGATGCTGCCAAGCAGGAGAAATTCTTGGAAGGTCTGAATGATGAGCTGAGTATGCAGTTGATGGTAGCAACTTTCAACAACTACCAGGAGCTGGTAGATAGAGCTCTCATGATTGAAGGGAAGCAACAGCAGATTGAAAACCGCAAGAGGAAGTATGGACAAGGGAAGTACAATTCTGGAGCCCAGCAGAAGCCACGATTTTCCCCGAAGCCGGGAGGACAGTTTCAGCATACCCATGGAGGAGGTAGTTCTCACAACCATAATGGCTCCAAGAATGGTAATGGGAATGGAGGAGGAAACGGACAGAACCGCACCAACCCATCTACCCCAACCAAGAGAGATTTAAGTCACATTACCTGTTTCAAGTGCCAGAAGACGGGACATTACGCTACTGATTGTCCCGAAGCCCAAAATGGAAATGGCAATGGAAGCTCTGGGAAGAAGCCGAACCCGTTCAACAAAGGACATGTGAACCACGTGAGCGTGGAGGAGATTGAAACTCAGCCTGATGCAGTAATAGGTAAGTTTTTGGTTAAGTCATTTACTGCAACTGTTCTTTTCGATACTGGTGCATCGCATTCATACATATCAAGGGGATTCGTAAACAAGTTTAAGATGTCCACCCAAGTTCTCAAAAGCCCCATGTTAGTAACCTCGCCAGGAGCAGAGTATATGGCCACCCAGGGATGTTTTCAGATACCTTTGGCCATTGGTAGGCATGTTTTCCCCTCAAACCTCATTGTTTTGGAATCGCAAGGTTTGGATGTGATTTTGGGAATGGATTGGCTATCGTTGTATGGAGGAAACATCGATTGTGCCAGCAAGACGATTTTGCTTACCACCCCAGAAGGAAAAAGGATCAAGTATGTATCCCGGCATATGCCGAAAAGGACTCAAGTGAATTCCTTATCAGGAGTTGTACAGGAGGAAGTACCAGTGGTGAAGGACTATCCGGATGTATTTCCAGAAGAGTTGCCAGGCATGCCACCAGATAGAGACATTGAGTTTTTGAATGAACTTTTGCCAGGCACAGGGCCCATATCTAAGAGACCGTACAGGATGCCCGCAAAGGATTTGGAGGAAATTAAGAAGCAGATCAAGGAGTTATTGGATAAAGGCTATATTCGCCCAAGTTCGTCACCTTGGGGATCACCAGTACTTCTAGTGGAGAAGAAAGATGGATCGCTGAGGATGGTTGTTGATTACCGAGGATTGAATGAAGTGACCATCAAAAACAAGTACCCACTGCCGATGATCAATGATTTGTTTGATCGCCTACAAGGAGCTAAAGTATTTTCCAAGATCGACCTACGATCAGGATACCATCAGTTAAAGATTCGAGAACAGGATATACCTAAGACGGCATTCACCACCAGATATGGATTGTATGGGTATACCGTTATGTCATTTGGACTGACTAACGCACCTGCCTATTTCATGAACCTGATGAACAAAGTGTTTATGGAGTTTTTGGATAAGTTCGTTGTGGTGTTCATTGATGATATTTTAATCTTTTCCAAGGATGAAGAAGAGCATGAGGAGCATTTGCGATTGGTACTTGAGAAGCTCAGAGAACATCAGTTATATGCCAAGTTTAGCAAATGTGAGTTTTGGTTGAAGGAAGTTGGATTCCTTGGACATGTTATTTCTGGAGAAGAAATAGCAGTAGACCCTGCCAAGGTTGACACAGTGAGAAGTTGGGAATCGCCCACTACAGTTGGAGAAATCCGGAGTTTTCTTGGACTTGCAGGATACTACCGGAGATTTATCGAGAATTTCTCAAGGATTGCTAAGCCCATGACTGAGCTATTGAAGAAGGACACCAAATTTAATTGGACTGAGGAATGTGAAGCTAGTTTCCAAGAGTTGAAGAAACGATTGGTTACCTCACCAGTGTTGATTCTGCCAGATCAACGCAAGGACTATGAAGTTTATTGCGACGCTTCTCGTCGAGGACTTGGAGCAGTGCTTATGCAGGAAGGAAGAGTTGTTTCGTATGCTTCACGACAACTTAAACCCCATGAGAAGAATTATGCTACGCATGATTTGGAATTAGCAGCCGTGGTGCATGCGTTGAAAACATGGAGACATTTTCTCATCGGAAACCATTGTGAGGTGTACACGGATCACAAGAGTTTGAAGTACATTTTCACGCAGAAGGAGTTAAATCTCAGACAGAGGAGATGGTTGGAGCTCATCAAAGATTATGATATGAGATTGCATTATCACCCTGGAAAGGCTAACATAGTAGCAGACGCGTTGAGCCGCAAGAGTCATGACAACACCCTCATGACAGGAGAGTTACCTCAGGAGTTAGCCGAGGACCTACGTGAGCTATGTTTGGAGATAGTCCCTAGAGGCTATTTAGCAACATTGGAGATTCAGTCTACCTTGATGGAAAAGATCAGAGAAGCTCAGAAGACAGACAAGGAGATTGAAGAGATAAAGGAGAAGATGAGCAAAGGAAAAGCCAAGGGATTTCGTGAGGATGAGCACGATACCTTATGGTTTGAGGACCGTGTATATGTGCCAAATGATCCGGAGATCAGGAAGTTGATTTTGCAAGAAGCCCATGATTCACCGTACTCGATTCACCCAGGAAATACCAAGATGTATTTGGATTTGAAGAATATTTTCTGGTGGACCGGAATGAAGAAGGATATTGCGGAGTATGTAGCAGTTTGCAATGTATGTCAGAGAGTGAAGGCAGAGCATCAGAAGCCAGCAGGATTGCTACAGCCATTGCCGATACCCGAATGGAAGTGGGATAAAATAGGCATGGATTTTATCACGGGATTACCCAGGACTCGTTCAGGCTATGACTCGATATGGGTTGTAGTCGACCGTTTGACGAAAGTGGCTCATTTCATTCCAGTGAAGACCACTTACACCAGTACTAAGTTGGCAAAGATATACATGACCAGGATAGTATGTTTGCATGGAGTTCCGAGGACCATTGTATCAGACAGAGGAACCCAATTTACCTCGAAGTTTTGGAAGCAGCTACATGAAACATTGGGAACCAGGCTGGAATTTAGTACAGCATTTCACCCGCAGACAGATGGACAGACCGAGAGAGTCAGCCAGATTTTGGAGCACATGTTGAGAGCATGTGCACTAGATTATGGATCTAGTTGGGATGACAATTTTCCATATGCGGAGTTTTCGTATAACAACAGTTATCAGACCAGTTTGAAGATGGCCCCTTTCGAAGCTTTGTACGGAAGGAGGTGTAGAACACCGTTGTTATGGGACGAAGTTGGAGATCGTCAGTTGTTTGGACCAGATTTGATTAAGGAGTCTGAACAGAAAGTGAGGATGATTCACGATAGGCTCAAGGTAGCCCAGTCCAGGCAGAAGAGTTATGCTGATTCTAAACGCAAGGAGACAGTTCACGAAGTCGGAGATAGTGTATCTTCGAGTATCACCACTTTGAGGAGTGAAGCGCTTTGGAGTTAAGGGAAAGTTAGCGCCTCGTTTTATCGGACCATACAGAGTATTGGAACGTATGGGAGAACTTGCCTATAAGCTGGAATTGCCCGAAGGATTGTCTGGAGTAAATGATGTATTTCATGTTTCGCAGTTGAAGAAGTGCCACGCAGAGATGGCTGAGATACCACTAAGAGATACTGTGCCACTGGAAGCGATTCAGTTGGAAAGTGATTTGACCTATGAGGAGAAGCCAGTTAAGATTCTCGAGTATGCCAGCCGAGTTACCCGCAGCAAGGTTATCAAGTTTTGCAAAGTCCAGTGGAGTCACCACGCGGAGGATGAAGCCACCTGGGAGCGAGAGGACGATCTACGGAAAAACCACTCCCACCTGTTTTCTAGCCAACCCGAATCTCGAGGGCGAGATTCCTCTTAAGGGGGGTAGGTTTGTAACATCCCAAATTTTCAATTTGGAATGTTATACATAGATCATCATTTGCATATCATGTTTTGTTGCATTTTGACAAATCCTCGATAAATCCTAAGCAACTCAAGGACCCTCGGAGAGAGTTGGGGATTTTCTCGAATTTTCTTATTTGATTTCTCAAACGAGGATTGGGGTTTTAATTATTTATCTCTCCGGAAAAATATTTCAATTTTAAAATAAACGAGAGGAGAAAATATGACTTCTCCAAAACATTGAAATACTGGAGGAAAAATGTTAAAATCATTATTTGGAATTTATTTGGATTTTGTTTGCAATTTTTATTGCATTTAAAAATATGCACGTTTTCAAAATATTTAGTTTTGATTTTAAAAATGTTCACCCTATTCTAGATTTTCTAACTAGACGGGGAAAATTTATTTCATATTTTTATGATTTTTATTTATTTTTCTACACAATATTTTCCGCGGAACTTATTAAAAAAAACAAACGCGCCCAAGCCGACGGCCCGCCCCGTCGCCCCTCTCCTCTTCCCGCACGCCTCGCCGCCGCCGGAGTCCGAGCACGCCACGACGCCGCCGCCGCCTCGGATGCCCCTTCCCCAAGCCGCCCGCACCCCCACTTCCATAAATAGACCCCCCCCTCCGTTTTCCTCACCACCGCCGCCGGAGGAGCCCGCCGCCGCCGCCCGCATCTAGCCCCGCCGTCGCCGCCTTTTTGCCTCGCCGCCGCCGCCTGGATCGCCGGAGCCGCCGCCCCTCGCCGCCGGAGCACCCCCCGAGCCCCGCACCCCTCGCGCCCGAGCCCCGCCGCCGGAGCCCCTCGCCGAGCCCGCCGCCGAGGTACTGCCGCCGGCCGTCTTCGTCGATTGACCGGTTTTTTGTAAAAAAAACCTTTTGTTTAAAAAAAACCCTAGATCGGTTTTTTTTCGGTTTTCTTATTTCGCGAGCGTTCACCGAACCGTTCGTTTTAACGAACGCGTTCGTCGGTTTTTCTCTGTTAACGAACGCCCGTTATTTAACTGTTCGTCCGTTTTTCTTTTTCGTCGGATTTTCTCGTTATTTTCTCAGATTCGATTTCTGATCGAATTTTCGAATCTGTTTAACTTCTCGCTCGTTTATCGGAATCAGGCGATTCAAGCGCCTAGAGTTTCGTCTCGAAATTCTCTTTCCGTTTAACCTACTCAAACAAGTTTTTGCTACAGTAAAATTTGACCTAGATCCAGCTTAGCAAACGAAGTTTCTTTCTTTCGCCGTTTGACTTTCGTTGCTTCTTTCGAGTTGATTCTTTTTACAAACCGGAGTTCTTAAGTTGAACTTTCTGGTTGGATCTTTCATTCGAGTTTTACCTGTGCATTAGATGAGTACTGATTGTATGCTTGTTTGTTTGCGATAGAGTACCCGGAGTGTGCCGCTTGTTACTTCGACTCGTTAGGTTTTGCGGATGATCAGCAAGGCAAGTAACACTTTGATCATACCCCGTTCATACCCAATTTTTATTGCATTAGATCTTTTCCCTCAAACACTTGCATGGTTAGGATCTAATTAAATTGTGGGTATTGGGAAGTAGTTGAGGTAGTACCTATTACCTGTTTTCATTATCAAACCTTGGGAGTTACTTCTACGTTGCTTTTATTATCGCCATGCTATGCTCGTAGACGTGGTTTGGGTTTGAGAGATATTCATGACAGATGTGAGATTGTTAATAATGGTTCAACTTAAGGTGGCAACTAAAACTCACATCTGGGTGGATTGAGGCACCTGGAGAACCCAGTGTTGTCTGTATGTATAAGGTCCGCCACCCAGGCTCAAAGGGATCATAAGATTATTCATGCTAGAAACTTCCGTGTGCAGCCACAAGCTATTATGGGCTCTAGCATAGCTGAGTAGGTTACAGGATCTCTTGAAGAGGTGGACTAGCAGATGTAGGGGAAAGTAGGTGTACCGGTCCATCCAGAGTAAAGAGTGATTGTTTCTGAAAGACTGTGTCTCGGTCATCCGTTTCTCAAACATCATGTAGTGCGAGAATCAAGCGGAGGCGATCGAGTCTTGTGGGGAAAAGTGCACAAACCTCCGCAGAGTGTACAAACTGATCATGATTAGCCGTGTCCCCGGTTATGGACAACTTGAGTATCTAGTATCTGGATCATCATTTGAATCTCATCACCGTGATACTTATAATTAATTTTGTTGGGTTAATGATGACACTTAATTGGGATTGAGTTGGAGGTACCTTCTCAATGTTTCAACCACCATGATAGTTAAATAAAATTTATTCCTTTGCAGTAGGATAAAATTGGCTTTTCGCAAAAACTGTAACCATAGAGCCTTTCCACCAGCCATATATGCATATAGTATAGCATTATCATTGTTCATTGTTCTCTATGTGTTACATTGCCAGCATATTCTATGTGTTGACCCGTTTCAGGCTGCAACGTTTCATGTTGCAGACTTTTCAGACGACGAGTAAGGTGCCTTAGGTTGTGGTCTTATACTCAGTGATGCCGCTGGAGTTGATGGACTCACTTATCTTCCAAGTCTTCCGCTGTTATCGTTATTAGATGGCCTTAAGCCATGCCTATCATACTTAATCTCTTTGGAGATATTCGATGTAATAAGTGTGTGATTGCTACTCTGTTATAAATCTTCCATTTGTACTGTGCGTGTCAGCATTACTGATCCAGGGATGACACTGGTGCATAGCAGCACAAGCCATTTGAGGTCTGGTCGCTACAAACACTCTCCCCTCTCATTGCTATGCATCACCATGATCTTGCGTGTACGTAGGATTTTTTTTGAAATTACTACGTTCCCCAACAGATTAAACTTATAAAATTATGAGTCCAAAATGCACTATTAATTGTAGCGATTTTTTACCATGGATGGAACATGGACAAGAATGCGGTGGAGCACAATGACATACATCATGTACTGTGGTCTGCGGTTGAGTTAGTGAGGGCATATACCCCGTTAGACCTTGTTTGGTTCATAGGATAGGAATATCATTAGAATAGGAAAAACATAGGAAGTGAGATGACGTGTATCTCAATTCATGTAGTAAAAGATATTCCATTTGATGCATAGGATAGGGCCTCCTTTTGTTTGTAGGGATTTTGTATAACAATAAACGGTCGCACAGGAGAAAGTCGCTCGAATGGAAGGCGCAAATATAAATATATAATAGCATGGGTTCATCACATAGTTTGTACAACCCGAACACATTTAATCAAATATTATGTCCTTAGAACATTGACCCTCTATCTCTCAGGCGCCTTCTAGGACGTCGTCAAAGTACCTCTCCGGCTTCCGATGATCTTTGCTCTCGGGCGGACCTGCGGTCGCCACTTCGGTGGCCTTCATCTTCGCCCATTGCATTTTGACGCGAGCGCACCCTCTATGCAGGATGAGCGCTTTACAGCATCAATCCGCGGCCGCGCATCGACAAGCCGCGCCACCAACCCGAAGTAGCTGCTAGGGATTGGCTCGGTTGGCCAAAGTTGGACTATCAGGTCCTTCATAGCCAAACCCGCCACCCTATGCAGCTCCACCAGCTTCTTCAGTTTGTCGTTCAGAGGCGTCGGGTGTCCCGGCGCGAGAAATTGTGACCAGAACAGCTTCTCAGACGAGTTCCCCTCCTGGGCTCGGAAGAACTGTGCGACATCGGCGGCACTCTTCGGAAGATCCATAAACGAGCCTGGAGAAGTCCACACTCGTGTGAGCAAAGCGTACCTCTGACCTCCAAAGATACTCTGCAAAAGAAAGGCCTTACCAGCCGCTATCTGCCTCGCCTGGTGGATCTCTTCACGAGCGCTCCGGGACTCGCTCCGTGCCTTTTTAGTGTCCAGAAGAGCCTTGGCAAGCTTGGAGGACTGGGCCGAAGTCTTCTGCTCCAATGTTTCGCACTTGCTAATGGCATCCTTCAGCTCCTGCTCAACTTTGGCTACCCGAGCTTCGTGTTGGCGTCGGGCAGTTTGTTCGGCCTCTAGTTCAGCAGCCGCTTTATCAACGGCTGCCTTATTCGCCTCTGCTTCCTTCTTGGCCTGGGCGAGGGCGCCTTTGAGGGTTTCGAACTCGGCTGCGCCAACTATAATCATAATCAAAGCATTCTATGAGTTAACCTCAAATATGCATATCACTTCTAGCATGAAAATAAATTTTTTAACATCATGCGCATACCTTGCGTTTCATCGAACCGCTTGTTGATACGGTCGAGTTCCTCGTCGGCCACCCGAAGCTTCCGATTGAGTTCGGAAACTTCTGCGGCCTAGGCGGTTGCCGCCAACATGGAGGCCTGTTTCAATAACAGCACAGTATGTTACACTCCCGAATAATATATGGATCCTCTGTCTGGTTTCTTCCAAACCGAACAGAGCCTCAGGGGCTACTGTCTGTACACAGGTTTATTCTTCTATATGAAAAGTTTTTTAGAACATTACGTCGCATACCTCAAAGCCTATCAGTAGTCTGCAGAAGGCTTCGTTAAGTCTGCTTTTAGCAGACTGAATCTTCTCCATAACCACACCCATCAGGGTGCGGTGCTCCGCCACGATGGAAGCACTTTGTAGTGCTTCCTCCAGAGTGTTGGGCGCCTCCGTATTAGTGGTGGCCACCGATGGAGCTGGTGCTCCTCTCCCCTCTTTCGTAGGGGGCTGCTTCTCTGATCCCGAAGCCGTACTGGCCGCCGGGATGGTGTTCGGTTGGATCCCGGATTGCTTGGGCTCCCCACCATCGGTTGTCATGGGAATCACCTCCGCTAGGTCTTCAGCGACCAATGTATTAACCTCGGGAGCTCCCTTGACGGAGAAGCTCGCCCCCTCTCGGCCAGGGGTTGTCCTTTGGGACGACACTTCGGTGTCCTCCATGGCGATAGGCGAGGGGGCTCGCGGCGGCGTATCACTCTCTGCCATTTCGGGCGGCAGAGAGTTCCCCTCCGATAATGGAGTATGGGGAGCATGCGGGGAGGGCTGAAAGGCAAATAAATAACTTACATAATGGAAGCAAGTAGATCAAAGGTATCAGTGAGTTCCTGAATACTTACGATTTGGCTAGGGGCTTCACCCTGGGAGATCTCTTGGGGACTAATTCGGACTCTAAGACCGAACTGTCCGGGAGGGTCAGTGATAACCCACAAGCATAGGGGTTCGCAACAGTTTTCGAGGGTAGAGTATTCAACCCAAATTTATAGATTCGACAAAAGGGGAGCCAAAGAATATTTGCAAGTATTAGCAGCTGAGTTGTCAATTCAACCACACCTGGAGATTAATTATCTGTAGCAAAGTGATCAGTAGCAAAGTAGTATGATAGTTTTGATAATAGTAGCTGCAGCAATAGTAATGGTAACAGTGATAGCAGTAGTTTTGTGACCAGTGCAACAGTAACGATAGTAGTAGTAACTTAGCAAGAAAAATATAAGATAAATTCGTAGGCATTGGATCGATAATTTGTTGGATGATATTCATCATGTGACAGTCATAACCTAGGGCGATAAGACACTAGCTCCAGTTCATAAATATAATGTATGCATGTATTCCATAAATAGTCATACATGCTTATGGAAAGAACTTGCATGAGATCTTTTGTCCTACCCTCCTGTGGCAGCGGGGTCCTATTGGAAACTAAGGGATATTAAGGCCTCCTTTAATAGAGAACCGGAAAAAAGCATCAGCACACGATGAATACATGAACTCCTCAAACTACGGTCATCACCGGGAGTGGTCCCGACTACTGTCACTCTGGGGCTGCCGGATCATAACACATAGTAGGTGACTATAACTTGCAAGATCGGATCTAGAACATAAATATAATGGTGATAACATAAACGGTTCAGATATGAAATCATGGCACCCAGGCCCAAAGTGACAAGCATTAAGCATGGCAAAGTCATAGCAACATCAACCTCAGAACATGGTGGATACTAGGGATCAAGCCCTAACAAAACTAACTCGATTACATGATGAATCTCATCCAACTCCTCACCGACCAGCAAGCCTACGAAGGAATTACTCACTCCCGGTGGGGAGCATCATGGAATTGGCGATGGAGAAGGGTTGGTGATAACGAAGAACGAAGACTCCCCTCTCCTGAGCCCCAAACGGACTCCAGATCAGGCCTCCCTATGAAGAATAGGAGGTGATGGTGGCTCCGTCTCGTGGAACGTGATAATTCTTTCTCCTTGATTTTTTTCTAGAAAAATGTGATTTTATAGCGTAGGTTTCAGGGTCTACGGGGCGACCAGGTGGGGACAACCCACCTGGGTGCGCCTAGAGGGGGGCGCGCCCTGGTGGGTTGTGCCCACCCAGGTGCCCCCCTCCGGTGGTTCTTGGCTCCAGAAATTATGATATATTGCATAAAAAATCCACGTCAAGTTTCGTTCCATTTCGAGAACTTTTATTTTTGCACAAAAAAGACACCATGGTAGTTCTGCTGAAAACAGCGTCAGTCCAGGGTTAGTTTCATTCAAATCATGCAAATTGGAGTCCAAAACAAGAGGGAAAGCGTTAGGAAAAGTAGATACGTTGGAGACGTATCAACTCCCCCAAGCTTAAACCTTTGCTTGTCCTCAAGCAATTCAGTTGATAAACTGAAAGTGAAAAAGAAAATCTTTTACGAACTCTTTTGCTCTTGTTGCATAAATAAGCTTAAACAGCACCCAGGTTTTCAACCAATATTATAACTAACCAAGTCGACAATCACTCTTAAATATTATATTAACTCATATCAATGACATAATCAGCTAGCGAGCAATAATAAGATATCTCAAACAACAAAACATTATCAAAACAACCATGATATAATATGACAATAGTGGTATCTCGCTAGCCCTTTCCGAGACCACAAAACATAAATGTAGAGCACCTCCAAAGTTCAAGCAGCGACTAAACATTGTAATTCATGGTAGAAAAGATCCAGTCATGATGCACCCAACATTAGCTACAAACAATGCATCAGCATGACAGCAGTGCTCTCAGGTTCTGGCACTTATTTTAGAAGGTGATGACACAACATAAAAGTAAATAGATAGTCCCTTCGCAGAGGGAAGCAGTGATTTGTAGAGGTGCCAGAGCTCAAGTTTTTAAAACAGAGGTAAATGATATTTTGAGACATGCACCCTTCTTGTTTACTTCACGACCATCAGTTATCAATATCTTCAATGCTAAACATGCTAGTGGAGGTTCCCAAGCGATAAAGTAAAGGTTATGACTCCGTTGGTGTTTTTGTTTGATTATTTGTGAGCTTTTTTCTGTTTGCAGTTTGGGACTGGGCATCCCTATTACCGCCCTTTTCTCGTAACCCGCTTAGCATGGAAGATACCGACCACCTCATATCGTTCCATGAACGATCTAGGCACACAAAAAGGATATTTATTTGAAGTTTTTAAAGATGACACATGCAAATTTACTTAGGATGGCAGGGTAATACCACATATAGGTAGGTATGGTGGACTCATCTGGAATAACTTGGCTTTAAGGTTTTTGATGTACAAGCAGAATTCCCACTTAGTACAGGCGAAGGCTAGCAAATAGGTTTGAGAAGTGGCCAGCTAGAAAGCAACAACGGTTATGAACATGCATTATGCATAAGTAACATTGGACACTAGCATGAGTAGGATATGAACACCATGAACATAAATATCATAGAGGCTATGTTGGTTTTGATTCAACTACATGCATGAACATGTGCCAAGTCAAGCCACTCAAACATTCAGAGGAGGATACCATATCATCATACTACATCACAATCAATTTAATGCAATGTTGACATCCAAGATAAATCATTATCCACTCCTAGCTACTTATGCATGGCATGAGAAACTATAATCTCTAATTGTGATTGCAAACATGTTTAATCATAATGCGCTAAATCATGGATACTAGGTTAAACATATTTACAAAAACAGAACAAGTCGAGTTCATACCCGTTTCTCTCTGCCACGTCCAGTTCATCGAATATCGTCATTATTGCCTTTCACTTGCACGACCGAACGATGTGAAAATAATAATAGTGCAAGAGTGCCACGGACTAAGCTGGAATCTGCAAACATTTTATTCAAGAGGAGAAGACAACGTAAAATGGGCTCTTTGTTAGATTAACAATTATGCATAAGAGAGCCATTCAACATTTTCATCATGGTCTCCTCCTCGGTACGATTCAATAAACAGAAAAGAAAATCAGAGAAACACATTGAAATATTTTTGGAGTTTTTGATTTTCTAGAACAAACAAATAAAAGGGAAAAGCAAAAACGAGAAAAATATTTACACGGGAAAGATCCCAACAAGCAAAAGAAGAACAAGGAAATCTTTTTGGGTTTTCTTTTTCGTACTACAACTAGCTACTCTAGAAAGAAAAATAAAAAAGAAGCAGGAAATATTTTTGGATTTACTCAAAGTTTTTCAAACACACAAGAAGAAAGCAAGAAAATAAATTTAACATGGATAATACAATGAAAAAGTGTGGATACCGACAACTGGAATGAAATGTGTGAACATGAATGAAACGTCGGTGGGAATACGTACCCCCCCAAGCTTAGGCTTTTGGACTAACTTGGCAATCAGTCAGTAGCCTGGATAATAGTCGGGGTGGTAACTCACGGAGGCTCTCGGTGCGGATGCCCCGGCCTGCCGTGAAGCCACAACTGTCGCGTTGTGAGCTCGGGCCTCACTCTCAAGAACGAAATATCTTCCCCTGATCTGAAATGTAGGGACCGAGACCGGCATTGTGAACATATTGCTCAAATTCCTCCTTAATGCCCACACACACCATATAATCGTCGCACGGCCATAGGCATGTTTTGGTGGCGGCATCTCGTATGGAACTTTCACTTAGTTCAACATAAGACCGGCGAACGGAACTGTCACTAGAAGATGCCTCCGAAGATCTCCTCTTCGAAGACCTCCTTCCAAAGATGTTCATCATATTCGCGTACAATTTTCTGAAAAATTTTGGATGACAAAAATTTATCAACAAAACTTTACAAGATTGGCAGAACTACTCAGGGATACATAGAGGCCATAGCAAGCATTCAAACTACTTAGAACTCAAAGAATTCATCATGCAAGCTCATCTACAGTAGCACCAAGAGTAGCTAATTATTCAAAGTATAAACCACTAAAACAAAAACTAATTGGACAAATGGAGGAGTCGCATACCAAGCAACAATCCCCCGAAACAGTTTCGGAAACAGAGCTTCGAGCAAAGAGATCGAAATCCGCGGGTTTGAGAGCAAGAAGACGAGAGAGAGAGAGAGAGCAATGGTGATTTTTTTCTGGAGGTAGGTGATGATGTGGGATGAAGAGATAAGTGAATGGGCCCACATGGGGACCACAACCCACCAGGGCATGCCTGGGGGTCCTGGCGCGCCCAGGTGGGTTGTGCCCACCTGGTGCACCTCCCTCTGATGTTATTTGCACCAAATTTTTTTAAATATTCAGAAAAAATCGTACTAAATTTTCAGCGCATTCTGGGAACTTTTATTTTTGGGTCATTTTTTATTGCTCGGGAAATTCAGAAAACAGACAAAACATGGCATTTTATTTTATTTAACTAACAAAAATAGAAAACAAAAGGTAGGGACAGAAGGTAGTGCTTACTAAATTCATCAACTTCATACCTCTCCAAAATGATCCATTAATAAGGTTGATTAGGTCTTATTAACAACCACATTCGATTAGCATGAAACCGAAAAACTTTCATAAATCACTAAGTTACCTCAACGGGGATATGAATGTCCTCAACAATAAGCATTTCATATTTCTTTTTAATAGTAGGTAGAGGTAGTTGAAAACTTCCAATAGTGATTGTCGGAGATTTTTCAATGACATTAATACCATTCACTTGGAATTGTTTCTTCGGAAAGTGCACTATATGCTCATTACCATTGATATGAAAGGCGACCTTGCTTTTATTGCAATCAATAACAGCCCCTGCAGTATTCAAGAAGGGTCTACCAAGGATAATCCACATGATGCCGTCCTCGGGCATCTCAAGTATAACAAAGTCAGTCAAAATAGTAACATTAGGAACAACAACGGGCACATCCTCACAAATACCGATAGGTATGGCAGTTGATTTGTCAGCCATTTGCAAAGATATTTCAGTAGGTGTGAGTTTATTCAAATCAAGTCTTTTATATAAAGAGAAAGGCATAACACTAACACTAGCTCCTAAATCACATAAAGTAGTTTTCACATAATTTCTTTTGATGGAGCAAGGTATAGTTGGTATTCCCAGATCTCCAAGTTTTTTAGGTATTCGACCCTTAAAAGAGTAATTAGCAAGCATGGTGGAGATTTCAGTTTCTGGTATTTTCCTCTTATTGGTGATGATGTCTTTCATGTACTTTGCATAAGGAGGCATTTTTAAGATATCAGTCAAGCGAGTACGCGAAAAGACTAGCCTCAGCATTTCAGCAAAGCGTTCAAATTCCTCATCATCTTCCTTTTTAGTTGACTTAGGTGGAAAGGGCATAGGTTTTGAACCCACGGTTCTCTTTCCTTACCGTGTTTTCTAGCAATAAAGTCTCTTTTATCATATCGTGTATTCTTGGGTTGTGGGTTATCAACATCAACAACTGGTTCTATTTCAACATCCTTATCTGGTTCTTTTTCATTGTTTGGTTGAGTATCTTCATGAACATCAGCATTATCTTTTTCATTATCACTAGGTGAGTGTTCATTACCAGATTGACTTTCAGCATTAGAAATAGAAACATCATTATCATTATCAGGAGGTTTTTCTATTTCAGGTTCACTAGAAGCATGCAAAGTCCTATCATTTTTATTTTTCTTCTTCTTTTTAGACGGACTAGGTGCAGTGGTATTATTCCTCTGTGAATCCTGTTAAATTCTTTTTGGGTGTCCCTCAGGATAAAGAGGTTCCTGAGTCATTTTAGCTCCTCTAGTTGCAACTCTAACAGCAAAGTCATGTATATTATTATTCATTTCATCAAGCAACTCTCTTTAAGATTTAGAAACTTGCTCTAACTAAGTTTGAACCATAGAATCATGCTTTCCTACACCTCTAACATCATTTGAGATTCTAAATAACAAGTCACTTAAGCGAGCAATCATATCAGAATTGTATTTCAATTGTTTCATAACATTTGCATTGAAGTGATCTTGCATTCTAATATAATTTTCAAACTCATAAAGGTATTGGCTAGGGTGCATAGTGTGAGGATTATCATTATCATTGAATTTCATTAGAGAATTTACCTCTACCACCTTAGGCAGTGGTGGTGTATCAAGCCCATGTATTTCTTCAATAGGAGGTAGATTTTTGACATCCTCAGCTTTAATACCTTTTTCCTTCATAGATTTCTTTACCTCTTGCATATCTTCAGGACTGAGATATAATACACCCCTGTTCTTCGGAGTGGGTTTAGGTAGTGGTTCAGGAAGAGTACAATCATCATAATTTTTCATATGTTATTCAATAATTCTTCAGCTTGCCCAATAGTTCGTTCCCTGAAAACACAACCAGCACAACTATCTAGGAAGTCCATAGAAGCATCGGTTAGTCCATTATAGAAGATATCAAGTATTTCATTTTTCTTAAGAGGATGATCAGGCAAAGCATTAAGCAATTGGAAAAGCCTCCCCCAATCTTGTGGGAGACTCTCTTCTTTAATTTGCACAAATTTAAATATCTCCTGCAAGGCAGCTTCTTTCTTATGAGCAGGAAACTATTTTTCAGAGAAGTAATAAATCATATCCTGGGGACTACGCACACAACCAGGAGCAAGAGTATTGTACCAAGCTTTAGCATCACTCTTTAATGAGAACGGAAATAATTTGAGAATATAGTAATAGCGAGTTTTCTCATCATGAGTAAAAAGGGTGGCTATGTGATTCAACTTAGTAAGATGTGCCACAATAGTTTCAGTTTCATAACCATGGAAAGGATCAGATTCAACCAAAGTAATTAACTCTGGGTCGACAGAGAATTCATAATCCTTATCATCAATAAAGATAGGTGAAGTAGCGAACTTAGGATCATATTGCATTCTAGCATTCATAGATTTTTCTTTATACTTACATAATAATTTCTCTAGATCATCTCTATCCTTACAAGCAAGAATATCTCTAGTTGTCTCCTCATTCATAACATAACCTTTCGGTACCTTAGGCAATTCATATCTATGAAGGCTAGTTCTAGCAGGTGTTTCAAGATTTTCAGTTTCATACTCATCATCAGATGCAACAATATCATGTTGTCTTACTCTAGCAATTTGTTCATCAAGAAATTCACCTAGTGGCACATTATCATCAAGCAAGGTACTAGCATCATCATAAGCATCATTCATAGCAGAGGTAGCGTCATCAATAACTTGCGACATGTCAGGATTGATAGCATGTGGTGGTGTTGCAAGTTTACTTATAAAAGAAGGTGAATCTAAAGCAGAGCTAGATGGCAGTTCCTTACCTCCCCTCGTCTTAGAGGGAAAAATCATAGTCTTAGCATCCTTCAGATTCTTCATAGTGATAAATTGATAATAATCCCAAGTGACTCCACAAATATAGCTATGCTCCCCGGCAACGGCGCCAGAAAAATGTCTTGATAACCCACAAGTATAGGGGATCGCAACAGTTTTCGAGGGTAGAGTATTCAACCCAAATTTATAGATTCGACAAAAGGGGAGCCAAAGAATATTTGCAAGTATTAGCAGCTGAGTTGTCAATTCAACCACACCTGGAGATTAATTATCTGTAGCAAAGTGATCAGTAGCAAAGTAGTATGATAGTTTTGATAATAGTAGCTGCAGCAATAGTAATGGTAACAGTGATAGCAGTAGTTTTGTGACCAGTGCAACAGTAACGATAGTAGTAGTAACTTAGCAAGAAAAATATAAGATAAATTCGTAGGCATTGGATCGATAATTTGTTGGATGATATTCATCATGTGACAGTCATAACCTAGGGCGATAAGACACTAGCTCCAGTTCATAAATATAATGTATGCATGTATTCCATAAATAGTCATACATGCTTATGGAAAGAACTTGCATGAGATCTTTTGTCCTACCCTCCTGTGGCAGCGGGGTCCTATTGGAAACTAAGGGATATTAAGGCCTCCTTTAATAGAGAACCGGAAAAAAGCATTAGCACACGGTGAATAGATGAACTCCTCAAACTAAGGTCATGACCGGTAGTGGTCCCGACTATTGTCACTCCGGGGTTGCCGAATCATAACACGTAGTAGGTACCTATAACTTGCAAGATCAGATCTAGAACGTAAATATAATGGTGATAACATAAATGGTTCAGATATGAAATCATGGCACCCAGGCCCAAAGTGACAAGCATTAAGCATGGCAAAGGCATAGCAATATTAATCTCAGAACATGGTGGATACTAGGGATCAAGCCCTAACAAAACTAACTTGATTACATGATGAATCTCATCCAACTCCTCACCAACCAGCGAACCTATGAAGGAATTACTCACTCCCGGTGGGGAGCATCATGGAATTGGCAATGGAGAAGGGTTGGTGATGACGAAGAACGAAGACCCCCCTCTCCAGAGCCCCAAACGGACTCCAAATCTGGCCTTCCGATGAAGAACAGGAGGTGACGGCGGCTCCGTCTCATGGAATGCGGTAATTCCTTCTCCTTGATTTTTTCCCGGAAAATGTGACTTTATAGCGTAGGTTTCAGGGTCTACGGGGCCACCAGGTGGGGATAACCCACCTGGCCTCGCCTGGAGGGGGGCGCCCTGGTGGGTTGTGCCCTCCCATGTGCCTGCCTTCGGTGGTTGTTGGCTCCAGAAATTCTGATATATTGCATAAAAAATCCTCGTAAAGTTTCGTTCCATTCCGAGAAATTTTATTTCTGCACAAAAACAACACCATGGTAGTTCTGCTGGAAACAGTGTCAGTCTGGGGTTAGTTTCATTCAAATCATGCAAATTAGAGTCCAAAACAAGAGGAAAAGCATTAGCAAAAGTAGATATGTTGGAGGCGTATCAGTCAGCTTCCCCCTCTTGGGCGCCTCCCCCTCCGGGTCTTCGGAGGCCACCCTCTACTTCTTCCTCCCCTTATGGGGGGAGTCGCTTTCCACCTCCTCCTCCTCTTCCTCCTCATCTCCTTTGTGGGAAGAGAGGTCTTTGGTCTCTCCGGATCCTGTTTCTGAAGGACCTTTGGGGCGGGGGCCGCCCTTGGCCTCCTAGCCCTTCTTTTTCTTGGTTTTCTTCTCCGACGCCTGATAGGGCACCGGGACCAGCATCTCCGTTAGCTAGGGTGTGGCCGGATCATCAGGCAGCGGTGCCGGATAGTTGATCCGTTCCGCCTTTGTCGTCCAGACCTGTAAGTAAAGCAGGCAATATAATTTCTGTTATATCTAAAATATCGACCGGATAGGTATTCGAAAAGATTATGCTTACCGTCATGGCCGGATTCTCGATGTCGAGTCCGATGTCCTCGGTCTTCTTCGGCCACTTTTTCTGAGCCTTGAAGAGCTGCTTCCATATATCTTCGTGCGTGGTGCCGAAGAAGTGCTTCAAGGTCCGTGGCTCCTCCGGATTAAACTCCCACATGGAGGAGGCCCAGAGCTGGCAGGGAAGGGTGCGGCGGAAGAGCATCACTTGAATCACATTTGTGAGACCTGTGTTCTCACCCAACATGTCGGAGATGCATTTCTGGAGCATCTTCACCTCCGATTTGGACCCCCAATCAAGGCCCTTGGCGGTCCATGAGGTGAGTCTCACTGGGGGTCCGGATCTGAAGTCAGGCGTGGCCGCCCAGGTGGCATCACGGGGTTCGATGATGTAAAACCACTCCTGCTGCCATACCTTAACTGTTTCCATGAATGCCCCTTTTGGCCAGACGGCGTTAGGAAGCTTGCTTACCATGGCTCCGCCGCAATCCGTGTGTTGTCCATTGACCACCTTCGGCTTCAGATTGAAGATTTTGAGCCATAGGCCGAAGTGTGGGGGGATGCGGAGGAAAACCTCACACACGACTATAAAAGCAGATATGTGGAGGAAGGAATTTGGGGCTAGATCATGGAAATCTAGCCCATAGAAAAACATAAGACCCCAGACGAAGGGGTGGAGGGGAAATCCTAGCCCCCGAAGGAAATGGGGGATGAACACGACCCTCTCACCAGGCTCTGGAGCAGGAATAACCTGATCTTTGTCTAGGATCCTATGCGCGATATTCGCGGACAGATAGCCTACGCTTCGGAGATCCTTGACGTCCTTTTCAGTGACGGTGGAGGCCTCCCACTTGCCCTTAGAGCTAGACCCGGCCATTGCTGGAGAAGGAGGCAGTGGTGGAAGAGATCGGAGTTGTAGGCGCTGGAGCTTGGAGATTGGGAGACAGAGGATAGAGGAAGGCGTGAGGAAAAAGGAGGGGAATTTATCCTTTTATAGACGGTGAAAATGCCAAGCGTCCCCCTCTCAAGCCGTAAACCTCGCCTGTTCCCAACAAGATCATGCGTAAGGTGCGGTTGGATTACCCAAATCATATTGGTGAGGATCCCGTAATGGCCAGGCATGATCTCTATTTTGACAAGACGTGCCAATGGAGGCTAGGCCTCAAAACGCGAAACGGGAGGCGTGAAAAAGGTCTGAATGTTAAAGAGTCTAGTGTGACGCTTCGCCGAAAAAGTTGTCAGTAAAGACACCGTTCCTATTTTGACGTCTTGCCTTCGTGGCTAAGGGTTGTATTAATTATGCAGAGCCGAACACAGTTCCTTTATGCAGGAAGCTAACTTAAAGTATTCAGGAGAAGGAACCCGCCTTGCAATGCCGAAGAGAATTCGCGTGCCAAACACATCATCATTGAAGCCTGGTTCAGGGGCTACTGAGGGAGTCCAGGACTAGGGGGTCCTCGGGTGTCCGGACTATTCTATATGGGCCGGACTGATGGGCCGTGAAGATGAAGCAAAAGGCTATCCCCCGTGTTCGGGTGGGACTCCTATTTGCGTAGAACGGCAAGTTTGGTGTCCGGGTGTAATGTTACCTTCCTTTGCAAGCCAACTCTGTACAACCCTAGGCCCCTCCGGTGTGTATATAAACCGGAATGTTTAGTTCGTAGAGGCTATCAGAAGAATCATAGGCTAGACGGCTAGGGTTTAGCCATTACGATCTCGAGGTAGATCAACTCTTGTAACACTTATACACATCGAATACAATCGAGCAGGACGTAGGATTTTCCCTCCTTTAAGAGGGCCCGAACCTTGGTAAACATCATGTCCTATTGTCCGTTGTTACCATCGATCCTTAGACACACAACTTGGGACCCCCTGTCGGTGTCAAAATCGGCAGATCTCGGGTAGGGGGCCCAAGCTGTGCGTCTAGGGATCGATGGTAACAGGGGACCAAGGGACACAATGTTACCCAGGTTCAGGCCCTCTTAAACGAGGTAAAACCCTACTCCTGCTTGATTATATTCTAAGAATATAGTGATTACAAGAGTTGATCTACCTCGAGATCATGGCGGCTAAACCCTATATGTCTAGCCTATGAATATTCCGATGATGGTAATGAGGATAGCCTCTACGAACTAAACCCTCCAGTTTATATACACACTAGAGGGGCCTAGGGTTTGTACAAGGTCAGTTTATCAGGGAAGGAAACGGTACACCTGGACTCTAATCTTGCCGTTCACATATAGAGAAGTCCCACCCGGACAAGTTGGATGGTCTTCAGCTTGATCTTGTACGACCCATCCAACCCGGCCCATACTCCTGGGCCGGACACCTGAGGACCCCTGAATCCAGGACTCCCTCAGTAGCCCCCGAACTTGCCTTCAATGATGATATAGTATGCGGATATAAGTCTTCGGCTTTGTAAGGCGGGTTCCCCACCATACTCCGGATTGACGATAGTCCGGCATCGGCTTCTGTGTCTATCCTTTATGATCCCTTCCTGCCATCGCCTCGATTTCTGTCCGTGCGAATGCGAATGGTCCATTATGTTTTACCTTTTAACCCTTTAACAGGCACGGGCGGCGTTTATATAACGAGGTTAGATGCCCGAATGCCATCTCACATCGCCCCAAGAGCAACAGAGAAAACCTTGGAAAACTCAAACCATGGCTAGCGCCCCTGGCTCCTCCTCGCATCCTCATGGCCCTCAAGAGGGGGATTGGCAAAGTTGTTCTGTATCCCATCTTCAGCTCAATCGTCTCCAGACACAAGGATATCCCCCCCCCCCCCCCGCGGATCTAGTCTCCGTACGGGCAGGATTAGCTTCTACGGGCGATGGTGTATTGGCGGAGAATTTCCCCAACCCCAACCAAGGGGAGAGGGTGTGCTTCATCTTGTTCCTTCTGAGGGGCGTAGGATTCCCGATCCACCCCTTCCTCTGGGGTCTATTGGAATATTAAGGGATCCAGCTGCACAACCTCACACCGGGTTCCATTCTGCATATTTCTGGTTTTGTCGCCCTCTATGAATTATTTTTTGGCTGTGAGGCTCATTTCGTACTATGTAAAAACTTATTTTGCCTCGTCCCCCGCCACCAGGGCGGAGGGTCTATATTTGAAGTGGGTGGCACCGAAGTATGGCGCATAGCCGGGTCCGGTTACCCAGTCGGGACTCCAAAGAGGGGGTCCGAAGAATGGTCTTCGGAATGGTTTTACATTGATGATGTTCCTCTCCCGAAACCTGTCCGGCGCGGACTTCCCGAATTTTCTAGCGCTCCCTTAAAGAAGCTATTCAGCTGGCGCCCCAGGTCCTCCGTACAAAAAGATAGTGCGGAGGTGATGAGGTTGGTTAGGAAGGTCAGATTGCTGACCCATTCCGGACTCTCCATCATTGAAGTCATGGCCATAGCAATAAAGCGATGTATCCAGCCTCTTCAATCCAGAGTGGCTCCTTTATGGAACTACAACGGGGAGGACGACGTGTCGCGCTATAGGCGAGAGGGTCCGGATAACCAAGTTGCATTGGTTGCGATGCTGATAGACCTTTATAAGGGGGAGAAGAGGACTTCGCCCGTTTAAATTGTCGGGAAGGTTTCTCCATGTACAGCCCCATTGAATGGGTAAGTTTAGTCATTCATTACTTTCTTTATTATTGGGATGCATTAATCCGAATACTCTGATTGCTTCAAAACATTCATGGAGGAAGGTAGTTGAGAACATATATTGCCCCCCTCCTCAACCAGAGGACCATGCTCGCCATGAAGACCTTAGATTCCATGAGGATCTGGATATATTTATAGAATTTGGAGACAGAATTTATTATCAGGCGAGCCTTGACGGCTCGGAGGTAGCCATTATGGCCGATTACCCCGATCTCTATCCCTTCGTTAAGGTAAGTGTTCGGAAATCATTTAAAAAGGGAAACACTTCTGCTCACAACTTACCCTCCGCACTGGACCGTGCTGCACAGGATCGGCGCTCAGCGAGCCGTACCCAAGTACGGGGCAGCCAAAAGGAAAACGGCTCCTTCGTGGGGTGAGCGCGCGAAACGAAAGGGGACCGAGAGCGCCGCTGAGCCTGCTCCATCACCAAAGAGGTATATTCGTTACTTCATGTCTGAGCATAAAGCCAAATTGTCATTTTCCTCCTTCTATCATCTCAGGAGAGGTATACGGCGAACCGTGCCCAAGATTCCAGCAAGCCGAGCCACAGCCCATGCGATGCCGAACTCGTCAACTAGGACGAGAGCGCATACAGGGGTGGCGCCGTCTCATCCACGTCATGAATATCCGGATGAGGTGTCCGCCACTAACTCCGAGGTGGAGAGTGCGATGAATCACCGTCGCCTAAAAGAGGCCATGCGTGCCCCGGCCTTTTCGAAGCAAGAGTTTACCGCTCTCGGCACTGTGGACGTGTATATCCGAGCTGCCCGGGACGGACTTACTGGAGTTGCTCGCCTGTTCTCAAAGGATATACAGGTGAGAATTTACGCAATTTTTAATATATAGATGTACCAGTAGCCCCCGAGACTTAAAGCGGTAGGAACCAACCGATTTGAGGATCGTTTATGACCGCAGGTCCTTAAGCAGAAGAACAACGCATTGTCCCAGGAGCTCAAGGCAAGCTAGACACAGCTAAATGCCTCTGTCACAGAGCTGGAAGAATTGAAGAGTGCCCCGATGACCGGGGAAAAGATAAAAAACTGGAAGAGGAACTGAAGAAGCAGACTGAAGAGATAAAGAGCATAAAGGCTCAACTCTTGGATGTGCAACAGGAGAACCAAAAGCTGAAGGGCGGCATATTCGGTATGACTCTTGAACCATCCGAAGTACTGATATAACCATATAATACGGAATGTTATAATTTGGTTCATACAGGTCTGTTAACCGGCCGTCGGGGAGAGGAAGTGTCCGGGCTTCAAAGCGACATTCTAAAAGAACTGTCAAAGTTGCACGAGCGTGCCCGGAAAGCCATGAAGAATATGGCCAAAGCCTTATGGCCATCCGATGTCCCTCCAGAGAGTATGGAAGGGTTGGCGGACCTGTTCAAGGGTGCTCGGTGTCGCTTCGAGCTATGGAAGACGTCCGCATGTCGGGAAGGTGTGCGAGAGGCATGGGCCATGGTGAAGACACGCTATACCGGACTCGATCCGAATCACATGGCCCGAGTTGGACCTCAGGGACCGGATGGGAAGAAAATTCCTGTAAACTTGGTGTATGACCAAGTAATGATAGCAGCAAAATATTCGCAAGAAGATTGTAAGCTGGACAACATTATAGATGGCCTAGAAAGAAAGTACGCATTCGATTCTATGTATCAATATACTTTATGACCGAACTTATTTCCTGCCGAACTTGTAAAAATTTTGTCATCGTAGACCTTCGGCTTCCACCTCCAAACCAAGAAGTTGGAGTGTTTCCGTATACTATGTTTTAACTAAGAAACATTTAGTATCTTCAGAAACAAGGCAATCCGGTCATATTGCTCGAACAGACAAAAATGTGTTCGGGGAGTTATGTTATATTACTGTTTAACGTAAGAAACATCTTCCAAGGAAAATAGTTCTGTTAGGGGTTTCTTTCCTTGGGCTGGCATCCTAAATTATGCATGCCTAGGCTTTTACAGGCAGCCAATTCCATAGTTGTTCCAGTAAACAGTCTGTCGTTTATTTGCCGACCAATTATTCCCTTAAGAACGCTAGCCTTCGGCTTCACCCGTCTGAGGTACAGATCTGGATAACCCGGTTGTAACAATCGCAGAGGTACTCCCTTTACAACCTAGCCGAACAATCGGGAACGTAGGGTATAAACACAGGATCGAGGCAACCCATCTTGGCAAAAACTTAAGTCATAGAGGTGCATAAAAATGGCAAAAGTTGTATAGCAACAACCGACATGGACAAGGAAGCGTATAAGCTTTTAATAATATGCTTCGTTAGAGAAGCCCCCATGTATGGTGGGGTGTATACAATTAAAGATGTTTACCCCGAATAATAAGGTTGATCCGGACATACATTGAGAAGGGCAATAAAAACAAAAAACGAGAGAAAAAAAGGAAAAAACCTAGTCAAAATGAAACGTGAGAAGGCCGAACTATGCGTAGAATCTTCGGAGCCGGGCAGCGTTCCAAGGGTTCGGCTCAAGGCGATTATCCGCTGCATTGCGAAGGCGATAGGCTCCTCCAGTAAGCACTTCATCTATGATGAAGGGGCCCTCCCATTTAGGTTTGAGCTTGTCCTTTTTCTTTTCCGGGAGGCGTAAAACAAGTTCCCCGACATTGTATGTCTTAGCCCGCACTTCTCTTCTTTGGTAACGCCTGGCCTGTTGTTGATAAAATGCAGAACGAGCTTTAGCAACATCTCGCTCCTCTTCGAGTCCGTCTAAGTCATCCTGCCGATCTAATTCGGCTTCCCTCTCTTCGTACATGCGCACCCTAGGTGAGTCATGAATAATGTCGCAGGGCAATACGACCTATGCGTCGTACACCATAAAGAAGGCTGTGTATCCAGTCGTTCGATTGGGCGTGGTCCAGAGTCCCCAGAGTACGGAATCGAGTTCCTCAACCCAGTGCTTGTCTGATTCTCGCAATGAGCGCACTAGTCTGGGCTTAATGCCACTCATGACCAGACCATTGGCCCTTTCGACTTGGTCGTTTGTTTGAGGGTGATATATGGATGCGTAGTCGAGTTTAATGCCCAACTTAGCGCACCAGGTTTTCACCTCTTCAGCTGTAAAATTGGAGCCATTATCAGTGATGATACTGTGCGGGACACCATAACGGTGGACTACGCTGGATATAAAGTCAATCACTGGCCCTGCCTCAGCTATTTTTACTGGTTTGGCCTCTACCCATTTAGTGAATTTATCTACCATTACCAGCAAATATTTCTTTTTGTGGCTTCCCCCTTTAAGGGGACCGACCATATCAAGACCCCTGACCGCAAAGGGCCAAGTAATGGGGATTGTTTTTAGTGCGGTGGGAGGCATGTGACTTTGATTGGCGAAAAGCTGACAGCCCACACAATGTTGGACAAGGGCTTGAGCGTCTGCTCGAGCCGTGGGTGAGAAAAAACATGTCCTGAATGCCTTTCTTATGAGGGCTCGAGCTGCGGCGTGATGACCGCCCAGGCCAGCATGTACTTCTGCCAAGAGTTGCCTTCCCTCCTCTTCGGAGATACACCTTTGGAGGACTCCGGTGGTGCTCTTTCTGTACAGTTCACCTTCATGCACTTTGAAGGCTTTAGAGCGCCGAACTATGCGCCGAGCTTCATTTTGATCATCGGGAAGCTCCTTCTTATTAAGGTAGGCTAGGAATGGTTTGGTCCAGGGAGCGATAACGGCCATGATCTCGTGAGCAGAAGGTGTTATCTTGATATTCGGACCCCCGACGTTGTCTGCATTGTGTTCGGCAGCTGGGGGTGTGACCAGGTCTGCACTATCTTCTCCGCTCTCACCCTGCCATACTATGGATGGCTTAAAGAGCCTTTCCACGAAAGTGTTAGGTGGCACAGGGTCGCACTTAGCGCCCATGCAAGCGAGGATGTCGGCTGCTTGATTACTATCTCGAGCGACATGATGAAACTCAAGTCCCTCCAACCGAGCCGATATTTTTAATATGGCGTTTCGATATGCCGCCATTTTGGGGTCCTTTGCATCGAACTCTCCATTGACCTGGGATATTGCGAGGTTCGAATCACCGCGCACCTCCAGGCGTCGTATACCCATGGAGACAGCCATGCGAAGACCATGCAGAAGCACCTCATATTCGGTTGCATTATTGGAGTCCGTATACATAATTTGTAATACATAGCAGACTGTATTCCCGGTAGGAGATGATAGGATGACGCCAGCCCCCAGTCCGGCCAGCATTTTGGAGCCGTTGAAGTACATAATCTAATTGGAGTATGAACTGTACTATTTAGGGAGTTCGGCTTTCGTCCATTCAGCGACAAAGTTGCCTAACACCTAGGATTTAATAGCCCGGCGTTTCTTGTATATTATTTCGAACGGTAGAAGCTCGATGGCCCATTTAGCTATGCGGCCAGTGGCGTCCCTGTTATTTATAATGTCGTTAAGTGGTACTTCTGATGCCACTATGATCGGACACTCTTGAAAGTAGTGTCGCAGTTTACGGGATGCCATGAAGACTGTATAGGCTATTTTCTGGTAGTCGGGGTATCGGGATTTGCAAGATGTAAGGACCTCCGATACATAATAGACTAGTTTTTGGGTGGGGAGTTTATGTCCCTCCTCCCCTCGTTCGATGACGAGTACGGCACTAACTACTTGGTTAGTTGCCGAAATGTATAAGAACATAGGCTCGCCAACACCTGGGGCAGCTAGGATTGGGTTGCTTGCAACTAGGGCTTTGATTTCTTCCAATCCGGCTGTTGCAGAATTCGTCCATTCAAAGTTGTCAGTGCGTCATAATAGCTTGTAGAGTGGTAATGTTTTTTCTCCCAACTTGGAGATAAAACGGCTTAATGCCGCAACGCACCCTGCTAGTTTTTGGACTTGCTTTAGGTCTGTTGGTATAGCCAATTGTGACAGAGCTTGGATCTTGGCTGGGTTTGCTTCAATTCCTCTATGGGAAACAATAAACCCTAGCAATTTTCTGGCTGGGACTCCGAAGACACATTTTTCCGGATTAAGCCGTATGTCATATGCCCGAAGGTTATCAAAGGTGAGGCAAAGATCGTCCACCAGTGTTTCGACATGCTTCGTCTTGATGACCACGTCGTCTACGTACGCTTCAACTGTTTTGCCGATTTGTTTTTCCAGGCATGTTTGGATCATATGCTGGTAGGTAGCTGATACGTCTCCAACGTATCTATAATTTTTGATTATTCCATGCTATTATATTATCCATCTAGGATGTTTTATATGCATTTATATGCTATTTTATATGATTTTTGGGACTAACCTATTAACCTAGAGCCCAGTGCCAGTTTTTGTTTTTTCCTTGTTTTTGAGTTTTACAGAAAAGGAATACCAAACGGATTCCAATTCACGTGCCAATTTTTGATGATTTTTTATGGACCAAAAGAAGCCCCAGAGTAAAAGAGTTGGGCCAGAAGGGTCCCGGGCCGTCCACGAAGGTGGGGGACGCGCCGTACCCCCCTGGGCGCGTCCCCCTATCTCGTGGATGACTCGGAGACCCCCCTGATGTGAGACCTACGCCAAAAATTCCTATAAATACAGAAACCTCCAGAAAATAACCTAGATCGGGAGTTCCGCTGCCGCAAGCCTCTGTAGCCACCAAAAACCAATTGGGACCCTGTTCCGGCACCCTGACGGAGGGGGGATCCATCACCGGTGACCATCTTCATCATCCCGACGCTCTCCATGACGAGGAGGGACTAGTTCACCCTCGGGGCTGAGGGAATGTACTAGTAGCTATATGTTTGATCTCTCTCTCTCTCTCTCTCTCTCTCTCGTGTTCTTGATGTGGCACGATCTTGATGTATCGCGAGCTTTGCTATTATAGTTGGATCTTATGATGTTTCTCCCCCTCTACTCTCTTGTAATGGATTGAGTTTTCCCTTTGAAGTTATCTTATCGGATTGAGTCTTTAAGGATTTGAGAACACTTTATGTATGTCTTGCATGTGCTTATCTGTGATGACAATGGGATATTCACGTGATCTACTTGATGAATGTTTTGGTGATCAACTTGCGGGTTCAGTGACCTTGTGAAGTTATGCATAGGGGTTGGCACACGTTTTCGTCTTGACTCTCCGGTAGAAACTTTGGAGCACTCTTTGAAGTTCTTTATGTTGGTTGAATAGATGAATCTGAGATTGTGTGATGCATATCGTATAATCATACCCACGGTGATTGAGGTGACATTGGAGTATCTAGGTGACATTAGGGTAAGGTGTTATTCTAGTACGAACTCTAGGATAGATCGAACGGAAAGAATAGCTTCGTGTTATTTTACTACGGACACTTGAATAGATTGATCAGAAAGGATAACTTTGAGGTGGTTTCATACCCTACAATAATCTCTTCGTTTGTTCTCCGCTATTAGTGACTTTGGAGCGACTCTTTGTTGCATGTTGAGGGATAGTTATATGATCCAATTATGTTATTATTGTTGAGAGAACTTGCACTAGTGAAATTATGAACCCTAGGCCTTGTTTCCTAGCATTGCAATACCGTTTACGCTCACTTTTATCAATAGTTACCTTGCTGTTTTTATATTTTTAGGTTACAAAAACCTATATCTTTCATCCATATTGCACTTGTATCACCACCTCTTCGCCGAACTAGTGCACCTATACAATTTACCATTGTATTGGGTGTGTTGGGGACACAAGAGACTGTTTGTTATTTGGTTGCAGGGTTGTTTGAGAGAGACCATCTTCAACCTACGCCTCCCACGGATTGATAAACCTTAGGTCATCCACTTGAGGGAAACTGTCCTAAAAACCTCTGCACTTGGAGGCCCAACAACGTCTACAAGAATAAGGTTGCGTAGTAGACATCAAGCAATTTCTGGCGCCGTTGCCGGGGGGGTGCTTGAAGGTATATCTTTAGATCTTGCAACCGAATCTTTTTGTTTCTTGTTTTATCACTAGTTTAGTTTATAAAAGAAAACTACAAAAAATAAAATGGAATTGAGGGTGCCTCATATGCTTCATCTTTTTAATGTCTTCCATGAAAATAAGGATTCCGATAATTGTGCTCCATTGCTAGAGGAAGAATGGATTAGAATGTTTGGCACTAAATCTTTGAATGATGAGCATGATTGCAATGTTGTTCGTATGAACTCTTTGAATATCCATAGTACTAATGATGAGTGCACTATTCATGATGAAAATGTCTCTTATAAGCATGTCAACTTTTGTGGAGTACATAGAGTTTGCAAGTACACACCAAATAGGGAAGATAGATTTTGCAAGAGGCATAAGTATTTAGAAACTAAATGGTTGCAAGAAAGGCTAGATGTTTGTGCTAAAAATTTAAATTTTCTTAGCCATCCTTGTGAACTTTGCAATGAACGTGGTCATTTAAATATCCAATGCAAACTGTTTCATGATCGAATCGTGTCCAAAAATTGTGATGACTTGATTTCCCTTGCACATCATAATGAACTTAGTTTGCTTTTGAGTTATGAAGAAATGAAACGTATAACTAAGGATATTCCAGAATTTGCCCTTGAGAGAGTTCTTGATTTGGATCTAGAAGAAATTTTTATGTATTGTGCGGTGAAGTGCATTGAAAATCCTTATATTGCCAATTACATAAAGACAAGAAAACAAATAGACAATTAAGAGAATACTAATGAAAGGGAAGAGACTTCTCAATATTCTCCTATTATTTCGTATGATGAATCAGGTAACGAGGAGGAGCCTTCTATTCAACCAATCTCATTAACAAGGAGATCCAAAAAGAGGATTAAACCCACACATGATGCGAAGAAGAAAAAGAGAAGATGGAGAAGCAAAGGTAAAAAAGGTATCCCTCCCAAATGATGTTGCTCCTATTACTCATTGTGATGATGATAATTGCTATACTATTGGTGCTATCCATACTATTAATGATGAGAGTGATTATGCTTATGATATGAAAAGGCCCAAGCTTGGGGATGCTATGTTTGATGAGAATGACATGTTTGAGAATTTATTTGCTGCAATTAATGTTTGTCCCAAGCTTGGGGATGCTATGTTTAATGAAGATGATATTTTTAGCCTCCCGAGTTTTGATGAGCAAATTTATTATGATGATAGCATACCTCCTATTTATGATGTTTATATTGATGAAAGTGGGTTTGGAAGAGTTTCAACTTTAGGAAGTAATGATCCCACTATTTTGGAGGGTGTTGAATCTTATTGTGACAATTATGAAAGTGGATTTGGAGAGGTCATGACTTTATTTAGTAATGATTCCACTATCTTGGAAGAGGTTTCAATTGATTATGATGAGAACAATGTTGCTACTTATGATGATTATTGTGATGACACTTATGCTATAAAAAGTAGTGATGATTATATTAAAACTTGTCATGATTATGATTACCCTTTTTCTAAACATTACTCTTTTAATGTGGAAACAATTTATAGTATTCGAGTTTCTTATGATACTCCCACTATTCCGAATTAGAAGAATTTTTCTTATGTGGAGATTAGTAAATTTTCTATGCTTGTAGATCATGAAAAGAGTGCTTTATGTGATGGTTATATTGTTGAATTCATTCATGATGCTACTGAAAATTGTTATGAGGGAGGAATATATGCTTGTAGGAATTGCAATAATATCAAGTTTCCTCGCTGTGTGTTGAAATTTTTGAAGTCATGCTTGTTTTGCCTTCCTATGCTAGTTGATTCTTGCTCCAATAAATTGTTTGATCAAAAAATCCCTATGCATAGGAAGGCTTTATGTTTCAATTCTTATCTTGAGCATCATTGAAATCATCATGCCTAGCTAGGGGCGTTAAACGTTAGCGCTTGTTGGGAGGCAACCCAATTTTATTTTTGTTCTTTGCCTTTTGCTCCTGTTTAGTAATAAATAATTCATCTAGCCTCTGTTTAGATGTGGTTTTATTGTTTTAGTTAGTGTTTGTGCCAAGTAGAACCTTTGGGAAGACTTGGATGAAGTCTTTGCGATCTTGCTGTAAAAAACAGAAACTTTTGCGCTCACGAGATTAGCTACCATTTTTTTACTAGAGAGTGCTTTTAGGTTGATTCTTTTTGCAGATGATTAATAGACAAATACCTCACGCCACCATTTTATTTCAGAATTTTTGTAGTTCCAGAAGTATTCAAACAAATTAGATTGCTACAGACTGTTCTGTTTTTGACAGATTCTGTTTCATTGTGTTGTTTACTTATTTTGATGAATCTATGAGTAGTATCGGAGGGTATGAACCATAGAGAAGTTGGAATACAGTAGATATTACACCAATATGAATTTAGAATGAGTTCACAACAGTACCTAAGTGGTAATTTATTTTCTTATACTAACGGAGCTTACGAGTTTTCTGTTGAGTTTTGTGTTGTGAAGTTTTCAAGTTTTGGGTAAAGATTCGATGGACTATGGAATAAGGAGTGGCAAGAGCCTAAGCTTGGGGATTACCAAGGCACCCCAAGGTAATATTCAAGGACAACCAAGAGCTTAAGCATGGGGATTCCCCGGATGGCATCCCCTCTTTCGTCTTCGTTCATCGGTAACTTTACTTGGAGCTATATTTTTATTCACCACATGATATGTGTTTTGCTTGGAGCGTCATTTTATTTTATTTTGTTTTGCTTGCTGTTTGAATAAAATACCAAGATTTGAAATTCTTAAATGTTAGAGAGTCTTCACATAGTTACATAGTTATTCAACTACTCATTGATCTTCACTTATATCTTTCGGAGTAGTTTGTCATTTGCTCTAGTGCTTCACTTATATCCTTTTAGAGCACGGCAGTGGTTTCATTTTGAAGAAATAGATGAACTCTCATGCTTCACGTATATTATTTTGAGAGTCCTAAACAGCATGGTAATTTTCTTTGGCTATAAAATTAGTCCTAATATGATAGGCATCCAAGATGGGTATAATAAAAACTTTCATATAAAGTGCATTAAATACTATGAGAAGTTTGATACTTGATAATTGTTTTGAGATATAAAGATGGTGATATTAGAGTCGTGCTAGCTGCGTAATTGTGAAATAGAGAAATACTTGTGTTGAGGTTTGCAAGTCCCGTAGCATGCACATATGGTAACCGTTGTGCGACAAATTTGAAGCATGAGGTGTTTCTTTGATTGCCTTCCTTATGAGTGGCGGTCGGGGACGAGCGATGGTCTTTTCCTACCAATCTATCCCCCTATGAGCATGCGTGTAGTGCTTGGTTTTGATGACTTGTAGATTTTTGCAATAAGTATGTGAGTTCTTTATGACTAATGTTGAGTCCATGGATTATACGCACTCTCACCCTTCCATCATTGCTAGCCTCTTCAGTACCGTGCATTGCCCTTTCTCACCTCGAGAGTTGGTGCAAACTTCGCCGGTGCATCCAAACCCCGTGATATGATACGCTCTATCACACATAAGCCTCCTTATATCTTCCTCAAAACAACCACCATACCTACCTATTATGGCATTTTCATAGCCATTCCGAGATATATTTCCATGCAACTTTCCACCGTTCCGTTTATTATGACACGCTTCATCATTGTCATATTGCCTTGCATGATCATGTAGTTGACGTCGTATTTGGGGCAAGGCCACCATGCATAATTTTTCATACACGTCACTCTTGATTCATTGCCCATCCCGGTACACCGCCGGAGGCACTCATATAGAGTCATATTTTGTTCTAGTATCGAGTTGTAATCCTTGAGTTGTAAATAAATAGAAGTGTGATGATCATCATTATTAGAGCATTGTCCCGTGTGAAAAAAAAAGAGAAAGGCCAAATAAAAAAAAGAGAAGGCCCAAAAAAAGAGAAAGGCCAAAAAAAAGAGAAGGCCCAAAAAATGAGAGAAAAAGAGAGAAGGGGCAATGTTGCTATCCCTTTTCCACACTTGTGTTTCAAAGTAGCACCATGATCTTCATGATAGAGAGTCTCTTATTTTGTCACTTTCATATACTAGTGGGAATTTTCGTTATAGAACTTGGCTTGTATATTCCAACAATGGGCTTCCTCAAATGCCCTAGGTCTTCGTGAACAAGCAAGTTGGATGCACACCCACTTAGTTTATTTTGTTGAGCTTTCATACATTTATAGCTCTAGTGCATCTGTTGCATGGCAATCCGTACTCACTCACATTAATATCTATTGATGGGCATCTCCATAGCCCGTTGATTAGCCGCGTCAATGTGAGACTTTCTCCTTTTTTGTCTTCTCCACACAACCTCCATCATCATATTCTTTTCCACTCATAGTGCTATGTCCATGGCTCGCGCTCATATATTGCGTGGAAGTTGAAAAAGTTTGAGAATACTAAAGTATGAAACAATTGCTTGGCTTGTCATCGGGGTTGTGCATGATGGGAGCATCTTGTGTGACAAAAATGAAGCATGGCCAAACTATATGATTTTGTAAGGATGGGCTTTCTTTGGCTATGTTATTTTGAGAGGACATAATTGCTTGGTTAGTATGCTTGAAGTATTATTGTTTTATGTCAATATTATACTTTTGTCTTGGATCTTTCGGATCTGAACATTCATGCCACAATAAGGAAAATTACATTGAAAATTATGTTAGGTAGCATTCCACATCAAAAATTCTGTTTTTATCATTTACCTACTCGAGGACGAGCAGGAATTAAGCTTGGGGATGCTTGATACGTCTCCAACGTATCTATAATTTTTGATTGTTCCATGCTATTATATTATCCATCTAGGGTGTTTTATATGCATTTATATGCTATTTTATATGAGTTTTGGGACTAACCTATTAACCTAGAGCCCAGTGCCAGTTTCTGTTTTTCCTTATTTTTGAGTTTTACAGAAAAGGAATACCAAACGGAGTCCAATTGACGTGCCAATTTTTGATGATTTTTTATGGACCAAAAGAAGCCCCCAGAGTAAAAGAGTTGGGCCAGAAGAGTCTCGGTCCGTCCACGAGGGTGGGGGATGCGCCCTACCCCCTGGGCGCGTCCCCCTATCTCGTGGACGACTCGGAGACCCCCCTGACGTGAGACCTATGCCAAAAATTCCTATAAATACAGAAACCTCCAAAAAATAACCTAGATCAGGAGTTCCGCCGCCGCAAGCCTCTGTAGCCACCAAAAACCAATCGGGACCCTGTTCCGGCACCCTGCCGAAGGGGGGATCCATCACCGGTGGCCATCTTCATCATCCCGGCGCTCTCCATGACGAGGAGGGAGTAGTTCACCCTCGGGGCTGAGGGTTGTACCAGTAGCTATGTGTTTGATCTCTTTCTCTCGTGTTCTAGATGTGGCACGATCTTGATGTATCGCGAGCTTTGCTATTATAGTTGGATCTTATGATGTTTCTCCCCCTCTACTCTCTTGTAATTGATTGAGTTTTCCCTTTGAAGTTATCTTATTGGATTGAGTCTAAGGATTTGAGAACACTTGATGTATGTCTTGCATGTGCTTATCTGTGGTGACAATGGGATATTCACGTGATCTACTTGATGTTGTTTTGGTGATCAACTTGCGGGTTCAGTGACCTTGTGAAGTTATGCATAGGGGTTGGCACACGTTTTCGTCTTGACTCTCCGGGAGAAACTTTGGGGCACTCTTTGAAGTTCTTTATGTTGGTTGAATAGATGAATCTGAGATTGTGTGATGCATATCGTATAATCATACCCACGGATACTTGAGGTGACATTGGAGTATCTAGGTGACATTAGGGTTTTGGTTGATTTTTGTCTTAAGGTGTTATTCTAGTACGAACTCTAGGATAGATCGAACGGAAAGAATAGCTTTGTGTTATTTTACTACAGACTCTTGAATAGATTGATCAGAAAGGATAAGTTTGAGGTGGTTTCGTACCCTACAATAATCTCTTCGTTGGTTCTCCGCTATTAGTGACTGTGGAGTGACTCTTTGTTGCATGTTGAGGGATAGTTATATGATCCAATTATGTTATTATTGTTGAGAGAACTTGCACTAGTGAAAGTATGAACCCTAGGCCTTGTTTCCTAGCATTGCAAAACCGTTTACGCTCACTTTTATCAATAGTTACCTTGCTGTTTTTATATTCTTAGATTACAAAAACCTATATCTATCATCCATATTGCACTTGTATCACCATCTCTTCGCCGAACTAGTGCACCTATACAATTTACCATTGTATTGGGTGTGTTGGGGACACAAGAGACTCTTTGTTATTTGGTTGCAGGTTTGTTTGAGAGAGACCATCTTCAACCTACGCCTCCCACAGATTGATAAACCTTAGGTCATCCACTTGAGGGAAATTTGCTACTGTCCTACAAACCTCTGCACTTGGAGGCCCAACAAGGTCTACAAGAAGAAGGTTGCGTAGTAGACATGAAGCAATTTCTGGCGCCGTTGCCGGGGAGGTGGGTGTTGAAGGTATATCTTTAAATCTTGCAATCGAATCTTTTTGTTTCTTGTTTTATCACTAGTTTAGTTTATAGAAGAAAACTACAAAAAATAAAATGGAATTGAGGGTGCCTCATATGCTTCATCTTTTTAATGTCTTCCATGAAAATAAGGATTCCGATAATCTTTCTCTGGTAGGGGGTCCCGAACTGTGCGTCTAAGGTAGATGGTAACAGGAGACACGGGACACAATGTTTACCCAGGTTCGGACACTCTCTATGGAGGTAATACCCTACTTCCTGCTTGATTGATCTTGATGAATATGAGTATTACAAGAGTTGATCTACCACGAGATCGTAATGGCTAAAACCCTAGAAGTCTAGCCTATATGACTATAATTGCTTATATCTTGCCTCTACGGACTAAACCCTCTGGTTTATATAGACACCAGAGAGATCTAGGGTTACATAATGTCGGTTACAGAGAAAGGAATCTTCATATTTGGCCGGCAAGCTTGCCTTCCATGCCAAGGAGAGTGCCATCCGGACACGGGTAGAGTCTTCGGTCTTTTTATATTCACAGCCCATCGGTCCGGCCCATGTACAACAGGTCAGACGCCCGAGGACCCCTTAGTCAAGGACTCCCTCAGTAGCCCTTGAACCAGGCTTCAATGACGAGGTGTCTGGCGTGCAGATTGTCTTTGGCATTGCAAGGCGGGTTCCCCTTCCCGAATACTCCAAGATAGTCTTCGGATGCAACGAACGTGTCCGGAATGCAACATAATGACCACACACAACCGCAGAGAGTATAATATTTGACGAGTCCAATCTGCTGACAACTTTTGGTAATGTGACATCACGTTTGCCCGGTCATTATTTCGAACCGTTTCCTGCCCTGCCGTTCCACGTTTCGAGGCGTGGTTTTTATTGGCACGTCTTGTCGAAGCAGAGATCGTGTCCCCTTATTGCGGGATTCTCATCAATACGAGCGTGGGTAACCCAACCGTTCCACTGGGAAGATTCCTTAGGAATAGGCAGGTTTTCAGGCTTAGATGGAGGCGTTCGATACCTGTTGCCTTTATAAAGGAGCCAAGGGCCGTCTATTTTTACGCCAAGCCTCTCCTCAGCCTTTCCAACCTCGAGTTCTAGCACCCAAGGTTCGACTTCATTGCTTCAAGCTTGCCAATCATGTTTGGACCCAGCCCACAGGGCCGATGGGAGGCTTCCTCTATTACAGAAGAGGACATTGCGAAGCTTCGGGAGGCCAGATATCTGACCGCGGAGATCCCCCACAGGCTTCCTGCTCGAGGACAGGTTACTCCAACTCCCAGATCTGGCGAGAGGGTCGTATTCATCTCTCACTTCCTCCGAGGGCTAGGGTTCGCTCTTCACCCCTTCGTCCGGGGGCTCATTTTTTATTACGGACTAGATTTTCACGATCTAGCCCTAGATTCTTTCCTCCACATCTCGATGTTTATCATCACGTGTGAGGCCTTCCTCCGAATTCCCCCATACTTCGGCTTATGGCTCAAGACCTTTGTGAAGCCGAAGGTGGACGACGGGAAACAGGCAGAGTGCGGCTGTGCTGTAGTGAGCAAGCTTACCAATACTCTCTGGCCAAAAGGCTCTTTCACCGAAACTTCCAACCAATGGCAGTGGGAGTGGTTTTACGTCACAGAACCCCGCGGTACCAAGTGGGCAGCTATACCTGCGTTCTGTTCTGGCCCTCCGTTACAGCTTGCATCATGGATTAATAAGGGCTGGACTGGGGATCAGTTGATGAAGTGCAGACTCTACAGAGCCGCATCCGAACCCTCCTTGAGAAGGACATCGATCTTGTCAACGTGATTCAAGTAATGCTAGTCCGCCGAGCCCTACCATGCCAGCGTAGGCCTCTCCGCATGTGGGAGTTTAATCTGGAAGGACCACGAACCCTCCAACACTTCTTCGGCACTACACACAAAGGGATGTGGAAGTTGTTTTTCAGGAAACGAAAATAGTGGCCGGACACCACCAAGGAAATCGGCCTCGACTGCAACCATCCGGATACCTCCGTAAGCGCTCAACTACCGAACACTTTGTAGTTATGTATGCCGCAACGCAATACTGAGTAAAACTTATCTTTTTACAGGGCTGGATAAAGAAAGCAGAGCGAATCAGGTGTTCGGCCCCCCTCCCCGAAGACTCGGCGGACCCTGTTCTAACAAGCATGCTAGCCCCGGCACCATACCAGATGCCTATGAAGGAGGACAAGGCGGAGAGGGGGAGGACCAGAAGTGGCCTCCATCCCGAAGGTATATCAGACATTGTGTCCGGGGGAATCAAAATTCCATCGTCCGAAGATAAGGGAGAAGTCAACATCTCTTCTCCCCATGGTAAGAAAAGGGCCACCTCCAAAGGATGGGAGGAAACGGCTCCTAAGCGAGGCAAGATGCCCCTGTTGGGTGGCTCGGGCATGGAGGACGACGTCATCGTGCAGTCCCACAAAGAGGACAAGCCTTCAGGCAAATCGTAAGTGAACAAGGGTGTTTTAAACATATCCTGTTCCTTTCTTGCGGCCGAGGTAACATTCAGAATATATGTTTTTTTGCAGCTCGGAAAACAGTCTTCAACAATCCTCTTCCTCGGGGGACCTTCTCCCAGAGATGATGGAAAGCGAGACGCCTCCACCGGTCTCCTCGCCCAATAGGGCGGACGACTTTGAGGTGTCGTCACGGAGGGTATCTCCTGATCAACAAGTGGTGCGAGGGGTGGCGAAGACACAACCCGAAGGTAATACTTCGGTAGCCCAGAGTCGGGGGGCCAATGATAAAGGCCCCGGACTGTCCGGCTTACAGCCGGAGTCGACTCTAGGGACGGATAAACGGATCCCTTTGAAGGGAGGCCGTACTCCTACAACAGCTTCCGGAGGTCCAGAAGCGCCGGATATATTGACGAACATGCTGCAACAGGCGTTCGTCTCGGAGGAGCATCGTACCTTGATGGGTGCGGTGGTTGAAGAGGTTCTGTCCGTGAAAAGCGGATTGAATGAAGCCTGCATGAGCTTGCTAAGGGGCTTCGAGGTTTGTATTGTGGAATTTTTTATTGTGTTTTATTCACAAACTGCACCTGTGTATAGGTAGTAGCCCCTGAGACTCGGATTGGCTTCCCGAGGGAGGCGATCAGAGGATCAAAAAAGATATGTCCAGGAAATAATATGATGAATTGAAACGCAGGCTGTCACTTCCCTGGCGTCCGCCCGGACTACAGAAGTTTCCCATCTGGAGCGGAAGCTTGATGTGGCGGAAGATGACCTTACGCTTATCAACAGACGTCTTGACGAGTCGCAAGGTATATTTTTTGGGGCAGTCCATACAAGCACGTGCTTTGTAATGTAAGCATGACGCGAAATATTGTATACTGAGATATGCATGACTGCAGATGGTGCCGCCGCGGTTGAGATCCTTCAGGCTGAGCTAGCCCGGGCCAAGGAGCAGGCCCGGATTGGTAATGCGGCTGCCGAGAGGGCATCTTCCGAGTTAAAGGCCGAACAGGCTGTGCGGCGCCAATGCGAGGAGAGAATATCCATGATGGCGCGTGAGCTAAAGGATGCCGCTAGCCGCTGTGAATTCCTCGAGAAGGATAATAAGGCCAAAATGGCTGATCTTGACAAGGCCTTACAAGAGGCAAAAGAAGCGCGGTCCGAATCTAGAGCGGCCCGGGAGGAGATCCGACAAGCTGGGGAGATCGCGGCTGGTAAGCCCTTTGTATTGCAAACTAAGTTCAGCGATCCGAATTATGCTCCGCTTACTCAAGTGTGGAGTTCTCCAGACGCGTTATTGGACTTGCCGAAGAGTGCTTCCGATGCGACGCAGTTTTACCAAGCGCGAGAAGGGTATGCGACGGAGAAGCTTTTCTGGTCACAATTCGTTGCGTCAAAGCGCCCACTGTTGCTAAACGAACAGATGACCCAATGGGCCGAGCTCCACAGACTATCTGGTTCTGCTATGAAGGACGCCATGATCGGGTTGTGGCCGAATGAGCCAATTCCGGATAGTTATTTTGGTTTGGTGCGGCGACTTGCTGATGCGGTGCCGCGTATCGACGTTGTTAAGCGGTCAGCGTGCATTGAAGGTGCACGGATGGCCTTTGCCCGTGTCAAGACATACTGGGCGAAGATGAAGGCCACTGATGTTGCAGCGAAGGGTCCACCCAAGGGCAAGGACCATCACGCACCAGAGCATTATTTCGAGGATGTCCTAGAGGGTGTCTGCTTGATAGAGAGTCAATGCTCAAAAAACATGACATGCGAGTGAAATGTATGGAAATTCGTAAAAGACAACATTATAATAAGGCTATTTTTGTAGTTTCGCCTAAAACTTTTGTTCCTCCTGTGCGGCCATTTTTGTATTAATCTGAAAGTTTTCGAGTCGTCGGCTTCAGCCCCCTCGTATAAAGTACGGGGGTGTTCGGAAAAACATTTGATCACTCTTAACCTAACGTCTTGGTCCATTAAGGAGGTGTCAATACGGTGAACTAGGCAATCAGACTATAGGGCGTTAACACTTTCACTTAGCCATAGGAGTTTTATGGTGGGACTACGATATAGCCCCTGGTATGTATACGGCTTATTCCAATATGGTGCATTACATATATGACCTGAAGGAAAAGGTCCTTCGTATAATACGGAGGGAATCGCGAAAGATTCCGGTAAGTCATCGAGTGGTTGCAGCTCTCGCCGCATCATGACAGTCAGTTTTCGGCTTTCTCTACTGAGGTGGTTGACCAGATGAACCGGAAGCACAGTCGCAGTAGTTCTCCCTTTACTACCCTAGCCGATAGAGCGAAACGTAAGGTAGCAAGCACAGGAGCCGGGCAACCCAACTATTGACCCAAGACATGATTCGGAGCTGATGCATATAAGGCCAAACTTGCGACGTTGAAGTACGCTATAAAGTTGTTCGGACTTGTCGGCAACTCATTTGTTCCCATACCGAGCCCCGGGCTAGTTATGCCGAGGTGTATGTGTGAAACAACCACAGGAGCCAAATTCAGTTTTTGTAGAAAAAAGCGAATGCTGGATGCGGATTATGTTTACTAGGACCTGAGTGATATGCCAATCGTTATTTTATAGATAACAAAGCCGCAACCCCGGCTATTTGACATGCCAGGGGTCGAAGGCGGAGGAAAAAGGCACTTTACAAGCTCGAAATAGAGAGTGCGGTCTACAAAACAGTTATTTTGGACCTCCTGTCGCACGTCTGCGCCGCCTGTCCTCGGTGAAGGGACTCCTTGAAGGGAATAGCCTTGGGTGAGTATACGAAGCCGAACTCTGATAGAATCCGTGGCCAGCCATTGAGCCGCCTGTGGAGAGAATAATGAAAAAGAAAAAGTAGTTAGAAAAGAAAAAAGAGGTTATGGGAGTACTTGCAGGATCGTCCGTATTGTGCTTCCGCCGATGCCCAGGGTATCTTAAGTGCATAGTTATGTATGTGCGGTACAAATTGCGTAGGTATATGAGGCGGACGGCGAAAGCCGAATTTCTAATCCAGCTCCGAAATTAGTCGATCCTGTTGAATGGAGACCGGTGGCTTAATGGCCGACAAGGTATGCGGTTTAATAAGACCGCTTTGTACTTCGGCTGAGATTGTCGTAGTATGATCCTTAGTCTGGAGGGAGTGCTTCTCCTGCTCTCCTGTAGAGTTGTTTGTCACGTATACCATGTTCACTGTTTTTACTTTGGGGGAAATTGCTTCTGACCCCCGGTATTTGGTTGGTGAGTCTCTTGTCGTCGCTATCACTGGGCGGCCTCCTCCCCTTGTGTTCGGCATTGAGCTTGCCGGCCTGCTTGAAGACCCAGCAGCTTCTATTGGTATGATTAGCTGCTTTATCGGGGTGGCCATGAATCTGGCAGGGCCGATCCAATATCTTGTCTAAATTGGATGGTCCATCTCTGTTTGCCTTCAATGGCTTTTTCCGTTGACCGGGTTTGGGGCCGCTAAATCCGGCGTTGACCGCCGTGTCGTGCGTTCTTTCATTATCATTGCGACGTTTGTGTTTACTGCATCGTGGCTTGCCATTGCCGTCTCGGACTTCGGAAGTGCCCGGATCGCTGGGGCTGTTGCTTCTACGAGCGAGCCAGCTGTCTTCTCCCGCGCAAAAGCGGGTCACTAGAGCGGTAAGGGCTGACATGGATTTAGGTTTTTCTTGACCGAGGTGGCGGGCGAGCCACTCATCCCGGATGCTGTATTTGAAGGCCGCTAGGGCTTCCACGTCCGGACAGTCGACGATTTGGTTCTTTTTTAACTAAGAACCTAGTCCAGAGCATCCTGGCTGACTCTCCGGGCTGCTGGGCTATGTGACTTAAGTCATCGGCATCCGGTGGCCGGACATATGTTCCTTGGGAGTTGTCGCGGAAGGCGTCTTCCAAGTCCTCCCAGCTGCCAATAGAGTTTTCCAGCAGACTATTTAACCAGTACCGAGCTGGTCCTTTGAGTTTTAGTGGCAGGTATTTGATGGCATGAAGGTCATCTGCGCGGGCCATGTGGATATGGAGGAGGAAATCCTTGATCCATACCGCGGGATCAGTTGTTCCGTCGTATGATTCGATGTTCATGGGCTTAAACCCATCTGGAAATTCGTGCTCCATTACTTTGTCTGTAAAGCAAAGAGGATGTGCGGCGCCTCTATATTGGGCCACATTGCGACGTAGCTCCGATGGAGTCCGTCTGCGGTTTTCGGCCCGGGCGTGACTAGGCTTGTCACGTCTGAGTAGATAGTCGTCGCCGCGTGTCGGGGCACGTCCTTGTGATCCGTAGATCGATCTAGTATGTCTTGCTCTACTGTCCAGGTCCTGCCGAAGGTCACATGTATAACCCCAAGCTGTTTTATCTCTGCCTTTACGGTGAGGTGGGGCGGGCTGGTGTTCGGCTTGAGTTGTCGCTCTGTCCTAACCGTGTTGTGGTCGATTAGCCGCATTGTGTGATGATGGTATGGGCTCTGGTGCCTCATCATCGAACTAAGGTAGCAATTTACGCTTCGGGTAATTTTTGGCTGGGCTACTGAGGCCGTATTCCTCGGCGGCCAGGACTTCGGTCCATCTATCATTGAGCAGGTCTTGGTCAGCTTGAAGCTGTTGCTGCTTCTTTTTCAGGCTCCTTGCAGTGGCTATTAGCCGGCGTTTAAAGCGCTCCTGCTTGAGGGGTTCCTCAGGCACGATGAAATCCTCGTTGCCGAGGCTCTACTCATCCTCGGAGAGCGGAAGATAGTTATTGTCCTCCGAGTCTTCATGTATGGCCTGTTCATCAGGGCTAGCGTGCCCGTCTTCCCGTTCATCTTGTTCGGAGGTTGCCCCAACAGGGTCTTCCTTGTCTTCGGCATCGTACGGAGTATTGTTTTCTCCGGTGCTGGTATTGCTGTCTTTTGCACGACGTGACTTAGAGCGGCGCCGCTGACGGCGGCGTCTGGGCTGTGTCTTAGGAGGTTTGTCCTCAACTAGATCTTCTTTGTCATCGTCGTTAGTTTCTTTAGGTGTATCCACCATGTATACGTCGTACGAAGAAGTGGTCGTCCAGCGTCCGGTGAACGGCGGGCTTTGGCCCTGCTCCTCATTGACATCGTTGTTCATACCGTCGATGTCTTCGGAGCCATAATCGAGCATGTCGGTTAAGTCCTCGACAGTGGCTATGAAGTGGGTGGCGGGTGGGAGTCGAAATTCCACGTCATCAGCCTCCAGTTCGAACCGGATATAATTCGGCTGTGAGCCCTCCGCTAAGGATAGATTTTTTAATGAGTTTAGCAGATCGCCTAAAGGAGAGTGTCGGAAGATGTACGCGGCGCTATCGCCTATCGGCTGTCGTGGTCTCAAAGCCGTCGAAGACCAAGTCTCCACGGATATCCGCGACGTAGTTCAAGCTCCCAAATCTGACCTGATGGCCAGGGGCGTAGCTGTCGATCTGCTCCAGATGGCCAAGCGAGTTGGCCCGCAGTGCGAAGCCGCCGAACATGAAGATCTGTCCGGGGACACTACAGGAATCCGCTACTTTGTCGTCTGCCACGGCAGACGGCAAAGGCAAGGATGGCGGACGGCAAAGGCCTTTGCCGTCTGCCGCGGACGGCAACAGGCTCCGGCAAAGTAGGCTATGGTAAAGAGCTTCTTTGTCGTCTGCTTTCTGAAGCGGACGGCAAAGAAAGCCGACGGCAATAAATTTGTTGTTAGTCCGTTAGGCGTCTAACGGCAGCCTTTGCCGTCCGCCGCTGATGGCAAAGAGCATCAAGCCTTTGCCGTCTGCCACTGTAGGCAAAATGACCAAATGGGTCAGCTGCCAGGAAGCACAGGTGGTTGCCACGTGGCTTCTTTGCCGTCCGCGGCGGACGGCAAAGAGCCCATTGCCGTTGGTGGCAGACGGCAAAGAGCCTGCATTGCCTCTTTTTTCTGTTTTTTCTTATACCCAACCATTTTCACAGCAAATAGATGATACATATATATTTTTCACATGGCAAGTTCACAGCAAACATATAAGATATCCAACACATATAATTTCATCATACATGCATAGTTCCATCAACCATACATAGCAAGTTCCACATACATGCATCCAACCATACATATTACGATACTGTCATCCTACCATACATGCATAGTTCATCGATACAAAAGAAACATAGTTCATCCAAACAAGCACTCCATCTATAAAAGCACAAATGGAAAAGAAGCACTCCATCCATGCAAGCTTCCGTGAATTAAATCAAATCTGCAAAATGATAAACAAGATGTTAGAAAAAGAAGAAGAAAATGAAGAAGAAGACTATAAGAAGTAAGCATACTTAAGTAAAATGGAGCTAACCTAGAAGAAAATGAAGAAGAAGAAGAAGAAGAAGACTAGAAGAATACTAGAAGAAGACTAGAAGAATACTAGAAGAAGAAGAAGACTATAATTAAGCTTATTATGTAAACTTGGTCATTTTGTGCTAACATAAGTAATTTTGGAGTTAACCTATAGGAAACTAAGCATATTAGAGATAACTTAGCATATTAGAGCCAACTTAGGTAAAGTGGAGCCAACCTAGCTAATTATGCCATCTTTGAGTGAACTAAGCATATTAGAGCTAACTTATAGCTAACTTATGTCATTTTGGAGAAGAAGAAGAAGAAGAAGACTATAATTAAGCTTATTATGTAAACTTGGTCATTTTGTGCTAACATAAGTAATTTTGGAGCTAACCTATAGGAAACTAAGCATAGTAGAGATAACTTAGCATATTAGAGCCAACTTAGGTAAAATGGAGCCAACCTAGCTAATTATGCCATCTTTGAGTGAACTAAGCATATTAGAGCTAACTTATAGCTAACTTATGTCATTTTGGAGAAGAAGAAGAAGAAGAAGAAAATGAAGAAGAAGAAGAATATATGACATTTATGAGCTAATTTAGGTGAAATTGATCGTTTGTGAGCTAACCTAGGTGAAATGGATCGTTTATGAGCTAATCTAGGTAAAATGGGTCATTTTAGAGCTAACTTGGGTAAAATGCATCATTTTGGAGCTAACCTAGGTAAGATGGGTCATTTTGGAGCTAACCTAGGTAAAATGGGTCATTTTAGAGCTAACATAGGTAAAATGGATCATTTTGGAGCTAGTCTAGGTAAAATGGGTCATTTTAGAGCTAACTTGGGTAAAATTGATCATTTATGAGCTAACTAAGGTAAAATGGGTCATTTTAGAGCTAACTTGGGTAAAATGGATTGTTTATGAGCTAACTAAGCTAATTATGCTAAGTCTAGGTCATTCTGGTAAGCATATTGGAGGAAATAAGGCTAAGTCTAGGTCTTTATGCATTTGTTAAGAAAAACACTAGAGAAACTTACCATGATCATGGAGGTGTAGGAGCGGGCAGGCTCGTGCCGGTAGCTGGAGAAGGATCGTGCGATGCTTGTCTGGAGTTACGCTGCACCAAAGATCATTTCCAATGTCTCGTTAGCATGATGACACTCAAATGTTAAGACTAGCAAGTAATGTCCATTCAAATTAAACTCACCGTGGTCCCAGGAGCAATCACTGGCATCGGCGGAGCGGTCTGACCGGTCTTCTCGCACACAGACTGCACATTTGGTTTTGACGACTCAGTCATACTAGTTAGTAATGAGACAAAAACTACATGGATGTTTTGGCTAATCTGCAGAAGAAACTTACCACAAGGAGCTCGTACATGGCCCTTGCCTGCATGTCATTCCATGCCCTCTCCTCCTCCAACATCTTTGTCGTCCTCTCCTCCAACTCCCGCTGCCTCTCCGCCGCCTCCACCAGAAGATTCTCTGTTCTATCTCTCTCACTCTGTATAGCAGCCTGCAACACCACTCCTCGTTACCATTTGTAATCATTGATGGAAGCACACACAATGTAATGGAGAAAGATAGCTGAGTACGTATAACTAACCTTGATGGCGAGTTGGACTTGCCGTTCACGAGGCCTTATCTCAGGAGCGGAGCTCGACTGGCGCGCCTTGATCTCCGGGAGAGTGCTAGGACAACGGATAAGTCCATCTCCAATGGCTATGGAGCCATGGGACCTCCCGCCACCAGATATCATCACTAGCTCTGGATCAATGGGACCCTGGCTCGGGTTAAAGTCCACCCCTTTCCTCGCCTTCCCCTCATCTCTATATTTCACGAGCTTGTCGTGGGAGGAGATGTTGGTGAAGTTGTTTGCATCATCGAGGTCAGACGGAGAGAATGCCTTGACTTTCTTGAAAGAGGCAGTGTGGGCCATGGCATACAGGTCGTACACCTCTGGCACCTTATCCACCTTATTGTAGCGTGCCTGAAAGAGAGAAACAAAGTAAATTAGTAATTAAAGGGCTCAAGCTAGCATGATGAATGAATTGCATGAATCATGAAGTAAACCACATACCCAGTTCCGCCCGAACTGATATAAGTTGGAGCTGCCTTGATGGTGTGGCACACCTTCCATTTGGGCACGTTTGTCCTTGGCCGCATTGTGGACGGCTAGCCATTCTTTTGAGCACCACTCATTGACCAACACCTCCCAACAATCCATCCGATCCGCACACCATCTCGGAGGCGCCTAAGTTAGCAAATAGAAACTTGAGCGCTATGGCTATGAATTACTAAATGAAGGAAGTAAGTACAAGGCCTTAAGAATTACCTTCATGTACTGCTCCTTACTTAGGAACTTATCGCGGCACGCCGACTTGGGCTTCTTGATACCACGCAAGGCGTAGTAGTCTCGAACAGCCTGCACCCGAGCCTCGTGCCGTAAGTTCTGTAGTAGGCACTTGCAGACGTTCTCGATAACATTTGCCGCCTCCTCCTCGTATCCCTCCTCACACCTGTAGAATGTCTGCAATCAAATGAGACAATATTGATTAGTACAATTAATAACTAGCTAGTTGAAGATTTTTAAATGTGTAAAGGAGAAATTACCCAGAAGTTTCTGATCACCACGTCTGCCCTCGTGTCACACAAGACACCGTCGATAATCTCACCCAGCGGGGCCGGGGCAGCCAAGTAGTGCTCCCAGCTCAATCCAAGCTCTAGAAGCCGACCCTCACCAGGCAACATGACAAACCCCGGGAAGTTTTGCCGGCAAAGCACTCCAAGGACGGAGTTGGGCCGGCGGACACTATGATGGTGGTCCCAACCCCTACAACATGACAAGGCCAACGCATTAGATATTTGAAGAAACGTGAATGCAGAAGGTACAAAAAGATTAAATGCACTTACCTCTCCCCATCAGGGTAAATCAACCACCTCTGCTCGCGGGTCACCGGCGCGGACGGGAGCCGTGTACAACCACGCTGGTAGACGGTGCCCCCCTCCTCAATATCAGTCGGCTCCCGCCATCATCAGCATGGCTACTCGGCCCCTCAGGCTCATCCGACCAGGTACCCCATCCAGACGTGTGCTCCTCCGGGGTCTCGTGGGCCGAAGGCTCATGGACCGGAGTCCGTGTAGCCTCCTCCTCGGACGAGTCCACCCTAGCAGTCACGTGCTCGGGTGAAACAGCTGGGGGTGGCGGCGAGGAAGGCGCCCTAGCAGTCACCCTACCTCCTCTCCCGCGACCACGTGCTCCTCTCTTCTTCCCTCCTTTACCTCGTCCCCTGTTGGGCACCACTGTCGACGAAGAAGGGCCCGGCGGTGTCGCCATACTGTCCAGCAACGCTCGGCGGGGAGGTATGTGTGGAATGGAAGACCTCCCACCACGCGCCGACGAAGAAGGGGCCTCGGAGCGCTCCCGACGAGCGCCCGCCATCTTTCAACACCTGCCATGACAAAGAGTAAACGAAATTAGAACAACATAAAAAAATACCGACATGAATAATAATATATGATGTTTTTCATAACAAAATCAAAAATATATATGATGTTTAAATCTACCCGATCAACACAATTCTATATGATGTTTCTCATAACAAAATCGAAAAATATATGATGTCAGGGTGTCGGGGGTCGGGGGTCGGGGTGTCGTGCCGGGGTGTCGGGGTGGCGTGTCGGGGTCGGGGTGTTGTTTCGGGGTCTGGGTGTCAGGGGTCGGGGTGTCGTGTCGGTGTCGGGGTGCCGTGTCGGGGTCGGGGTGCTGTTTCGGGGTCGGGCTGTCGTGTCGGGGTCGGGGTGTCAGGGTGTGGTGTCGGGGTCGGGGTGTCGGGGTCAGGGGGTCGGGGTGTCAGGGTGTGGTGTCGGGGTCGGGGTGTCGGGGTCAGGGGGTCGGGGTGTCGGGGTCAGGGTGTCGGGGTCAGGGGGTCGGGGTGTCGGGGTGTGGTGTCGGGGTCGGGGTGTCGGGGTTAGGGGGTCACGGGGTCGGGGTGTTTCCTTCTCTCCTTCTTCTTCTTTCCTTCTCTTCTTCTTTTTTTTCTTCTTCTTTCCTTTCTTCTTTTTCTTTTTTCCTTCTCATCTTCTTCTTTTATTTCTTCCTTATTTTCCTTTTTCCTCTTCTTCTCATCTTCTCCTCTTTTTTTTTCTTCTTCTTCTTCTCCTCCTCCTCTTCTTCTTCTTCTTCTTCCCCTTCTACATATTCTTCTTTTCTTCTTCTTCTTCTTCTTCTTTTTTCATCTTTTTTCTACTTCTTTTAATTATATAACTAATTAACTAAAACCCATGCACTAATCTAATATAATCTAGCACTAAATCTAACACTAACACGTATCTAGTCTAATCTAACAATTAAACAGCAAAAAAGAAAAAACAGAAGAAAAAACTCACCGGAGATGGTGTTGGCCGGGGCTTCGCAACGGCAGGGTGGCAGTGGTGATGGGGGCCGCAGGGCTTCGGGGTGGTGGCGCCGGGGCCGACGGTGGCGTCGGGGCGCTGGGCAGGTGGTGGGGGCGGCGGGGCGCCGCGGCGGTGGGCTGTTCGGGCGGTGGGGCGGCGGGGCGTCGTGGCTGTGGGCCGTTCGAACGGCGGGGCGACGGGGCGACGGGGCGGCGGGGCAAGGGGGCAGCGGCGGGTGGTGGGGCAAGGGGGGCAGCGGGTGGTCGGGCGACGGAGCGAGGGGCGATGGGTGGGTGGGTGGCGGGGCAAGGGGGCAGCGGCGGGGGCGGCGGCGGGTGGCGCTGGTTGTCGGGGAGGAGACAGAAACAGAGAGATGGAGGGACGGGGTGGGGCTCGGCCGTTAGTTAGGTTAGCTCTTTGTCGTCCGCCCACCTTTGCCGTCCGCTTTTTTTCTCTTTGCCGTCTGCTGGCAGACGGCAAAGAAGGGGGCCCGTTAAGTTTTTTATGATCAGCTCGTTAGCGGGGGCCACCTCTCTCTTTTCCGTCTGCCAGCTGACGGCAAAGATTCTTTGCCGACCGCTAGCGGACGGCAAAGAATTGGCTGATGGCAAAGACCTTCTTTGCCATCAGCCAATTCGTTGTCGTCCGTTTTCCTGAAGCAGACGGCAAAGACCTTCTTTGCCGTGAGCCAGCAGACGGCAAAGAACTGGCAGACGGCAAATAAGCTAATTCCAGTAGTGAGAGGAAGGTTTCTGATAACCCACAAGTATAGGGGATCGCAACAGTTTTCGAGGGTAGAGTATTCAACCCAAATTTATTGATTCGACACAAGGGGAGCCAAAGAATATTCTCAAGTATTAGCAGTTGAGTTGTCAATTCAACCACACCTGGATAACTTAGTATCTGCAGCAAAGTATTTAGTAGCAAAGTAATATGGAAGTAACGGTAACGATAGCAAAAGTAATATTTTTGGGTTTTGTAGTGATTGTAACAGTACCAACGGAGAAGTAAATGAGCGAAGAACAATATGTGAAAAGCTCGTAGGCATTGGATCGGTGATGGAGAATTATGCCGGATGCGGTTCATCATGTAACAGTCATAACATAGGGTGACACAGAACTAGCTCCAATTCATCAATATAATGTAGGCATGTATTCTGAATATAGTCATACGTGCTTATGGAAAAAGAACTTGCATGACATCTTTTGTCCTACCCTCCCGTGGCAGCGGGGTCCTAATGGAAACTAAGGGATATTAAGGCCTCCTTTTAATAGAGTACCGGACCAAAGCATTAACACATAGTGAATACATGAACTCCTCAAACTACGGTCATCACCGGGAGTGGTCCCGATTATTGTCACTTCGGGGTTGCCGGATCATAACACATAGTAGGTGACTATAGACTTGCAAGATAGGATCAAGAACTCACATATATTCATGAAAACATAATAGGTTCAGATCTGAAATCATGGCACTCGGGCCCTAGTGACAAGCATTAAGCATAGCAAAGTCATAGCAACATCAATCTCAGAACATAGTGGATACTAGGGATCAAACCCGAACAAAACTAACTCGATTACATGATAAATCTCATCCATCCCATCACCGTCCAGCAAGCCTACGATGGAATTACTCACGCACGGCGGTGAGCATCATGAAATTGGTGATGAAGGATGGTTGATGATGACGACGGCGACGGATTGCCCTCTCTGGAGCCCCGAACGGACTCCAGATCAGCCCTCCCAAGAGGTTTTAGGGCTTGGCGGCGGCTCCGTATCATAAAACGCGATGAATCCTTCTCTCTGATTTTTTTCTCCCCGAACACGAATATATGGAGTTGGAGTTGAGGTCGGTGGAGCGTCAGGGGACCCACGAGGCAGGGGGGCGCGCCCCCACCCTCGTGGACAGGTGGAGGCCCCCTGACGTGGATTCTTCTTCCAGTATTTTTATTATTTTCCAAAAATAAGTTCTGTGGAGTTTCAGGTCATTCCGAGAACTTTTGTTTCTACACATAAATAACACCATGGCAATTCTGCTGAAAACAGCGTCAGTCCGGGTTAGTTCCATTCAAATCATGCAAGTTAGAGTCCAAAACAAGGGCAAAAGTGTTTGGAAAAGTATATACGACGGAGACGTATCAGTTTCCCCTTGGACAGCATCGTCGTTGATGATTGAAGGAGCCATCAAACCTTTTGGGGACGGCACAGTGGAACTCTCAATGAAAGCACCAATGTCGGTGTCAAAACAGGTGGACCTCGGGTAGGGGGTCCTAAACTGTGCGTCTAAGGTAGATGGTAAACAGGAGACAGGGGACACAATGTTTACCCAGGTTCGGGCCCTCTCTATGGAGGTAATACCCTACTTCCTGCTTGATTGATCTTGATGAATATGAGTATTACAAGATTTGATCTACCACGAGATCGTAATGGCTAAAACCCTAGAAGTCTAGCCTGTATGACTATAATTGCATATATCTTGCCTCTACGGACTAAACCCTCCGGTTTATATAGACACAGGAGAGATGTAGGGTTACATAAGGTCGGTTACAGAGAAAGGAATCTTCATATTTGGCCGCCAAGCTTGCCTTCCACGCCAAGGAGAGTCCCATCCGGACACGGGTAGAGTATTTGGTCTTTGTATCTTCACAGCCCATCGGTCCGGCCCATGTACAACAGGTCGGACGCCCGAGGAACCCTTAGTCCAGGACTCCCTCACCTGTGCCCCGTGAAGGGTTTATTTTTCTTGTCCATCAACTGGTGGCCGGGTGACCCGCCAGGATGTATCCGTTTAGTCCGGGCCGCACACTGCTTAAAGGCAGCGGGCTCCAGTGTAGTTTTCTGGGACCTCCATGTGCTTTCCATCGCACAGTACTTTTGCACTACCTGTGATAGTTCCGTAAAGCTCTGTATGTGGCGATGGTCAAGGGCATTCAATATTCCCTCATCGATGCAATTACGATGAAAGACTGAAACTACGTCGTCGTCTGGGCAGTCTTTGATCTTATTTTTAACAAGCATGAATCTGGCCCAAAAGTGGTGGACCGTTTCCTGAGGTTGCTGCCGCACATACATCAAGTCGTATATATCTGGAGAACCTGAGTTGCTTGGAGAATATTGATTGTGGTGGGTGGGTGGTTTAAAATTTAGATCCAGTCCCACATCTGCATTTAGAGCTTGAAAGATCTCCGAGTCGACCGGTTTGGGTCCGGGGCGGTCCCAGGGCTTTCGCGATCCTATATCTGAGCCAGAGTCCAGAGGGCGTGAAGTCTTGTCCGAAGGAAGAGTATCCGGCTCAGGGGATTCGGAGACCCGAACATACTTGGTCTTCAACATAGGGAGGGAAGTGTCTTTGGCCAGTTCCTCAACGACCGCTACGAGGTGGGTGATCGGCGGGTGATTAATTTCCCTCTGGTCAGGCTTGAGCCCGATCAGATCATAGTCCGTTGAGACCCCCAGGGTGGCGCTGCGGTCCAGCAGTTCGTTTAAAGACGAGACATCTGTCGGATCCATCTTCTCGGAGTACTCGACACCGATGCGAAGACGGTGTTCGGCAGCCGTAGGGGGTGCTGCGGGCCTGACGGCCGTACAAGCTCCTACGGTGAAATCGCCGAACTGGAGGGTCTGCCCAGAAGCCAGGCTCCTTCCACAAGTGATATTGTCCTTGATGACTAGGCGAGCCATAGATCGCTTTTGTAGACAGCACGACAAAGCTCTCAATGAAAGCACCAATGTCGGTGTCAAAACCGGCAGATCTCGGGTAGGGGGCCGAAGTTGTGCGTCTAGGGATCGATGGTAACAGGGGACCAAGGGACACAATGTTTACCCAGGTTCGGGCCCTCTTAAAGGAGGTAAAACCCTACTCCTGCTTGATTATATTCAAAGAGTATAGCGATTACAAGAGTTGATCTACCTCGAGATCGTGGCGGCTAAACCCTAGATGTCTAGCCTATGAATATTTCGATGATGGTAATGAGGATAGCCTCTACGGACTAACCCCTCCTGTTTATATACACACCGGAGGGGCCAAGGGTTTGTACAAGGTCGGTTTATCAGGGAAGGAAACGGTACACCCGGACTCTAATCTTGCCGTTCACGTATAGAGAAGTCCCACCCGGACACGTTGGATGGTCTTCAGCTTGATCTTGTACGGCCCATCCAACCTGGCCCATACTCCTGGGCCGGACACCTGAGGACCCCTGAATCCAGGACTCCCTCACCCCCTACCCGAGATCCGCTGGTTTTGACACCGACAACACCCCTTAAGACCTTATTCTAACAACAAAAACCTTATTCTGCACACACACCCCCACCGAACCGACCTCGAGGCGCACCAAAGAAAGAAAAAAGACCACCCCACCTGACTCACTCCCCCCCCCCCCCGCGCATGGTCGGCCCCAAGCCCCACCCCCAACAGACCCTCATAGCCGCACCCCAAATCCCCGCCATCTTCTTCGTCTTCGGCAGTCCACCCATGCTCCCAGCCACTTATCGCCCCTGTCACCGAAGCCACCAGATCCGACCCCTCCCCTCCACCTCCCTACCCCCACCTTCCACCACTGCCCCACCACCAACCGTCCCCGCCAGGATGCCGGTGCCGATCCGTCCGCACCGTCCCAGGTGCCTCCCGCGGCTGCCGGCACGGATCCGACCACACCATCCCAGGCGCCTCCGCGGCTGCCGGTGTGGATCTAGGCGTGCCGCCTCACGCGGCTGCCGGCGCGGATCCAGTTGGCGCCTCCCCAAGATGCCTGACACAGCTGTTGGCGTGGATCCTGGTGCACCACCCTTAGGCGCCCGGTGCTGCTACCGATGCGGATTCGAGACCGCCTCCCACCATCGGCACAATCTCACCTCCCTTCTCAAGCAACCATTTCCGGTTCCCCTTCTCTAGTGGATCCTGCCGCGTGTACAAGCTATCACAGATCCTAGGTTGCCTCCAAAAATGCGTCAAGGGCCAGCATGCCTCCAGCACCCCTGTGCAGGTGGGGGCGAGAGGAACTATCGCGGGAGTTACCCGTGGCTAGACCAGGATGTGAGGATAAGTCATCTCTAGAGTCAAGTCATTTCTGGAGTTAAGGTTACAATCGTGATCCAGCTACAATCTTGACCCAGCTACAATCTTGAATTGGCTACAATCTTGACCCAGCCTCCTACAAGACCCGAACTTAGACGAAATTACACCAAGGAGTCCAAATACAAGATGGAAACGCCCGACCTGGAAGACATGGAGGATTTAGAGGACTTAGAGTAGGACTCCGACCGCGGGTATAACCAGGAATCCCTTGTAACCCCATGGACTCAGCTATTATATAAAGCGAGTCCCAGGGTCATGACAAGGATAGGTTTTTAGATAGACAAGTCTCGAGACAGATGTTTTGATAGCTCTCGAGACAGAGGTAGCAAAATAACACCCTTGTAATCGAGACCACCACAATCAATAGCAATCAAGCAAGATGTAGGCTTTCACCTCCACCGTGAGGGGCCGAACCTCGGTAAAATCGTGTCTTATCATATTTCGATCAACCCCATCTAAGATTCCGCCTAGCGGTGATGGCCTCAAAACTTAGTCTTCTCACGAGGAGATCTGCCGTGGGAAAACCACAACACGAACTCCACTTCCACTCCAGCGAAGTTCATGTTGGATTCACAGGCGATTCAGTTACTCCTCCCGTGTTGTTCGACTTGGATTGACGAGCGCCCTGTCCTGCTGACCTCCCTCCTTTTTTTCTTATGCAGCTCGGCGGCGCGCCATGTGCAGTTCGTTGATCATCACCGCGCGCCCATGCAGTATGACTCGATGAGCTGCCCTCCTCCCCTTGCAATCAAGGCGTCCTTGCCTTGCACTGCGCAGGGAGACCCAAGTGTAGTTCGTGCGTCACCTTTTCCCAAAAACTTATTTTCTACAGTTCGCTATTTTTAATTTGTGCAATGTTCAGTACAATGTGCTTCTTATTTTGAGTGCAACTCCATTTGCGCGAAGATAGCATTCATGTGGCATGCGGTTTGTACACGCTGGTGGAGCGGGGGCTTGAGTTGTGGTTCAGTGTGCGTCTCTACGCAGTTGATATGCACACTGAGCGACGATGACAAACAATGTCTTGGTTTGTAGCGAGCTCTATGATCAACACCGTTGCAGTTCGAATCCCTACATGACACAGTGTAGTTCACGGCGCTAAGACGTCTAGTTGGGGGCATGGTGTTCGGCCACGATGGCAGCTGAGGATGGTGACGATTAGTCACATCCAAGGTGTGTCCAAAAGGACCGGATTGTAATCTTGATTATTTGTTTTAGGTCCATTTTTACAGTACACACCCGTGAGAAAAAAAGAAGCATTGCAGTTCATTATCTCCTCTATAAAAAATACTAAAAGTGAAAAAATAGAAATGATCCCCATAGTACATAATCACGAAAAAAACAATTGCGGTTCACTAAGTTTGACCATGGAGTCCATATATGTTTGTATTTTTTTATAAAAAGACAAAAAAATTAATGTGGTCCATTTAGATACCATGCCGACTAATAGAAAACACAATTATATTTGTTTGCCACAACTATGTGGTTCGCTATGATAAAACAAGAAAAAAGAATGTGGGAAACACCCACGGTTCATTGCTCATTGCTCAAAATGCGGTTGTTGTATGCAGTACAAGAATTCCAAACTTGGTGGGATGCAGTCCATATTGACAAAAAAGATTACTTGGGATGCGGTTCAGTGTAAACATCTGCTGTAGTTCACTTAAAAACGGAAAATATGAAGAACATCGCACGAAGTTCACTTCTTTTTAGATGTAGTTTACTAGTTTCTGCCCCGTGGTTCACTTTCAAGAGTGATGTTGTTCAGTTATGTCCACCGAGAAATGCGAAAATATTAGGAAAACAATAAAAACAATAATTCAGTTCACTTTTGATGCAGTGTGGTTCGCTCGCTCAGTCCATGCGCTCCACTCGGCACGTCTACGCGCGCAAAGAAATAAGTATGAAAAAGACAACAAAAACTCACGCGGTTCACTTTCCGGAGGGGGGGTTCGGGGTTCACTTTAGGTAATGTCGCGGTTCACTTACGTCTGATATGAAGCACGGTCCACTTCCTCACCTGGGAAAATTTATGTCTGAATAGAAGAAATCATGAAGTTTGCTTGCACATGTGATGCAATGCGCTTTTCCGTCTGAAGCAGTGCGTTCTTCTGTCGGATGCAGTCACTTCTTTAATTTTGGTGTCGCGAAAAAAGAGTGTCCGCATGTCGGTAATTTGAAAGCAACTCTTAAGCCGTAATGAATTAGAGAGAGTGTTCTATATGAAAAAGTTGTGCATCGTCGATATATTTCCATTGGCGTATCATTTGCATCATTCCGACGAGCGGTTTGTAAAAACACGAAAAACTGGTTGCTGCCACTCGTCGGATGCCGCACCATTTTCAAAATTCATTTAAAACCGCAAGGAATATCCAACAATATCCTAGATTTGAAAGTTATCCCTATTCCATAGCTTTCGAACGGCGTATCACAAGCCTTGTTTTGACAAACGGTTAAAAAACTGGAACGAAAAGCGTACCGAAAAATCACAAAATTTGAAAAAACAGAGTTTTCGTGTTTCGGTAAATTTGAAACTGCTCTTAAACCGTAAAGAATTAGAGAGAGTACTCTATACGAAAAAGTTGCCCCTCTACGATATCTTTCCAACGGCGTATGATTTGCATCACTCGGACAAGCGTTTTGAAAACAAGTGAAAATATGTTCGCTGCCACTCGTCGGGGGCCGCACCATTTTCGAAACTGCTCTTAAACCGTGACGAATATCGGAAAGTGTTCAACGTGCAGAGTTGCACCTAATCCATTGCTTTCCAATGGTATATTACACGTCTCGTTCCAACGAATGGTTTAAATATTTCATCGCAAACAGTACCGAAAAAGGGCATGCAATTTTTTTCTAACATTGCAGGTAGTTTTGCTAGCAGTGCAATTCTTTTAGCCTTCAGAGGAGGTTTAGAAGTTTATGGAAATAACATCGACCAGAAAAATATATTTCTTAAACTTTACTACACAGTAATTGTTTTTTCTTTAACACAGTACAGACTCACGCGCTCATATACATGCGCATACACTCACCACTATGAACGCACACACGCACACCCTACCCCTGGACTTGAACCCTGGTGGGCTAGGGGTACCACAGTCCCTCTAACCACCCAACCACTGGTTGGTTCGCACAGTAATTGTTTTATGATTGGGTCGCTTAGATTTACTACATGGTAATTGGTTTACTACACGTTGCTTCACTTTTACTATCAATGAAGTGGTTGCTTTTATGTAGGCACGTGTGACGGTTTAGTTTAATTGTTGGTGCGTGCGGTGGTAGGAACGTAAAATTATATAGGAGTATTTGTCACCATGGGTGAGAATTAGTAATTGTAGGTGTAGCCTTATTGCTTCTATTTCTACACGCGGGTGTCGGCACTGGCCAACACCATCATGAACTACGGTTACAAAAGCGCGATCTTTGGGTATCTTACAAGGAAAGGAAGCGGCGGCCCGTTGCATCCGTGGAACGAAAGCTACGCCGGCGCCTTTCTCCGGCCCGGGGCACACCTTTAGCGCCGCCTGATGGTACCCTTGATGAAAAACAAATCTACCACTAATTCCGTCCACGGAGCGACAGCGATCGCTGTCACACAATTCCACGGCCGTACGTCGGCTCGTCACGCTCCTTTGCTCCGGCCACCGGCCCACCGTCGCATCCGGCCCCGCTTGTCAACCGCGCCCGCTGGCCTCTGCTTTACGCGGCGCGCGCAACAAACTCCGTAGTACGTCGTGGCCTCTGCTTCGTGCTGTGTGCGGCGCCATGTTTTCCTTTTCAAATCAAGCCACCGGACACCTCCGCACGAATGCACCACGCAGTATCTAGCCATCATTCCCTCCCCGCGATCGAGCCCTCCACTCCGCTCGCACTGATTGCCATTTGCCTCCCACCAGTCCACCGCACCCTGCACCGCGCGCGTGCCGGCCGGCCGGCAACCATGTCTCCGCGACGCTGCGCGGGCCGCGTCCCACCGCCGAGCAGGGAGCGGGAGCACCACCCGTCCTTCTCCGCGGCGCTGCTCGACGCCATCTACCACTCGCTCGACGCCGACGCCTGCGCGCCCGCCGGGGAGCTCCGCCGGGCCAACGTGTCCCCGTCCGAGATGCCGTCGCCGCCTCCCAGCCGTCACCGGCGTCCGTCCACCGCCTCGTCGCCGTCCGTGTCCTCTGCACGATCGCCTCGGCCGCCCAAGCCGCCGCGGCCGTGCCGCGTCCTGCCCCACCCGCAAGCCACGTCGCTTCTCTTGCCGCCGCCCCCGCCGATATCGATGCCAGCGCCGGCAGCCGTGGAAAGCAAAGAGAATAGGAAGATCAGGAGGAAGAAGAGAAGCAAGTCGGCGGCGTTCGCGTGCCTTCTGAACGCTCTGCTTTGCAACCGGAAGCCGCAGGCAAGGTCGTCCTCGGTCGACGCGACGGCGATGAGGGCTCTGCCGCCGACAGTTGCGGCAGAGCCGGCATCAGCGAGGTCGATCCTGTCATCTCGCGCTTCCCGGCGGGACTCCGCGGCGGCCGCTGGCGGGTTTCTGACTCCCGGGAGGCGGGCCGTGAGGTTTTCTCCGGCGGTGGAGGTCGTGGTGGACGAGGAGGAGCACGGCCATGGAGCCAGGACGACGGGGAGGCTACGCGACGCTAGCGGGAGCGGGACGGAGTCGTCGGCGGCTGCTGATGCGGAGCGGAGGGTGGAGGAACTGCTGCGCGCGCTGAGCGTGGCGGAGGAGAGGGAGCGGGCCAAGGAGAGCAGCGAGTCCAGCTCCGACCTGTTCGAGCTCGAGAGCTTGCCGCCCGCGATCGCCGACACCGAGTTGGCCCGGACGACAGTCGCCGCCGCTGGATTGGCACCGCCGAGGCGTCGCGTTCTGCTAGACGAGATGGTTGTATAGTCGTCCATCGATGATCCTGCCTTGGTGGTGTGATCGTGTGATGGACCTCTCAATGGAGCATTTGTGCATTGAGCGTGTAGATGCCTAGATGGCATATCAAAGTAAAGTTGTCCTACACATGATTCCATCCTAGCACTCCTCTATGGCCCGAATGTGATGCATCATGCACGGAAGAAGATTGCACTTGCACTTTTGTTAACTTGAGTGCGAAACAAGGCATAGAAACATCATTTTGCACTTAGGCTATCATCACATTTTTCCCACGTCTATTGTGTCAAAGGTCATTTAGTGTGTGAGGATTTCTTGTGGTCACAATCTTTTTTTCAATGATATAAGCAATTCCGAATTGGGAAATCCAATTAGTACTTGCTTATAATGAAACTTACAAAATTGCATATTATGTGTGGTACACACAGGGTCACTTCTATCAGGAAGCATTAAGGAGCAACATATTGACAAACTCTAGGCTGCTTAGAGCAACTCTAGGAGAGTCGTCATATTGGCAGCCACCATAACGTGTATCAAGTGTCCTCCATAATTTTGTAGAGACTCTTGAGGCCATGTGCAAACACAAAATCGCCATAAATAAAGCCTAAAAGAAATTCATGTGGGTCCTGTTTGTCTTTGGTTAACAAGACCTCTTCCTCCCTCATCTTATATAACAAAAATGAATTTAAACTTCGAGCCGAAAGGAACCATGTGTCGCATATGGGCCAAAAGAGTAAATGGGTCATACTTAGCTTGAAAGACCCATGAGCCGGCAGTGGGCTATCCCAACAAGGATTTCAATAAGGATTTCTACAACGATTTCAACATTTCAACTATTATTCTACTACGATTTCAACTACGGGCGCTCCGTCCGTTTGACTTGTGGGCGAGGGATGCTTCGGCTACTTTCACTTCCACGGTCACACAGTCGACGAACGCATGTGCGATCTTAATCCGGGAGAAGGCCACAACTTTATATCCCTCTATTACCGTGCCGTCCGTTTCTGCCTAAGCGCCCACCGACATACGGGCAAAATAGCGGTGGGCACTGGGGAGGCGCTATGAGTCGATGGCTAATTCACCTTACGGACCACGTCCTTCCCTCTTGAGGTAATCCCATGCGCTCGCCCATAACTTTCTCTCGATGCATTCCTCTTTGGTCTCATCAGGGAAAGGTCCACGAGTAGGGCCACGATGTGGCCAATGGGGTGGTGTGGTGGTGTCAAGGAAAGATAGGTGACGAGTGGCGCTGGCAAATGGGACGGGTGAGTGAGGAGTGGTGCCGCCGAGTGGGTGACCCGATTTATACACTTGCGAATGGCGCGCCTTGATGGAAAATGAGGCTGAATTTTGCATGCCCGGTGGTAAATGGGCACGAAATGCGGCGGCGACTTAATGGGAGTTCTTTTCCAGTAAAAAATGGTTGTGCCATTGGCAGGAGTGGAAGCGGCAGTTGCACGAACGACAACGCCCGGGTTGCATACGGGAGCAAGAGGGCATGCTGACCCCCCCCCCCCCCCCCCCCCGGCGCGCCCCCCCGCGCGGCCGCGAGCGACCGCATTTGGAGACCGCTTCGTATCAACGGCCTACAACCTTCAAATATGGAGGCTCGCGGACACGACTGAGGGGCATATGGTGACTTTCCTAGAGTACTCTTTACAACTGCGACCGTCATACAAGCGGTTCCTGTCGGGCCAATATGGCACATCTGCTAGAGTTGCTCTTAGAGTTCATTGGTTGTAGGAGATTGGCGGTTCAAGGTTGCTTCTTTGCCCCCCCCCCCCCCCCCTCAAAAAAAAGTGTCATGTGTGTTGGACTATCCCTCCCTTCTCGTCCATTTTTTTCCTAGATTTGATTTTTTTTTGCTATTCTTGTTTTCAATTCTTTTAGTTATTTTTATTTTCCCGGTTTTTTCTGGTTTTCTGTTTTTGTTTCGGGACCACATGTATGCTTCCTCACATGAAACTCTTCACCCTGCGGGAGTATAAATTAGTTTCACTTGAGAGCACGAGTCGGTAAAATTTGGAACTTGGAAGCACATGTTAGTTCACTTTGCGTGCACATTTTCTACCCAAAAGAACCATTAAGGCCCATTAAAAGAACCATTTACACTCGCATGCTATGATTAGCATGCCATTTACACGCAAAGGACCAGTCTTGCCCTAAGATGCCATGGAACCTACTGTATGTGAATTTTGGAGGCAGTTCAGTTGTTCACCATCATCATCAATTTTAGTAATTGATATGCAAATTTTCAGCCATTCTTTTGATTGTATACCATAAATCGAGCGATTGTTCTCATCAATCATCATCGCCCACTGGTCCTTTGACAGATGCACGACAGCACGAGCCAATACTACACGTTGGCAGCACGCACGCTAGAGCTAGGTAGGGCGCCAAAGGCGTAGACGTGACATGCATGCTGCATACATATACTCAGTCTGCAGACCAATACAACCTGCACGCTCAATCACACGGTTCTCGTGACCTCCGAATAATTCCGATCGCCTGCAGTGCGTAGGGATGAGCGTGTGGTCATATGTGTAGGATCTGCACGCGAATCCCCTGTAGCTGAGGCTACGTAGATCATGGATCGAGGGCATAGGAATGCGGCTAGTTTGTGCCTGAACGCCTACCTGCGCTACTGTACGCACGCAGCAGCAGCAGAGCGTAGGAAGGTACCGCTTGCAACAGCCAAGAGCAGGATGAAGGTTCGCGAGGTCAGGGCATCTCGAGGGCGGACCCTCGAACCGGCGGCATCCGTACGGGTCGCAAGGTTCTTTTGTCATTTAATGTGGTCCTGTATATTGGCGTCAACATTGAAGCGGCTCGCTAGCCGAGAGCGCCGTCCGTGCTGCGTCCCCGGTATCTGCACTTGTTCAGTACCTGAGAAACGGGACGGGATGGATATCTACCGCATCAAACATGTTGCCCGTTCGTCCGTCTGCCGCTATTAAACAGACACGTCGGCCGATAAACCAACTCTAGCGCCCACACATTGACATACCCCGAACGCTTGGCCTCACTGGCATCCACTATTTGAAGGCGGCCACTCCCAGCTCAACCCACACCACACCAAGTCCGCTCAACATCCTCCTCCTGTGCACTACATCTGCCATGACCGCAAGCGGGAAAGCTTCTCGACGAAGCAGAAGCTCGAGGTGGTCGCCCTTGCAGCCACTTGGCAAAGTTGTCATGCCAGGTGGATAGAGGCCGGCATGTTGGTCAGATCCCCGGAGGTCTCCGAAGACGAATGAGCGCAATCCATGTTAGCTTCATCGTGGAGCAGGCGCAGACGCACTTCAACGCCGCCATGACGGAGGAGTAGACGGTGCCGCCGCCTATATCAGTGTTCCGGCAGGCACAGGACGAGCAGAGGTATAACTTCTTTCTGCTTGAGCAGCATCGGCTTGCAAAGGACCAAATCTACAATGAGCGTGCGAGCGAGAAAGTCGTGGCAGCCATGGTCGCGGTGAACCCCAACATCATCGCCGAGCAGCGGGCGCTCTACGAGGTCGCGCAGACTCACGCCGTCGGTCGATGCGCAACCCGACGTGGAGGCGCAACAAGACGCAGAGGTGGCGCTGGCAATCGTGGACAAGAACGCCGCCAAAGAACTTCCGTTGTCGCCGGTGCCACAAGGAGCGAGCCACCCCGTCCACGTTCATCGTCGACCTCACATCCACCGGCGACAAACAGGTCGCGGACTCCAACGAGGGAGAGGAGTGCATCGGAGGCGGCAGGGCCACGAGTTTCAAGTGGGTTGATCCGTTTCCCATGTCCTACTCTTTCTCGCCAACGACCACTGCTACTTTTGAGCTTGCGTTGGTTTTTCCTTAAAGAGGAAAGGGTGATGCAACAAACTAGAGACAAGTATTTTTCTCAGTTAAGAACCAAGGTATCAATCCAGTAGGAGGAACACATAAGTCCCCAATGATTGCACCTACACAAACAAACAAATATTTGCACCCAACGCGAAAAGGGGTTGTCAATCCCTTCACTATCACTTGCAAGGATGAGATCTAATAGAGATATGTATAAAAGATAAATAAAAGTACAAAATAAAGTAAAGGTAAATAAACTACAAAATAATATGTTAAAAATAGACCCGAGGGCCATAGTTTTCATTAGAGGCTTCTCTCTTGAAAGAATGCATACGGTGGGTAAACAAATTACTGTTGAGCAATTGATAGAAAAGCGCACAGTTATGACGATATCCAAGGCAATGATCATGAATATAGGCATCACGTCTATGACAAGTAGACTGAGTCCTGCCTGCATCTACTACTATTACTCCGCACATCGACTGCTATCCAGCATGCATCTAGTGTATTAAGTTAACAAGAACGGAGCAAAGCCTTAAGCAAGATGGCATGATGTAGAGGGATATATCCAATCAATATGAATACCCCCCCCCCCTCCTTTATCCTTAGTGGAAACAATACAAATATGTATCATGTCCCCTTCTGTCACTGGGTATGAGCACCGCAAGATTGAACCCACTACAAAGCAGCTCTCCCATTGCTAGAAAAATCAATCTAGTTGGCCAAACCAAATCAATAGATCAGAGAGGAATACAAAGCTACCTTAATCATGCATAAAAGAGTTCAGAGAAGACTGGAATAATATCCATAGATAATCTGATCATAAATCCACAATCCATCGGATCACAACAAACGCACCGCAAAAGAAGATTACATCGAATAGATCAATAGATCTCCAAGAACATCAGGAGAACATTGTATTGAAGATCAAAGAGAGAGAAGAAGTCATCTAGCTACTAGCTATGGACCCGTAGGTCTATGGTAAACTACTCACACATCATCGCAAGGGCAGCAAGGTTGATGTAGAAGTCCTCCACAATCGAATCCCCCTCCAGCGGAGTGCCGGAAAAGCCCCCAAGATAGGATCTCACGAGAACAGAAGCTTGCGGCGGCGGAAAAGTATTTTTCGTGTGCCCTCTGGCCTACGGAAAATATTTGGGTATTTATAGAACGAAGATTAGGGTTGAAGTGCCATGGTGGGCCCACAAGCTCGGGGGGCGCGCCCTACCCCTTGTTGCGCCCTCTGAGCTTGGGGCACATCCCTGGCTCTTTTTACCTCCTCCCGAAGCTTCCAGGGTGTCTTGTGGTCCAAGAAAAATTATCAAAAAGTTTCGTTTCGTTTGGACTCCGTTTCGTATTGACTTTTATAAAAGACAAAAATAAGGAAAAAATCAGCAACTGGCACTTGGCACTCGGTTAATAGGTTAGTCCCAAAAAATGATATAAAATAGCATCATAATGCATATAAAACATCCAAGATGGATAATATAATAGCATGGAACAATAAAAAAATTATAGATACATTGGAGAAGTATCAACCACCCCTTCACTTCACGGGTCACATCCCCGTGGCTCATGGAGATGGTGAGATGGACTTGGCAAACGACGGAAGGGAACAACAAGGACGTGGAGGACGGGCGCCGTTGTAGGCTAGGTTTAGGTCCGGTCGTTTTTTAATGAAAAATGTCGAAAATGTAATGAATGTGCTCCAGTTTATATGAAAATCATCCGGTTTGTATGTAATTCGTCCAGTTTGCTGATATCTGTTTTGAAATGTATGCGAGCGTGGTTGGATGGTTGCTCCCACGTCAGTGTCTGCAGACTGGTCACGACCGGTCCACGAACAGATACGGTGTCCGGTTTGAGGGTTAGCGTTGGAAATGCCCCTAAAGTTAAACTAATCGACTCCAAGAGCATCTCTCTAGCAGATGCCATAAACTTAATCTCAACCTATTTAAAAAACAATGTTTTAAAGGATTAAACTTTTGCTCAGCTATCACATCCCCTAAAACTTAACCCCTAAACATATTGTTTTGCTAATTCATCCAACCATCTGCAAATTTTACCAGAACATATTAGTTGAATACTTAAGAATCCATGTACGCACAATTTAAATCACATAGCAAATTAATATTATCAAACATAACCATGGAAATTTAAAAACAAATGATGGTCCAAATGAACTAAGAATCCAAATAAAGACGATAAAAGCATAATAATCAAGTGATATGAAGGCGCCAATGGTTCTCAATAAGATCTTCTTGAAATCGGTTGTGAGCTTGACGGACCTCGATCTTTAGGTGTGGTTGGAGGAAGGCTTCAATCCTGTTTGGTTTATGTTTTGGCTCCACCGGTGTCCATTGAAGATATACTGAAAGTCATGCGGGTCCTCTCTCTCCCCCTCATCCTCGATGATCATGTTGCCCAAGGTAACACATGTTGTCATGATCTTCCACAAGGTCTTCGGGTTTCAATACTCAGCAGGGCCACAGACAATCACAGAGCGTCGCTGAAGCGCACCAAAAGCTCTCTCAACATCTTTTCTAGAAGATTCTTGCATGGTTGCAAAGTGAGATTTCTTGTTGCCTCTAGGACGATGGATTGACTTCACAAATGTGACTCATGAAGGATAGATGTCATCGCCTATGTAGTATCCCATATTGTACTCATTGCCATTGACAACATAGTTGTTGTAGGGGAACGTAGCAGAAATTCAAAATTTTCTACGCATCACCCAGATCAATCTATGGAGTAATCTAGCAACGAGGGGAAGGGGAGTGCATCTACATACCCTTGTAGATCGCGATGCGGAAGCATTGCAAGAACGCGGATGAGGGAGTCGTACTCATAGCGATTCAGATCGCGGTTGATTCCGATCTAAGCGCCGAATCACGGCGCCTCCGCGTTCAACACACGTGCAGCCCGGTGACGTCTCCCACGCCTTGATCCAGCAAGGTGAGAGGGAGAGGTTGGGGAAGACTCCATCCAGCAGCAGCACGACGGCGTGGTGGTGATGGAGGAGCGTGGCAATCTTGCAGGGCTTCGCCAAGCACCGCGGGAGAGGAGGAGGAGGGAGAGGGGTAGGGCTGCGCCGAAAGAGAGACGTTCTCATGTCTTGGGCAGCCCCAAACCTCAATATATATAGGGGAGGGGGAGGGCTGCGCCCCCATCTAGGGTCCCCCCCCCAAGGGGTGCGGCCAGCCCTAGATGAGGCTTGGGGGGCGGCCAAGGGGTGGAGAGAGGGGGGCGCCCCACTAGATGGGCCTTAGGCCCATCTGAGACTAGGGTTTCCCCCTTTCCCCCCTTTCCTGCGCCCTGGGCCTCTTGTGGGGGGCGCACCAGCCCACCTGGGGCTGGTCCCCTCCCACACTTGGCCCATGCAGCCCTCTGGGGCCGGTGGCCCCACCTGGTGGACCCCCGGGACCCTCCCGGTGGTCCCGGTACATTACCGATATCACCCGAAACTTTTCCGGTGACCAAAACAGGACTTCCCATATATAAATCTTTACCTCCGGACCATTCCGGAACTCCTCGTGACGTCCGGGATCTCATCCGGGACTCCGAACAACATTCGGTAACCACGTACATACTTTCCCTATAACCCTAGCGTCATCGAACCTTAAGTGTGTAGACCCTACGGGTTCGGGAACCATGCAGACATGACCGAGACGTTCTCCGGTCAATAACCAACAGCGGGATCTGGATACCCATGTTGGCTCCCACATGCTCCTCAATGATCTCATCGGATGAACCACGATGTCGGGATTCAATCAATCCCGTATACAATTCCCTTTGTCAATAGGTATGTTACTTGCCCGAGATTCGATCGTCGGTATCCCGATACCTTGTTCAATCTCGTTACCGGCAAGTCTCTTTACTCGTTCCGTAACACATCATCCCGTGATCAACTCCTTGGTCACATTGTGCACATTATGATGATGTCCTACCGAGTGGGCCCAGAGATACCTCTCCGTTTACACGGAGTGACAAATCCCAGTCTCGATTCGTGCCAACCCAACAGACACTTTCGGAGATACCTGTAGTGCACCTTTATAGCCACCCAGTTACGTTGTGACGTTTGGTACACCCAAAGCATTCCTACGGTATCCGGGAGTTGCACAATCTCATGGTCTAAGGAAATGATACTTGACATTAGAAAAGCTCTTAGCAAACGAACTACACGATCTTGTGCTAGGCTTAGGATTGGGTCTTGTCCATCACATCATTCTCCTAATGATGTGATCCCGTTATCAACGACATCCAATGTCCATGGTCAGGAAACCGTAACCATCTATTGATAAACGAGCTAGTCAACTAGAGGCTTACTAGGGACATGGTGTTGTCTATGTATCCACACATGTATCTGAGTTTCCTATCAATACAATTCTAGCATGGATAATAAACGATTATCATGAACAAGGAAATATAATAATAACCTATTTATTATTGCCTCTAGGGCATATTTCCAACAGTCTCCCACTTGCACTAGGGTCAATAATCTAGTTCACATCACCATGTGATTAACACTGACAGGTCACATCACCATGTGACCAACATCCAAAGAGTTTACTAGAGTCAACAATCTAGTTCACATCACTATGTGATTAATACTCAATGAGTTCTGGTTTGATCATGTTATGCTTGTGAGAGAGGTTATTAGTCAACGGGTCTGAACCTTTCAGATCCGTGTGTGCTTTACGAATATCTATGTCATCTTGTGGATGCTACCACGCGCTACTTGGAGCCATTTCAAGTAATTGCTCTACTATACGAATCCGGTTTATTACTCAGAGTCATCCGGATTAGTGTCAAAGTTCGCATCGACGTAACCCTTTACGACGAACTCCTTTTCACCTCCATAATCGAGAAAATCCTTAGTCCACTGGATACTAAGGATAAGTTCGACCACTGTCATGTGATCCATTCCCGGATCACTATTGTACCCCTTGACCAACTCATGGCAAGGCACACTTCATGTGTGGTACACAGCATAGCATACTGTAGAGCCTACGTCTGAAGCATAGGGGACGACCTTCGTCCTTTCTCTCTCTTCTGCTGTGGTCAGGTCTTGAGTCTTACTCAATACTCACACCTTGTAACACAGCCAAGAACTCCTTCTTTGCTGATCTATTTTGAACTCTTTCAAAATCATGTCAAGGTGTGCGTTCTTTGAAAGTATCATCAGGCGTCTTGATCTATCTCTATAGATCTTGATGCCCAATATGTAAGCAGCTTTATCCAGGTCTTCCTTTGAAAAACTCCTTTCAAACAACCCTTTATGCTTTCCAGAAATTCTACATCATTTCGGATCAACAATATGTCATTCACATATACTTATCAGAAATGTTGCAGCGCTCCCACTCACTTTATTGTAAATACAAGTTACTAACAAACTTTGTATAAACCCAAAAACTTTGATCACTCCATCAAAGCGTATATTCTGACTCCGAGATGCTTGCTCTAGTCCATGGAAGGATCGCTGGAGCTAGCATACCTTTTGGCATCCTTAGGGTCGACAAAACCTTTCTGATTGTATCACATACAACCTTTCCTTACGAAAACTGGTAAGGAAACTTGTTTTGACATCCATCTGCCAGATTTCATAAATGCAGCTAATGCTAACATGATTTCGACGGACTTAAGCATCGCTACGGATGAGAAAATCTCATCGTAGTCAACTCCTTGAAACTTGTGAAAATACTCTTTGCCACAAGTCGAGCTTCATAGACGGTAACATTACCGTCCACGTCCGTCTTCTTCTTAAAGATCCATTTATCTCAATGGCTTGCCGATCATCGGGCAAGTTCACCAAAGTCCATGCTTTGTTCTGATACATGGATCCTATCTCGGATTTCATGGCTTCTAACCATTTGTCGGAATATGGGCCCACCATCGCTTCTCCATAGCTCGTAGGTTCATTGTTGTCTAGCAACATGACTTCCAAGACAGGATCACGCATTACTCTGAAGTAGTACGCATCCTCGTCGTCCTACGAGGTTTGGTAGTGACTTGATCGAAGTTTCATGATCACTATCATAAGCTTCCACTTCAATTGGTGTAGGTGCCACAGGAACAACTTCTTGTGCCTTGCTACACACTAGTTGAAGTTATGTTTCAATAACCTCATCAAGTCTCCACCATCCTCCCACTCAATTCTTTCGAGAGAAACTTTTCCTCGAGAAAGGACTCGTTTCTATAAGCAATTACTTTTGCTTCCAGATCTGAAATAGGAGGTATACCCAACTGTTTTGGGTATTCTATGAAGATGCATTTATCCGCTTTGGGTTCGAGCTTATCAGCCTGAAACTTTTTCACATAAGCGTCGCAGCCCCAAACTTTTAAGAAACGACAACTTAGGTTTCTCTAAACGGTGTCGTCTCAACGGAATTGCGTGGTGCCCCTTTTAAAGTGAATGCGGTTGTCTCTAATGCCTAACCCATAAACGATAGTGGTAATTCGATAAGAGACATCATGGTATGCACCATATCCAATAGGGTGCAGTTATGATGTTCGGACACACCATCACACTATGGTGTTTCAGGCGGTATTAATTGTGAAACACTTTCCACAATGTCTTAATTGTGTGCCAAACTCGTAACTCATATATCTCTATGATCATATCATAGACATTTTATCCTCTTGTCACGACGATCTTCAACTTCACTCTGAAATTACTTGAACCTTTCAATAATTCAGACTTGTGTTTCATCAAGTAAATATTCTTAGCATCTACTCAAATCATCTGTGAAGTAAGAACATATCGATATCCACTGCGTGCCTCAGCACTCATTGGACTGCACACATCAAATGTATTACTTCCAACAAGTTGCTCTCTTGTTCCATCTTACTGAAAACGAGGCCTTTCAGTCATCTTGCCCATGTGGTATGATTTGCATGTCTCAAGTGATTCAAAATCAAGTGAGTCCAAACGATCCATCTGCATGGAGTTTCTTCATGCATATATACCAATAGACATGGTTCGCATGTCTCAATCCTTTCAAAAACGAGTGAGTCCAAAGATCCATCTACATGGAGCTTCTTCATGCGTTCTATACCAATATGACTCAAATGGCAGTGCCACAAGTATGTGGTACTATCATTACTATTTTATATTTTTTGGCATGAACATGTGTATCACTACGATCGAGATTCATTTTAGGTGCAAGACCATTGAAGGTATTATTCAAATAAACAGAGTAACCATTATTCTCCTTAAATAAATAACCGTATTGCGATAAACATAATCCAATCATGTTTATGCTCAACGCAAACACCAAATAACAATTATTTAGGTTTAACACCAATCTCGATGGTAGAGGGAGCATGCGATGCTTGATCACATCAACCTTGGAAACACTTCCAACACATATCGTCATCTCACCTTTAGCTAGTCTCCGTTTATTCCGCGGCTTTTATTTCGAGTTACTAACACTTAGCAACCGAACCGGTATCTAATACCCTGGTGCTGCTAGGAGTACTAGTAAAGTACACATTCATATAATGTATATCCAATATACTTCTGTCGACCTTGCCTGCCTTCTCATCTACCAAGTATCTAGGGTAGCTCTGCTTCAGTGACCGTTCCCCTCATTACAGAAGCACTTAGTCTCGGGTTTGGGTTAAACCTTGGGATTCTTCACTAGAGCAGCAAATGATTTGCTGTTTCATGAAGTATCCCTTTTGCCCTTGCCCTTCTAGAAACCAGTGGTTTTACTAACCATCAACAATTGATGCTCCTTCTTGATTTCTACTTTCGCGGTGTCAAACATCGCGAGTTACTTAAGGATCATCATCTATCCTTGATATTTATAGTTCATCAAGAAGCTCTAATAGCTTGGTGGCAGTGATTATGGAGAACTATCACTATCTCATCTGGAAGATTAACTCCCACTCGATTCAAGTGATTGTAGTACTCAGACAATCTGAGCACATGCTCAACGATTGAGCTTTTCTCCCTTAGTTTGCAGGTTTAAGAAACTTATCAGAGGTCTCATACCTCTTGACGTGGGCACTAGTCCAAAATCCCAATTTCAGTCTTCGGAACATCTCATATGTTCTGCGATGTTTCAAGAACCGTCTTTGGTGCCACAATTCTAAACCGTTAGCATTACTCACTGAACTATCACGTAGTCATCAAAACGTGTATGTCAGATGTTTCGTAACATCTACAGACGACGCTGAGGTTCAGCACACCGAGCGGTGCATTAAGGACATAAGCCTTCTGTGCAGCAATGAGGACAATCCTCAGTTTACGGACCCAGTCCGCATAATTGCTACTATCACCTTTCAACTAAATTTTCTCTAGGAACATATCTTAAACAGTAGAACTAAAGCGTAAGCTATGACATAATTTGCAAAGACCTTTTGACTATGTTCATGATAATTAAGTTCATTTGATTAATGAACTCCCACTCAGATAGACATCCCTCTAGTCATCTAAGTGATACATGATCCGAGTCAAACTAGGCCGTGTCCGATCATCACGTGAGACGGACTAGTCATCATCGGTGAACATCTCCATGTTGATCGTATCTACTATACGACTCATGTTTGACCTTTCGGTCTCTTGTGTTCCGAGGCCATGTCTGTACATGCTAGGCTCGTCAAGTCAACCTAAGTGTTTTGCATGTGTTCCGAGGCCATGTCTGTACATGCTAGGCTCGTCAACACCCGTTGTATTCGAACGTTAGAATCTATCACACCCGATCATCACGTGGTGCTTCGAAACAACGAACCTTCGCAACGGTGCACAGTTAGGGGGAACACGTCTCTTGAAATTTTTAGTGAGGGATCATCTTATTTATGCTACCGTCGTTCTAAGCAAACAAGATGTAAACATGACAAACATCACATGCAATCAAGTAGTGACATGATATGGCCAATATCATTTTGCTCCTTTGATCTCCATCTTCGGGGCACCATGATCATCTTTGTCACCGGCATGACACCATGATCTCCATCATTGTGTCTTCATGAAGTTGTCACGCCAACGATTACTTCTACTTCTATGGCTAACGCGCTTAGCAATAAAGTAAAGTAATTTACATGGCGTTATTCAATGACACGCAGGTCATACAAAAATAAAGACAACTCCTATGGCTCCTGCCGGTTGTCATACTCATCGACATGCAAGTCGTGATTCCTATTACAAGAATATGATCAATCTCATACATCACATATATCATTCATCACATCTTCTGGCCATATCACATCACATAGCACATGCTGCAAAAACAAGTTAGACGTCCTCTAATTGTTGTTGCAAGTTTTTACGTGGCTTGTATAGGTTTCTAGCAAGAACGTTTCTTACCTACGTAAAACCACAACGTGATATGCCAATTTCTATTTACCCTTCATAAGGACCCTTTTCATCGAATCCGTTTCGACTAAAGTGGGAGAGACAGACACCCGCTAGCCACCTTATGCAACTAGTGCATGTCAGTCGGTGGAACCTGTCTCACGTAAGCGTACGTGTAAGGTCGGTCCGGGCCGCTTCATCCCACAATGCCGCCGAAACAAGATAAGACTAGTAGCGGCAAGAAGAATTGGCAACATCGACGCCCACAACTACTTTGTGTTCTACTCGTGCATAGAAACTATGCATAAACCTGGCTCTGATACCACTGTAGGGGAACGTAGCAGAAATTCAAAATTTTCTACGCATCACCCAGATCAATCTATGGAGTAATCTAACAACGAGGGGAAGGGGAGTGCATCTACATACCCTTGTAGATCGCGATGCGGAAGCGTTGCAAGAACGCGGATGAGGGAGTCGTACTCGTAGCGATTCAGATCGCGGTTGATTCCGATCTAAGCGCCGAATCACGGCGCCTCCGCGTTCAACACACGTGCAGCCCGGTGACGTCTCCCACGCCTTGATTCCAGCAAGGTGAGAGGGAGAGGTTGGGGAAGACTCCATCCAGCAGCAGCACGACGGCGTGGTGATGATGGAGGAGCGTGGCAATCTTGCAGGGCTTCGCCAAGCACCGCGGGAGAGGAGGAGGAGGGAGAGGGGTAGGGCTGCGCCGAAAGAGAGACGTTCTCATGTCTTGGGCAGCCCCAAACCTCAATATATATAGGGGAGGGGGAGGGCTGCGCCCCCATCTAGGGTTTCCCCCCCCCAAGGGGTGCGGCCAGCCCTAGATGGGGCTTGGGGGGGCGGCCAAGGGGTGGAGAGAGGGGGGCGCCCCACTAGATGGGCCTTAGGCCCATCTGAGACTAGGGTTTCCCCCTTTCCCCCCTTTCCTGCGCCCTGGGCCTCTTGTGGGGGGCGTACCAGCCCACCAGGGGCTGGTCCCCTCCCACACTTGGCACACGCAGCCCTCTGGGGCCGGTGGCCCCACCTGGTGGACCCCCGGGACCCTCCCGGTGGTCCCGGTACATTACCGATATCACCCGAAACTTTTCCGGTGACCAAAACAGGACTTCCCATATATAAATCTTTACCTCCGGACCATTTCGGAACTCCTCGTGACGTCCGGGATCTCATCCGGGACTCCGAACAACATTCGGTAACCACGTACATACTTTCCCTATAACCCTAGCGTCATCGAACCTTAAGTGTGTAGACCCTACGGGTTCGGGAACCATGCAGACATGACCGAGACGTTCTCCGGTCAATAACCAACAGCGGGATCTGGATACCCATGTTGGCTCCCACATGCTCCTCAATGATCTCATCGGATGAACCACGATGTCGGGATTCAATCAATCCCGTATACAATTCCCTTTGTCAATAGGTATGTTACTTGCCCGAGATTCGATCGTCGGTATCCCGATACCTTGTTCAATCTCGTTACCGGCAAGTCTCTTTACTCGTTCCGTAACACATCATCCCGTGATCAACTCCTTGGTCACATTGTGCACATTATGATGATGTCCTACCGAGTGGGCCCAGAGATACCTCTCCGTTTACACGGAGTGACAAATCCCAGTCTCGATTCGTGCCAACCCAACAGACACTTTCGGAGATACCTGTAGTGCACCTTTATAGCCACCCAGTTATGTTTGTGACGTTTGGTACACCCAAAGCATTCCTACGGTATCCGGGAGTTGCACAATCTCATGGTCTAAGGAAATGATACTTGACATTAGAAAAGCTCTTAGCAAACGAACTACACGATCTTGTGCTAGGCTTAGGATTGGGTCTTGTCCATCACATCATTCTCCTAATGATGTGATCCCGTTATCAACGACATCCAATGTCCATGGTCAGGAAACCGTAACCATCTATTGATAAACGAGCTAGTCAACTAGAGGCTTACTAGGGACATGGTGTTGTCTATGTATCCACACATGTATCTGAGTTTCCTATCAATACAATTCTAGCATGGATAATAAACGATTATCATGAACAAGGAAATATAATAATAACCTATTTATTATTGCCTCTAGGGCATATTTCCAACAGTTGCAAGGTGGATTGTCCCGGGCAACAAGCCATGCAAAAAGAGGAGATCGAGGGAGCACATTGGTATCACTATGAGAGCCGGACATCTCGAAGTATGTGTGTCAAATCCAGATATCATGTGATGCAACTGCCTCAAGAATAATGGTTGGATCATGACAATACCCTCTGTACCGACCTTGCCATGCCACAGGGCAATTCGTCCATGTCCAATGCATACAATCAATTGATCCACACATCCTGGTCTAACCTCTCTCTTCATTTTTCTACCATGAGCCTCTTGATATCTTCATCACTGGGAGCCCTCAAGTACTCTGCTCCATGGATTTTGATCACAACATCACAAAATCGTCTCACACACTCCAGGATGAGATCTTCCCTAATGTGAACACAATCATCAATGATATCGGACGGACGTCCACAACAAAGTACTCGAACGAATGCGTTAATCTTTAATAATGTACTTGCACTCGTTGCTCCTGCCGCATTCCTTCGCATTTGAAACCAAGGATCATGTTTCTCCACAACTTTTGCAATGGTGTTAAAAAGATCTTTGTGCATCTGAAATCTGCGTTGAAAATAGGAAACAAATATTGAATTCGACGCAAAGTAATCCCTCACTAGACTATCAACGTCCTTCGACCAAATCGAGAACCGAGCCTTCACCGCGGAAAATCCTCCTGAATAGAAACCACAACAGCCTCCAACTCAAAGTCATCTTCTTCCTCCTCCTCCTCCTCCCATGATGAATCGCCGAAGATCATCTCCCATAATCTCTTCATCTACACAATTCGAGACCTTTATTTGGTCAAAATAGGGGGGGGGGATAAAAAAGATCGTAGACCCATTTGACAAATACCTTGTGGGTGGACAGGGTCAGAGACACGGTGGCCGGCGATGTAGCTAGGCTAATGTCGAACGGTGGTGGAAAACACGGGAAATGTTGTCTAGGAGTTTGCAGAGGTGATTCACAAGCATGGATGCAACGGACGTGGCTGGGATGTCGAGGAGGCGATGGTCTCCTTCGCCAGTTCCGACGTGTCGGCTATGTAGGAGTTGCGTTGGACCTTCCTACGCCATCTCCTGGTTTGGCTAGTTCAATTCCTGGCAAAGACAAACCTCCACAGCCACCGAGCGGCGGGCTCGTCGGTGATGAAAAAGCTGATTCCAACATCGGCAACAGAGTAGAAGGTGCGAGAGAGGGTGGGGACTGTCAGATGGTCGCATGAAAAGGTTCCCTCGCAGGGGGTTGGATAGCGGTGATGAGGGTAGTGGGTCAGTGCCGAGAGGAAGGTGGGACGACCGTCTATTTTATTGACAATTTACCGCTTTGAACTAAGTTTAGTAGCACAACTATGTTTTGAGGGATTATTGGTTTGAGGTATCTGCTAGCTAGGACTTAATCCCTCAAAACATTTCCCCCCAAATATAACTATTAGGGCATCTATTAGAGATGAACTAAGGGCTTATCCGGCTGCAATCACCCAACGAACACTATCAAATGTCCGTGAATACATCCAGGCTTGTCCGCGAACATCTGGCCGAACATTGATCATCCAACCATGTCCCTCAAATGTCTCCTCATTTCAAACAATTCAAACACGAATTACGGACGGGATTAAATCTAGTACGGTATATTACATGCATATTTGATAAAAACTAAAAGATTTGATCCAAACTAATCTAAATTTAGCTAAACTAAGCGAAAACCTAAGTTAAGTACCGGACCGTGACCTCGTAGGCATGGCCTCCGAGACCGGCAGCACCGCCGCCGATGTTGTCGTTGTTTGTCGCAACGGCAATTAAGAAAGCCAACTCCAACTGTGGTGGCATCTGTTCCCGGCCGCGCGTCGCGCTTGTGGCGCAGAAGCTCGGCCTCCTCTCCTCAACTTGAAGGTAGATCTCATGCTCGTACTCGGCCAGCCCGAGGTAGATGAGCTACTCGTTCAGCCAGCAGCGAGTGTCTGTCTCTTTGATTGACTTGGATCGTCAAAGTCCCAAGCCTCTGCGAGGACCCAGGGCGACGAAAATCATATTTTGTCAAAAGTGCCAACCCGTTGCGTCTCCGTCTTGATGAGACATTTTGAGCCCCCTCCCCTAACGACGAGGACGGCACACCGTGAAGGTGTGTTGTGCGACAACTTTGGGAGAGGGGAAGAGTGGGTGAGCATAGGATTTGGGGGAGGCCGGCCAACTTTAAAGCTGGAGTAGGTTTCTCAGGTGGCGCCGGACCACCAAGATTTAATTTGGGTAAGTGAGTGGCCGGTGAACCTATGTGAATGCGGCGAGGTTTCTAGAATCGGCCAGGGTTTTGGGTGGGATCGGATTGTCGGAAACCTGTGTAGCGGACGTCCTAACTCCCCGAGACCGACCCTCGATTTGGAGTCGTCCTAAGGTATTTCGAACGTCCGAACCAATCTGATCGAAAACAAGATGCGTTCAAAATTCAAGACTTAAAAAGCATACGAACCATTCAATCGAATCACAAAGGGACGATTTGGTAAGGCGCGTTAACCATGCGGATTCTTTTGTTGAAGTCCAAAATTCAAGTCTCTTGTCTCTTTTCATGCTTTCTCACAAACGGATTAAAAATATATTATTATTTTTGAAGTATGGATAAACCATGGGCTCGAAAAGTTAGGTTACATGCGGTGGAGCCAACTCATCAAAGTTCAAGTCATACATTTAGCGTTGGTGGTTGCATTTTCTGAATTTATTTCAGGCCTTCGAAGGCATCTACGACGGCTTCGTCAATCTCATGACGATGTGCCGGCTCAATGTCCCTGAGACGCTCGTAAGGGGTAGAGTATGTGCGCGTTTATTCATGGGAATGAGTGCATGTGCGTATGTATGAGTGCGTCTGTACCATGTTCAAAAAAATTGCCACACTTTTTTGTATATTCGAAAATTTACTACCCGGTACGCACGGGATGGACCGTGAAGCCGGTCTTCAAAAGAACAGACAAAAAAACACGCGACGTGTCTTGCGTTTTTCTTGGGCGTGTTTTTCTTGGCAAAGCCAATGTTGCATTTCCGGATGACTCGCATACCGTCCCGTCATCTATGCACATGCATCCTCTTTTCTCTGTCTCTGCCGTTGCCATGGCACGACGCCGTGCCGTGCAGTGCCAGCAGTCCGACCGAATCATAGCCTAATCACACCGCAAACCACGTAAGCCCGCGCCCCGGCCGCTCCAGTGGTGCTTCGGGTATAAATTATTCTGGCCATGGAGGATGGAGCCATGGACCGAGAGGTAGAAGCTAGGTAGTGACACATCTCTCTTCCGCGTGTGCATCTGCATCTTGGTCAATTGCTTGAACAAGCCGAGCGCGTATGGCGTTGGAGGCCGTGGTGTTCTCGAAAGGGTTCTTTGGGCGCTGCGCCATGGCTGCTGAAGGAGTAGGAGGAGGCGGTGGCGTTTGGGGCGGGAATGGCCACGGGCACGGCGGTGGCATGGAGTTGGACGGAAGCAATGCCCACTGCGGCGCCGCCGTTGCGAGCACCGAAGCCCCGGAAGGCAGTTCTTCCTTGCCGGCGCTGCCGCCGCCGGGGCACGGCAGTGACCCTGGAGGCGCGGACGACGGTGCCGTGGACGCGGCGTCGGCGTCAGGTGCAGCAGGGAGGAGGAAGCGGCGAAGAGCGAGGAGCGTGAAGAACATTGAGGAGGCGGAGAGCCAGCGGATGACCCACATCGCCGTCGAGCGCAACCGCCGCAAGCAGATGAACGAGTACCTTGGCGTGCTCCGGTCCCTCATGCCGGCCTCCTATGTGCACAGGGTACGTATTCCTTAGCTCATTTTTGAAAATTTGGATGTAATTTTCAGGGAGTTCTTATTTCGAACTTGATCGATCCAAAGTCAGAGCACATAGTATCTATTGTGATTACGAACAGGGCGACCAGGCATCCATAATTGGCGGCGCAATCAACTACGTCAAGGAGCTGGAGCAGCTAGTTCAATCCCTGGAGGCGCACCGGCACGCCCGCCTCCGCGACGACTGTCCCGTCAGCGGCGACGTCGATTCCGCGGCCGCAGTGCCCTTTTTAGACTTCTTCACCTTCCCGCAGTACACGATGAGCGTGCGCCACGCCCCGGCCACACCAGCAGCAGGCGCTCTCGCGGACGACGGCGGCGGCAATGCCGCCGACGACGACACGACGTCGGGCTCGAAGCAGTCGGCCGTGGCGGACATCGAGGTGACCATCGTGGAGAGCCACGCGAGCCTGAAGGTGCTGTCGCGGCGGCGGCCGACGCAGCTGCTGAGGATCGTGGCGGGCCTGCAGGGCCACCGGCTCGCCGTGCTGCACCTCAACGCCACCAGCGCCGGCCACATGGCCCTCTACTGCCTCAGCCTCAAGGTACGTACGCACTCCACAGACTCCCCATGCTACCTAGCTGTAGCCGTTTCTTTTTCGAGACCATTCGCTCGCTTGGCAGCGCGCGCGTGACGCCGAAACAACTAACTGGCCTCGTTTTCCGCGCCCTTGTCCGGGACGGCTCCTCCAAAACATCACACCTCCGCGTGTTTCACCGCAAAGATGAAGCTGCATTATTGTTTTGACGCTAGATGAGGGGCTGCACCTGCATGCATGGATTGACTACCACCGTGTTTGCTGCCGTAGTGCCTGCAGGATCGAACGTCCATTTCTTTGTGTCGTGGACTCGTAGTATGTAGCAAATGAATTCATCTGAAAAGCTCTATGTCTGGTTGATGATGCCATGCATGGTGGCCGCAGGTGGAAGACGACTGCCGGCTCTCGTCGGTGGCCGACATCGCCGCGGCGGTCCACCGTATCCTCGAGACGATCGAGCGTGAGGAGGAGGAGGAGCGGCGGCAGCAGCAGAGCTGTACGTAGGTAGGTAGCCCATTGGCATGTAACAGTTCACGAGCTACTGCTAATTACGAGTAGTAAGCAAGATCTAGGAGTACTTGCAGCCTTGTAGGCACTGCAGCTTGATAGCTCTCTCTATGTAATGTACCTTTATGTACTCTGTCTATGTACCTATGCATGTCCTACGCATCTCTCCGCGTGTTATCTGGTTGTGCGTGCACGGCATGGGCAGGAGTGGGGTTTCCGTCCATGTCCCACGCGCCCGAATGCAGGGAGCCTCTTGGTCTTGGACATATTGTACGGTTGACACTACGTGGGCACGATTGACATGCATGTACAATTAAGGCTTACTTGTTCGGTACCAATAATCGAAGGAAAAAAAAAAGGATCGGTATAATTTTTAACGTTATTTTACTTTTTACTGATCGTATCGCGGCAGTTGTCTTTTCATTGTACTCTAGCTACAGTTTTTGTTGATAGTTATCAGATCTAATATATGTCTTTTGGGATAAAATAACACATTTGACAATCGCATATTTTGTGAAAAAACAAATGTTGCCAAAGTTGGATTTTTTTTAAATGGTCAAAGAATTGGTAGCCAACCAATTAGTATCCAATTTTCTAAGTTGCCAATACATTGGTATGCTAAATATTACGTAGCATAAAACGAGCTACAATTGGTTAAATAAATACTTATTTTTTATTGTTTTGTCCTAGTTGGTTTCCACTACTAAGGATCGTTCCAAGTTTTTTTGAAAAAGTCCAGTTTTACTTCTGTTCTGTTTGGTGGTGCTATGGAAATGCACTTTCACTCCATTTCTGCATGGTCAATGGCGTTTCACCATTTTGTTCGAAATATCCCTAAGTAGCCGGCGGATAGACTCTCTATATATAGGTCACTTGCACGTGGGACTCATCCCTTGCAAAGGGGCGAAATGAGTTTTTTTTAGAAAAGGAGGATGACCCCCGGCCTCTGCATCTGGGCGAAAGGGGAGAAAGGAGTAAAAGGTAAAAATAAAAAGGGGGAAAATTCATCTCCCCCCTCTCCCTCTCTCCGCCATCATGCATCCACCACACATGTCCTCTCAATCGCCCTTCTTCCTTCCACTGTGGAATCATCACCGTGCGGACGGGAAAGACAACACATACAAGCAAAGGCACAACCCGATGGACAAGTCGAACATGTTGTCCTTCGCCGCGCCAATGCAGGGGGGGGGGGGGTGGGGGTAGTCAACTCTGAACAACCGTAGTTGCATTGTAGCGCGGAGAGGGTTGTGTGATGGTGACGAGGATCAACAGATAGAACATGAGGTGCGAGAGGTCTTCGTGATGCCCAAGGAGATCCATAATTGTCTTGGCTGAGTTTGTTTCCTTGCCTCTAGTTGAGCATCGCCACCAGCAATTTGTCGCCGCGGTAGGTCCTAGCACTCGTCTGTCTGTCTTAGCACTACTATGAACTTCTAAATCCACCAGCGTCCTTCCCTAGCAACATTGCATCGTCGACTGTCGAAAGGATATCCGTACGTGCGCTCATAGGGGTGAGTGTGTGTGCACATATATGAGGGTCTATATTGTATTGTGTTTAAAAAATGAAATAATTAAGAAGCCATGGTAAATAATCGATTAGCAGAAAAAGAGTTTCTAGGGGTTTTTCATGTCGCCGCAGGGAATGATAACCATTCTGAACCAAATATATCATAATAAGAACATCGTCTCCAGCCAGTTACTTTGAGTTAGCCATGGGGTTGAGAGCCTGTAACACCTAGCGAAGATGATATGCGTTTGCCCAACAGATGGGTAAATCGTAGCAACACGGCGTCACAAAAGGGATTTCAAGGTTTGGCGACAAAATGGTACTTCCTCCGTTTCATAATGGAGTGCGCATATAGATTTTTTTTAGAGAGATCAAACTTTATAAATTTTGTCCAAGTTTATAGGTAGAACTACTAATATCTACAATACTAAACATCTAATGATCTATAATACGAAAACACTTCTCATGATATATCTTATTATATGTGATTGGTATTTTAGATATACCTATTTTTCTATAAGCTTAATGAAAATTTGCATGGGTTGACTTTCTAAAAAGTCAATATAGGTTACATTATACTACCTTCGTCCTGATTTATTAGTCCCCTATGTAATTTGTGCTAAATTCTGACCAAAGATTTAACTGACAAAATTTTAGTGCATGTCAACAAACATTATATCCTTGGATTCGTATTTGAACGTAGTTTTCAATGACATGCATGAACATTTTTTTAGTTAAATTTATGATCAAAATTCGGCACATATTACAATGAGGAACAATAAACCAGGACGGAGGTAGTACAACGTAGGGAGTACTCCTAAAGGGATTTCCAATGTTTCTTTTTTAGAACAAGGGATTTCCAATGGTTGACGAGGGGATTGTTAAACCATCATCGGATCCACGTCAGCCACGAAATACGCGTCTGACGAGCACCTTTCACCGGAGGAAGAACACAACACGATAAGCTTTTGCGGAAAGAGAGGGAGCATGGGCATGCATGCATGGGATCGAGAGCGAGCGATCAATCGACGCCACAGGACGCTGGAAACAGCACGCGCGCGACGCGACGACGAGAGCCAGCCAACCGGCCGGGGAAACAATGGGAAAAGACGTGCCCGGCCGCTGCGCTCGTGCCGTCCCATTGACCCTCGCCCAAGTTCGGGGTGGTGTGGAGATTGTGATCTCTGGGACTGGGTGTAGTCCCTTCCACCCCAACAGAGCGGTGCACCTTTTCCCCTGCGCCCTGCCTAGCCATGATTGATTGGCCCCAACGATAGTCGAGAGGGCCGGCGAGGTGATCAGTCCCTCTCGGGATGTTTTTTACCTCGTGATTTGACCAATGTCATCTCTGCTTGCTGCTGTTCAGACTTCGGAGTCCACTAGCATGGATGTCGACCCCAAAAGGAAAAATAAGTTTTGACTCTTGGTGTGGCGGTGACAGATCCAGAGCATGGCATGGACGAGAGCATCTTCCTCGCTGGTGAGAGTCGGGAGCAGGAGAAAGTGCCTTTCTCTCCTGTGGTACAGCGCAGCTAATGTCGAGACCTGGCCTTCGGGAAAGCGTCTGCATGCCCTGTCGAGACATGTCAACTGAACCCAAAAGCAGAACATGTAAGTAATTTACGAGGTAGTCAGCCGTTACAGTATCTACAGTCGGACTTGACAAACCCAACCCCTCAAATGCCCGCGGACACGTCGTTCGTGAACACTGAGCATTCACATCTCAAATAATGCATTTCATATCTAGATACCTCAAATTATAAACTTTAAATCTATATTCTTACATGCAACGTAAAGCGATCTTTAAGCGGAGCTCCCCCGACTCCTCCGTGCCCATGTTCGGCAGCCGGCTGCGCTCCAAAGAGTGTTGGTCCGGTCACCAGCAAGGTCGAGTAGGGCATAGGGCACATGCCGGCTCACGGGGCTCAAGGCGCCGTCGTCTCCCATACCCTGCTCTTCCTTGTCGGAGCTCGGAACCCGAACAGTGCCGGTGGACGTCGGATCGATGATAGATCCGTCCACGAACGAGCCGGTGACATCCACCACGACGCGGTTGCGGCGCTCGGATTGCTGCACCATACGGCACGCCGAGGAGTGCGACTCCGCCTCACCCGTCCAGCGTTGCGAGGGCTGCCGCCGCCTCCCGCGCCCGCTGCCTCGCACGGCGGGCACACCATGTCATGTTTTTGTCGGACGACGCCCATAGTGCGTCTCGCTGCTCGGCGCGCCAACGGAGATCGTCAAACGGGAGCTTGGATGGCGGAGGAGAGTGGACTGGAGTGGCTAGGGTTTGGTCAGTTGAGCGGATGACGAGGAATATATATGGGGTCGGGTGGGACATCGCGGGCCGGGGACGATGTGGCGGACCCGCCCGGGCGCCCCGATATCCGCCCCATATTTGGGCTGGATATGAGGGGTGCCGGTCAACCCTGACATTTGAGGCCCATTTAAGAAGCCCATCTGGGTTAAAATTTCGTAACCGGTCAGTGACCGGACGAATAAGACAGGTTTGAGGCGTCCGAATGCGAATGTAGTACATGCTTTAGATGTGGAGAGAACTACCCAGCCATGTGGAACATTCAGCTTCGTATTCCTCGCTTACATGGCTCGTAGCCAGCTCAAACAAGTACTCCCTCCGTTTCAAAATTCTTGTCTTAGATTTGTCTAAATACGGATGTATCTAGTTACGTTTTAGTGTTAGATACATCCGTATCTAGACAAATCTAAGACAAGAACTTTGGGACGGAGAGAGTAGATTGCTAGAGTAACATGGAGAGAATAAGTCAGTGGCCTAGATACTTTAGTACAGAAACCAGACATATGCTCGATGGAGTATCACCATGTAAACACAACCAAACAAGTTTTCTGTCAACTCTTATTTGATCACTGAGTGTTTCCAAAGCTTAGGCCAATAAGTTACTCTCCTACTTACAAGTTTCAGTGTCCTTCCCTACAAAAGAAAAACAGTTTTCAGTCGGCTACCTAACACCTGCAACTCTGTCCCGATTCTGAGAGAAATCATTGGAGTAGACCTGGTGGACATCAAACATGGCAAGAACAAATTCATAAAAAGTATTCCTGTATCTACAATTTGTCGGGCCAAATATCTATTGATATCACGCAGACAATAGTACATCATAGTACATTTACTTGTCATCCATTAACTAGATCCACTGATCGTTAGGTCTTTCAAAGGAACAGTTTCACACTGGAGATCAGATAAGTCAGTATGCAGCACCAAAAATCCGAATATCACAAGACAAACGTATTAACGAATCACAATACATCTAAACAAATTTACTTGATGAAGGAAACTTGATAGGAGTATTAGGGGATTTACTATATGAAAAAATGTGCAATCCCTTAAAAATTATAAAGGAAATAAGATAAGTGATACGTTTTGCACTCTTAGAATAGGTGATCTGCTAGTGCCCATAGAAAGAGTAATTGGGGAAACTGACTCAAACATGACAGGATTTTGTGTGTGTATAATGAGTGGATCTAGTAACATCTTGTTAGGAAACCAGCAAAATCCTTTATTGTTTGGTTACGATAATTAATCATTCATCACAAGTTCGTCTACAATCTGGTAGTTTGTTAAAATAAAAATATTTCCAATTCTGCACACCTATCAGCAAGGAGTAGAAAACAGAAAGATTATAACGATAATTCCAAACATAGTGATAGATTCACTAAAACAACAAATTACAGTTGCTAAACCAGAGTTCTGGTGCAAAATCATTTAAAGACAGGTTATCTATATGTTTGTTTCGTGATTGCAGTTTTACAGATACAAGTTGTACATGAGACTTCAGGCGCAGTTCGAGATGGTATGTTCAGTGGGGTGTGAAGTATGATCTACACAAGCAAGGAACTCATTAAAGATGGTATCGATGTTTTGATGTTTTGATGCTCCAACCAGGTAGATGCCATTATAAAAAGGTGTTCTCCGGCCTCTAATAAACCAAGTACGAGGCCATCGCATACATGCATGAGTAATCTACACTTGATATGAAACACAATTTTTGTTCAAAAAACACATCATCTCTGGTAAGCCACAGATCCAAACATAAGGTTGCCGATTGCCGAACATATTATGCGCACTACGCGGGGGGGGGGGGGGGGGGGGGGGGGGGGGGGGGGGGTAAAGATTTAAAGCTACTTGAACTATCTCCTACACTACACGAGCAAACTTACACTAAAAGAATAAGTGTTTAATAGACTCGCGGTATTGGCAAAAGACACAAGTGTTACAGGATGTTTTGATAATCGAGGTGTGAACTATGAATCCAAGGAGCAAAACACACATCAGCTCAGGCATGTGTATGATTTGTGAGGTGTGAAGTATGAATCTACACTGGCAATGAACTCACCTCCTGGCTGCCGCTCATCCCACACTACTTACTTTCACAGCTTCGATCGCCGAACAGGATGCACCTATGTATATTATTTCCTACGGCAGTTTCTGCAGCAGGGACGACTTCCTTCGCCATGAAACCCAAAGGATCCTGCCGGGGTTTCGACCGAGGCATCGCATCGAACAATTGTGCGCATGGTGGTTGTGCCCATGTCGGACTTATTTTGACATGCATAGTGCTCGCGGCCCGGCCGAGAGTTGTCGTATCAAGATTGAAGAGCCCAGATTGAATGGAAGTTCAACATATCTCCCCGGTGTATGCTCCACACAAGTATAGACTTCTCATTCTAAATCTTTGGCATTGAGAACCTTGGATTGACTCATTGATTTATGGTCAGTTACTTGGAAATTTGTCTATGTGCTTTGAGATAGGTAATAATTGTAACTATAGACAATGGACTTGTATAATTTACCTCCTTGTTTTAGATTCATCGCAAGAACATTATATTAATGATCATGCTTTATATTAGGATAGCATTTAAACTTCAAAATTTATCTTTTGGGTTATCATCATACTACCTCTGTCTGGGTTTATTAGACCCTTTCGTATTTTGTGTCAAACTTTGACAAAATATTTGAATACAAAAATATAAATGATATGTCACAAAAATTATATATTAGATTTGTATTTGGAAGTAGTTTCTCGTGGTACTATTTTACAACATATTGCATATATTTTGCTAGTCAAATATACGGTCAAAATTTGGCACAATATACGATGGGGACTAATAAACCCGGACGGATGTGATACATGCTAAAGCACGGGCATGGATGAAACTTGGGATGTTGATACATACTAAAAGTATATACAATTTTTGAAGTCTTCATGTCACTTTCTTATGGAAACATACATTTTTTTGGTTTGGTTAATGTATTAATAAAGTATCAGAAATGTTAGTTGTCTATTTTCGTGTCTCTGTTTTCAGGTTTTCGGACTAGAAAATATTGTTAAAGACAAAGAAATCTTGCTCAATGTAATTGTTCAGTAGGCAATGAATAAAGCTATATAATCGATGTTAATGCAAGGAGTAGGGATTTTTATGCAATTAAGATGCACATATAACTATGAACGTGTGAAAGCTCTCCTATGTACTAAGTTAGGACACGTCGAACTTGCTCAGTCATGAAGACCTAGCATTTGAGGAGGCTCGTCATTAGAATATAAAGTCAAGTTCTATAACTTAAGTTCCCCACGAGTGTAAATGACAATATGAAGATGATGAACTTCTTAATTTCCAATGCTTGAAGCAATTCTTCCAAGGAAGCATTGCGCATACAAAAAATGATAATGGTGTTCTCCATCTCTCTGTCACGCTTTTATCTGGTGCCTCCTTGACACAATTTTTGAAAGAAATATGCCCTAGAGGCAATAATAAAGTTGTTATTTATATTTCCTTATATCATGATAAATGTTTATTATTCATGCTAGAATTGTATTAACCGGAAACTTAGTACATGTGTGAATACATAGACAAACAGAGTGTCCCTAGTATGCCTCTACTTGACTAGCTCGTTAATCAAAGATGGTTAAGTTTCCTAACCATAGACATGTGTTGTCATTTGATGAACGGGATCACATCATTAGAGAATGATGTGATGGACAAGACCCATCCGTTAGTTTAGCACTATGATCGTTTAGTTTTATTGCTATTGCTTTCTTCATGACTTATACATATTCCTCTGACTATGAGATTATGCAACTCCCGAATACCGGAGGAACACCTTGTGTGCTATCAAACATCACAACGTAACTGGGTGATTATAAAGATGCTCTACATGTGTCTCCGATGGTGTTTGTTGAGTTGGCATAGATCGAGATTAGGATTTGTCACTTCGAGTATCGGAGAGGTATCTCTGGGCCCTCTCGGTAAAGCAAATCACTATAAGCCTTGCAAGCAATGTAACTAATGAGTTAGTTACAGGATGATGCATTACGGAACGAGTAAAGAGACTTGCCGGTAACGAGATTGAACTAGGTATGATGATACCGACGATCGAATCTCGGGCAAGTAACATACCGATGACAAAGGGAATGACGTATGCTGTTATGCGGTTTGACCGATAAAGATCTTCGTAGAATATGTAGGAGCCAATATGAGCATCCAGGTTCTGCTATTGGTTATTGACCGGAGATGAGTCTCGGTCATGTCTACATAGTTCTCGAACCCGTAGGGTCCGCACGCTTAACGTTTGGTGACAATCGGTACTATGAGTTTATGTGATTTGATGTACCGAAGGTTGTTTGGAATCCCAGATGAGATCACAGACATGACGAGGAGTCTCGAAATGGTCGAGAGGTAAAGATTGATATATTGGAAAGTTATATACGGATACCAGAATGGTTCCGAAGAAGATTGGGGATTTTTCGGAGTACCGGGAGGTTACCGGAACCCCCCGGGAAAATTAATGGGCCTATTGGGCCATAGTGGAGAGAGGGAGGCTGCCACAGGAGGTGGCACCCCCCAAGCCCAATCCTAATTGGACAAGGGGTGGGGGCGCGGCCCCCCTTTCCTTCTCCCTCTCCCTCCTTTCCCCTTTCCCCTCTCCGTTAGATGGAAGGAGGGGGGGGGATCCTACTAGGAATGGAGTCCTAGTAGGACTCCCCCCTCTTGGCGCGCCCCCCCTTGGGCCGGCCACCTCCTCCCCCCTCCTTTATATACGTGGGCAGGGAGGCACCCCAAAGACACAACAGTTGTTTCTTAGCCGTGCGGTGCCGCTCTCCACAGTTTACCACCTCGGTCATATTGTCGTAGTACTTAGGCGAAGCCCTGCGCGGATCACATCACCAACACCGTCGCCACGCCATCGTGCTGACGGAACTCTCCCTTGACCCTCTACTGGATCAAGAGCTCGAGGGACGTTGATAACCCACAAGTATAGGGGATCGCAACAGTTTTCGAGGGTAGAGTATTCAACCCAAATTTATAGATTCGACACAAGGGGAGCGAAAGAATATTTGAAGGTATTAGCAAATGAGTTGTCAATTTAACCACACCTGGAGATTAATTATCTACAGTAAAGTGATCAGTAGAAAAGTAGTTTGATAGTTTTGATAATAGTGACAGTAGCAACGATAGCAGTAACAGTGATAGCAGTAGTTTTGTAGCAAGTGTAACAGTGATGATAGCAGTAGTAACTTAGCTGAAACAATATAAGATAAATTCGTAGGCATTGGATCGGTGACTTGTTGGATGATATTCATCATGTAACAGTTATAACCTAGGGCGATACTGCACAAGCTCCAATTCATCGATATAATGTAGGCATGTATTCCGTAAATAGTCATACGTGCTTTATTAAAAGAACTTGCATGACATCTTTTGTCCTACCCTCCCATGGCAGCAGGGTCCATATGGAAACTAAGGGATACTAAGGCCTCCTTTTAATAGAGAACCGGAACAAAGCATTAACACATAGTGAATACATGAACTCCTCAAACTACGGTCATCACCGGGAGTGGGCCCAGTTGTTGTCACTCCGGGGTTGCCGGATCATAACACGTAGTAGGTGACTATAACTTGCAAGATCGGATGTAACACATGGATATAATGATGAATTCATAAACGGTTCAGATCTGAGTTCATGGCAACCGGGCCCAAAGTGACAAGTATTAAGCATAGCAAAATCATAGCAACATCAATCTAAGAACATAGTGGATACTAGGGATCAAGCCCTAACAAAACTAACTCGACTACATGATGAATCTCATCCAACTCCTCACCGACCAGCGAGCCTACGAAGGAATTACTCACTCCCGGTGGGGAGCATCATGGAATTGGCGATGGAGATGGGTTGGTGATGACAAAGAACGAAGATCCCCCTCTCCGGAGCCCCAAACGGACTCCAGATCAGCCCTCCCGAGGAAGAACAGGGCTTGGCGGCGGCTCCATCTCGTGGGTCGTGATAATTCTTTCTCCCTGATTTTTTTTGGAATAATGTGAATTTATAGTATCAGGGGGTCGTCAGCGGGGCCACCAGGTGGGAACAACCCACCCGGGCGCGCCAGGAGAGGGGGCGCGCCCTGGTGGGTTGCGCCCACCCAGGTGCCCCTCTCCGGCAGGTATTGGCTCCAGAAATTCTTATTATTGATAAAAAAAATCCTCGTCAAGTTTCGTTCCATTCCGAGAACTTTTATTTCTGCACAAAAACAACACCATGGTAGTTCTGTTGAAAACAGCTTCAGTCCGGGGTTAGTTTAATTCAAATCATGCAAATTAGACACTAGTAGAAAACGAAGCTTTATCACCGGTTCGTAAGGGCCTTTAGTGCCGGTTCTGCAATCGGCACTAAAGAGTGGAGACTAAAGCCCCCCCCCTTTAGTACCGGTTCGGCACGAACCGCCACTAAAGGCCCACCACGTGGCGTGAGCTCGCGCTGTGGTATGGGGGGCCTTTAGTACCGGTTGGTGTTACCAACCGGTACTAAAGGTTTTTTTTTTTAAATCTGAAAATTTTGGGAAAAAAAATTTGACTTTTTTTCGATTTTCAATTTAGTGAATTATTTGATGATTTAGTCTCTAATCACCCCTCTTAACTACTCAAGTGTGGATCACTCATTCCAAATCGTCTAACTTCCCGGCTGGTCACCCATCCTCTCACTCCCGCAGCCTGAGCACGCTTAACTTCGGAGTTCTGTTCCCTCTACTTTCCAAGTCTGCACTTGTTGTTTTCCTAACAAATGTAAGCTCACAATCCTATTAACCCTCAGCAGTTTAGCTTGAGCATTAGGTCACACGTTTCACCGTTTGAGTTTGAAACTATTATTCTAAAAAACAGTAATTATTTAGTAACACTAATATTTTTTGAATAAGTTTGACCACAGTTTGACCATAGTTTGACCACAGTTTGACCATAGTTTGACCAGATTTGACCAAAATTCAAAAAATTGAAATAATTATTTAGTAACACTAATATTCTTGAATAATTATGTAGTAACATTAATACTTCTTGAATAATTAGTTTGACCATAGTTTGACCAGATTTAACCAAAAAAACTGAAATTTGAGCATATCTTTTTTTCCTTTTGGAATTGGAGGATTCTAAAAAATTGCAAACAGGCCGTAGGCAGTCAAAATCGTATGGGGATTTTCGTGCTGAATTTTTTGATATATTATACTTTTTTTCTGACATCGTATGGAAAAGTTATAGCCGTTTTACATTTTCCCTACACTTTTTGCAAAACATGTCCAAATTGAAGTTTTCAAATTTTCCTAACTAGTAGATGTAGTAATATAACTACCTCTCGAAGGATTTTATTTTTTAAGTTTTCATCATTTTCTTTTGATTTTTTCAAAACTGAAATGGCGATACACGGGGGGGGGGGGGGGGTAGAGTTTGAAAATTGCCCCATAGTCCCGGTTTGTGTCTCCAACCGGGACTATAGGTCAGACCCCTTTAGTCCCGGTTCATGGCACGGCCCTTTAGTACCGGTTTGTGCCACGAACCGGTACTAAAGGTGATCGTGGGGCCCCAGCCTGACGCCAGCCTGCCACCACCCCTTTAGTACCGATTCGTGGCACGAACCGGTACTAAAGGTTCAACACGAACCGGTATTAATGCATAGCCGTTCGAACCGACACTAATGGTACCATTAGTACTGGGCCAAAATCAAACCGGGACTAATGTGTCTCACATTAGGTCCTTTTTCTACTAGTGAGAGTCCAAAACAAGAGGAAAAGCATGAGAAAAAGTAGATACGTTGGAGACGTATCAACTCCCCCAAGCTTAAACCTTTGCTTGTCCTCAAGCAATTCAGTTGATAAACTGAAAGTGAGAAAGAAAAACTTTTACCAACTCTTTTTTCTTGTTTGCATAAATAAGATTAAACAGCACCCAGGTTTTCAGCCAGCATTATAACTAACCATGTCAACAATAACATTTAAAGATTATAATGACTCATATCAATGACATAATCAGCTAGCGAGCAATAATAAGATATCTCAAATAGGAACACGTTGTCAAAACAACCATGATATAATATGACAATAATGGTATCTCGCTAGCCCTTTCCGAGACTGCAAAACATAAATGCAGAGCACCTCCAAAGTTCAAGCAACGACTAAACATTGTAATTCATGGTAGAAAAGATCCAGTCATGATGCACCCAACATTAGCTATACATAATGCATAAATCATGACAGTTGTGCTCTACTCAGTTTCTGGCGCTTGTTTTAGAAGGTGATGACACAACATAAAAGTAAATAGAAAGTCCCTTCGCGGAGGGAAGCAGTCATTTGCAGAGGTGCCAGAGCTCAATTTTTAAAATAGAGATAAATGATATTTAGGGACATGCACCCTTCTTATTCACTTCACGACCATCAGTTATCAACATCTTCCATGCTAAGCATGCTAGTGGCAGTTCCCAAGCGGAATGTAAAGGTTTTGACTCCATTGGGAGTTTTTGTTTGATTATTCAAGAGATGAACTCTTTTTCATGTTTGCAGTTTGGGACTGGGCATCCCTAATACCGCCATTTTCCTGTGCGATGGCAAGTGAATAAATACTCGACCTGAGAATAACATGCTTAGCACGGAAGATATCGACCACCTCCTGTCGTTCCATGAACGATCCAGGCACACAAAAGGATAATTTTTAGAAGTTTTTGGAGGTGGCACATGCAAATTCACTTAGGACGGCAGGGTAATACCGTATATAGGTAGGTATGGTGGACTCATCAGGAATAACTTTGGGTTCAAGGTTTTTGATGTACAAGCAGAATTCCCACTTAGTACAGGCGAAGGCTAGCAATTAAGATTGAGAAGCGGCCAGCTAGAGAGCAACAACGGTCATAACCAGGCATTATGCATAAGTAACATTGGACACTAGCATGAGTAGGATATGAACACCATGAACATAAATATTATAGAGGCTATGTTGGTTTTGATTCAACTACATGCATGAACATGTGCCAAGTCAAGCCACTCGAACATTCAGAGGAGGATACATATCATCATACTATATCACAATCATTTTAACGCTATGTTGATATCCAAGATAAATCATTATCAACTCGCAGCTACTTATGCATGGCATGAGAAACTATAATCTCTAATTTTCATTGCAAACATGTTTAATCATAATGGGCTGAAGCCTGGATACTAGGTTAAACATATTTACACAAACAGAACAAGTCGAGTTCATACCAGTTTCTCTTTGCCACGGCTAGCTCATCGAATATCGTCATTATTGACTTTCACTTGCACGACCGAATGATATGAAAATAATAATAGTGTAAGAGTGTCGAGGACTAAGCTGGAATCTGCAGAACATTTTATTCAACAGGCGAAGACAAGGTAAAATGGGCTCTTCATTAGTTCAACAGTTATTCATGTGAGAGCCACTCAACATTTTCGTCATGGTCTTCTCCTCAGTACGACTCGAATAAAAGGAAAAGAAATTCAGAGAATCACACTGAAATATTTTTGGAGTTTTTGGTTTTCTTAAACAAGCAAATACAAGGGAAAAGTAAAAACAAGAACAACTATTTACATGGAAAAGCTCCCAACAAGCAAAAAAAGAACAAGGAAATCTTTTTGGGTTTACTTTTTAGTGCTACTAATAAGCATGCATGGAAAGTAGATTACTACAACTAATTTTTTTGGTTTTTCTAAAAAAATTCAAACACACAAGAAGAGAGCAAGAAAATAAATCTAAGCATGGATGATACAATGAAAAAGTTTGAACACCGACAAATAGAATGATATGTGAACATGAATATAATATCGGTGAGAAACACGTACTCCCCCAAGCTTAGGCTTTTGGCCTAAGTTGGTAATCGATCAGTAGCCTGGAGGGTAGTAGGGATCCTGAGGAGCGGGCATCCACACATACCACTGCTAAGGCTCCTTCGCAGCCTCTACAACAGCGTGAGCGTTCCAGTAGGCGATGATGTCTGCAGGCATAATCCGGTATCCATCCCTGGCAGTAGAATCAAACAAAGCAGGCGCAGGCAATGGAATAACATCACGAGTTTCAACGCTGTAGACCAGGTTATAAGGAATGGCAATGTTAGAACGATCATGTGCAAGAAAGTGATGATGTAACATGGCTGCACGGTCTAGGTAAACCTTAGTCAGAGGGTAATCTTGAGGGCGTATCTCAACCTCGAAGTGAGCCACCAAATGAGTAGGAAAAATCCCACCATGTATTTTACCCTGAGATTTATTGAGATGGAGGAGATGAGCCACAATAGCTGCCAAGCTATAAGTGTTGTCGCCCTCTAATGCACGACGTAAAACAGCAAGGTCTGGTGAACTAAGTGCACCCACCTTCTCCCTATCAAGCAAGAATTTGGTAATGAAATATGCAAAGTAACGAACAGCAGGACACTCTTCTCTCATCACCCACTGTCAAAGTGCGACAAAAATCCTCAAACTCAGCCAGCCTAGGCTCAGCCAAGCTCCCATCAGACGGGATCATGCATATGTTGCAAAACTCAGTAAGTGGTATCTGATGGTTTTCAACATATAAATCAAAACTCACTTCAGGAGGATTATTTCTAGTCAGGAAAGTAAAGCTTTGAACAAACATGTTTGTGAGGATTTGGTGTTGGTCACACTCATCTGTGATGAAGTCCATGAGACCGGCATTGGCAATAAATTGCATGAACTCCTCATGAATTCCAGCCTCTTGCAGGAACGGGGTGTGCGGCCACTCGCACGGCCGTACCTCCGCCAATCTCCAAGGGTGGAGATCACTATCAGAAGACTCCCCAATAACACCCTTGGAATTCTTCTTAGAGCCAAATTTCCTGAAGATATTCATGTCTGCGTACAATTTTTCCTATGAACAAAAATCTGAATTTTTAGTTCACAAAATCCTCTCAACAAAACTTCACAAAACTAATAGCAACTACTCATAGGGATACATAGAGGCCATAGCAACCATTCAAACTACTTAGGACACTAAGAATTGAACATGCAAGCACATCTACAGCAGCACCAAGAGTAGCTATTTATTCAAAGTATAAACCACTACAACAAAAACTAATTGGACAAACGGTGGAGTCACATACTAAGCAACAATCCCCCAAAACAGTTTCGGAAACGGAGCTTCGAGCAAAGAGATCGAAATCCGTGGGTTTGAGCTCAAGAACACGGGAGAGAGAGCAATGGGGATTTTTTTTCTGGAGGTAAGTGACGATGTGGGACGAAGAGGTAAGTGAGGGGGCCCACGTGGGGACCACAACCCACCAAGGCGCGCCTGGGGGTCCTGGCGCGCCCAGGTGGGTTGTGCCCACCTGGTGCACCTCCCTCTGGTATTATTTGCACCAAAAATTATTAAATATTCAGGAAAAAATCCTATTAAGTTTTCAGGGCATTCTGAGAACTTTATTTGGGTCATTTTTTTATTGCACGGGAAATTCAGAAAACCGAGAAAACATGGCATTTTATTTTATTTAACTAATAACAACAGAAAACAAAAGGTAGGGACAGAAGGTAGTGCTTACTAAATGCATCAACATCATACCGCTAAAAAATGATTCATTAATAAGGTTGATTAGGTCTTATTAACAACCACTTTCGATTAGCATGAAACCGAAGAACTTTCGTATATCACTAAGTTACCTCAATGGGGATTTGCATCTCCCCAACAATAAGCATTTCATATATTTTTTTGATAGTGGGTAGAGATATTTGAAAACTTCCAATAGTGATTGTCGTAGATTTTTCAATAACATTAATACCATTCACTTGGAATTGTTTCTTCAGAAAGTGCACCGTATGCTCATTACCATTAATATGAAAAGTGACCTTGCTTTTATTGCAATCAATAATAGCCCCTGCAGTATTCAAGAAGGGTCTACCAAGGATAATCGACATGTTGTCGTCCTCAGGCATCTCAAGTATAACAAAGTCAGTCAAAATAGTAACATTAGCAACAACAACGGGCACATCCTCATAGATACCGATAGGTATGGCAGTTGACTTATCAGCCATTTGCAAAGATATTTCAGTAGGTGTGAGTTATGCAAGTCAAGTCTTTTATATAAAGAGAAGGGCATAACACTAACACCAGCTCCTAAATCACACAAAGCGGTTTTCACATAATTCTTTTTGATAGAGCAAGGTATAGTTGGTATTCCCGGATCTCCAAGTTTTTTAGGTACTCTATCTTTGAAAGTGTAATTAGCAAGCATAGTGGAGATTTCAGCTTCCGGTATTTTTCTCTTATTAGTGATGATGCCTTTCATATACTTTGCATAAGGAGGCATTTTAAGGATATCAGTCAAGCGAGTACGCAAAAAGACTGGCCTCAGCATTTCAGCAAAGCGTTCAAATTCTTCATCATCATTCTTTTTAGTTGACTTGGGTGGAAAAGGCATAGCTTTTTGAACCCACGGTTCTCTTTCTTTACCGTGTTTTCTAGCAATGAAGTCTCTTTTATCATACCTTTTATTCTTGGGTTGTGGGTTATCAAGATCAATAGGTGGTTCTATCTCAACATCATTATCTGGTTCCTTATCATTTGGTTGAGTGTCTTCTTGAACCTCATTGTTATCTTTTTCATTATCATTAGGTGAGTGTTCATTACCAGACTGAGTTTCAGCATCAGAGATAGAAGTTTCATTTTCATCAGCATGAGGTTTCTCTATTTCAGGTTCACCAGAAGTGTGCAAAGTCCTATCATTTTTCTTCTTCTTTTTCTTTCTAGAAGGACTAGGTGCACTAGTATTCTTTCTTTGTGATTCTTGTTCTATTCTTTTTGGGTGTCCCTCGGGATAAAGTGGTTCCTGAGTCATTTTACCTCCTCTAGTTGCAACTCTAACAGCAAAGTCATGCATATTATGATTCATTTCATCAAGTAATTCTCTTTGTGATTTAGCAACTTGTTCTAGTTAGGTTTGTACCATAGAAGCATGTTTTCCAACACCTCTACATCATTTGAGATTCTAAATAACAAGTCACTCAAGTGAGCAATCATATCAGAGTTATGTTTCAATTGTTTCATAACATTTGCATTGAAGTGATCTTGTTTTCTAATATAGTTTTCAAACTCATAAAGGCATTGACTAGAATGCATATTGTGAGGATTATCATTATCAATGAACTTCATTAAAGAATTTACCTCTACCACCTTAGGCAGTGGTGGTGTATTAAGCCCATGTATTTCTTCAATAGGAGGTAAATTTTTAACATCCTTATCTTTAATACCTTTTTCTTTCATAGATTTCTTTGCCTCTTGCATATCTTCGGGACTGAGATATAATATACCCCTCTTCTTCGTAGTGGGTTTAGCCAGTGGTTCAGGAAGAGTCCAATCATCATAATTTTTCAATATGTTATTCAATAATTCTCCAGCTTGAGCAATAGTTCGTTCCCTGAAAACACAACCAACACAACTATCTAGGAAGTCCCTAGAAGCATCGGTTAGTCCATTATAGAAGATATCAAGTATTTCATTTTTCTTAAGAGGATGATCAGGCAAAGCATTAAGTAGCTGGCAAAGCCTCCCCCAAGCAGGAAAATATTTTTCAGAAAAGTAATAAATCATATCCTGGGGACTATGCACACAACCAGGAGCAAGAGTATTGTACCAAGCTTTAGCATCACCCTTTAATGAGAAAGGAAATAATTTGAGAATAAAGTAATAGCGAGTTTTCTCATCATGAGTAAAAAGGGTGGCTATATCATTCAACTTAGTAAGATGTGCCACAACAGTTTCAGCTTCATAACCATGGAAAGGATCAGATTCAACCAAAGTAATTAACTTTGGGTCGACAGAGGATTCATAATCCTTACCAGCAATAAAGATAGGTGAAGTAGCAAACTAAGGATCACATTTCATTCTAGCATTCAGAGATTTTTCTTTATACTTGCATAGTAATTTCTCTAGATCATCTCTATCCTTACAAGCAAGAATATCTCTAGTTGCTTCTTCACTCATAACATAACCTTTCGGTACCCTAGGCAATTCATATCTAGCAAGGCTAGTTCTAGCATGTGTTTCAGGAGTTTCAGTTTCAAGTTCATCATCAGATTCAACAACATCATGTTGTATTACTCTAGCAATTTGTTCATCAAGAAATTCACCAAGTGGCACATCATCATTATCAAGCATGGTACTAGAATCATCATAAGCATCATTCATAGCAGAAGTAGCATCATCAATAACTTGCGACATATTAGAATTGATAGCATGTGGTGGTGTTGCAAGTTTACTCATAACAGAAGGTGAATCTAAAGCAGAACTGGATGGCAGTTCCTTACCTCCCCTCGTCTTAGAGGGATAAATCTTAGTCTTTGGATCCTTCAGATTCTTCATAGTGATAATATGATAATAATCCCAAGTGACTCAACAAATATAGCTCTGCTCCCCGGCAACGGCGCCAGAAAAAGGTCTTGATAACCCACAAGTATAGGGGATCGCAACAGTTTTCGAGGGTAGAGTATTCAACCCAAATTTATAGATTCGACACAAGGGGAGCCAAAGAATATTTGAAGGTATTAGCTGTTGAGTTGTCAATTCAACCACACCTGGAGATTAATTATCTGCAGCAAAGTGATCAGTAGCAAAGTAGTTTGATAGTTTTGATAATAGTGACAGCAGCAACGATAGCAGTAACAGTGATAACAGTAGTTTTGTAGCAAGTGTAACAGTGGTGACAGCAGTAGTAACTTAGCAGAAACAATATAAGATAAAATCGTAGACATTGGATCGGTGACTTGTTGGATGATATTCATCATGTAACAGTTAAAACCTAGGGCGATACTGCACTAGCTCCAGTTCATCGATATAATGTAGGCATGTATTATGTAAATAGTCATACGTGCTTTATTAAAAGAACTTGCATGGCATCTTTTTTCCTACTCTCCCGTGGCAGCGGGGTCCATATTGGAAACTAAGGGATATAAGGCCTCCTTTAAATAGAGAACCGGAACAAAGCATTAACACATAGTGAATACATGAACTCCTCAAACTACGGTCATCACCGGGAGTGGGCCCGGTTGTTGTCACTCCGGGGTTGCCGGATCATAACACGTAATAGGTGACTATAACTTGCAAGATCGGATCTAACACATGGATATAATGATGAATTTATAAATGGTTCAGATCTGGCTTCATGGCACCTGTCCCAAACTGACAAGCATTAAGCATAGCAAAGTCATAGCAACATCAATCTAAGAACATAGTGGATACTAGGGATCAAGCCCTAACAAAACTAACTCGGTTACATGATGAATCTCATCCAACTCCTCACCGACCAGTAAGCCTACGAAGGAATTACTCACTCCCGGTGGGGAGCATCATGGAATTGGCGATGGAGATGCGTTGGTGATGACGAATAACGAAGACCCCCCTTTCCGGAGCCCCAAACGGACTCCAGATATGCCCTCCCGAGGAAGAACAGGGCTTGGCGGCGGCTCTGTCTCGTGGATCGCGATAATTCTTCCTCCCTGATTTTTTCTGGAATAATGTGAATTTATAGTATCAGGGGGGTCGTCAGCGGGGCCACCAGGTGAGTACAACCCACCTGGGCACGCCAGTAGAGGGGGGCGCGCCCTGGTGGGTTGTGCCCACCCAGATGCCCCTCTCCGGTAGGTCTTGGCTCCAGAAATTCTTATTATTGATATAAAAAATCCTCGCGAAGTTTCGTTCCATTTCGAGAACTTTTATTTCTGCACAAAAACAACACCATGGTAGTTTTGCTGAAAACAGCGTCAGTCCGGGGTTAGTTTCATTCAAATCATGCAAATTAGAGTCCAAAACAAGAGGCAAAGCGTGAGAAAAAGTGGATACGTTGGGGACGTATCAGACGTCATTGTGCTAAACGTGTGCTGAACACGGAGGTGTCGTACGTTCGGTACTTGGATCGGTTGGCTCGTGAACACGTTCGACTACATCAACCGCGTTAACTAAACGCTTCCGCTTTCGGTCTACGAGGGTATGTGGACACACTCTCCCATATCGTTGCTATACATCTCCTAGATAGATCTTGCGTGATCGTAGGAATTTTTTTGAATTGCTACGTTCCCCAACAGTGGTATCAGAGCCAGGTTTATGCGTAGATTATATGCACAAGTAGAACACAATGAGTTGTGGGCGATGATAACCCACGAGTATAGGGGATCGCAACAGTTTTCGAGGGTAGAGTATTCAACCCAAATTTATTGATTCGACACAAGGGGAGCCAAAGAATATTCTCAAGTATTAGCAGTTGAGTTGTCAATTCAACCACACCTGGATAACTTAATATCTACAGCAAAGTATTTGGTAGCAAAGTAGTATGGAAGTAACGGTAACGGTAGCAAAAGTAATATTTTTGGGTTTTCTAGTGATTGTAACAGTAGCAACGGAAAATTAAATAAGCGAAGAACAATATGTGAAAAGCTCGTAGGCATTGGATCGGTGATGGAGAATTATGCCAGATGCGGTTCATCATGTAACAGTCATAACATAGGGTGACACAGAACTAGCTCCAATTCATCAATGTAATGTAGGCATGTATTCCGAATATAGTCATACGTGCTTATGGAAAAGAACTTGCATGACATCTTTTTTCCTACCCTCCCGTGGCAGCGGGGTCCTAGAGGAAACTAAGGGATATTAAGGCCTCCTTTTAATAGAGTACCGGACCAAAGCATTAACACATAGTGAATACATGGACTCCTCAAACTATGGTCATCACCGGGAGTGGTCCCGATTATTGTCACTTCGGGGTTGCTGGATCATAACACATAGTAGGTGACTATAGACTTGCAAGATAGGATCAAGAACTCACATATATTCATGAAAACATAATAGGTTCAGATCTGAAATCATGGCACTCGGGCCCTAGTGACAAGCATTAAGCATAGCAAAGTCATAACAACATCAATCTCAGAACATAGTGGATACTAGGGATCAAACCCTAACAAAACTAACTCGATTACATGATAAATCTCATCCAACCCATCACCGTCCAGCAAGCCTACGATGGAATTACTCACGCACGGCGGTGAGCATCATGAAATTGGTGATGGAGGATGGTTGATGATGACGACGGTGACGGATTCCCCTCTCCGGAGCCCCGAACGGACTCCAGATCAGCCCTCCCGAGAGTGTTTAGGGCTTGGCGGCGGCACCGTATCGTAAAACGCGATGAATCTTTCTCTCTGATTTTTTTCTCTCCGAACACGAATATATGGAGTTGGAGTTGAGGTTGATGGAGCTCCAGGGGGCCCACGAGGCAGGGGGCGCGCCCCCCACCCTCGTGGAAAGGGTGTGGGCCCCCTGGCCTTGATTCTTTCGCCAGTATTTTTTATTATTTCCAAAAATAATCTCCGTGAAGTTTCAGGTCATTCCGAGAACTTTTGTTTCTACACATAAATAACACCATGGCAATTCTGCTGAAAACAGTGTCAGTCCGGGTTAGTTCCATTCAAATCATGCAAGTTAGAGTCCAAAACAAGGGCAAAAGTGTTTGTCAAAGTAGATACGACGGAGACGTATCAACTCCCCCAAGCTTAAACGTTTGCTTGTCCTCAAGCAATTCAGTTGATAAACTGAAAGTGATAAAGAAAAACTTTTACAAACTCTGTTTGCTCTTGTTATTGTAAATATGTAAAGCCAGCATTCAAGTTTTCAGCAAAGATTATGACTAACCATATTCACAATAACACTTAGGTCTCATGTTTACTCATACCAATGGCATAATCAACTAGCGAGCAATAATAATAAATCTCGGATGACAACACTTTCTGAAAACAATCATAATATGATATAACAAGATGGTATCTCGCTAGCCCTTTCTGAGACCGCAAAACATAAATGCAGAGCACCTTTAAAGATCAAGGACTAACCAAACATTGTAATTCATGGTAAAAGAGATCCAAACATAGTCATACCCAATATAAATTAATAGTAATGGATGCAAATGACAACAGTGCTCTCCAGCTGGTGCTTTTTAATAAGAGGGTGATGACTCAACATAAAAGTAAATAGATAGGCCCTTCGCAGAGGGAAGCATGGATTTGTAGAGGTGCTAGAGCTCGGTTTTGAAATAGAGATAAATAATATTTTGAGCGGCATACTTTCATTGTCAACATAACAACCAAGAGATGGCGATATCTTCCATGCTACACACATTATAGGCGGTTCCCAAACAGAATGGTAAAGTTTATACTCCCCCTCCACCAACAAGCATCAATCCATGGCTTGCTCGAAACAACGAGTGCCTCCAACTAACAACAGTCCCAGGTGTTGGGGATATTACCACTGGGCGTAAATCGGCCAGGAGAGGCCGGGTTAACCCCATAAGTAGTTCATCTGTATCTAAAGTCCATGAAGACAGACGGTGACGCTTTATGAAAGCCCAGGGCCCAAAGCCAGTTTAAGGCCTATAGACATAAACCGGCGTTGATATGTAAACTTGTGTTGTAAGATAGAAGTAGCAGAGACCGAGCCGGACACGATTATGAGCCGGCCTCGGGATTCTGTAAACCGACGGGCGTCAACCCATGTATATAAGGGGACGACCCGGCGGCGGTTCAAGGACAACAGACAACAACTCGAGACTCAGGCAAAGCGTATTCGCTCCCTGGTCATCGAAACCCCATCAATTCCATCACAACTAGACGTAGGCTTTTACCTTCATCGTAAGGGGCCGAACTAGTATAAAACTCTCTTGCGTCCCTTGTCCGCTTTAACCCCTTTAAGCTAACCCGTAGCGATGGCTCCACGACTAAGTCCTTTCTCTAGGACATCTGCCGTGACAAAACCACGACAGTTGGCGCCCACCGTGGGGCTATCGCACGATGGTTTCAAGTTCTTGGAGGGCAACTTCGAAGGACTCAAGGGTTACGATGTGGGTCGGATGACCAAGAGTCGTCGCGGCAAGCTCTACATCGACGATGCAGGCTGGGGCCCCGAGGCCGGCTCAATCGAGTACGGGTACCGGGTCCCCTTGGGTGGCATACACGTTTTCATTGGCAAGATCGGCGAACCGGGCCCTGAGCCGGACATCTGCACCGATCTCGTCGAAACGGCTCAGTGTGCGAGATCTGCCCGGGTCAAGCCTGTCATGAAGCGTGCCTTCGTGGGAGTTATCCATGGAGGGGAATCTGAGGATAGATCGGAATCTGGTGGTGAGACCGTCATTTATTCCGACGACGAGTCATTGACCGGAGAGAACGAATCGTTATATCAGTTACAAGATGGCCGGATTGGGGGTTGTTCCGATGGCGACAGTAATCTGGACCCCTTTGATCTGCCAAACCGGGTTGCGATCTTCATGGCCGGCACGCAACCGGCGCTCCACTCTTCGACCGCAGCGGCGATGATTTCCGGATCGGCAGCAGCCGGGGCAGGAGGCCCTGTGCGACCGCCAGCTCAGGTTCTATCTGATTTGTTTGACGCGTTGGCAACGCTGATGGCGGAGGTTAACCCGGCGGATCAGGATGCACACAATGCGGAAATTGCGAAAGTGAAAGATCAGATCACCCAGGCCAAAGCCGACTTAGCAGCTGAGGATACCAGGATAGCCGCGGAGCAGGCCGCTTTGGATGCACAAGCTTACCGGATTATGCTGGATCAGAGTGCGTCGAACGAAGTCCTGAAGAGGAGGCACCGATCTTGCCTGTCGCCGGTTTATGACGCTAGAAATCTCTTTAACACCCCAGGAGCAGGGACCAGTAATCCGCCGGTGGTAAACCGGGCGGAGGCACCTGGAGCAGGGGCGCCGGTTCAGTCACGTTTGGTGGATCCGCCTCGTCAGAACAACATTGTAACACCGCATGTCCCCACGCCGCCGGGTCATTACTCTAACCCGATGGACAACATTGTCGCTGCCGCTTCACGGCTGGCGGCCATCCCGATCGAAGGCGATTCTCCAGCGGCGGTCGAGACGCGTCGGGTTAAGGAGCTTCTTCAGACAGCCTTGGTTCAACAGGAGGCGTATTCATATAGTCGCGATCGGATTCATTCCACTCCCCGTCCAAGCCGGAGTTACAGCAGGCGTATGGATGAACCGGCAGTGTCAAGCAATGCGCGGAACCGTGATCCGCCCCGTGGCAATAACCCGACGGGTGGTGCTGGTGATGCTCAGGAAGTGGTGGACCAGTCTCGGGCACGCAGAGAGGTCGAGTTAGCGGCGCAACATGAAGCCCGCCAGCTTACTCTGGTTCGTCCAACCACATCGGTGGAACCAGGAGTTACCTCTAGTTCTTTGGGAGTGCCATGTCTTGTCCCAGCGTTGCGCAATGTGCGCCTGCCCAAGGATTTTAAGGGCCCGCGCAAGGTGCCGAATTACACCACCAATTTATCCCCTGAAACATGGGTCGAAAGCTATGAGATGGCCATGGAGATGCTGGATGTGGATGATGCGGCATGTGCGAAATACTTCACCATGATGCTAGAAGGGACAGCCCGCACTTGGTTAAAGAGCTTACTGGCTAATTCTATCAGGTCATGGGCCGAGTTGAGAGCCCGGTTTATTCAGAATTTCAAGGATACATGCAAGCAGCCCATGTCAATTGTGGACTTAGCTGCCTGTGTCCAGGAGGAAGGAGAGTCAACAACCCATTGGGTGCGCCGGGTTTTGGAGATTTTGCATTCATCGGACTGCATCAACGCTGACACCGCAGTTTTAACATTGGAAGGCAATTGCCGGTTTGAACCACTGAAGTTGAAGTTGGGACGACTCAAACGTCATTGTAATAACATGGGAACCCTCATGGCTGCACTGGTGAAGTATGCCGACTCTGATAGTACCAAGGATCCCGAGTCTGACGATGATAAGACAGGGAAGGGAAAGAAGAGCGGCAACGCCAAGGGACAGCACCACAACCCGGCGGGTCATGGAAATGGCGGCAAGCGTAAGGCAGACCACGGTTTAGACTTTGTGGCTAACACTAATACACATGACAAGGGCCAGCGGCGTAAGGGTAAACCGCCCCAGCGCGGTGGAAGGCCAAGTCCTAATCCGGACCGTTTGTCTTATCTGTTGAACCAGCCCTGTCCAAAGCATGGGACGAAGGAGGACCCGTCCACGCACCTCTGGAAAGATTGTTACATCATGCAAGAGTTCAAAAATTCTGATTCTTTCCGGTATGATCATGGACCAGGAGGCGGTTCGGGCCCCGGCTCTCATGGGCCGGGTTATGGCGGAGGAAATTCCGGTTCAGGCTTCCACGGTAATCAGGGTGGACATAACAATCAAAGTAATCAGGGTAACCAAGGTGGCTATAATCATCAGGGCAATCAGCAGCAGCAGCAGTCGGGTTACCAGAGCAACCCGAAGCAGTTGAATAGCGGACAGTATCATGTCTTCACCACTAGCTTGGACAAGCGCGATCAGAATCTTCATAAAAGGGCGGTGAATGCCGTTGAACCGGCGATGCCCCGTTACTTGCGTTGGTCCGAGCAGCCGATTGTGTGGAGTAGAGAAGATCATCCACCCCGGGTTGACAATCCGGGTCATCTGGCTCTAGTGGTGGCACCTCAGGTGGGAGGTTATAAGTTCACTAAGGTACTCATGGATGGAGGGAGTAGTATCAATATCCTTTATTATGAAACTTTCCGTCGCATGGGGTTAACAGATAAAAATCTTAAACCGTCCAATACGGTGTTCCATGGTGTGGTGCCTGGTAAGTCGGCACATCCTGTTGGTAAGATAGCTCTGGAGGTGGCTTGTGGAGATGAGCATGACTCGAGATCAGAAACCTTGACCTTTGAAGTGGTGAAAATCAGCAGCCCGTATCATGCCCTATTTGGACGGCCAGCTTATGCTAAGTTTATGGCACGGCCTTGTTATGTCTATCTGCAGCTCAAGATGCCGGGTCACAAGGGAAATATAACCGTGCATGGGAGCCGCAAGATTGCTCTGGAGTGTGAAGAAGGTGATGCGGCTTATGCTGAGTCGGTTTGTGCAACAGAAGAGTTGAAGTTTTACAAGGACAATGTTGATCCGGCAGATATGACTTCGTTGAAGAAACCAACTACAGAGCATGATCCGGCCCTGAAGTTTAAATCGGCTAATGAGACTAAGCTTGTTGACTTCGTGCCTGGCGATTCGTCCAAGCAGTTTAGCATCAGCCCTAACTTGGATCCAAAATAGGAAAGCGCGCTCATCGAGTTCATCCGTGAGAATCGGGACATCTTTGCATGGAAGCCTTCTGACATGCTAGGTGTACCGAGAGAACTCGCTGAGCACACTCTCAATGTTGATCCCAAGTATAAACCGGTCAAGCAGTTTCTCCGCCGGTTTAATGAAGAAAGGCGCAAAGCTATTGGAGAAGAAGTAGCCAGGCTCTTGGCGGCTGGATTTATCATTGAAGTATTCCATCCTGAGTGGTTGGCTAATCCGGTGCTAGTCCTCAAGAAGAATGGCACTTGGCGTGTGTGTGTGGATTACACAGAGCTCAACAAAGCTTGTCCAGCAGATCCTTTTTCCCTTCCCCGTATTGATCAAATTATTGATGCTACGGCGGGTTGCGAGCGTTTAAGCTTTTTAGATGCATATTCTGGTTATCATCAGATCAAAATGGCAGTTAAGGACCAGGAGAAGACAGCCTTCATAACTCCCTTTGGAGCCTTCTGCTATGTGTCCATGCCCTTTGGGCTCAAGAGTGCCCAGGCGACTTATCAACGGTGTGTGCAGAATTGTCTGCATAAACAGATCGGCCGCAATGTTCACGCCTATGTGGATGATATTGTGGTAAAATCAAGAAAGAAGGAGACATTGATTGATGACTTGAAGGAAACCTTTGATAACCTGCGGGTTTATAAAATGATGCTTAATCCGGCCAAGTGTGTCTTTGGTGTACCTGCAGGCAAGCTCTTGGGCTTTTTGGTGTCTAACAGGGGCATTGAAGCTAATCCGGAAAAGATCAAAGCCATCACCTCCTTGGCTAAACCGAAGTGTATCAATGATGTTCAACGCTTGGCAGTCCGGATTGCCGCGTTGAGCCGGTTTGTCAGTCGCCTTGGCGAGAAGGCCATCCCTTTATATCAGATGCTGAAGAAAACGGATAACTTCGTCTGGAGTGACGCCGCTAAGGAAGCATTTGAGGACTTAAAGCGGCAGCTGGCTAATCCGCCGATTCTTGCTGCTCCAGTGGACAAAGAACCATTATTGCTATATGTGGCAGCTAATGCTCGGGCTGTTAGTGTGGCTATCATGGTGGAGCGCAAGGAGGCAGGAAAGGAATATCCGGTTCAGCGGCCGGTTTACTATATCAGTGAGGTACTTGTTGAGTCCAAGCAAAGGTACCCGCATTGGCAAAAATTGGTGTATGGGGTTTTCATGGCAAGCCGGAAGCTTAAGCAGTATTTCCAAGGTCATCCCATCACGATGGTCAGCTCCGCTCCTTTGGGGGATATAATCCAGAACAGGGAAGCAACTGGTCGGATTGCTAAGTGGGCTATCGAGCTCGGGCCTCACGGGTTGAAATACATACCCCGAACGGCGATCAAATCTCAGGCACTTGTGGATTTCATCAATGATTGGATAGAATTACAAGCGCCAGAGGAGAAGCCAGATCACACTTATTGGACTATTCATTTTGATGGGTCCAAGCAATTGGAGGGCTCAGGGGCCGGAGTCGTATTAACTTCCCCACGAGGTGATAAGTTTTGTTATGTTCTCCGTTTAATGTTCCCTTGCACTAACAATGCAACTGAATATGAGGCTTTACTCCATGGTCTTCGGATGGCTAAGGAGATGAACCTAAGCCGAGTTAAGTGCTTCGGTGACTCGGATCTGGTGGCTCAACAAGTGTCCGTCACTTGGGATTCCAAGGACCCACTAATGGCAGCATATCATCGTGAGGTGGATATTGTTGCAGGTCACTTTAAAGGTTATCAGGTGGATCATGTGGACCGGCGGAAGAATGAAGCGGCGGACGCTTTAAGCCGCCTGGGTTCCCAACGTAAACCGGTTCCACCTAATGTCTTCCTGGATGTTTTGCATAATCCGTCCGTCAAGCTCCCTGGTGAAGAGGATTTGGCTGTTCCTGATCCGGAGGCTCAGTTGGTGGCGGCTCTTCATGTTATCCCGGATTGGACGGTTCCATATCTGGCGTATATAAACCGGGGCGAGTTACCAGAGGATGAAACTTTGGCCAGGCAAATAACCCGGGGGTCCAAGTCCATGACTATTATCAATGGAGAGTTACATCATTGCAGTGTGACAGGGGCGTTTCAACGCTGTGTGTCTCCTGAGGAAGGCCGTGAAATTTTGCATGAGATCCACGAAGGAGATTGTGGTCACCACACCGGTTCAAAATCTTTGGTGGCCAAGGCGTTTCGTCACGGTTTCTATTGGTTGACAGCTCATGCTGATGCCGAGGACTTGGTCAAAAGATGTGATAGCTGTGAGAAATTCTCAAGGCGCGCTCATGTACCAGCTCAAGAATTGAGGATGATTCCAATCACCTGGCCGTTTGCAACTTGGGGGTTGGATATGGTTGGGCCTTTCAAGAGGTCCAAGGACAAGAAGACCCACCTTTTGGTGGCGGTTGATAAGTTTACGAAGTGGGTGGAGGCAGAGCCAGTTAGTAAGTGTGACGCAGCCACGGCGGTTCAATTCATCAAAAAGGTGATCTTCCGGTTTGGCTTTCCACACAGCATTATAACAGACAATGGTACCAATCTGTCAAAGGGTGCCATGAAGGAGTTCTATCAACGTGAGCACATCCGGCTTGACGTGTCATCAGTGGCTCACCCCCAGTCCAATGGTCAAGCGGAGAGGGCCAATCAAGAGATCTTGAGAGGTATCAAACCCCAGCTTATGGTTCCTTTGCAACGGACGCCAGGTTGTTGGGTTGAGGAGTTACCTTCTGTGTTGTGGAGCATCAATACCACGCCCAACAGGTCGACATGGTACACACCATTCTTCATGGTTTATGGAGCAGAAGCAGTTCTTCCTAGTGACATCCGTCATGACTCGCCTCGTGTAGCGGCATATGTTGAAGCTGACAACAAGAAGGCACAGCAGGAAGCTCTTGACCTGTTAGATGAGGAACGTGACATGGCGGCAGCCCGTTCGGCGATTTATCAGCAAGATCTGCGTCGCTATCATAGCCGCCGGGTTAGAACCAGAACCTTTCAAGAAGGTGATTTGGTGCTTCGGCTCATCCAGGATCAGACGGATATGCACAAGTTATCCCCCCTTGGGAAGGACCCTTTGTGGTCAGCAAGAATCTACACAACGGGTCGTACTACCTAATCAATGTTCGAGAGCGCAAAGACTCGCGTAAATCGGAGGAGGAGATCAACCGGCCGTGGAATATTGCTCATCTTCGGCCTTACTATACTTGAGCTATAGGCTCTGCTTATGTACATATTATGACATTGTTTATATTATGATCAATATAATAAATCGGAACCTCAGCTAAAGCGGGGTATCTGTTGTTTTTCTTACATCATGTGTGGTTACATGGAAGCTGACAAAGCGGCGTCCGGTTTACCCCTTGATTTGGCTTCTCAAAGCTTCATATTAGATCACTTGGGGGCTTGGTCGTATCTGAACCATAGCTACACCTCTTGATCGGCGCAATGCCACAGCATCACTTGGGGGCTTGGTCGTATCCGAACCATAGCTACACCTCTTGATCGGCGCAATGCCACAGCATCACCTGGGGGCTTGGTCGTACCCGAACCATAGCTACACCTCTTGATCGGCGCAATGCCACAGCATCACTTGGGGGCTTGGTCGTATCCGAACCACAGTCACACCTCTTGATCGGCTCAAAGCCACATCAATCCGGGGCCAAAGAGAGTGTTGTAAAACAACAGCTCAAACATAGGCACCCACTGAGCATAGCTCACAATGTTGTTTGGAGATTTTTTGCTCTCAAATTTAGGGCCTGGCAGCCCGTGAAAAGCCTCGACTACAACGGTTTTATTTGCCTTTTCCTAAGTTTCTCTTTCTTTTGATAAGATTGGTGATGTTTGCAAACCGGTGTTTATCAACCCGGTTAGGCTGTCAACTACAAGTTGTCAGTACATGATCAAGTTATAATCCGGAGACTATCAGCCCGGTCTGGTTTTGACTCAAAGTCACCAGTATGGAATAAACCGGTGTTTATCACAACCCGGAGCGGTTTTATTGTAAACTGGCATCATATAACAGGAGTTACTTTTACTCTAGGGTTATTACCCTCATTACAAAGTTGGTCAGCCAACACTATGCCTAAAGGTCACAGGTATCATATATTTCCATATTTGGTTATCTTTTACAACCTTGGTCACGTATATATTTGGGTATCATGACCCGCCCGGTGGTAAACCGCCAGGGCGCTTTAAGCTTCTTATCTGCAGGAACAACTTCAATAAATAGCTATGGATTATAAACATTGTATCTTAAGCATGGCGGATTGACACGCATCAGTCGCAGATAAATATGCACGAAGGCATAACAGACCAAGTGTTTTAACTAGCCTATTACAAGGCATTTTAGTGCCCAAAGGGATAATTGTTTCTCAATAAGCACTGCAGCAAGTGGAAGACTAAACCGACCCCCGGATTATGATTGCTTATCAGCTTGACCTAACGGTTGCGGATCATCTTGCACCGGTTCATCTTCTTCGTCTCTACCCAGCGGCTGGAAGTCAACAGTTGTCCAGTTGATCTCAGTTAAAGCTTGGAACACAGCTTCGTCGCTTATAAGGGTTGACGGTTCAATATCAGGGGCATAAGTGTGCTTACGGATTGGAGGGATCAGATTTTGCGCTTCTGGAATTGGCGCCACAACCCGTCTGTTCGTATCATCATAACTTGCCTGATAGTATGAGAGATCAACTTCTTCAGCCAATTGACAAGCCAGTGGATGTACTTCCCGGTTTATGGCGCGGAGATCCTCCTGGCCAAATTCTGATCCGTCTTCTTTTAAGCTTGGGAAGCCTTTAGCCACGTCCACCGGATCAAGATCAGGCACCCACGCCTTTGCCCGGGTTAGTACGGTCAGAGCTCCGGCCCTTGCCGTAGCTTTCTTTAGTTCTTCAACCCGGGCAGGCAGCATGGATAGCCTTTCTAAGGTGTCCTTGATCAATGTTGGAGGAGGTTTATTGTGTGAAGCGGTACAGATGATCCGCTGCACGCCGGTATACAGCTGCTCTATCAGAGTATAGGCCGCTTTCAACTTCTTCTGTACATCAGAGCCCAGATGGCTAATGCGAGTTCCTGCATCATTATAAACGTCAGTAAACCAGCCACACATGGGAAGATATGTTAAAAGTATAAAGCAAGGATGCTTACCAAACACAGCAGCGGTCATAGCATGTACTTGCCTCTTTACACCAGTCAGCTTGTCTACCACCGGTTTGAGAGCTGCTTCTGCGTCTTCAGCTCTTTTCCGCAAAGCGGATTTCTCTGTGTTCCAATCCGCCCGCTCCTTGGCGAAGCTCTCCTTTAGCTTTTCCATAGCGGCTAAGGCGCTTGTCAGCTCATCTTTTGCTTTGGAAGTTTCGGCGTGTTGGGACTTGATGTTCTCTTGCAGATCAGCAGTTTGACTTTCCTTCTTGCTCAGTTCAGCCTATAAAGAGACAGATACATAATGAGTTAACAGTACATATTTGAAGTACCAAGCACATAACAAGTTATGCCCTTGATACTTGGGGGCTAATGCATATTTGCTCCTTATCAGAAATTTCTACAAGTCCCAAGCACAATACAAGTATTAATCTTGGCACTTGGGGGCTAATGTGTGCTTGCTCAAAAAACTGTTGGTATGGGAATTCTTCTACAGTCCTGGTTCATCTTTATAAAGTTAAACCGGCCCTTGGGGGCTATACCGGTGAAAGAGCAGTATGGCAAATTTTAAGGAACCGGTTCATCTTAAAAAGGTAATCCAGTCCCTGGAGGCTAAATATGCAAAGTTAAGTTATGACAAAAGTCCCGGTTTAGATTGATATCATAAACCGTTACTTGGGGGCTACTAGGAGTTGATAAACTGCAATTGGACAAAAGAGAAAAATAGTAGTTACCTCGTATCGCTCCTTCATCAAGTTTACCAAACTAGCTTCATAGTCACGGCTGGTATACAGATGGTTCAAGAAGCCAGAGTGAATGTCTTGAGCATTGAGATGGGCGTAGCTTGATAAATCGGCATTCCATTTGCCTTTGCCGATAGCAGAGAGCTCATCCTTGGCAGTATGTTTTGACAAAGCGACAGGATTGCCAGGAGTGGTGTGACCAGTGCCAGTAATCATAATGTCATCATCTTTGTCATCAGCAGCCTTCACTGGAGTTGGCGGTTTGTCAGTATCCTTAACTAGACTGACCGGTTTATCATCAGTTCGACAGGGCTGGTTGGCCGGTCTGCATGGCTTGTAGCGTCAACTTGCACTTGTTCGTTAAGGAAGTCATGGTCTTGAGGCGGCGGATCATTAAGCATGGCGTCAGCGTTGGTTTCTTCCGGATCTGGAGTTATTTCCGGTTCAGCAGCTACATTATCATCAGCCGGTTTGCTTAACCGAGCCTTCTTGCTGGGTCTTGGCTTGGCGCTAAGAAAAGATAGACATAAGGATCAGTACAGTATGTAAAGATAACACATCAAGAATAAAGGCACGTGCATAGCTCACCCAGGAACTATTTTGAGGGGTGGAAGCTGTGTGGCCGATGACTCGCCAGAGGATGAGTGAGAAGTACCCTGATAATTTGAATCAGACGGGTTAAGAGGCTGGCGGAAACAACCTGCTTTTGGGCATGAAGTATCAATGGGATAAGAGACCTCTGATCGGCGTTTCCGAACCAGACTGTTCGGTAAACCGGCAGAGGTAACTACCTGGCCGCTATGCCGGGTTGTACGGCGAGCCTCGTGCTGCTGCGTCTTCAAAAGAGAGTTTGGGTCCAAGTAAGCAAGAGGGTGAGAAAATTTTACTTTCTGGTTTGCTTGACGGATTTTTGATGTTGGCAGAGGATCTGAATCGGAGGAAAGAATGATTACCTCTACATCCTCAGCATGACTACCTTCAGCGTCGTCCTGATAATAATCATTGTCAATGAGATGTACAAAAAATGAACCAAGAGAGTCAAGTTCTACCTCTGGTTCCGGATTACCCACATCGTCATCAGCTGGTGGATCGGAGGATGCGGTGGTCCTTCTCTTGGAAGGTTTTTTAACAACCTTGGTCTTTGGATGAACTAGCTTGACCGGTTTGTCTTGCGGCTTCGCCGGTTTGTCTTGTGATGGTTTCTTGTTCCAGAACGGATCATCACCCTATCAGAAATAATCACACTTTCAGAAAATATTTGGACAGAAGCAACTTTAGATAAAAAGATTATATGATTCTTACAGCTGGTGGTTTGTTGAAGGTGCAGAAAGGGAGTAGTCCGGTTTGGCCACAAACAACCTCTGGTTCGTTCAGTATCTTTTTTACAGCCTCGGTGACTTCTGCATCTGTAAGCTGAATGTCAATGTGCCGCTGAGCATCCTTCAAACTCCCTGTATACTCACACATCAAACCGGAGCGCCGGCTTAAGGGAAGAATACTCCAGCTTATCCAACAACGAGCAAGATCAACTCCTGTCAAACTGTTTGCCATGAAGGCTCTAAGCTTTGATAATTGAGGAGCATAGTTGGCCCTTTCTCTTGCAGTCAACCTCTGAGGAAAAGGATGTGTGTTGCTTAGGCGTTCAGGGCGGTAACCCGGCAGGGGGTTTTCATCAGGTGGAGATGTATCCATGCAATAAAACCAAGTCTGGTTCCACTCTCTGGGGTGACTGTGGAGTTTGGGATGAGGGAAGGTGACTTCTTTCCTTTTCTGAACCGCCATTCCGCCCAGTTCCGTGTTGGGTCCATCTGAGAACTCTGTGCGACGGTTTAAGTGAAAGAAATCCCTAAACAGTTCGACAGTAGGTTCCTCTTGCAGATAAACCTCATAGAAGACTTGGAAGTGGCAGATGTTGGTCACAGAATTGGGACCGATGTCTTGAGGGCGCAGCTGGAAATTGGCTAGTACATCTCGGAAATTTTTTGAACCGAGAGGGCTAAAACCTCGTCCGAGATGATCAGCAAACACGACTACCTCTCCATCCTTGGGTGTAGGAGGATTTTCTGGGCCAGGGACCCTCCAGTGGATGACATCTTTCTTGGCTAAAGCGCCCGTTTTAACAAGATTGTTTAACTGTTCTTCGGTTACTCAAGAAGGAGCCCAATTGCATTCATAGACTTGCTTGGCCATGGCAATGAAGGATCTGAAACATGATTATTACCGGTTTAAGATTTACAGTGGACAACTATACAGCGGTATAAGGATACAAGCATATTGATAAACCGGATTTGGTTATTCGTAAACCAGAGTCTGACAATGGAAACGGTGTAATGCATTGACGGTTCAACAGGGGACTAATGGTATCTACCGGGTCATCATTTTTCTGTGAAGTTAAACCGCCCAATCTGGTATTCAAAGTGTGTAAGTGAATGAAGAAACAAGTTTCACATCTTGCTATGGTAATTTCAGATCTACCGCGCGTTGGAAAAACAAAATATATTCTAACCTAATTTCCAGCGTGCTAAAAGTTCACCAAGTTGAGATGAGTTGGATATCAAACAGGTGCTAAAACTACTACCGTGCGAGATCTAGTGGTTTTTGGATATAATCCATGGATATAAATAAGGATAAAGAAGGGCGGCGACGAACACTGATGAACGCCGAAACCCTAATGCCAGATCTATGGTAAAAGAAAGGGGGCTTACTGATGCTGATGGGATAGCGGAGAGGCGCCGCGGTTTTTCTCTGATACGATCAGGTTGATGCAGTGGCCTTTGTCGAAGCAGAGGCGAAGGACGATGGCGGCGGCAGAGCTTGAAGGGCCGGTCAGTGCAAGGAAGATGACGACGCGAAGAGGCACGAGGGGGAAAATGGAAAGACCCCCTGGCCCTATTTATAAGGGCAGAAAGATAAACGTCAGGCGCGAAAATCGAGGAGCCGAATTTTTGGATATGAGGCGGAGCTGTCGCCTCGATTGTCGGAGGCTCATTAATGAAGGTGGATTATACACAGTTTTAAAAGAAACAGGTGACATCACGGTGGTTTATCATGGTCCTAGAAGATGATGTCACGGCGGTTTACAAGATTATGTGAAGATGTTGAAGAAGAAGTTTTCTTAAGTATTGAGGATTGACATGAACCAGTTCAAATCAATCTGGGGCCTAATGTTGGGGATATTACCATTGGGCGTAAACCGGCCAGGAGAGGCCGGGTTAACCCCATAAGTAGTTCATCTATATCTGAAGTCCATGAAGACAGATGGTGACGCTTTATGAAAGCCCAGGGCCCAAAGCCGGTTTAAGGTCTGTAGACATAAACCGGCGTTGATATGTAAACTTGTGTTGTAAGATAGAAGTAGCAGAGACCGAGCCGGACATGATTATGAGCCGGCCTCGGGATTCTGTAAACCGATGGGCGTCAACCCATGTATATAAGGGGACGACCCGGCGGCGGTTCAAGGACAACAGACAACAACTCGAGACTCAGGCAAAGCGTATTCGCTCCCTGGTCATCGAAACCCCATCAATTCCATCACAACTAGACGTAGGCTTTTACCTTCATCGTAAGGGGCCGAACTAGTATCAAACTCTCTTGGGTCCCTTGTCTGCTTTAACCCCTTTAAGCTAACCCGTAGCGATGGCTCCACGACTAAGTCCTTTCTCTAGGACATCTGCCGTGACAAAACCACGACACCGGGGGAGTTTTGTTTGCAATTATTTTGATTTGATTTGCATAAAGCATGGGACTGGGTATCCCGATGACCAGCCATTTTCTCGTGAGTGAGGAGCGGAGTCCACTCCTCTTGAGAATAACCTACCTAACATGGAAGATACTGACAACCCTAGTTGATACATGAGCTATTCGAGCATACAAAACAGAATTTCATTTGAAGGTTTAGAGTTTGGCACATACAAATTTACTTGGAACGGCAAGTAGATACCGCATATAGGAAGGTATAGTGGACTCATATGGCATAACTTTGGGGTTTAAGGGGTTGGATGCACAAGCAGTATTCCCGCTTAGTACAAGTGAAGGCTAGCAAAAGACTGGGAAGCGAGCAACTAGAGAGCGACAACAGTCATGAACATGCATTAAAATTAATAAACATTGAGTGCAAGCATGAGTAGGATATAATCCACCATGAACATAAATATCGTGAAGGCTATGTTGATTTGTTTCAACTACATGTGTGAACATGTGCCAAGTCAAGTCACTTGAATCATTCAAAGGAGGATACCACCCTATCATACCACATCACAACCATTTTAATAGCATGTTGGCACGCAAGGTAAACCATTATAAGCTCCTAGCTAATTAAGCATGGCCTAAGTAACTATAATCTCTAATTGTCATTGCAAACATGTTTATTCATAATAGGCCGAATCAGGAACGATGAACTAATCATATTTACAAAAACAAGAGAGGTCGAGTTCATACCAACTTTTCTCATCTCAATCAATTCATCATATATCGTCATAATTACCTTTCACTTGCACGACCGAACGATGTGAATAATAATAATAGTGCACGTGCATTGGACTAAGCTAGAATCTGCAAGCATCCAATAAATAGGAGAAGACAAGGCAATATGGGCTCTTGGTTAAATCAACAATAATGCATATAAGAGCCACTTCAACAATTTAATCATGGTCTTCTCCTAACGCCCCCCAAAGAAAAGAAAAGAAATAAAACTATTTACACGGGAAAGCTCCCAACAAGCAAAAGAAGAACGAGAAATATTTTTGGGTTTTCTTTTAATTATTACTACTACAGCAAGAAAGGTAAACTAGCTAAATGCTACAACTAATTTTTTTGGTTTTCTTAAGATTTTTCAAACACACAAAAAGAAAGCGAGAAAAAATAAACTAGCATGGATATTATAATGAAAAAGTATGAGCACCGACAACTAGCAATGAGTGTGTGAATTTTAAATGTAATGTCGGTGAGAAATACGTACTCCCCCAAGCTTAGGCTTTTGGCCTAAGTTGGTTTATTGCCACGGATGGCCTGGGGGATATCGAAAGTTGTAGTTGGGGTCGTACTGAGAAGAAGAAGCCTCTGATTGCCACTGGTTGGCAATCGCCTCCGGATCCCACTGATAATTAGACTGTCGTGGAGGATCAAATTGTGGTTCCGGCTCTGGCTCTGTGGCTGATGTAGGGTTCCGGTATGCTTGGATGGTCGCTAGCGGAACGAGATACTGGCCTGCAGATAAATCAAACAAGGAAGGAGCAGGCAAGGTAATAGTCTCAGGGTGATTTTTATCAAATAACAATTTGTATTTAAGCGCCCTTTCCCTATTCTTAACAATAAAATCATGTGCTACCATACTCTTATAATCTAAATAAACAGTAGGCAGTAATTTTTCTTCTTTCTCATAGTGCCTAATAGGTATGTTATAGTATGCAGCAAGGCGCGAGGCGAAGATGCCTCCCAAGATGGGGCCCTTAGTACGGTTAAGATTTAACCGCTTTGCAACAATAGCGCCCATACTAAATGTATCATCACAAAACAAGGCATGGCACAAAATAATTATATCAGGGACACTCAGGTTTCCACAGTTTCCGCGACCAATTAAGCATCTACTAGCAAATATAGCAAAGTAACGTAAAACAGGAAAATGTATGCTAGTGATTCGTGCGTCGGAAACCTTCCTCGTTTCCCCTACAGCAATTGTATCAATAAACCCCTCCACATCGTTACTATGTGGTTCCTCTATGAAACCCGAAAAGGGTAACTTGCAAACCTCGCAGAATTCACGAAGGGTCATCTCCTTATACTCATCATATAAATGAAAATCCACCGTAGGTGGTGACCTCCTAGAATGGAAATGAAAATTTTGCACAAAGGTATTGGTGAGTAAGAGATACTGTTCGCGTTGGTCGCGGAGGAAGTCGGTGAGACCTGCATTCTCAGCCAACTCATAAAAATCATCATAAATCCCGGCTGCTCTCAAGAAATCATCGCAAGGCCATTCACACAGCCGAACCTCCGCGGTACGAGGCAGATTATATTTGGGCCTCTCTTCTTCTTCACTTTGCTTATCCCTCGAGCTTCGGCTTGAAGAGCCCCTCAAAAATCTCTTCATCATTTTCTGAAAATTTCTGAAATTTTTTAGTAACTTCAAATAAAAGTGAACCAAGCTCAACAAAATTTATAGCAACCACTCCTACAAGTGCCTAGAGCATATATCATGCATTAGAACTACTTGGAACCATATAAATTTGACATGCAAGCTCAAGAACATGGTCACCTAGGCAGCACAAATTTGCAATGAATAAAGCCCTAGAACAAAAACTAATTGGACCATTGGAGGAGTCACATACCAAGGAACAATCCCCCAAAGCAGTTTCGTGAGAGGTGCTTTGAGCAAGGAGATCAAAAATCGTAGCAAAATGAGCTAGAACTCGTGGTTGAGCTGGTTGGTGATTTTTTTGGGGAGGAAGAAGGAGTGTGTGGGTGCTGGAATAAGTGGAGGGGAGCTACCATGGACCCACGAGGCAGGGGGTGCGCCCGGGGGGGGGGGGGGGGGGGGGTGGGCGCGCCCTGGACCCTCGTGCCCAGGTGCTTGCTCCCCATGCTGTGTTCTCAGTGCCAGATATTCTCAAATATTTCAGAAAAAATCATATTTCAATTTCAGGGCATTTGGAGAACTTTTATTTTCGGGGTATTTTCTATTGCACGGATAATTCAGAAAACTGACAGAAAATACTAATTTTACTTAATTTCAACTAAATAACAGAAAGTAGAAGGAGGGTACAGAAGGTTGTGCTTTCTAACTTCATCCATCTCATGCTCATCAAAAGGAATCTACTAACAAGGTTGATCAGGTCTTGTTAACAAACTCATTCCGAATCGCATGAAACCGGAGAAATTTCGAATAACACTATGTTACCTCAACGGGGATATGCACATCCCCAATAATAAGAATATCATATTTTTTTCTTGACAATAGATAGAGGAAATTCAAAACCTCCAAAAATAATCGATGGAAATTTTCCAATAGAATTGATACTGTGAACTTGAGGCTGTTTCCTCGGAAAGTGTACCGTATGCTCATTGTCATTAACATGAAAAGTGACATTGGCTTTGTTGCAATCAATAACAGCCCCTGCAGTATTCAAAAAGGGTCTTCCAAGAATAATAGACATACTATCATCCTCGGGAATATCAAGAATAACAAAGTCTATTAAAATAGTAACGTTTGCAACCACAACAGGCACATCCTCACAAATACCGACAGGTATAGCAGTTGATTTATCAGCCATTTGCAAAGATATTTCAGTAGGTGTCAACTTATTCAAGTCAAGTCTACGATATAAAGAGAGAGGCATAACACTAACACCGGCTCCAAGATCACATAAAGCAGTTTTAACATAATTTATTTTAATGGAGCATGGTATAGTGGGTACTCATGGATCTCCAAGTTTCTTAGGTATTCCACCTTTAAAAGTATAATTAGCAAGCATGGTGGAAATTTCAGCTTCCGGTATCTTTCTTTTATTTGTAACAATATCTTTCATATACTTAGCATAAGGATTCATTTTGAGCATATCAGTTAAACGCATACGCAAGAAGATAGGTCTAATCATTTCAGCAAAGCGCTCAAAATCCTCATCATCCTTTTTCTTGGATGGTTTAGGAGGAAAAGGCATGGGTTTCTGAACCCATGGTTCTCTTTCTTTACCGTGCTTCCTAGCAACAAAGTCTCTCTTATCATAACTTAGATTCTTTGATTGTGGGTTATCAAGATCAATAGCAGGTTCAGTCTCTACATCATTATCATTGCTAGGTTGAGCATCAACATGAACATCATCATTAACATTATCACTAGGTTCATGCTCATTACCAGATTGGGTTTCAGCATCAGAAATAGAAATATCATTAGGATTCTCAGGTGTGTCAACAACAGGTTCACTAGAAGCATGCAAAGTCCTATCATTTTTCTTTTTCTTCTTCTTAGAAGGACTAGGTGCATCTACATTATTTCTCTGAGAATCCTGCTCAATTCTCTTAGGATGGCCTTCAGGATACAAAGGTTCCTGAGTCATTTTACCCATTCAAGTAGCCACTCTAACAGCAAAATCATTATTCTTACTATTCAATTCATTGAGCAAATCATTCTGAGCCTTAAGTACTTGTTCTACTTGAGTGGTAACCATAGAAGCATGTTTACTAATGAGTTTAAGTTCAACTTTAACTCTAGACATATAATCACTCAAGTGTTCAAGCATATAAGAATTGTGTTTCAATTGTCTACCAACATAAGCATTGAAGTTTTCTTGTTTGACAATAAAATTGTCAAACTCATCTAAGCACTGTCTAGCAGACTTATAGTGAGGAATATCACCTTCATCAAATCTATAGAGAGAATTTACCTTTACTACTTGTGTCGGGTTATCAAGACCATGTGTTTCTTCAATAGTTGATGGATAAAACCATGTATTTCTTCAAGAGGCGGTAAATTAAGACCATGTATTTCTTCAACAGTAGGTAAATTCTTAACATCTTCAGCTTTTATACCTTTTTCTTTCATAGATTTCTTTGCCTCTTGCATATCTTCAGGACTGAGAAATAGAACACCCCTTTTCTTCGGAGTTGTCTTAGGAGTTGGTTCAGGAAGTGTCCAAATATTTTCATTGGTCAACATATTATTCAATAAAATTTCAGCTTCATCTTGTGTTCTTTCCCTGAAAATAGAACTAGCACAACTATCCAGGTGGTCTCTGGAAGCATCGGTTAGTCCATTATAAAAGATATCAAGTATTTCATTTTTCTTGAGAGGATGATCAGGCAAAGCATTAAGTAATTGGAGAAGCCTCCCCCAAGCTTGTGGGAGACTCTCTTCTTCAATTTGCACAAAATTATATATTTCCCTTAAAGCAGCTTGTTTCTTATGAGCGGGGAAATATTTAGCAGAGAAGTAATAAATCATATCCTGGGGACTATGCACACAACCAGGATCAAGAGAATTAAACCATATCTTAGCATCACCCTTTAATGAGAACGGAAACAACTTAAGGATATAATAGTAGCGAGTTTTCTCATCATTAGTGAACAGGGTGGCTATATCATTTAATTTAGTAAGATGTGCCACAATAGTTTCAGATTCATAGCCATAGAAAGGATCAGATTCAACCAAAGTAATTATATCAGGGTCGACAGAGAATTCATAATCCTTATCAGTAACAAAGATAGGTGAAGTAGCATAAGTAGGATCATATTTCATTCTAGCATTCAGAGTTTTTTGTTTCAGCTTAGCTAATAATTTCTTAAGATCACTTCTATCATTGCAAGCAAGAAAGTCACTAGCAGTTTCTTCATCCATAACATAGCCCTCAGGCACAACAGGCAATTCATATTTAGGGGGAGAATCTTCATCATCACTTTCATCAATATTATCAGTTTCAATAATTTCATTCTCTCTAGCCCTAGCAAGTTGTTCATCAAGAAATTCACCAAGTGGCACAGTAGGATCAAGCATAGAAGTAGTTTCATCATAAGTATCATGCATAGCAAAAGTGGCATCATCAATAACATGCGACATATCTGAATTAATAGCAAAAGCAGGTTTAGGTGTCGCAAGCTTACTCAAAACAGAAGGTGAATCAAGTGCAGAGCTAGATGGCAGTTCCCTACCTCCCCTCGTAGTTGAGGATAAATTTTTGTTTTCGCGTCTTTCAAGTTCTTCATAGTGACTAGCAGATATAAATCCCAAGTGACTCAAAGAATAGAGCTATGCTCCCCGGCAACGGCGCCAGAAAATAGTCTTGATAACCCACAAGTATAGGGGATCGCAATAGTTTTCGAGGGTAGAGTATTCAACCCAAATTTATTGATTCGACACAAGGGGAGCCAAAGAATATTCTCAAGTATTAGCAGTTGAGTTGTCAATTCAACCACACCTGGATAACTTAATATCTGCAGCAAAGTATTTAGTAGCAAAGTAGTATGGAAGTAATGGTAACGGTAGCAAAAGTAATATTTTTGGGTTTGTAGTGATTGTAACAGTAGCAACGGAAAATTAAATAAGCGAAGAACAATATGTGAAAAGCTCGTAGGCATTGGATCGGTGATGGAGAATTATGTCGGATGCGGTTCATCATGTAACAGTCATAACATAGGCTGACACAGAACTAGCTCCAATTCATCAATGTAATGTAGGCATGTATTCCGAATATAGTCATACGTGCTTATGGAAAAGAACTTGCATGACATCTTTTGTCCTACCCTCCCGTGGCAGCGGGGTCCTAGCGGAAACTAAGGGATATTAAGGCCTCCTTTTAATAGAGTACCGGACCAAAGCATTAACACATAGTGAATACATGGACTCCTCAAACTATGGTCATCACCGGGAGTGGTCCCGATTATTGTCACTTCGGGGTTGCCGGATCATAACACATAGTAGGTGACTATAGACTTGCAAGATAGGATCAAGAACTCACATATATTCATGAAAACATAATAGGTTCAGATCTGAAATCATGACACTCGGGCCCTAGTGACAAGCATTAAGCATAGCAAAGTCATAGCAACATCAATCTCAGAACATAGTGGATACTAGGGATCAAACCCTAACAAAACTAACTCGATTACATGATAAATCTCATCCAACCCATCACCGTCCAGCAAGCCTATGATGGAATTACTCACGCACGGCGGTGAGCATCATGAAATTGGTGATGGAGGATGGTTGATGATGACTACGTCGACGGATTCCCCTCTCCGGAGCCCCGAACGGACTCCAGATCAGCCCTCCCGAGAGAGTTTAGGGCTTGGCGGCGGCTCCATATCGTAAAACGCGATGAATCTTTCTCTCTGGTTTTTTTCTCGCCGAACACGAATATATGAAGTTGGAGTTGAGGTCGGTGGAGCTCCAGGGGGCCCACGAGGCAGGGGCGCGCGCCCAGGGGGGCAGGCGCGCCCCCCACCCTCATGGAAAGGGTGTGGGCCCCTGGCCTCGATTCTTTCGCCAGTATTTTTTATTATTTCCAAAAATAATCTCCGTGAAGTTTCAGGTCATTCCGAGAACTTTTGTTTCTGCACATAAATAATACCATGGTAATTCTGCTGAAAACAGCGTCAGTCCGGGTTAGTCCCATTCAAATCATGCAAGTTAGAGTCCAAAACAATGGCAAAAGTGTTTGGAAAAGTAGATACGACGGGGACGTATCAGGCGATAATAGTCATACTGTTTACCACCAATGTCTTACTTCGATTCGGCGGTATTTTTGGATGAAGCGGCCCCCACCGACATTACATGACCGCGTTCATGAGACTGGTTCTACCGACATGCTTCACACATAGGTGGCTGGCGGGTGTCTGTTTCTCCAACTTTAGTTGAATCGAGTTTGACTACGGCCGGTCCTTGTTGAAGGTTAAAACAGCACACTTGACGAAAAATCGTTGTGGTTTTGATGCGTAGGTAAGAACGGTTCTTGCTAGAATCCCGTAGCAGCCATGTAAAAACTTGCAACAATAAAGTAGAGGATGTCTAACTTGTTTTTGCAGGGCATGTTGTGATGTGATATGGTCAAGACGTGATGAGATATAAATTGTTGTATGAGATGATCGTGTTTTGTAAAAGTTATCGGCAACTGGCAGGAGCCTTATGGTTGTCGCTTTATTGTATGAAATGCAATCGCCAAGTAATTGCTTTACTTTATCACTAAGCGGCAGCGATAGTCATAGAAGCAATAGTTGGCGAGACGACAACGATGCTAACAATGGAGATCAAGGTGTCAAGCCGGTGACGACGGAGATCATGATGGTGCTTTGGAGATGGAGATCAAAGGCACAAGATGACGATGGCCATATTCATGTCACATATTTTGATTGCATGTGATGTTTATCTTTTACGCATATTATTTTGCTTAGTACGGCGGTAGCATTATAAGATGACCCCTCACTAAATTTCAAGGTATAAGTGTTCTCCCTGAGTATGCACCGTTGCTACAGTTCGTCGTGCCGAGACACGTGATGATCGGGTGTGATAAGCTCTACGTTCACATACAACGGGTGCAAGCCAGTTTTTGCACATGCAGAATACTCGGGTTAAACTTAACGAGCCTAGCATATGCAGATATGGCCTCAGAACACTGAGACCGAAAGGTCGAACGTGAATCATATAGTAGATATGATCAACATAGTGAGGTTCACAATTAAAAACTACTCCATCTCACGTGATGATCGGACATGGTTTAGTTGATTTGGATCACGTGATAATTTAGATGACTAGAGGGATGTCTATCTAAGTGGGAGTTCTTAAGTAATATGATTAATTGAACTTTAATTTATCATGAACTTAGTACCTGATAGTTTTTGCATGTCTATGTTGTTGTAGATCAATGGCTCGTGTTACCGTTCCTTTAAATTTTAATGCGTTCCTAGAGAAAGCTAAGTTGAAAGATGATGGTAGCAACTACACGGACTGGGTGTGTAACTTGAGGGTTATCCTCATTGCTGCACAGAAGAATTACTTCCTGGAAGCACCGCTAGGTGCAAGACCCGCTGTAGGAGCAACTCCGGACGTTATGAACGTCTGGCAGAGCAAAGCTGATGACTACTCAATAGTTCAGTGTGCCATGCTTTACGGCTTAGAATCGGGACTTCAAAAACGTGATGTCTACTACGCAACTTTATTCTTGTAGACACGTGTTGGGCCTCCAAGCGCAGAGTTTTGTAGGACAGTAGCAATTTTGCCTCAAGTGGATGACCTAAGGTTTATCAACCCGTGCGAAGCATAGGATGAAGATAGTCTCTCTCAAACAACCCTGCAACCAAATACAAGAAATCTCTTGTGTCCCCAACACACCCAATACAATGGCAAATTGTATAGGTGCACTAGTTCGGCGAAGAGATGGTGATAAAAGTGTAATATTGATGGTAGAAATATATTTTTATAATCTGAATAAATAAAAACAGCAAGGTAGCAAATAGCAAACGGGCACAAAAACGGTATTGCAATGCTTGCAAATGAGGCCTAGGGTCCGTACTTTCGCTAGTACAATCTCTCAATAATGCTAATATAATTGGATCATATAACCATCCCTCAAAGTGCGGTGAAGAATCACTCCAAAGTTCCTATCTAGCGGAGAACATAAGAATAAATTGTTTGTAGGGTACGAAACCACCTCAAAGCTATTCTTTCCGGTCAATCTATCCTAGAGTTCGTACTAAAATAACACGAAGCTATTCTTTCCGATCGATCTAACCAAGAGTTCGTACTAAAATAACACCAAAGCAAATTCAGATTCATAATATTCAATCCAACACAAAGAACTTCAAAGAGTGCCCCAAGATTTCTACCGGAGAAACAAAAACAAGAACGTGCATCAACCCCTATGCATAGATTACCCCAATGTCACCTCGGGAATCCGCGAGTTGAGTGCCAAAACAGATATCAAGTGAATCAATAGGATACCCATTGTCACCACAAGTATTCAATTGCAAGATATATATCAAGTGTTCTCAAATCCATAAAAGTATTCAATCCGATAACAACGAAATCTCAAAGGGAAAAACTCAATTCATCACAACAAGATAGAGAGGGGAAAACACCATACGATCCGACTATATTAACAAAGCCCGCGATACATCAAGACCGTGACATCTCAAGAACACGAGAGAGAGAGAGAGAGAGAGAGAGAGAGAGAGAGATTAAACACATAGCTACTAGTACAAACCCTCAGCCCCGAGGGTGGACTACTCCCTCCTCATCATGGTGGCCGCCGGGATGATGAAGATGGCCACCGGAGATGATTCCCCCCTCCGACAGGGTGCCGGAACAAGGTCTAGATTGGTTTTCAGTGGCTACAGAGCCTTGCGGCGGCGGAACTTCTGATCTAGGTTAACCCCTGATGGTTTCTCTATTTATAGGATTTTTTGGCGTTGGTTTCACGCTAAGATGGGCCTCGAGGTGAGCACAACCCGCCGGGGCAAGCTAGGCCCACCAGGCGCGCCCTCGTGGGTTTTGCCTTCCTCATGGCTCTTCTGGCCCTCCCACTAAGCTTCGGGGGTCTCTTTTGTTCCAAAAAAATCGTCAAAAAGTTTCAGCTCATTTGGAGAACTTTCATTTCTGCACAAAAACAACACCACGGTAGTTCTGCTGAAAACAGCGTCAGTCTGGGTTAGTTCCGTGCAAATCATACCAAAACCATATAAAATTGTTGTAAACATGGCATGAATACTTCATAAATTATAGATACGTTGGAGACGTATCAACATCCCCAAGCTTAATTCCTACTCGTCCCCGAGTAGGTAAATGATAAAAGAAATAATTTATGAAGTGTGAATGCTAGCAAAGTGCATAAGTTTGATCAATGATAATTTCAATCACTTTTCCGAGCATCATAACAACAACTCTTTCTCATAAAACTTATCATGATAAAGTAGCAATTGAAAATGGAATTTTTGTTGTGGAATGCTACCTATCATATTCTTCATAAACTCTTTTCTTTTGCAGCATGGACATTTGGACTTTTATATGGTTCAAAGCAATAGTCTAGTTTTTACATGAGGACTTTAATACTCAAGCATATCAACAAGCAACCATGTCTTTCAAATATGAACGCTAAAATAAGTTACCCCTAGCACATCATGCTCAATCATTGATCCATTCATAAAGCACACTCGCATATTAGCTACACTCAATGCTCAAGTACGATCATAGTGCCTCCTAGTTGGTGCTTTATAAGAGAAGATGGAGAGTCAAATTAAAAATAAAAATTGCATAGTAAAAGAAAGGCCCTTCACAGAGGGAAGTATGGATTTGTAGAGGTGCCAGAGCACAAAGCGAAAATTGAGAGATAAAAATATTTTGAGAGGCATACTTTTCCCGCCAACGAAAACGACTTAGAGCTCCCAACACTTTCCATGCTAGATATATAATAGGTGGTTCCCAAACAGAAAATAAAGTTCATTCCTTTTTCCACCATACTTTCACTTTCCATGGCTAACCGTATCCACGAGTGCCCTCCATACCAACACTTTCCAAGGAATTTATTATTTGACAACATAAAGTAAATTCATTTTTCAATTCGGGATTGGGCATCCCTAATACCTTTGCCTTACTCTCGTGCAATGACAAGTGAATAAACACCCATCGTGAGAATAACACATCTAGCATGGAAAATATTGGCCACCCCTCGCCACCTCGCGAGCGGTACGACCACACAAAAGAGAAATTTATTTTGAAAATTAGAGATGGCACATACAAATTTGGTTAGAACGGCAAAAGAATACCGCATATAGGTAGGTATAGTGGACTCATGTGGCAAAACTGGTTTAAAAGGTTTTGGATGCACAAGTAGTGATCATACTTAGTGCAAAATGAAGGCTAGAAAAATATTGAGAAGCGACCAACCAAGAAACGAATAATCTCATAAGCGAGCATTGAGCATAATTAACACCGAATAATGCACCACAAGTAGGATGTAATTTCATTGCATAACTATTGACTTTCGTGCTTGCATAGGGAATCACAAACCTTAACATTAATATTCTTACTAAAGCATAATTACTCATCAACATGACTCACATATCACATCATCATATCTCAAAACTATTACAAGGAATCAAGTTTATTTTGTCCAATGATCTTCATGAAAGTTTTTATTATATCCTTCTTGGATATCTATCACTTTGGAACTAATTTTCATGTGTTGCTTTTGATAAGCTCAAACAAATATAAGTGAAGATCATGAGCATAATATTTCTTTCTCTCAAATTAATTTAAGTGAAGCAAGAGAGAATTTATTCAAAAATACTAAAGCACACCGTGCTCAAAAAGATATACGTGAAGCACTAGAGCAATTCCATAGAAAAAAGCTTCGTTGACGGGATGTGCGTGCCGCTTACCTAGCCTCCCTGGCAACTATTTGAGGACTCTATTTTATTTAAAAACTTTCAGATCTAAGTACTTTATTAAAACAGCAAGCAAAACAAAATAAAATGACATTCCAAGGATAGCACACATCATGTGAAGAAGCAAAAACTTAGGATCAACCGATACTAACCGATAATTATTGGTGAAGAAAGGTGGGATGCCTACTTGGGCATCCCCAAGCTTAGATGCTTGAGACTTCTTGAAATATTATTTTGGGGTGCCTTGGGCATCCCCAAGCTTGAGCTTTTGTATCTCCTTAATTCCTTTTATATCATGGTTTCCCTAAATATTAAAAACTTCATCCACACAAAACTCAACAAGAACTCGTGAGATAAGTTAGTATAAACTAATGCAAAAACTTCATCAATCTCTACTGTAGAAAATCACTAAAATTATTATTAAACATTGCATACTAAATGCCTCTGCATATTTAATACTCCTATCCTCAAATAGAATCATTAAACAAGCAAACATATGCAAACAATGCAAACATAACAGCAATCTGCCAAAACAGTACAGTCTGTAAAGAATGCAAGAGTATCAATACTTCTTAAACTCCAAAGATTATGAAAATCTACCACACTGTAGAAAATTTATCAGATCTTATTTTTCAAAACGTTTCAACATTTTATCACATTCTAACTTTTCTAGGGAATTTTTGCAACAGCGGTACAGCAACATGTAGACTTGTAAAATAAGCATGGTAAAGGCTATCCTTGACATTTTTATTGAAAAGAAAGATGCAAAACATTATTATAAATAACAGCAAGCAAATCCTAACAAAATAAATTGACGCTCCAAGAAAAACACATATCATGTGACGAATGAAAACATAGCTCCAAGTGAGGTTACCGATAGTGTTGGAGACGAAAGAGGGGATGCCTTCCGGGGCATCCCCAAGCTTAGTTGCTTGGATCTTCCTTGAATATTACCTTGGGGTGCCTTGGGAATCCACAAGCTTAGGGTTTTGTCACTCCTTATTCTCCTCATACCGACATCTCACCCAAAACTTGAAAACTTCAATCACACAAAACTTAACGGAACTTCATGAGATAGGTTAGTATGATAAAGAGCAAACCATTTCACTTTGGTACTGTCAAAGACAAGATTCATAATTGTTCTCACACAATGCCTACTGTAGCATATCATTTCCACAATTTATATTGAGCAATATAAGCAATAGAAACTAGGAAACAAGCAAACTATGCATTGAAAACAGAATCTGTGAAAAACAGAACAGTTTGTAGTAATCTGTACTCCAACCATACTTCTGCTACTCCAAAAATTCTTAAAAATTAGGACTACATAGAGAATTTGTATATCTATCACCTGTAAAAAAATTAGATCAAAAGCACGTTCCAGCGAATTTTGAAATTTCCTGGAATGAGCGCAAAAGTTTCTGTTTTTGCACAGATTCAAGTCAACTATCATCCACACTATCCCAAAGGCTTTACTTGGAACTTTATTGAAACAAAAGCAATAAAACATGATTACTACAGTAGCATAATCGTGTGAGCACACAAAAACAGTAGGTAAGAGTGTTGGGTTGTCTCCCAACAAGCGCTTTTTTTGAATGCCTTTTAGCTAGGCATGATGATTTCAATGATGCTCGCATAAAAGATAAGAATTGAAACATGAAGAGAGCATCATGAAACACATGTCAAGCACATTTAATTTTAACCCACTTCCTATGCATAGGGATTTTGTGAGCAAGCAACCCATGAAAACAAGAACCAACTAGCATAGGAAGGCAAAACAAGTACAACTTCAAAACAATCAACACATAGAGAAGAAACTTGATATGATTGAGATATGTAAGGGCATAAGTTCCTCTCTCATAATAATTTTCAGAGGCATCATGAATGGATTCAACAATATAACTATCACATACAACACTCTTTTCATGATGCACAAGCATAGAAGATTTATCCTCTTTATGGCATACATGTCATCACAATAATCATCATAGATAGCAACTTTATTGTCATAGTCAATTGAAACATCTTCCAAAATAGTGGATGTATCACTAAATAAAGTTATGACCTCTCCAAATCCACTTTCATCAATATTGTAATAAGATTCAACACCCTCCAAAATAGTGGGATCACTACTTTGACACTCTTCCAAACCCACTTTTATCAATGTAATCATCATAAATAGGAGGCATGCTATCATCATAATAAATTTTCTTATCGAAAGTAGAAGGAATCAAAGGATCATATTCATTAAACAAAGCATCCCCAAGCTTAGGACAAGCATTATTTCCAGCAAATAAGTCTTCAAAGATGTCATACTCATTAAACATAGCATCCCCAAGCTTGTGGTTTCGCATATCATCACAATCATTCTTATCAATAGCATGAATGGCACCAATAGTATAGCAAACATTATTATCATATTCTTCCAAGCAAGTGCTAAAAAGATTTTCAAGATCATGAGGGATATCGTTGTCTTCCCAATCATAACCATTACAAAAAGTAGTAGGTATCACAAAATCATACTCAATATCATCATCCTCCATCAACATATTTGATTCACTTTCATGAGGCACAATGGTGATAGGAGAAACATTATTTGGGAGAGATACCTTTTTACCTTTATTCTTTATTCTTTCCTTCCTCTTCACCACATCATGTGTGGGTTTAATTAATTGTTTCAAGCTTCTTGTTGAAGATATTGATTGGATAGGAAGCACCTCCTCGTTACCTGATTCATCATAATAAACACTAGGAGGGTATTGGGAAATATTTTCCCTTTCATTAGTACTCTCTTCATATTCTATTTGTTTTCTTGTCTTTAGATAGTTGGCAATATAAGGATTCTCAATGCAATTTACCGCACAAAACATATAAATTTCTTCTAGATCAAAATCAAGAAATCTCTCAGGATTTGGAAAACCCTTAGTTATATGTTTCATTTCTTCATACCCCAAAAGAAGACTAAGCTCATTATGATGCTCAAGGGTAATCAAGTTATCACAATTTTTGGATACGATTTGATCATGAAATAATTTGCATTGGAGATTTAAATTACCACGTTCATTGCAAAGTTCACAAGGATGGCGAAAAAATTTACATCTTTCAGCACAATCATCTAGCCTCTCTTGCAACTTTCTCGTTTCTAAATATTTATGCTTCTTAAAAAATCTATCTTCCCTTTTTGGTGTGCAATTGCACTCCCAATTCACTCCGCAAAAATTGACATGCTTATAAGAAACATTTTTGTCATGACTTGTGCAATCATCATTAGCATTTTGGATATTCAAAGAATTCATACTAACAACATTGCAATCATGCTCATCATTCAAATATTTAGTGCAAAACATTTTATTGACTTCTTCTTCTAAAAATTGGGCACAATTTTCCGATCCGTCATTTTCAAGAAATATATTATAAAGATGATCAATAATATGATGCAACCTCAATTCCATTTTTTATGTAGTTTTCTTTTATAAACCAAACTAGTGTTAAAACAAGAAACTAAAAGATTCAATTGCAAGATCTCAAGATATACCTTCAAGCACTCACCTCCCCGGCAACGGTGCCAGAAAAGAGCTTGATGTCTACTACGCAACTTTATTCTTGTAGACACGCGTTGGGCCTCCAAGCGCAGAGTTTTGTAGGACAGTAGCAATTTTCTCTCAAGTGGATGACCTAAGGTTTATCAATCCGTGGGAGGCATGGGATGAAGATAGTCTCTCTCAAACAACCCTGCAACCAAATACATGAAATCTCTTGTGTCCCCAACACACCCAATACAATGGCAAATTGTATAGGTGCACTAGTTCGGCGAAGAGATGGTGATAAAAGTGTAATATTGATGGTAGAAATATATTTTTATAATCTGAATAAATAAAAACAGCAAGGTAGCAAATAGTAAACGGGCACAAAAACGGTACTGCAATGCTTGAAAATGAGGCCTAGTGTCCGTACTTTCGCTAGTGCAATCTCTCAACAATGCTAATATAATTGGATCATATAACCATCCCTCAAAGTGCGATGAAGAATCACTCCAAAGTTCCTATCTAGCGGAGAACATAAGAATAAATTGTTTGTAGGGTACTAAACCACCTCAAAGTTATTCTTTCCGATCAATCTATCCTAGAGTTCGTACTAAAATAACACGAAGCTATTATTTCCGATCGATCTAACCAAGAGTTCGTACTAAAATAACACCAAAGCAAATTCAGATTCATAATATTCAATCCAACACAAAGAACTTCAAAGAGTGCCCCAAGATTTCTACCGGAGAAACAAAGACAAGAATGTGCATCAAACCCTATGCATAGATTACTACAATGTCACCTCGGTAATCCGCGAGTTAAGTGCCAAAACATAAATCAAGTGAATCAAGACGATACCCATTGTCACCACGAGTATTCAATTGCAAGACATATATCAAGTGTTCTCAAATCCATAAAAGTATTCAATCCGATAACAACGAAATCTCAAAGGGAAAAACTCAATTCATCACAACAAGATAGAGAGGGGAAAACACCATATGATCCGACTATATTAACAAAGCCCACGATACATCATGATCATGACATCTCAAGAACACGAGAGAGAGAGAGAGAGAGAGAGAGAGAGAGAGATTAAACACATAGCTACTGGTACAAACCCTCATCCCGAGGGTGGACTACTACCTCCTCATCATGGCGGCCGCCGGGATGATGAAGATGGCCATCGGAGATGATTCCCCCCTCCGGCAGGGTTCCGGAACGGGGTCTAGATTGGTTTTCGGTGGCTACAGAGCCTTGCGGCAAGCAAGTTGCTGCTCAAGTGAAGAAACCCAAGTCTGGACCTAAGCCTGAAACTGAGTGCTTCTACTGCAAAGGGAATGGTCACTGAAAGCGGAACTGCCCCAAGTATTTGGCGGATAAGAAGGATGGCAAAGTGAAAGGTATATTTGATATACATGTTATTGATGTGTACCTTACTAATGCTCGTAGTAGCGCATGGGTATTTGATACTGGTTATGTTGCTCATATTTGCAACTCGAAATAGGGGCTACGGATTAAAAGAAGATTGGTTAAGGACGAGGTGACCATGCGCATGGGAAATGGTTCCAAAGTCGATGTGATCGCCGTCGGCACGCTACCTCTACATCTACCGCCAGGATTAGTTTTAGACCTAAATAATTGTTATTTGGTGCCAGCGTTGAGCATGAACATTATATCTGGATCTTGTTTGATGCGAGACGGTTATTCATTTAAATCAGAGAATAATGGTTGTTCTATTTATATGAGTAATATATTTTATGGTCATGCACCCTTGATGAGTGGTCTATTTTTGTTGAATCTCAATTGTAGTGATACACATATTCATAATATTGAAGCCAAAAGATGCAAGGTTAATAATGATAGTGCAACTTATTTGTGGCACTGCCGTTTAGGTCACATTGGAGTAAAGCGCATGAAGAAACTCCATGCTGATGGACTTTTGGAATCACTTGATGCTTGCGAACCATGCCTCATTGGCAAGATGACTTATTGGAAATAATACATACTGATGTATGCGGTCCGATGAGTGTTGAGGCTCGCGGCGGGTATTGTTATTTTCAGACCTTCACAGATGATTTGAGCATATGTGGGTATATCTACTTAATGAAACATAAGTCTGAAACATTTGAAAAGTTCAAAGAATTTCATAGTGAAGTGGAAAATCATCGTAACAAGAAAATAAAGTTTCTACGATCTGATCATGGAGGTGAATATTTGAGTTATGAGTTTGGTCTTCATTTGAAACAATGTGGAATAGTTTCGCAAATCACGCCATCCGAAACACCACAGCGTAATGGTGTGTCCGAACGTCGTAACCATACTTTATTAGATATGGTGCGATCTATGATGTCTCTTACTGATATACCGCTTCCTTTTTGGGGTTATGCTTTAGAGACGGCTGCATTCATGTTAAATAGGGCACCATCTAAATCCGTTGAGATGACACCATATGAACTGTGGCTTGGCAAGAAACCTAAGTTGTCGTTTCTTAAAGTTTGGGGCTGCGATGCTTATGTGAAAAAGCTTCAACCTAATAAGCTCGAACCCAAATCGGAGAAATGTGTCTTCATAGGATACCCAAAGGAGACTATTGGGTACACCTTCTATCACAGATCCAAAGGCAAGATATTCGTTGCTAAGAATGGATCCTATCTAGAGAAGGAGTTTCTCTCGAAAGAAGTGAGTGGGAGGAAAGTAGAACTTGATGAGGTAATTGTACCTTCTCCCGAATTGGAAAGTAGTTCATCACAGAAATCAGTTCCAGTGATTCCTACACCAATCAGTGAGGAAGCTAATGATGATGATCATGTAACTTCAGATCAAGTTACTGCCGAACCTCATAGGTCAACCAGAGTACGGGCCGCACCAGAGTGGTACGGTAATCCTATTCTGGAGGTCATGTTACTTGACCATGACGAACCTATGAACTATGAGGAAGCGATGATGAGCCCAGATTCCGCGAAATGGCTTGAGGCCATGAAATATGAGATGGGATCCATGTATGAGAACAAAGTGTGAACTTTGGTTGACTTTCCTGATGATTGGTAAGCCATAGATAATAGATGGATCTTCAAGAAGAAGACTGACGCTGACGGTAATGTTACTGTCTACAAAGCTCGACTTGTGGCGAAAGGTTTTCGACAAGTTCAAGGAGTTGACTACGATGAGACCATCTCACCCGTAGCGATGCTTAAGTCTGGCCGAATCATGTTAGCAATTGCCGCATTTTATGATTATGAAATTTGGCAAATGGATGTCAAAACTGCATTCCTTAATGGATAACTTAAAGAAGAGTTGTATATGATGCAACCAGAAGGTTTTGTCGATCCTAAAGGTGCTAACAAAGTGTGCAAGGTCCAGCGATCCATTTATGGACTGGTGCAAGCCTCTCGGAGTTGGAATATACGCTTTGATAGTGTGATCAAAGCATATGGTTTTATACAAACTTTTGGAGAAGCCTGTATTTATAGGAAAGTGAGTGGGAGCTCTGTAGCATTTCTAATATTATATGTGGATGAAATATTGTTGCTTGGAAATAATACAGAATTTCTGAATAGCATAAAAGGATACTTGAATAAGAATTTTTCAATGAAAGACCTCGGTGAAGCTGCTTATATATTGGGCATCAAGATCTATAGAGATAGATCAAGACGCTTAATTGGACTTTCACAAAGCACATACCTTGATAAAGTTTTGAAGAAGTTCAAAATTGATCAGTCAAATAAAGGGTTCTTGCATGTATTACAAGGTGTGAAGTTGAGTCAGACTCAATGCCCGACCACTGCAGAAGATAGAGAGAAAATGAAAGTCATTCCCTATGCCTCAGCCATAGGATCTATCATGTATGCAATGCTATGTAGCAGACCTGATGTGTGCCTTGCTATAAGTTTAGCAGGGAGGTACCAAAGTAATCCAGGATGGATCACTGGACAGCGGTCAAGAACATCCTGAAATATCTGAAAAGGACTAAGGATATGTTTCTCGTTTATGGAGGCGACAAAGAGCTTTTCGTAAATGGTTATGTCGATGCAAGCTTTGACACTGATCCGGATGACTCTAAGTCACAAACCGGATACGTATTTATATTGAATGGTGGAGCTATCAGTTGGTGCAGTTCCAAGCAAAGCGTCGTGGAGGGATCTACGTGTGAAGCAGAGTACATAGCTGCTTCGGAAGCAGCAAATGAAAGGAGTCTGGATGAAGGAGTTCATATCCGATCTAGGTGTAATACCTAGTGCATCGGGTCCAATGAAAATCTTTGTGACAATACTGGAGCAATAGCCTTGGCGAAGGAATCCAGATTTCAAAAGAGAACCAAACACATCAAGAGACACTTCAATTCCATCCGCGATCAAGTCAAGGAGGGAGACATAGAGATTTGCAAAATACATACGGATCTGAATGATGCACACCCATTGACTAAGCCTCTTCCACGAGCAAAACATGATCAACACCAAGACTCCATGGGTGTTAGAATTATTAGTATGTAATCTAGATTATTGACTCTAGTGCAAGTGGGAGACTGAAGGAAATATGCCATAGAGGCAATAATAAAGTTGTTATTTATATTTCCTTATATCATGATAAATGTTTATTATTCATGCTAGAATTGTATTAACCAGAAACTTAGTACATGTGTGAATACATAGACAAATAGAGTGTCCCTAGTATGCCTCTACATGACTAGCTCGTTAATCAAAGATGGTTAAGTTTCCTAACCATAGACATGTGTTGTCATTTGATGAACGGGATCACATCATTAGAGAATGATGTGATGGACAAGACCCATCTGTTAGCTTAGCATTATGATCGTTTAGTTTTATTGCTATTGCTTTCTTCATGACTTATACATATTCCTCTGTGATACGTCTCCAACGTATCTATAATTTTTGATTGTTGCATGCTATTATATTATCTGTTTTGGATGTTTAATGGGCTTTAATATGCTCTTTTATATTATTTTTGGGACTAACCTATTAACCGGAGGCCCAGTGCCAGTTTCTGCTTTTTTGCCTATTTTAGAGTTTTGCAGAAAAGGAATACCAAACGAAGTCCAAACGGAATGAAACCTTCGCAATGATCTTTCTTGGACCGAAAGCAAACCAGAAGACTTGGAGTTGAAGTATGGAACTCCGTGAGGCGACCACGAGGCAGGAGGGCGCACCCAGGGGGTAGGCGCGCCCCCACCCTCGTGGGCCCCACGGAGCTTCACCGACGTACTTCTTTCGCCTATATATACCCTTATACCCTAGAAACATCAGGGGGAGCCACAACCTTCTGTGCTCGTGAGATCCCATCTTGGGGCCTTTTCCGGCGATCTGCTGGAGGGGGAATCGATCACGGAGGGCATCTACATCAACACCATTGCCTCTCCGATGAAGCGTGAGTAGTTTACCACAGACCTTCGGGTCCATAGTTATTAGCGAGAAGGCTTCTTCTCTCTCTTCGATTCTCAATACAAAGTTCTCCTCGATGTTCTTGGAGATCTATTCGATGTAATACTCATTTACGGTGTGTTTGCCGAGATCCGATGAATTGTGGGTTTATGAACAAGATTATCTATGAATATTATTTGGTTCTTCTCTGAATTCTTATATGCATGATTTGATATCTTTGCAAGTCTATTCGAATTATCGGTTTAGTTTGGCCTACTAGATTTATCTTTCTTGCAATGGGAGAAGTGCTTAGCTTTGGGTTCAATCTTGCGGTGTCCTTTCCCAATGACAGTAGGGGCAGCAAGGCACGTATTGTATTGTTGCCATCGAGGATAAAAAGATGGGGTTTATATCATATTGCTTGAGTTTATCCCTCTACATCATGTCATCTTGCTTAATGTGTTACTCTGTTCTTATGAACTTAATACTCTAGATGCATGCTGGATAGCGGTCGATGTGTGGAGTAATAGTAGTAGATGCAGAATCGTTTCGGTCTACTTGACACGGACGTGATGCCTATATTCATGATCATTGCCTAGATATTCTCATAACTATGCGCTTTTCTATCAATTGCTCGGCAGTAATTTGTTCACCCACCGTAATACATGCTATCTTGAGAGAAGCCACTAGTGAAACCTATGGCCCCCGGGTCTCTTTTCTTATTATATTGCATCTCTTTTATTTACATCGCATCTCATTTACTATTTTGCAATCTTTACTTTCCAATCTATACAACAAAAATACCAAAAATATTTACTTTACTATCTTTATTAGATCTCACTTTTGCGAGTGACCGTGAAGGGATTGACAACCCCTTTATCGTGTTGGTTGCAAGGTTCTTGATTGTTTGTGCAGGTACTAGGTGACTTGAGCATTGTCTCCTACTGGATTGATACCTTGGTTCTCAAAACTGAGGGAAATACTTACGCTACTTTGCTGCATCACCCTTTCCTCTTCAAGGGAAAACCAACGCATGCTCAAGAGGTAGCAAGAAGGATTTCTGGCGCCGTTGCCGGGGAGATCTACGCCAGGTCAAGAGATATCAAGTACCCATCATAAACTCTTCTCCCTCGCAGTACATTATTTGCCATTCGCCTCTCGTTTTCCTCTCCCCCACTTCTAAAACGATTTTGGAAAAGATTTGCCTTTTCTTCGCCCTTCTTTCGTTCGATCTTTTGTTTGCTTGTGTTACTATGTGCCTTCCTTTTGCATGCATCTTCGCTTGCTAAAAGTTTATGGATCCTCATCCACTTGCTAATCTTTTTAAGAGATCCAATTATGATGAACCAATTTCTAGTGATGTGAGTGCACTAGATTATCTTTATGCGGTTTTGCTTTAAATTCGTGAATCTAAAAATTGTGATGAAGTGTTGAAAGAAGAAATTTGTAAAGTGATTCACGATAGCTCCTTGAATAAAAAACATGATTGCAATGATTCTACTATAAATTCTATTAATGTCAATTGTGCTAATAATATGCAAAACCCTAAGCTTGGGGATGCTAATTTTGCTATGTCTACTACTTGTTGCAATGATCATGATTGGGGTGATTCTTCTTATGATCTTGAAAATTTATTTAAGCCCCGTGATGAGTATGAGATTGATAATAGTGTTTGCAATAATATTGAAAGTGGGTTTGGAAGAGTGTCAACTTTAGATCCCACATATTTGGAGTATTTTCAATCTTATCAAATTTTTGATAAAAGTGGGTTTGGAGAGGTCATGACTTTAGTTAATGTTAATCCCACTATTTTGGAAGAGTGTCAACTTTGCATGCATATGGTTCATAAAGAGAATATTTTATGTGATAGCTATGTTGTTAAATTTTCTTATGATCCTAAATGTAATTATTATGAGAGAGGAAAATATGATTGTAGACATTTTCATGTTACTAAATTACCTCTCTTCATGTTGAGAATGATATCGTCTCTTTCTTCCTTGCATATGCTAGTTTTTGCTTGCCTTGAAAATTTGTTTGCTTACAAAATGCCTATGCATAGGAAGTATGTTAGACTTAGATGTGTTTGTCACGTGTTTTATGATGCTCTCTTTGCGCTTCAATTCTTGTCTTTCATGTGAGCATCATTAAAATTATCAATGCCTAGCTAAAAAGGCTTTAAAGAAAAGCGCTTGTTGGGAGGCAACCCAATTTTATTTTATTTTTTTGCTTTTTGTTCCAGTTTAGTAATAAATAATTCATCTAGCTTCTGCTTAGATGTGGTTTTATGTTTTAATTAGTGTTTGTGCCAAGTAGAACCTTTGGGAAGACTTGGGTGAAGTCTTTGCGATCTTGCTGTAAAAAACAGAAACTTTTGCGCTCACAAGATTAGCTGTAATTTTTTACTGGAGAGTGATTTTAGGTTGATTCTTTTTGCAGATGATTAATAGACAAATTCCTCACGTCCAAAAATTTATTTCAGAATTTTTGGAGTTACATAAGTATTCGAATGATACAGATTGCTACAGACTGTTCTGTTTTTGACAGAATCTGTTTTTCGTGTGTTGTTTGCTTATTTTGATGAATCTATGAGTAGTATCGGGGGGTATGAACCATATAGAAGTTTCAATACAGTAGGTTTAACACCAATATAAACAAAGAATGAGTTCATTACAGTACCTTAAAGTGGTGGTTTATTTTCTTATACTAACGGAGCTCATGAGATTTTCTGTTGAAGTTTTGTGTTGTGAAGTTTTCAAGTTTTGGGTAAAGTTTTGATGGATTTTGGAATAAGGAGTGACAAGAGCCTAAGCTTGGGGATGCCCAATGCACCCCAAGGTAAAATTCAAGGACAACCAAAAGCCTAAGCTTGGGGATGTCCCGGAAGGCATCCCCTCTTTCGTCTTCGTCTATCGGTAACTTTACTTAAGGCTATATTTTTATTCACCACATGATATGTGTTTTGTTGGAGCGTCTCGTATGATTTGAGTCTTTGCTTTTTAGTTTACCACAATCATCCTTGCTGTACATACCTTTTGGAGAGACACGCATGAATCGGAATTTATTAGAATACTCTATGTGCTTCACTTATATCTTTTGAGCTAGATAATTTTGCTCTAGTGCTTCACTTATATCTTTTTAGAGCACGGTGGTGGTTTTATTTTATAGAAATTATTGATCTCTCATGCTTCACTTATATTATTTTGAGAGTCTTTTAGAAAAGCATGGTAATTTGCTTTGGTTATGAATTTAGTCCTAATATGATGAGCATCCAAGATGGGTATAATAAAAACTTTCATATAAAGTGCATTGAATACTATGAGAAGTTTGATTCCTTATGATTGTTTTGAGATATGAAGATGGTGATATTAGAGTCATGCTAGTTGAGTAGTTGTGAATTTGAGAGATACTTGTGTTAAAGTTTGTGATTCCCGTAGCATGCACGTATGGTGAACCGTTAAGTGATGAAGTCGGAGCATGATTTATTTATTGATTGTCTTCCTTATGAGTGGCGGTCGGGGACGAGCGATGGTCTTTTCCTACCAATCTATCCCTCTAGGAGCATGCGCGTAGTACTTCGTTTCGATAACTAATAAATTTTTGCAATAAGTATGTGAGTTCTTTATGACTAATGTTGAGTCCATGGATTATACGCACTCTCACCCTTCCACCATTGCCAGCCTCTCTAATACCGCGCAACTTTCACTGGTATCATACACCCACCATATGCCTTCCTCAAAACAGCCACCATACCTACCTATTATGGCATTTTCATAGCCATTCCGAGATATATTTCCATGCAACTTTCCACCGTTCCGTTTATTATGACACGCTTCATCATTGTCATATTGCTTTGCATGATCATGTAGTTGACATCGTATTTGTGGCAAAGCCACCATTCATAATTTTTCATACATGTCACTCTTGATTGATTGCACATCCCGGTACACTGCCGGAGGCATTCACATAGAGTCATATTTTGTTCTAAGTATTGAGTTGTAACTCTTCTTGAGTTGTAAGTAAATAAAAGTGTGATGATCTTCATTATTAGAGCATTGTCCCAGTGAGGAAAGGATGACGGAGACTATGATTCCCCCACAAGTCGGGATGGGACTCCGGACAAAAAAAAGAGGCCATAAAAAAGAGAAAGGGCCAAATAAAAAATGAGAGAAAAAGAGAGAAGGGACAATGCTACTATCCTTTTTCCACACTTGTGCTTCAAAGTAGCACCATGATCTTCATGATAGAGAGTCTCCTATGTTGTCACTTTCATATACTAGTGGGAAATTTTCATTATAGAACTTGGCTTGTATATTCCAATGATGGGCTTCCTCAAATTGCCCTAGGTCTTCGTGAGCAAGCGTTGGATGCACACCCACTTAGTTTCTTTTGTTGAGATTTCATACACTTATAGCTCTAGTGCATCCGTTGCATGGCAATCCCTACTCACTCACATTGATATCTATTGATGAGCATCTCCATGGCCCATTGATACGCCTAGTTGATGTGAGACTATCTTCTCCTTTTTTGTCTTCTCCACAACCACCATTCTATTCCACCTATAGTGCTATGTCCATGGCTCACGCTCATGTATTGCGTGAAGATTGAAAAAGTTTGAGAACATCAAAAGTATGAAACAATTGCTTGGCTTGTCATCGGGGTTGTGCATGATTTAAATATTTTGTGTGATGAAGATAGAGCATAGCCAGACTATATGATTTTGTAGGGATAACTTTCTTTGGTCATGTTATTTTGAGAAGACATGATTGCTTTATTAGTATGCTTGAAGTATTATTATTTTTATGTCAATATTAAACTTTTGTTTTGAATCTTATGGATCTGAACATTCATGCCACAATAAAGAGAATTACGTTGATAATTATGATAGGTAGCATTCCACATCAAAAATTCTGTTTTTATCATTTACCTACTCGAGGACGAGCAGGAATTAAGCTTGGGGATACTTGATACGTCTCCAATGTATCTATAATTTTTTATTGTTCCATGCTATTATATTATCTGTTTTGGATGTTTAATGGGCTTTAATATGCTCTTTTATATTATTTTTGGGACTAACCTATTAACCGGAGGCCCAGTGCCAGTTTCTATTTTTTTTGCCCATTTTAGAGTTTTGCAGAAAAGGAATACCAAACGGAGTCCAAACGGAATGAAACCTTCGTGATGATCTTTCTTGGACCGAAAGCAAACCAGAAGACTTGGAGTTGAAGTCTGGAACTCTGCGAGGCGGCCACGAGGCAGGAGGGCGCACCCCCCACCCTTGTGGGCCCCACGAAGCTCCACCGACGTACTTCTTTCACCTATATATACCCTTATACCCTAGAAACATCAGGGGGAGTCACGAAACCACTTTTCCACTGCCGCAACCTTCTGTACCCGTGAGATCCCATCTTGGGGCCTTTTCCGGCGATCTGCCAGAGGGGGAATCGGTCACGGAGGGTATCTACATCAACACCATTGCCTCTCCGATGAAGCGTGAGTAGTTTACCACAAACCTTCGGGTCCATAGTTATTAGCTAGATGGCTTCTTCTCTCTCTTTGATTCTCAATACAAAGTTCTCCTCGATGTTCTTGGAGATCTATTCGATGTAATACCCTTTTACGGTGTGTTTGCCGGGATCCGATGAATTGTGGGTTTTTGAACAAGATTATCTATGAATATTATTTGGTTCTTCTCTGAATTCTTATATGCATGATTTGATATCTTTGCAAGTCTCTTCGAAATATCGGTTTAGTTTGGCCTACTATATTGATCATTCTTGCAATGGGAGAAGTGCTTAGCTTTGGGTTCAATCTTGCGGTGTCCTTTCCCAGTGACAGTAGGGGCAGCAAGGCATGTATTGTATTGTTGCCATTGAGGATAAAAAGATGGGGTTTATATCATATTGCTTGAGTTTATCCCTCTACATCATGTCATCTTGCTTAATGCGTTACTCTGTTCTTATGAACTTAATACTCTAGATGCATGCTGGATAGCGGTCGATGTGTGGAGTAATAGTAGTAGATGCAGAATCGTTTCAGTCTACTTGACACGGACGTGATGCCTATATTCATGATCATTGCCTAGATATTCTCATAACTATGTGCTTTTCTATCAATTGCTCGGCAGTAATTTGTTCACCCACCATAATACATGCTATCTTGAGAGAAGCCACTAGTGAAACCTATGGCCCCCGGGTCTCTTTTCTTATTATATTGCATCTCTTTTATTTACATCGCATCTCGTTTACTATTTTGCAATCTTTACTTTCCAATCTATTCAACAAAAATACCAAAAATATTTACTTTACTATCTTTATTAGATCTCACTTTTGCGAGTGACCGTGAAGGGATTGACAACACCTTTATCGCGTTGGTTGCAAGGTTCTTGATTGTTGTGCAGGTACTAGGTGACTTGAGCATTGTCTCCTACTGGATTGATACCTTGGTTCTCAAAACTGAGGGAAATACTTACGCTACTTTGCTGCATCACCCTTTCCTCTTCAAGGGAAAACCAACGCATGCTCAAGAGGTAGCACTCTGACTATGAGATTATGCAACTCCCGAATACCGGAGGAACACCTTGTGTGCTATCAAACGTCACAACATAACTAGGTGATTATAAAGATGCTCTACAGGTGTCTCCGATGGTGTTTGTTGAGTTGGCATAGATCGAGATTAGGATTTGTCACTCCGAGTATCGGGGGGTATCTCTGGGCCCTCTCGGTAATGCACATCACTATAAGCCTTGCAAGCAATGTAACTAATGAGTTAGTTACGGGATGACGCATTACGGAACGAGTAAAGAGACTTGCTGGTAACGAGATTGAACTAGGTATGATGATACCGACGATCGAATCTCGGGCAAGTAACATACCGATGACAAAGGGAATGACGTATGTTGTTATGCGGCTTGACCGACAAAGATCTTCGTAGAATATGTAGGAGCCAATATGAGCATCCAGGTTCCGCTATTGGTTATTGACCGGAGATATGTCTCGGTCATGTCTACATAGTTCTCGAACCAGTAGGGTCCGCGCGCTTAACGTTCGATGACGATTTGTATTATGAGTTATGTGTTTTGGTGACCAAAGTTTGTTCGGAGTCCCGGATGAAATCACGGACATAACGAGGAGTCTCGAAATGGTCGAGAGGTAAAGATTGATATATTGGAAGGTTATATACTGACACCAGAATGGTTCCGAACAAGATCGGGGATTTTTTGGAGTACCGGGAGGTTACCGGAACCCCCCGGGAAAGTTAATGGGCCTATTGGGCCATAGTGGAGAGAGGGAGGCTGCCACAGGAGGTGGCGCTCCCCCCCCCCCCAAGCCCAATCCAAATTGGACAAGGGGTTGGGGGGCGCGGCCCCCCTTTCCTTCTCCCTCTCCCTCCTTTCCCCTTTCCCCTCTCCGTTAGATGGAAGGAGGGGGTGAATCCTACTAGGAACGGAGTCCTAGTAGGACTCCCCCCTCTTGGCGCCACCCCCTGGGCCGGCCTCCTCCTCCCCCCCCTCCTTTATATACCTGGGCAGGGAGGCACCCCAAAGACACAACAGTTGTTTCTGAGCCGTGTGTGGTGCCCCCCTCCACAGTTTACCACCTCGGTCATATTGTCGTAGTGCTTAGACGAAGCCCTGCGCAGATCGCATCACCAACACCGTCGCCACGCCGTCGTGATGACGGAACTCTCCCTCGACCCTCTACTGGATCAAGAGCTCGAGGGATGTCATCGTGCTGAATGTGTGCTGAACATGGAGGTGCCGTACGTTCGGAACTTGGATCGGTTGGATCGTGAAGACGTTCGACTATATCAACCGTGTTAACTAAACGCTTCCGCTTTCGGTCTACGAGGGTACGTGGACACACTCTCCCCTCTCGTTGCTATGCATCTCCTAGATAGATCTTGCGTGATCGTAGGAAATTTTTTGAATTACTACGTTCCCCAACAATTTTTATTTTAGTGTGGCATATATTTGGTTCATCTTTTCTTCTTTTGAGGAGAAGCACATTACAATGACGATCAATATACTTTTTGCCATACTTCAGCTGAATGTTCTAAGCATGAGAGAAACTATAAATGATGATCTCACAGTGTACCAGTATTACAAAATCTAACATAGCATATGTCAATGATGAAATATGATAATTGGTGCCAAATAATATGAAGCTAGCTATATGATCATATAAAGCATATGACAACAAAGAACATGTCTCTAGTCATGTAACATATGCGAAATGATGATGATTGCAGTGCATGGAAATATGCCCAGAATGACTATGGAAAAGCCATGATATGTATGTATGGTGAACATTTATAGTAAGATATTTGGGTTAAGATCTCTGTTGGGCGGACTAGATAAGTATGCACCATGCATCAATGGAAGAGTGGCCAATGCTGAGTGTCGAAGCGGCTATCAACATTGAAGAGTCAAATATGCCCGTAGATGTCGGCCGGGTGAGTAGAGGACTAGCAGTTTTTTCAACTTTTCTTGGTTGATTTTGGAGGGATTGAAAAATTATGTGTCCTCTATAAGTTCATCTAAATGATACACCATGCATGATGATCTAACACAAGAAAGCAAGCTACACAAGGGACAACTACCAAACAACTAAATGAAATAACAACAAATGTTGCAAATGAATATATGTAAACCAGAGTTCACACTGGGGGCGTTCTAATCTCGAGGTGGAGCACTATGAATGCCCTCATGACAATGGATGTCTCACCTAGGTATTTGAGAGCCTCTGTCAATGAATGTACGAGCTCCCTTCACTAGCGGTAGTTCCTCACGCAAACTCCAAACTATCACAAACTTTCCCAGAGCACAAGTCCACAACTCAAAAGCTCCTTGGTGACACAGTTGTCTAGAGTTCCCCACAAACCCAAGATTAAAAATATGCACAAGGGGACTAGCGAGGAATGTATCTCAACGTTTGGTTTGGTGAAATTGTAGATCCGATTCTCCTCTAGCATTGCCTAAATTTGTGGAAAGGCTGAAGAATTGGGTAGGTTGATCTAAAGCTTTCAAGTTTTAAACATTGATTAGGAAAGATGTAGAGTCGTCACCTTCCTCGTGGGGAAGAAGGCAGGCTTACATAGGCCCCGCTAAAATATAACAGTTACAATCACGTGCTACACTGCCTGAGCTTTCGGTATGGCTCCGAGTGCCATTTGGGCGAGATCAAAACCTCTCTCGCCTCATTGGGAGGAGGCCCAGACTTTGGCCGGAGGCATTTAAGTTTTTTGAAGGCGAACTCTACTTGGGTCGGCCAAGTATTGATTGTTTCTTCTTTACCATTTTTCATTTTCTTTTTATACCTTTCATTTTATTATTATTTGTTACTATATTCTTTTTCATTTAGTTCTTTATTTTTTTAATTTTTATTTTATCACGTTAATTTTCCTATTTGCTACTGTCATTTTATTTTGTATTTTGCACATAAATTTTTTTCTTTAGTATGTAGAGTTTTAAGTCCATGAACATTTAATAAGTACATGGAGCATTTCCATTTTGGAGAGATGGTAATGTTTTATACATAGAAAATTTTTTGTTCCAAAATACAAAACATCTCTTTGACAGATACAAACATTTATTTAGATTGCCTTGAAGATTTTTCTTTGACATGTTTGAATACCTACAACGAAAATTGAAGAATATTTTTAAAGCACTTTTTTGGTGGTTTGTAAAAACATTTTTTTATTAGTCGCATCATCGTTTTAGTTAGTATAGATGAACAAATCCCTAAGTTATGTGAACAAAATTTAAAACTAGATCAAATACATTTTCAACCTGTTTCTCTATACAGTTTTAATAAAATTAAAATTATTTCAAACACCATTTTTGAGTGTTAAAAGCATAAAGAAATATATTTTACAAATATTACTGAACATATTTTGTCAACAGTTCGGGCCATTATCCGGCTCATTTTGAATCCAAATAGGTGTACGCGAAGCTCCAAGGGGCCATGGGGGTATCTTTTTTAGCGTAACACAGTGCTTGGATTTGTCAGTACAAAGTGCACCCTCACCTATTCTGGGTCGGACCAAGTTTTGCTTTTGTCCTTTTAATTTTCTTTTCTACTACGTTTTTATATGTTTCTTTTTTTTCAAGTTTCCTTCTTTAGTTCTTTTTCCAGTTTTTATAAATTTTCCCTTTTGGACTCGAATGTTTTCAAAGTGTATGAGCATATATTCAGACACGCATGAACATGTTTACAAAAATGCATGAACTTTTTTATATTCATGTTGTATGCATGAATATTTTAAAAACACAAGATGAATAGTTAAATTTATATTTTATATACATGAACAATTATATCAAGCACACTTTTTTCTTTTTGTAGTATATGTTTTTTTTGCGAAATTGCAGTAGATGTTTATACTTATTTTCTGTAATATATTTTCCAAAAAATATGTTAAATGAAATATAATTTATTAAAAATATAAAATATAAAACTAAATGGCTGGTATCATGTCCAGCCCTTATAGTGGGTAGTTAAGGCAATTTAGCGATGAGCCTCCATAAGTCATAAATCCTATTCATCGCTCCTTACTTTGTATTGTCGTTATATTGCACAAGGATGGCTATACATGGCCAACCAATGTTCGTGCTTTCCTTCATTATTATTATTTCTCGTTTTTCGTTTCTCATTTTTCTCTCCATTTTGTTCTGCTTCCTTTAAAAATAACCATTTTTGTTATTTTCTATCTTTACTTAGTATGTGTATATTTGTTTTAGAAACATACTTGTTAAAGTATATGAACATATAATTGTGCATGAGTATTTTTTTCCTAAATACGTAAATATATTTTGCAATATATTATTTCTGTGTTTTAACACAAATACATTTCACTTATAAATGGGAACATTTATTAAGCATGGGACTGACCTTTTTGGGGAATATATGAACATTTTAATTTTTTGCAGCATAGATATTATTATTTTGGATTTGATATTAATAATTTAATTTAAAAATATATTGAATTAATCATAATCAGAATAAAAATAAAGAAATAAAAATTGTGAAAATACTGAGCGTGCGACATTTTGTCGGACATCTCTGTAATGTTTTTGCAATTCTGTAGTAAGCTGGAGTATCATATTCGTTTTGGGCATTGTTTGTTTCGCTTGTCTTTGCTCAGATGGCGATGCCTGCTGGCTGCTGGGAGGCAAAGCCGATGGAGGGAGGTCGAGCACCACCGTCCACCGGCCTTGCGGATTCGGGTGATTACTTCACCAGTTATTAGCTGGAATCGCACAGGAAACATTCGTACTATGAGGCGCCCTCAAAGACAAAGCATTCGTGTGTGTGTGTGCGTTGTCAAAAGGACGGTCTTCATATTTATTATGGAGTGCACTTCAAAATATCATAGTAGTTTGGAGAGGCAACACTCAAACTCAGAGTCTCTATATGTGTCACCTTCATAATTGTGGGATCCACTCGCCAATGGAACGTCTATCTTTCTCCAACCTCCCCGTAATCGCACGTGAGATGGCGAGCCACCCGAAGTTTCCATGCCATCACACGTACCTGTCAAATGAAAGGCGCTTCAAGAGGCAGCCCCGAGACGCCAAATATGATGATTTTTGACGGTTCAGACGGCTTTGCTAAAATAGCTCGTGCGTGCGTGCGCGTGTGTAACTAAGGGCATTATCTCGTTTCAAAAAAAAAAAACTAAGGGCATTACTGGATGGCGCCATCAACACACCACGCTAAGCTACGGCTTGCCACAAGTGTGACGCACAAATTGTCCGCCACACTTTTAGCCCAGAAAAGTGTAGAATGGTATTATTATATTTTGATTTGGTGAGTTAAGGTGTAGCAACATGCAAACGATTCTGCGAAAGATTTGGCACACCATGTATAAGGCTCGGCAACCTGAGCTATGATCCCTAGAGCGGTGGCGAGGGGCGGGAGATGGCGGGATCTGACCTCTCGTGTCTAGCAGCTATGACGGTGAGGCTTGCAGCGCTGAGACGGAGGTGGGGGTCTTCCTTGCGGGGACCTGAACATGATGGCGGCAGCTAGTCTTGGCCGGTGGTTCCGCGTTCGGCGGCATCAGTGACTGGCAGGTGGCAGAGGTGGGGATGGCCCCCTGTAGTGGCAGATTGAGTCTTGGCTTCACAACGTGCTTAGCGATCGATGACAACACATCGGTGGAGGCTTGGTGGTTAGCCAGGTCTGGGCGGTGGAGTGCGTACCAACAGGAGAGAGCCATACCTCATTGCCTCTGGTCCATGACCGAAGCCGGCAACAACGACATCTACAGATGGTGTCCTTCATGAAGGCGTTGTTGTGTTTGTGCGCCTCTCCTCCCATGTGCGCTCCAAGGGAAACCTCAGATCCAGACTCCTAGATCAAAAGATGGCGATGTCTCTTGTGTCGTCATTCCCCTCCTTGGAGACTTCTTGTTGAAGCTGACAAGCTGAAGAGACCAATGGATGGCGGTTTGTTCGTGTTTGTGACGTTGTGATGATGTGTGGCGACGACAAGGCTTGTGAATGGTGCTAGGTCGCGAGTTATCCTTTTGAAGCAGTTGTTTTAGTGTGTCTATGTTGTTTCTCACCATGATGCGATGAATTCCAAGTTTTGGGATGGTGTCACTGCAACAACAATGACTAGCGAAGGGTGGTTTGGATGGCGACCCTCATCGGTTGGTGCATTGGATGAGGTCAGTGCAAGGATTGCATTTTTCTCCTGTGAGGCTCATCGGCAAAATCGGAGATGCCTGGTCCTTGACGCTTTTGGGCGTCTGTTTAGCATAGGACGACATGATCCTCATGTGTCGTTTGTTTGGAGGGGTCTTGGATGAAGTTAGAGACGCTTGCTCGGGAAGAAGTGATGAAGATGACACTGTGGGCAACCTCAACAGCGTCCTCTCCACATCAGTGTGTGTTTGTGTGTGTTTGCGTCTTGTGGGTAGGCAGGTCGGCTGGGTGCCCTTTCTTCCGTGTATGCTGCAATGGCTTTCACCGGGTTTTCTGCAAATTAACCAGGCAACTCTCTTCTACTTTTTAATGAATCGAAATCCTAAAGGGATACAACTTAAAATAAAGTCTTAAAAGTTGTACCATTGTGCCAAGGATGTTCTTATATAGTATCTATCGTCTTTTGACAAGTCGTACATGATGGAAGGGAGCTGTTTTCAGCACCGAATGCCGTTACCTGATCGCCGATAAGGACGTCGGAACCATTGCCCATTGGTTCCCATAGCTACGCCACTCGACAGTGTCTTCTAGGTGGACCGGCACGTCATGTAAATGTCCCGTGATGCCCACCGCAACATCTCATTACCTAGTCGCAGCCCTTTCCATGCATAAATGGAGCCTAGCTACACCACACCTAACTGTACCACGAGTATCATGAAAGCTAGAAAGGGTATTTCCCGGAGAGAAGAAAGATCAAAGGGGTATCTAAACTTTGATAAAAACAGCAAGTGCCGGGGAGAATAATTCCACTTTGGGAATCCCAGCACGCCTGGCCTTGCACTGCCAGCTTCTCAAGGTGGATAGCATGATCTGATCTCCGGCATGCATGCGCCGCTTTTGGCCGCTCAGGTGGTCCGGGAGCCAGGAGAGAACAAGAATGCCCGATTCGGCGCTCTACTATATTCACATATGGGTTCTCTCCTTTCTCCGGAGAGAGGAGCAAGTTTGAAGTAGGCATGTATCGAGTACTTACATGTCAAGAAAAAAGTATGTATCGAGTGGGCATGCATCAGATACACACACACTTTGCGGTAGGTGTTTTTGGCAGGGCACCCTGCGGGGACAGGGCATCTCGTAGGCAGGAGATGAAGAGAACGCCATGGAAACAGCAAAGGAATACTACTAATCAAAGTGCGTGCACACCGCTTTAATAATTCCACCAAATACGACTTGTCAAAACATCTCCATCTTCAGGTTTCTGGATGGTTGTAGCTGCACAAAAAGTGTGGGAAATACTTGTCCTTAAAATGGTTATACTTAGACTATAACCATTTTGAGGATAAGTATTTCTGGACGGAGGGAGTATTCAACATCATGCCGCCCTGTTGGCTGTTGCTATATATTTTCCACAACTGGTGGTCCAGCTACTTTTTGTTGGTAAATAGACCCTGGCTTGCCAGCGCGTGGCTCACTTACATAAACGTTGGTATACACGGTGCTGTGGTTCACGTTGCTTCTCCTACGTTACACACACCATGGCATGGATGACCCGATCTTTTTCACGCAGAAAAAGAGTCGCCGGTCCAGTGGAGCCGGCCCCATGCATTTCCAGTAGCAGCTTATTTAGTTTTTTTTTTTTTTTTGAGAAAGAACAGCAGCTTATGATGCAAACCGGTATAAATATCGCGGGCCTACCTACACCGTCCATCGAAGGGCCTTCCCGGGCCATAGTAGGCAGCCGCATTGGATGCGCGACCGCAGGCCCTCGGCAGCAACGGTGACTTCATGAATGGTAGCCGGGTCACGGGTGGGCCATGGCTTGACGTTGCCAACAGGAATTTTTGGCAAGTCATGGTGTTTAGTGGATATATATTTTCCTCCCACCCCTAAAAAATATATTACTCTCCCTCTTTGGTTACCATGAGTGGCATGCATGACATCCACAATGCTTCTTGCTATGGGTACATGGGCTTGGACCACTTCTCTTTCTTTTTTATGCAAAAGGATTTTTAGATGGCTATATTGTTTCCTTGATGGTATATATATTCAACAAAATAATTTTATCGATCAAGTAGTATGTGGTATGATTCAGACAGCCGTGTAAGTAAAGATATGGACATTTGATTTTCTAATTCGCAATGAATTAACTACACGAAATATAAAAGCTGCCATCATGTTAAGTGTTTTCTATACGACACATGGTCCATGGAGGAGAAGGTCTCACATGGCTTGTCTCTGCTATGAGCATTGCACTCATGAAAAAAAACACATTGTAAAACCCATTACGCTATTATGCTTTCACTCGCATCAACTTGTGTTGTTATAAATTTACCTATTACTTCTTCAAACACAAAGTCATTGCTTTTATGACAGTCCTCGTAAACAAAAAGTACACTAAGAACCAAAATATCTTCACGCCACTACATTGTCACTCGCATCAACTTGCATAGTTATCAATTTACATGTCACTTTATTCTCGAGGAAACCAAAATTCTATAGCAACCAAATCATATATCGTCATGATAATGTCTGTCTATCACCGTTTAATCTATAGGCCTTCTCGAACAACTATGGCATTTCTATATACCCAAGAATTGGTCCCCTCCTTTGGGCTAAACTATAAAACCATTGCGCTCTTCTTCATAAAAAAGATAACTCATACATAACTACGTAAAAAGTAAACTGAGCAGTAAAAGTCTTCCACGCCACTATGTTGTCACCAGCATCAACTTGCACAGTTAGAAATTCACACATTACTTTCTCTCGAGCAAACCAACATCATGTTGGAACAACCATACATGGTCATGATAATGTTTGTCGCTATCACGGTTTAACCAGTCCTCACGAATGACAATGATGTAGCATATGCCCATAACCTAGAACTAGGAAACACATCGGTTCCCTCCATGGGTTAAACTATAAAACCACTCCCTTCTCCCCCATACAAAAAACCCAGCTCATGCGCATTGCAAACTTGGAATTTGCTGGGGAAAGCCAAACCATTTGCATTTTTCTATTGCCAATGTTCTCTCCCACTTGGGCAGCATAATGCAATAGTGCAAATGGGGCACCAGATGCAGACACACGGAGGCGCACAATAAAATAAGAGCTGAGGGTGCTCCTTGGAACAATGGATAAAAGGGGGAGCCCAAGTGGAGTGACGCGGTCGAGGAGGGGCGTGCGGGGGGCAGAGACAGAGAGGGAGCGCAAAGGGACGGCGGAGGCAAGCTAGCTTCCCGGGGGCGGACGCACCGAGAGAGGGCGGCGGGAGGGAGGAGGCGCGTGGGAGCCATGCTTCTCCCCTCTTCTTCGTCTTCCTCCTACGATCCCAAAGGTTTTCCCATCTACCTCTAAGGTCTTTTCGATCGTTCCGCCCTCCCGCGTCGTCCTGCTAGATGATTTCGTGGTCGCAGAACGTGAATCTTTCTTCGGCGGTTCTTGGCTGGGAGAATCTTGCATGATATTTATGTGGATTTGGTTTGCATGTCAGTCGGTGGGCATGGATGCAGTTGGGCTTGAGGATCTCCCACTCCCAAACAGTTGTTTTTTTCGAAAAAGACTCCCAAACAGCTGCTCTGTTAATTTCATAATTTGATGGTGTGTGGATTTGGGCTGGGAGCTGTTCTTGACTTTTCGCCTTGAGCAGCTCCTTGTCTACATGCATGTTCTTGGGAATTGGGATGCCATCATCGCCATTAATTATGGCTTGGCCGGCTAATAATTGACCCCCTGCCTTTTGTTTACTACTAGAGGTAGCATAAACAGTTAACAACCTTGCCCCATACCTACGCCCTGCGCTGGTTCCTCTGTTTGTGTTAATTTAGCCTTGTCATTTCACTAACCATAGTATAACTAGAAGAAATTGCATGCTAGCTGTTCCTGATGACACTTGGTGAGAGCTGAAAAAGACATGAACAGACAGCATTGTGATGTCGTTCTCGACCTTCAGTTGGTTAGCATCAGAAATATCAAGCTAGTAAATAATTTGGTTGATAACTCGATTTATCTGGTCTGGATGTGTAGGATCATTACTGTTGATTCATTTCGTTATCTGGCATTCTGCAATAATGCAGCGTCCCATTCTTTCATCAGGTGACTCCTTTGGGAAATCGGTTGACGATCATATGAGGTCAACTTTGACTTTTGGTGATAAGCATTCTGTATTTGCAAGTCAAAACACTGACTATGGCCACCCAATGGTAAGCTCTGCCTCTCATGACGAACTGAACTTCGTTTAGGAAACACCAAAAGAGATTCAGTCATGTTCTTTGATTCCGCGGTGTGTGACTGATAACATATTTCCACATATCATCCAGGCTTGCATTTCATACCCATTCAATGATTCTGGTTCTGTTTGGGCGGCCTATGGGTCACGGGCTATGGTATGTCTTTCAAACATGTTTTTGCACGCTATCAAGTTGTCGACTCCGGTTATATTTTAATTCACCGCTGAGGGAGCTTATAAGCCTATAACATTTTAATCAGCGCATATAGTAATCTGAAGACATGCTGAGTGGAATCCCTTATCATCCTTTCAACAGTCCATCTTGCAATGATATCATGCATGTAGAAGGTTAAAATGGGTTAGTAGTTTGCATTTTTCCATATAAATATTTTTCAAGTGAGACGGCCTGGTTTAATCTAACATAAACATGTGTGAGTTATAATCTGTTCATCTAACATAACATTTGGGGACCAACCTCTCCCCCGGTGATTCCTAGCAAAAATCATCTTAACTCAAGCATGAATGGGTGTTAAACATAATCCACGCATACTAAAAATCACCAGTATACTGTAAACTCTAATGGCAGGTTTTATTTGTAAGCAAGATACTAATGAGAATGCACATTTTTTTTCCATTTACATTAACTTGTATTTTTCCCTTGATAAAACTGCTGTTTTATGGTTATGAGCAATTACAGTTGGTTCGAAAAATGTGCTGGTGGGTCTGATTCTTGAATTCTCTATTGATCACTATTTTCTACTAGGCCGTGATGAGAATATCGTGTTATGGTCTAGATATCATTAGTTTGCATGAACCAGATTTCAATTTCTTTCTCATCCGCATACCCACTAGTTTTATAAACCCAGTCCTCCGTTGCCTTAGGCTGTTCTTCCTTATGCGTTAAACAATGTCATGTGCTTCTGATTTGTGTGAACTCTCGTGGCTTTGTAAAGGCTCTGTGCATCTAGTTATGTAGAGGCCGGATGCATGTGGTACCAGCTTGTAGGTAATTCCTAGGTTTTCAGAGCAGTGGTAATTGCTCTGGAAGACCGGTTGGTGCTTCCTGGGCCAAACCTTGCTTTCGTAATCACATATTTATGGCTCCACCAGTAGTGTAGTGTACCTGCAACTCCCTGAGACGCATGTGGTGTCCTGTTAGTCACTAGTTATAGTTAGAGAAAGTGAATAAGTGACCCGTCCTGCCCCTGTATAGTGATCAGCCAGATCTGCATATATTGCTGCTGCGGTTCTGTTATTGCAATCATGTACAGCCTGAGTACCAATAGTATTGTGCAGTGCTACCTTGTCATATGGTACGGAAGATGCCTTTAACCATTCTCCTAGGTTGGTTGGTACTATATCAGCACCTAGACAGGCAAAGATAGGCAAGGCCATATGTAAATCATAATTATTGACACTACATGAGGCATTCCTATGTACATTTTTCAATTTTTCATGGATCTTGACTGACCAGTTGTACATGGAACAGTTCCAGCCCCTCATGGCGGGAGGAGGGGCATCTGCGACGGCAAGAGTTCCATTGCCTGTCGAATTAGCAGCGGATGAGCCCATATTTGTCAATCCCAAACAATATAATGGGATTCTCCGGCGAAGGCAGCTGCGCGCCAAGTTAGAGGCCCAGAATAAACTCACAAAAAACAGAAAGGTTCTTGCCGCTTGTCCTTTGTTTACTTTACCGTTGTTAATTACTTCCTCCGTCCCATAATATAAGAGTGTTTTTAACATTACTCTAGTGTAAAAAACACTTATATTTCTTGCCTCTCGCAACTTAAGAAGCTCATATAGTGCCTAGAGAGAAGGTGGGTGCAGCCACTAGTTTCCCATAGTGCCTATGGTTATGTGAAATGAAAACTTTTTGTATTTCTATGAAAATAACATAACATTTGTATCGCTGCTCGTTTCTGGTTGGCCTGACTTTGAACGCAATCTCCATCTGCAGCCCTACCTCCACGAGTCTCGCCATCTTCACGCAATGAAGCGGGCAAGAGGTTCCGGGGGACGTTTCCTCAATTCCAAACAGCTGAAGCAGCAGCAGCAGCAGTCTGGCAGTGCATGCACGAAGGCCATTGCGGATGGCGCGAATTCCTTGGGTTCAACCCATCTACGGCTAGGCAGCGGCGCAGCCGGAGACCGAAGCAACTCGGCGTCCAAGGCGATGTCCTCCCAAGAGAACAGCAAGAGAGTCGCCGCCCCGGCTCCCGCCTTCACCATGATTCAAGCGGCGCGCAAAGACGACGACTTCTTCCACCATCACGGCCACCATCTCAGCTTCTCCGGCCACTTCGGCCAGTCGAGCGACCGGTATACGTAATAAGGGGTCCTCTGTGCCCCGGTGTGGTCTGGCAACTCATCCTTGGCTTTATTTCTGGCGTGTTAGGGTTTCAGAGATAGTGTATCTCATAGTACTACTGTTGTACTGCTTTGCAGCCCACATAGTTCTCTGCTTGATGTTCGGCATGCAAATGTTGGTGTACTGGTGCGTTGGGACAAAAGTTTGATGTGTTTACATGACAATTGGTCGCGGAACTCATCTTGTGTTCTGCTCGACTCTAATGTGTGTGCTCACATGTGAATTCCGTAAATGCTGTGTAATCATAAAATTTCAGCAGTTGTATATACGGTGAATGTGATGTGCCACGACGCCTCTTCACACAGCTGCCTCCGGTCCGCGCCTCCCTACGGCCATGGGGACGCGGTGGATCCCGGCCCTTCCTGGCGGGAGGGCTTTGTTTTAGATGTTTCAGATGGGTCTGGGTTTGTACACTATGACATTAATTACTATTGGTACCATTCCCATATTTACTTGTGCTTCAGTTGCTATATTATTTACTTCTACATTTGTACAAAGTGCAAATTTTATATTAAGTCTATGCAATAATTGACACCCTACCAATTAAAAGGTATTAATATTATGCATGAAAAGACTTGGTCATATATTAAAAGGTACTAATATTACTGGCGGGAGGGCTTTGTTTTAAATAAAGGGAATGACAAAGGGGGCACATAACCGTGTAATCACTAACTGATCTACGTAGTTTGATCTTTTATGCTGGAGATAAAGGGGGCACATAGCACGAGAAATTGGGCGGGACAGTTTTTGGAACCGAGATATCAGGTTTGTATCCTGCCTAGGAAGGCTAGACGGCGGCGGCTCTCTGAAAATTGAATAAAGTTCTCCCGGCTAGCCCCCGTCTCGATGTTGCATTTAGCATCATGAGTGAACGTGTGGAGGTTGTCTCCGGTAGATCTGTCTTTAGCGGATTTGCTCGGATTTGGTCGTCGATCATCTACGTTTATGTGTTTTCATCGACGGCGGTTGTTGTTCTGGTACGCTGGTTCTATGGGGCCTTAACACTACGACTTCCTGACTGTCTACTACAACAAGTTTTGTCCGGTTCCAGCGAGGGAGGGGCGATGATGACGGCGCGCCTTCGGCTCGCTTCAGTGTTTGTAGTTGTTGCTAGGTGGTCTACGATTCTGGATGTACATTTTATTATTTATGGTGTTCGTTATGCTGTCATAATTGAAGATGGATAGATCGAATTTTTAAAAAATATATATAAATACGGTAAATGTACGTACTGACGAGTAAAATTGCTGCAAGCTGCAAGCCATGATGGGTACACCGACTAGTTCTAGTTTGTAGTTTAGTAAGTTACTAGAAGGGTTGTGCGTGCTTTACTGTGTTGTTTCCTTTTCGAGATTTCATAATCTTTTTATTTGGTCTGGTGCATGAGGAAGATGATGGTGTATTTTTTTATTTTTTTTATAATGCATTGTTATGGTGGGCCTTTTCTAGATGTTTGATTTTGTGTTATCTGCCAATCAACCCACATATATGTGGGAAAGTTTCTTACGCTGGCGATCATATGTACAATATTGGTACTACAGTCTCGCATGTTGATGATTATTTTTTGCCAGGCGATGAGAGGTTGCATGTGACTCATGTGCTTTTATAGGCTGGTTATTGCTGATTGATTTAAGAAATCATTGACTCGGTCAAAATCATGAACCAAATTCGAAATTGGAGATGTATCAAAATCGTTCACCCAATCAAAATTATGAGCGAGACCTGAAATTGAACACCTACATGGAATAAAAACTATGAACCAAACCCAAAATAACCTCAATCAGAATCATTGAACCAGTCAAAATCCTGAGTCTAATCCAAAATGGAACACCTCAATTGAGTGCTAGAGCTCCAAAATAGGGAGCATAATGTATTTATAGATGTACTCATCGTTGTAGCAAAACGTTAATAAGGGCATGTTTAGTTGCCTTCGGCTCTCCCAAACAGGCCAATTGGATGCAAGAAAATACTATTTGGTTGCGTATAGGAGAGCCTGGCCAGCACGGGCATGAAGCTTAAAGTAGCCCAGAGGCTTACTCGCTATGAACAATCGAATCGACCGTTTGCAGTGAGCCAGGCTGAATCGGTGGCGTGCACGATGATGCAGACCAAAATTTGCCCCCCCCCCCCCGCCTTTTACTTGCTGACCTCTAACGGTAGAACAAATCAAACCTCAGTTCTTCGCACTGGTGACGTCAGCGATTCAGATCCGCGGATGCAGCGAAGACAGGGAGTTAAATCTCTGGAACAAGGACCTGCTTGTCCCCTTCATCTCCGTCTTGTTTACTTCATCTCCGGGTGGGCGAGTTATCGGTTGCAATGGAGGTAAGTAGCATACCACCACCCTCCACCGTTAGGCAGGTTCTAGGATTGGTTTTGCCAGTACTTCCTGCAACAACGATTTCACTAGGGTGAATAGATGAAGCTGGTAGTTCAGGCATCGACACTCATAGATGTGTTTTAGGCATGAGTCATTTTGATACACAAGAGAGCGATTCGTCGCATTGAAAAGATTGTGACCTGTATTACCTATTGTTAGCCCGAGACAAAGAGAGGATGTTTAATCTAAACTACATCTATATGGGCTACGACGTAGAGGTCGTGAACATGCTTCAAATGTGAAGATCACGTTTTGCCAAGCTTGTTGACACATTTAGGGAAAGAGGCCGGGTTGCTACAAAATAGTATCCACACCACTATGGAAGAGAAAGTAGTAATGTTCCTTCACGTAGTGGGTTATAACCAAAGGTTTAGAGTGATTAATGAAGGAAATATGCTCTAGAGGCAATAATAAAGTTATTATTTATTTCCTTATTTCATGACAAATGTTTATTATTCATGCTAGAATTGTATTAACCGGAAACTTAGTACATGTGTGGATACATAGACAAACAAAGTGTCACTAGTATGCCTCTACTTGACTAGCTCGTTGAATCAAAGATGGTTAAGTTTCCTAGCCATAGACATGAGTTGTCATTTGATTAACACATCATTAGGAGAATGATGTGATTGACTTGACCCATTTCATTAGCTTAGCACTTGATCGTTTAGTTTACTGCTATTGCTTTTTCCATGACTTACACATGTTCCTATGACTATGAGATTATGCAACTCCCGAATACCGGAGGAACACTTTGTGTGCTACCAAACGTCACAACGTAACTGGGTGATTATAAAGGTGCTCTACAGGTGTCTCCGATGGTACTTGTTGAGTTGGCATAGATCAAGATTAGGATTTGTCACTCCAATTGTCGGAGAGGTATCTCTGGGCCAATGAGTTAGTTGCGGGATGATGCACTACGGAACGAGTAAAGAGACTTTCCGGTAACGAGATTGAGCTAGGTATTGAGATACCGACGATCGAATCTCGGGCAAGTAACATACCGATGACAAAGGGAACAACATATGTTGTCATGCGGTTTGACCGATAAAGATCTTCGTAGAATATGTAGGAACCAATATGAGCATCCAGGTTCCGCTATTGGTTATTGACCAGAGACGTGTCTCGGTTATGTCTACATAGTTCTCGAACCCGTAGGGTCCGCACGCTTAAAGTTCTGTGACGATCGGTATTATGAGTTTTTGTGTTTTGATGTACTGAAGGTAGTTCGGAGTCCCGGATATGACCACGGACATAACGAGGAGTCTCGAAATGGTCGAGACGTAAAGATCGATATATTGGAAGCCTATATTTGGACATCGGAATGGTTCCGGGTGAAATCGGGATTTTACCGGAGTACCGGGAGGTTACCGGAACCCCCCGGTAATTGTATGGGCCTTAATGGGCCATAGTGGAGAGAGAGAGGAGGAGGCCAAGGCGGGCCGCGCGCCCCCTCCCCCTCTGGTCCGAATTGGACTAGGAGGGGGGCGGCGCCCCCCTTTCCTTCCTCCCTCTCTCCCCCTTCCTTCTCTCCTAGTCCAACTAGGGAAGGGGGAATCCTACTCCCGGTGGGAGTAGGACTCCTCCTGGCGCGCCCTGCTAGGGCCGGCCGGCCTCCCCCCTTGCTCCTTTATATACAGGGGCAGGGGCACCCCATAGACACACAAGTTGATCATTGATCTCTCTTAGCCGTGTGCGGTGCCCCCCTCCACCATAATCCACCTCGGTAATATCGTAGCGGTGCTTAGGCGAAGCCCTGCGTCGGTAACTTCGTCAACACCGTCACCATGCCGTCGTGCTAACGAAGCTCTACTGGATCGTGAGTTCGCGGGACGTCACCGAGCTGAACGTGTGCTGAACGCGGCGGTGCCGTACGTTCGAAACTGAGGATCGGCCGATCGTGAAGACGTACGAGTACATCAATCGCGTTGTGATAACGCTTCCGCTTACGGTCTATGAGGGTACGTGGACGACACTCTCCCCTCTCGTTGCTATGCATCATCATGATCTTGCGTGTGCGTAGGATTTTTTTTGAAATTACTACGTTCCCCAACAGTGGCATCTGAGCCAGGTTTATGCGTAGATGTTATATGCACAAGTAGAACACAAGTGAGTTGTGGGCGATACAAGTCATACTGCTTACCAGCATGTCATACTTTGGTTCGGCGGTATTGTTGGATGAAGCGGCCCGGACCGACATTACGCGTACGCTTACGCGAGACTGGTTCTACCGACGTGCTTTGCACACAGGTGGCTGGCGGGTGTTAGTTTCTCCAACTTTAGTTGAACCGAGTGTGACTACGCCCGGTCCTTGAGAAGGTTAAAATATCACTAACTTGACGAAATATCATTGTGGTTTTGATGCGTAGGTAAGAACGGTTCTTGCTCAGCCCGTAGCAGCCACGTAAAACTTGCAACAACAAAGTAGAGGACGTCTAACTTGTTTTTGCGGGGCATGTTGTGATGTGATATGGTCAACACATGATGCTATATTTTATTGTATGAGATGATCATGTTATCGGCAACTGGCAGGAGCCATATGGTTGTCGCTTTATTGTATGAAATGCAATCGCCATGTAATTGCTTTACTTTATCACTAAGCGGTAGCGATAGTCGTAGAAGCAATAGTTGGCGAGACGACAACGATGCTACGATGGAGATCAAGGTGTCGCGCCGGTGACAATGGTGATCATGACGGTGCTTTGGATATGGAGATCAAAGGCACAAGATGATGATGGCCATATCATATCACTTACATTGATTGCATGTGATGTTTATCCTTTATGCATCTTATTCTGCTTTGATTGACGGTAGCATTATAAGATGATCTCTCACTAAAAATTTCAAGGTACAAGTGTTCTCCCTGAGTATGCACCGTTGCCAAAGTTCGTCGTGCCGAGACACCACGTGATGATCGGGTGTGATAAGCTCAACGTTCTTATACAACGGGTGCAAGCCAGTTTTGCACACGCAGAATACTCGGGTTAAACTTGACGAGCCTAGCATATGCAGATATGGCTTCGGAACACTGAGACCGAAAGGTCGAGAGTGAATCATATAGTAGATATGATCAACATAGTGATGTTAACCATTGAAAACTACTCCATCTCACGTGATGATCAGACATGGTTTAGTTGATATGGATCACGTGATCACTTAGATGATTAGAGGGATGTCTATCTAAGTGGGAGTTCTTAAGTAATATAATTAATTGAACTTTAATTTATCATGAACTTAGTCCTGGTAGTATTAGCATATCTATGTTGTAGATCAATAGCTCGCGTTTAGCTCCTATGTTATATTTTTGATATGTTCCTAGAGAAAACTAAGTTGATAGATGTTAGTAGCAGTGATGCGGATTAGATCCGTGATCTGAGGATTATCCTCATTGCTGCACAGAAGAATTATGTCCTTGATGCACCGCTAGGTAACAGACCGATTGCAGGAGCAAATGCAGACGTTATGAAAGTTTGGCAAAGCTCGGTATGATGACTACTTGATAGTTTAGTGCACCATGCTTTACGGCTTAGAATCGGGGCTTCAAAGACGTTTTTGAAACGCCACAGAGCATATGAGATGTTCCAAGAGTTGAAATTAGTATTTCAGACTCATGCCCATGTCGAAAGGTATGAGACCTTTGACAAGTACTTTGCCTACAAGATGGAGGAGAATAGCTCAGCTAGTGAGCATGTACTCAGAATGTTTGAGTACTACAATCACTTGAATCAAGTGGGAGTTAATCTTCCAGATAAGATAGTGATTGACAGAGTTCTCTAGTCACTATCACCAAGTTACTAGAACTTCGTGATGAACTATAATATGCAAGGGATAACGGAAACGATTCCCAAGCTCTTTATGATGCTGAAATCGACGAAGGTAGAAATCAAGAAAAGCATCAAGTGTTGATGGTTGACAAGACCACTAGTTTCAAGAAAAGGGCATAGGAAAGAAGGGGAACTTCAAAAAGAACGACAAGCAAGTTGCTGCTCCCGTGAAGAAGCCCAAAGCTAGACCCAAGCCTGAAATTGAGTGCTTCTACTGCGAAGGAAATGGTCACTGGAAGTGGAACTGCCCTAGATACTTGGCGGATAAGAAGGATGGCAAAGTGAACAAAGGTATATTGGATATACATGTTATTGATGTGTAATTTACTAGTGTTTATAGCAACTCCTCGGCATTTGATATTGGTTCAGTTGCTAAGAGTAGTAACTCGAAACGGGAGTTGCAGAATGAACAGAAACTAGTTAAGGGCGAGGTGACGATGTGTGTTGGAAGTAGTTCCAAGATTGATATGATCATCATCGCACACTCCCTATACTTTCGGGATTAGTGTTGAACCTAAAAAGGTGTTATTTGGTGTTTGCGTTGAGCATGAATATGATTTGATCATGTTTATTGCAATACGGTTATTCATTTAAGTTAGAGAATAATTGTTGTTCTGTTTACATGAATAAAACCTTCTTTGGTCATACACCCAATGAAAATGGTTTGTTGGATCTCGATCGTAGTGATACACATAATATTAAAGCCAAAAGATGCAAAGTTAATAATGATAGTGCAACTTATTTGTGGCACTGTCGTTTAGGTCATATTGGTGTAAAGCGCATGAAGAAAATCCATGCTGATGGGCTTTTTGAATCACTTGATTAAGAATTAGTTGATGCTTGCGAACCATGCCTCATGGGCAAGATGACTAAGACTCCGTTCTCCGAAACAATGGAGCGAGCAACAGACTTGTTGGAAATAATACATACCGATGTATGCAGTCCTATGAGTGTTGAGGCTCGCGGCGGGTATCATTATTTTCTGACCTTCACAGATGATTTGAGCAGATATGGGTATATCTACTTGATGAAACATAAATCTGAAACATTTGAAAAGTTCAAATAATTTCAGAGTGAAGTGGAAAATCATCGTAACAAGAAAATAAAGTTTCTACGATCTGATCGTGGAGGAGAATATTTGAGTTACGAGTTTGGTCTTCATTTGAAACAATGCAGAATAGTTTCGCAACTCATGCCACCTGGAACACCACAGCGTAATGGTGTGTCCGAACATCGTAACTGTACTTTATTAGATATGGTGCAATCTATGATGTCTCTTACCGATTTACCACTATCGTTTTGGGGTTATGCATTAGAGACAACTGCATTCACGTTAAATAGGGCACCATCTAAATCCGTTGAGACGACACCATATGAACTGTGGTTTGGCAAGAAACCAAAGTTGTCGTTTCTTAAAGTTTGGGGTTGCGATGCTTATGTGGAAAAGTTTCATCCTGATAAGCTCAAACCCAAATCGGAAAAATGTATCTTCATAGGATACCCAAAGGAGACAGTTGGGTACACCTTCTATCACAGATCCAAAGGCAAGACATTCATTGCTAAGAATGGATCCTTTCTAGAGAAGGAGTATCTCTCGAAAGAAGTGAGTGGGAGGAAAGTAGAACTTGATGAGGTAATTGTACCTGCTCCCTTATTGGAAAGTAGTTCATCACAGAAATCTGTTCCTGTGACTCCACCAATTAGTGAGGAAGCTAATGATGATGATCATGTAACTTCAGATCAAGTTACTACCGAACCTCGTAGGTCAACCAGAGTGAGATCCGCACCAGAGTGGTACGGTAATCTTGTTCTGGAGGTCATGTAACTTGACCATGACGAACCTACGAACTATGAGGAAGTGATGATGAGCCCAGATTCCGCGAAATGGCTTGAGGCCATGAAATCTGAGATGGGATCCATGTATGAGAACAAAGTGCGGACTTCGGTTGACTTGCCCGATGATCGGCAAGCCATTGAAAATAAATGGACCTTCAAGAGGAAGACGGACGCTGATAGTAGTGTTACTATCTACAAAGCTAGACTTGTCGAAAAAGGTTTTTGACAAAGTTCAAGATGTTGACAACGATGAGATTTTCTCACTCGTAGAGATGCTTAAGTCTGTCCGAATCATGTTAGCAAATTGCCACATTTTATGAAATTTGGCAAATGGATGTCAAAACTACATTCCTTAATGGATTTCTTAAAGAAGAGTTGTATGTGATGCAACCAGAAGGTTTTGTCAATCCTAAAGGTGCTAACAAAATGTGCAAGCTCCAGCGATCCATCTATGGACTGGTGCAAGCATCTCGGAGTTGGAATATACGCTTTGATGAGTTGATCAAAACATATAGTTTTATACAGACTTGCGGTGAAGCCTGTATTTATAAGAAAGTGAGTGGGAGCACTACAGCCTTTCTGATAAGTATATGTAAATGACATATTGTCAATCGAAAATGATGTAGAATTTTCTGGAAAGCATAAAGGAGTGTTTGAAAGGAGTTTTTCAAAGAAAGACCTCGGTGAAGCTGCTTACATATTGAGCATCAAGATCTATAGAGATAGATCAAGACGCTTGATAAGTTTTTTCAATGAGTACATACCTTGACAAGTTTTTGAAGTAGTTCAAAATGGAACAGTCAAAGAAAGAGTTCTTGCCTGTGTTGCAAGGTGTGAAGTTGAGTAAGACTCAAAGCCTGACCACGGCAGAAAATAGAAACAGAATGAAAGTCATTCCCTATGCCTCAGCCATAGGTTCTATAAAGTATGTCATGCTTTGTACCAGACCTATTGTATACCCTGCCCAGAATTTGGCAAGGAAGTACAATTTTGATCTAGGAGTAGATCACTGGACAGCGGTCAAAAATTATCCTTAGAGGACTAAGGAAATATTTCTCGGTTATGGAGGTGATAAGGAGTTCGTCGTAAAGAGTTACGTCGATGCAAGCTTTGACACCGATCTGGATGACTCTAAGTCACAATCCAGATACATATTGAAAGTGGGAGCAATTAGCTAAAAGTAGCTCCGTGCAGAGCATTGTTGACATAGAAATTTGCAAAATACATACGGATCTGAATATGGCAGACCCGTTGACTAAACTTCTCTCACAAGCAAAACATGATCACACCTTAGTACTCTTTGGGTGTTAATCACATGGTGATGTGAACTAAGATTACTGACTCTAGTAAACCCTTTGAGTGTTGGTCACATGGCGATGTGAACTATGGGTGTTAATCACATGGTGATGTGAACTATTGGTGTTAAATCACATGGCGATGTGAACTAGATTATGACACTAGTGCAAGTGGGAGGCTGAAGGAAATATGCCCTAGAGGCAATAATAAAGTCATTATTTATTTCATGATAAATGTTTATTATTCATGCTAGAATTGTATTAACCGGAAAGTTAGTACATGTGTGGATACATAGACAAACAAAGTGTCACTAGTATGCCTCTACTTGACTAGCTCGTTGAATCAAAGATGGTTAAGTTTCCTAGCCATAGACATGAGTTGTCATTTGATTAACGGGATCACATCATTAGGATAATGATGTGATTGACTTGACCCATTTCGTTAGCTTAGCACTTGATCGTTTAGTTTACTGCTATTGCTTTCTCCATGACTTACACATGTTCCTATGACTATGAGATTATGCAACTCCCGAATACCGGAGGAACACTTTGTGTGCTACCAAACGTCACAACGTAACTGGGTGATTATAAAGGTGCTCTACAGGTGTCTCCGGTGGTACTTGTTGATTTGGCATAGATCAAGATTAGGATTTGTCACTCTGATTGTCGGAGAGGTATCTCTGGGCCCTCTCGGTAATGCACATCACTATAAGCCTTGCAAGCAATGTAACTAATGAGTTAGTTGCGGGATGATGCACTACGGAACGAGTTAAGAGACTTGCCGGTAACGAGATTGAGCTAGGTATTGAGATACCAACGATCGAATCTCAGGCAAGTAACATACCGATGACAAAGGGAACAACATATGTTGTCATGCGGTTTGACCGTTAAAGATCTTCGTAGAATATGTAGGAACCAATATGAGCATCCAGGTTCCGCTATTGGTTATTGACCAGAGACGTGTCTCGGTCATGTCTACATAGTTCTCGAACCCGTAGGGTCCGCACGCTTAAAGTTCTGTGACGATCGGTATTATGAGTTTTTGTGTTTTGATGTACCGAAGGTAGTTCGGAGTCCCGGATATGATCACGGACATAATGAGGAGTCTCAAAATGGTCGAGACGTAAAGATCGATATATTGGAAGCCTATATTTGGACATCGGAATGGTTTCGGGTGAAATCGGGATTTTACCGGAGTACCGGGAGGTTACCGGAACCCCCCCCCCCCCGGTAATTGTATGGGCCTTAATGGGCCATAGTGGAGAGAGAGAGGAGGCCAGGGCAGGCCGCGCGCCCCCTCCCCCTCTGGTCCGAATTGGACTAGGAGGGGGCGGCGCCCCCCTTTCCTTCCTCCCTCTCTCCCCCTTCCTTCTCTCCTAGTCCAACTTGGGAAGGGGGGAATCCTACTCCCGGTGGGAGTAGGACTCCTCCTGGCGCGCCCTGCTAGGGCCGGCCAGCCTCCCCCTTGCTCCTTTATATACGGGGGTAGGGGGGCACCCCATAGACACACAAGTTGATCATTGATCTCTCTTAGCCGTGTGTGGTGCCCCCCTCCACCATAATCCACCTCGGTCATATCGTAGTGGTGCTTAGGCGAAGCCCTGCGTCGGTAACTTCATCAACACCATCACCACGCCGTCGTGCTGATGAAGCTCTTCCCCGAAGCTCTACTGGATCGTGAGTTCGCGGGACGTCACCGAGCTGAACGTGTGCTGAACGCGGAGGTGTCGTACGTTCGGAACTGAGGATCGGTCGATCATGAAGACGTACGACTACATCAACCGCGTTGTCATAACGCTTCCGCTTACAGTCTACGAGGGTACATGGACGACACTCTCCCCTCTCGTTGCTATGCATCACCATGATCTTGCGTGTGCGTAGGAATTTTTTTGAAATTACTAGGTTCCCCAACTATTAACAACACGTTTAGGAGTCTAGTGAGACAATTTCGAAGTATTTCAAGCAGGTCTTGTATGCGATTGGGGAGCTTAGAGGAGATATGATCAAAACAACAACTAAGCAAACTCCACCCAAGATTAGCACGAGAGTAGAGTTCATGCCACTACATGTTTGTATTGTTGTGACTGAGCCATAACGGCTTTTCAAGCCATGATAGGATTGTATTGGCGCAATAAATGGTAATCATGACACTACATGTTCTAGAGTGCCAAGGTCACATGTCGCAGTATACAGGGGTAGAAAGCACTACACAAGCTAGAAGGCGCTTGTTGTTGTCGACTTCAATCTAAAGTTCACGTATATGTTAGCTGGCTGGGAAGGATCATGCCATGATGCTAACATTCTTGCTGAAAAGATGGCTCGACCCGATTAGATCAATATCCCCGATGGTAAGTTCTACCTAGGAGATGCTAGATATGCGTGTCGACATGGTGTTCTTCCACCCTTTAGGAAAATAAGGTATCAACTTCCCCCTTTTTGAGTATTGATGAACTTTCCCCCATTGAGTCATATGAATGTTAATTTATAATGCCATTTGCTACTAGCTAGGACACACTACCATTTGATTACTAGCTAGGACTAAAACAATGTTAATTTGTATTACTTACGTGAACTGTGTGGTATGATCATCACGAGTGAGAAGGGGTGACCACAACATTTGACCAGAGCAACCAAACACCATGCATCAAACAACCTCATGTTGCAATGCAATCAACCAAACCATGTGTCAGACATGGTGTATATCCTGTAAATACTCAGATTGAGCCGAGGCATAGATGCAAATACCCCCAAAACAATGCAGGTAATCAAACATGTGATGAATTACTTCATAAAGCATACTCCAGACGCCAAAATATTACCATGGGATAAATTTGAATATTTATTAAATAAAAAAATTAACAATTTTTTTGGTGGAATAAAAGTAACAACTTGAAACCTAGTATCATGTGGTTGACGAGGCTAAGCTGCTTGTGTGCTTTTCGTCCCGATTTCCTTACAAATTGGACCGCTCCGTTTGATTTTTGATATGATTTCCCTTACAAAATGGATTAATATTTTTGTCCTCTGAAATGATATTAGTATTCATGGGGGAGCTCCCCACCCCCATTTCTGACGTCAAACAAAAAGAATCATTATGAAAATAAATTATGCTATTATTGAATATTGATGCATAAACTATGAAGATTCAAAGTCACGAGAAAAATCATTGACACCAACCATATTATGTACACTATGGCATTAATTACTATTGGTACCATTCCCATATTTGCTTGTGCTTTAGTTGCTATATTATTTACTTCTATTGTACAAAATGCAAATTTTATATTAAGTCTATGCAATAATTGACACCCTACCAATTAAAAGGTACTAATATTATGCATGAAAAGACTTGGTCATATATTATCGTATTACTTAGGAATATATTAAAATTCGCATTAACAATTAGTATTAATTTCATTCTCTATATATAATTCTCACAAACCCATGAGCTCTCGGATGAAGATTTAGGCACCATCTCGAGCAGCCATGAGGCTTAGCAGCAATATATTATTACTCGCCATTGTACTTGCCATGTTACCATCAGGTAAGACTAAGCATGATAACATCAGTTTGTCTGGTCAGGTAGTTTATTTGGGATGGTAGAACGAATGAACAATCATGGCACCATTTAATTTTATTCTTGTGTGCGGCGGTGTCTTGCAGAGATTTGTACTTCTAGGGTCGTGCCTATGGAGGATGGCCTCTTCACCACAGATTACTCACCATCAACATGCTCACGGATCATTCGCTTTGGCACATGTGACAACGATGAGTGCCGTGACGACTGCAACATGAAGCTCAACGGCATTGGCAAGTGTGTTGATAAGGGTTGCCAATGCTCATTTCACTGTGGCACTCCTTCTCCCATCAAGACAACGTGCAAGTAGCTTATGTTAAATTATATAAATGGACCTAGTATGTATCTAACATAATTTCTCAATAATTCTCAGTTGCTCATTGTAGTGTAATTTGAGCGTATTACTCTTGTATTCTTAATTTTGGGAGAGGTGGACATGATACAAAGTTATAAGGTGAAAAATGTTATGCTCTTGCTTTCTTTTGGATTACAAAGATGAACTGCACACACATACACGCACACTCACACCATGACAACCAAATACGTATGACATAAGGCCTCTTTTGGTTTGGAGGAATTTCATTGGAATTCTATAGGATAGGAATTTTGTAGGAAAAAATTCCATTGGAGCCCTTTGGTTTGTAGGAATGGATTCCTATTCCTATGTAGGGTAGGAGCTAGTCTTTCATATTTCAAAGAAAACAAATATTAGCCTAGACTCAATGAAAAAATTCCTAGGCCTCCTTTGGTTCATAGGATAGGAATAACATTGGAAGAGGAAACCCATAGGAAATGAGATGACATGTATCTCAATTCCTATAGGGAAAGAGATGTCATTTGATGCATATGATAGGAATTTTTCCATTGAGTCTAGGCCATTGTTTTTTCCTTGGAGATGTGAAGGATTGGTTCCTATCCTACATAGGAATAGGAATCCATTCAAACAAACCAAAGGGTTCCATAGGAATTTTTCCTTTGAAAATCCTGTCCTATAGAATACCTATTTCTGAAAGTTGCCAGCCGTCGACTTCGGCCGCCATGTAGATGCTACAGGGGTGTTCGGCATAACGCGGGACCACACTTTATCCAACGTCTTGGTTCATAAAGGAGGTGTTCGCGAGGTGAATCAGGCAATCGGACTATACGGCTTTATTACTTTCACTTAGCCAGAGGAGTTTGACTGTGGAGCTAAGTACTAGCCCCTTGTGTGTGTGCGGCTATTCCGGACTACGGCGCCTTTTCCACGCGGCTGGGCAAAAACCAGCCCCTCGTGTAACGCGGGGTGAATCGCTAACGATGTCGGAGTAAATGGCCACGGGTAGCCTAACCGACTCCCCCTGGCTCTCTGAAAAATTATCAGCCCGATTGGGCCTTCAAGTATCCAAAACACAGGGCCGCCTTCCCCTGGTCGGCTATCTCACAGGCCGACTACCGGAAGGCGACCCAACCTCCAAAAAACCTTCCCGAAGATAACCATAAGATGGCCGACTCCCAGAAGCCGGCGATAAGTAGACCGACTCCCAGAAGCCAACCATAAGTAGACCGACTCCTAGAAGCCGGCCACAAGAAGACCGACTCCCGGAAGACGGCCAAGACTGCACCCACCAGGGCTGCGCCCACATAACGGTGATGAGACGGGCCATGGCCACAGTACAGCCTGCCACCCCCGAATCCCGGAGCATGCATGGACACAGTGCGCCGTACGGGTCAGCCATCCCCCGTCCGGCGCGGCACTGTTGCCATGTTGACCGTGACGTCACCCACGTCAGGCGCCAGTACGGCCCGCGGGCGGCGGGCCACTTCAGCCAGAGAGACGCTCGAAGGCGGTCCGGCCTCCCCTAGTCGGCCTGAGGCATAGCTGGCTCCCAATAGCCGGCTACCTCCCTCCCTCGAAGTATGTGCATTATTAAGGAGACAAGACGAGGTGAGGCTACAGTGAGAGCCCGCCAGGCGGCGGCAGTGTAGCCATGCTTACCTCGACAAAGCCCTCGTCATCAGGGCGAGGCAACAGTAACCAGCCGCCGACAAAGCCCCGGGCGGTGGGGCCGGCATGTAAACCAAGAGGCCGGCAGCCGGCGGGACCCACCAGTCGGCGGGCCCTAGCGGTCGGCGGAGAAGCCGGCGAGCACAGACACTGACGGCTGGGACCCGCATCCAGCCGTATTACCATTGTATGCCTGGGGGTAGGCCTATATAAACCCCCCAGGGCACCCATGCAAAGGGTTGATCTCTAAGATAGTTTTAGCGACCACGTAGAGGGAAGAGGAGAGCTAGCCTTGCCTTTCTTCCTCCTCTAGCCAAACAGCTCAAGGAGCACTTGTAGCTACTTGTGTTGATCTAGTGATCATGCGGAGACCCCGCAGAGCAGGACTAGGGGTGTTATCTCCACGGAGAGCCCCAAACCTGGGTAAGATTCGTCGGCGTGCATGTCTTCGCCTTATCCCGTTTCCAGGCACCGGCGATGTCTTACTGGCTCCCACAATGATAAGCCACCCGTTGGCATATGTCGCACCTACCACCCGACATTTGGCGCCCACCGTGGGGCCAGGTGCACCGTCGTCCGGAGACCTGTTCTGGGCGGGAACCCTTTTCCTCCCCCGCGAGCGTAGCCAGCCCGCTACGCCCGATGGCACTTGCCCTGACGCGCTGCAAGGCGTCGACGACGCGTGCGCGGCGAGCTGCCTCGCCGATCTTCTTGGCGAGGCTCGCATCTCCGACGAGCCTGCGTCCGACACGAGCACAGACTGCCCCGAGTGCCGCCTCGTCAGCCTCCTCGACCAGCTTCACGTCTCCAGCAAGCTTGCTGTGGACTTCGAGTCGGTCGGCTCCACCGACCCGATGCTTGTCGACTCCGACACGACATCGCTTGATGCCTTCCCCACCAACGTGGTGATCATCGACGACCCTCTCCCTCGAGCCGACAGTGGCAGCAGCGCTGTCACTGAGGTGCTGGTCATCAGCCACGGCGCCGTCTCGGGCGAGAACGCCCATGACGCCCTACAAGCGGCGCTGCACGACTTGTCCGTCCCCATCCCGGCCGACGCCGACGCCGAGACTCTGGAGGCACGCCGCCTCGCCCTCGTCGCGGAGGGCCAGAAGATAGCATCCATGAGACGCCTCACTGAGGCTCACCAGCGCGAAGTCGACCGCGCCGCCTTTGGTACGCCGCCTCCTGGCGGGCCGAGCCGAGCTGCCTCGTCAAGAAGCGCGGCGTGGCCATCGCCAGCATGCTGGGAGCAGACCGCCCAGTCTACGCCACGCCACTCGAGAACCTGCGTGCCGCTCAGGTGGCCGTAGACGAGCTGAACGGGCTGGGGGCTGATGAGCTCCCCTACATGACTAGACGCATCCAGCAGCTGATCGACGCGGCCGCAGAACGGCATGAAGCCGGCGCCCGCGCTGAAAGTCCTCCCCCACGCAGAAAGCACGCCGCGACATCCCGGACGCCGACTGCAAGCGGCGCCCTTGCAAGAAAAGACAAGGAGCCGGCTGCTAGCCGCAGTCGGACTCGGGTCACCATTGAGCGCGACGCAGAAGGCCGCCCCCGAGCGGTGGAACGACAAGGCAATCTGCCTCCCCCCCCCCCCGCCTCGTGGGGAGAGATATCCCACCCCGCCGCCTGTCACGCATCCGACTCTCGGCGGCCGACTAGGCCACCGCAAAGGAGTCGGCGAGAATGATGCCCGCCACCGGATCGACCGCCTAGCGCGATCCCTGGCGCTAGAAGAAGAGGATGATGTCGGCCCGCCTTGCTTTGGCCCCCGCATCCATGACGAGCCCTTCCCCAAAGGGTTCTCACTCCCAAGAGACACGCCAAAATACAACGGCTCCGTGAAGCCGGAAGATTGGTTGATCGACTACTCTACGCAATCAACATAGCAAACGGCAACAGGCGCGTTGCCGTGAAGTACGTCCCTCTCATGCTTCAAGGCACGGCACGCACCTGGCTGAACAGCCTCAAGCCCTACAGCGTCAACAGCTGGCTAGACTTCACGGAAGTCTTCGTCCGCAACTTCACCAGCACATACAAGCGGCCTCCCAAGCCCCGCCAGCTCTCCTTATGCGTCCAAGGGCCCAGCGAATCGACTCGCGACTACCTCACGCGTTGGGCCGAGCTCCGCAACTCCTGCGAGGGGGTGCACGAGGTTCAAGCCATAGAGTACTTCACCGCCGGGTGCCGAGAGGGCACCCTCCTCAAGCACCGACTCCTCTGCGACGAGCCGACTACCCTCGACGAGCTGCTGATCATAGCAGACAAGTACGCCACGGCCGACTCCTCAATGAAGACCGAGCTCCGAGTGGACACCTCTGGAAAGGTGCTCGCTCCGGCTCCCAAGACGTCGGCTGGTGACTCCAACCGACGCCCCTACCAGAGCGACCACAAGTGCAAGGCCCCTATGCCGCCTTCCACCAGTCGGCAAGTAGCCACCGTCGAAGACAAACAGCCCGAAGAGCGGCCCGCGCCCAAGAAGAAGGGCGGCAGGCCAGCTTGGCAGCCGGCCTTCTCCTACGAGCAAACTCTTGATGCCCCTACAAGTTCCACAGCAGCGCGAAGCCGTCCAACCACACGACCCGGAAGTGCCATTGGCTCACGCGGATCTCCAAGGGCGAGGGGCTGCTGCCGCCTCCACCTCCTGGCCCGCCGCCTCCAGCCCCTCAGCAGCCGGCTGTTCGACCAGCAGTCGGAGCCATTCAAGATGAGTTCCCAGATGAGCACGCCGCCTACGTCGTCTTCACGAGCCAAATTGAAGACAAGCGCAGTCGGCGCCGACAGCACCAAGAAGTCAACGCGGTCGCCTCCAGCAACCCCGAGTTCATGCATTGGTCTGAGAAGCCTATCAGCTGGAGCCGGGCCGATCACCCAGAGGTGATGCCGACTCCCGGCTCTTATGCATTGGTGTTGGACGCCACCCTCGCGACAGAAAGGCGAGCTGCCCATTTCTCCCGTGTGCTGATTGATGGTGGAAGCAGCATCAACATACTGTATCGCGACACCATGGAGAAGTTGAACATCAAGGCGAAGCAACTCATGCCAAGCCGGACTGTGTTCCATGGCATCGTACCCGGCTTGTCCTGTTCCCCAATCGGCAAGATCAAGATGGATGTTCTTTTCGGAGACAAGGATCACTTTCGCCGAGAAGCGATCTGGTTTGAAGTAGTGGATCTAGAGAGCCCTTACCACGCCTTGCTTGACTGACCTGCCCTGGCCAAGTTCATGGTTGTGCCCCACTATGCCTACCTCAAGATGAAGATGTTGAGTTCAAAGGGGATCATCACCATAGCCGAAGACTACAAGAAGTCCACCGAGTGCGCTGCGGCCAGCAGCCGGCTGGCCGAGTCCCTCGTGATTGCTGAAGAGAAGAAGATGCTGGACCGAGTCGTGGCCATGGCCGGCAAGCAGCCGGCCCTGTCCCCCAACCCCAAGGAATATGATGCTCAGGGCTCCTTCCAGCCGGCCAAGGAAACAAAGAAGATACCTTTGGACCCGGAGAACCCGGAGAGGTTTGCTGTCATTGGTGCAAACCTGGACAGTAAATAGGAAGGCGAGCTTGTCGACTTCCTCCGTGAGAATTGGGACATCTTTGCATGGTCCCCAAAGGACATGTCGGGTGTTCCAAAGGATTTTGCCGAGCACAAGCTACACGTCCGAGCGGACGCAAAACCAGTCAAGCAGCCTCTCCGCCGACTGTCGGAGGAGAAGAGAAGGATCGTAGGAGAAGAGATAGCCCGGCTCCTGGCAGCCGGCTTCATTATGGAGGTGTTTTTTCCAGAGTGGCTTGCCAACCCGGTCTTGGTGTTGAAGAAGAACAATAAATGGCGTATGTGTATAGATTACACCAGCCTCAACAAAGCCTGCCCCAAAGATCCGTTTGCCCTACCACGGATCGATCAAGTGATAGACTCCACAGCCGGATGTGAGCTGTTGAGTTTCTTGGATGCTTACTCAGGCTACCACCAGATCAAGTTGGACCCAGCCGACCGCCTGAAGACTGCCTTCATCACACCATTCGGAGCTTTCTGCTACCTGACTATGACATTCGGCTTGAGAAATGCCGGTGCCACTTTTCAGCGTTGCATGCAGAAATGCCTCCTCAAGCAACTCGGCAGAAATGCCCACGTCTATGTAGACGATATTGTGGTGAAGACGGAGAAGCGCGGCACCCTACTGGAAGACCTCAGAGAAACATTTGCCAACTTGCGCCGATTTCAGATCAAGCTCAACCCTGAGAAATGCGTGTTTGGAGTACCAGCCGGCCAGCTTCTAGGCTTTTTGGTCTCCGAACGCGGCATTGAGTGCAACCCAGTGAAGATCAAGGCCATAGAAAGAATGGAGATTCCTACCAAGCTGCGAGATGTTCATAAGTTTACCGGGTGCCTGGCCTCCCTAAACCGCTTTATCAGCTGGCTAGGGGAGAAGGCCCTCCCCCTTACCGACTCATGAAGAAGTCCACCCACTTCGAGTGGAACGACCAAGCCGACCAAGCTTTCCACGAGTTGAAGAAGATGTTGACCACACCGCCTGTCCTGGCAGCGCCGACTGAGAAAGAGCCCATGATCCTTTACATTGTTGCGACTAGCCGAGTGGTCAGTACAGTCATCGTGGTCCAACGCCCAGAAGAAGGCCGAGCTCAGTTAGTCCAGAGGCCGGTATATTATTTGAGCGAAGTACTGTCCACCTCGAAGCAAAACTACCCGCATAACCAGAAGATGTGCTATGGAGTGTACTTCGCCGCCAAGAAGCTGAAGCCCTACTTTCAAGAGCATCCCATCACGGGCGTATGCACTGCCCCGCTTGCCGAGATCATAGGCAGCCGGGATGCATCCGGCCGGGTGGCTAAGTGGGCCATTGCGCTGGCTCCTTACACGATCTTCTACCAGCCCCGCACCGCCATCAAGTCCCAAGCATTGGCCGACTTCCTTGTCGACTGGGCCGAGACCCAGTACCTACCGCCGGCTCCCGACTCCACTCATTAGCGGACCGGCTTGGGAGCCGGCATCGTCCTCACCTCTCCCAAGGGCGACAAGCTCAGATACACATTGCAAGTTCATTTTGCCGCCTCCAACAATGTGGCCGAGTACGAGGCGCTCATACACGGGCTCCGGCTAGCCAAAGAACTCGGCATACGCCGGATCCTGTGTTATGGCGACTCGGATTTGGTGGTCCAGCAGTCATCTGGCGACTGGGACGCCAAGGACGCAAACATGGCGAGCTATCGATTCCTCGTCCAGCAAATCAGCGGATACTTTGAAGGGTGCGAGTTCCTCCACGTGCCACGGGCCGACAACGAGCAAGCAGATGCCCTGGCACGGATCGGCTCCACCCGACAAGCTATACCAACTGGCGTCTCTCTCCAATGCCTCCTCAAACCGTCTGTCAAGCCGTCTCCCGAATCGGACTCCATCTTTGTACCGCCTTCCCCTGATGCAGTCGGATCCGACTTGGGGAACCCAGCAGGCGGCTCGGGGACTTCGACAAGCGGCCCGGGGACTGCCGTAGTCGCACCCGGCTCGGGGACTTCAGAACCCGGCCCGGGGACTGCAGCAGTCGGCCCGGGGACTACAACGACACAACAGGCGGTGGCCGACTCCAACTCTTCACCACCCAACCCACCCACCCGGGTCACAGTAGCCGTACTGACAACAGAAGAAGTCACAGCTCCATCATGGGCCCAGCCCATCCTCAACTTCCTAGTAACAGAGAGCTGCCGACTGATGAGATCTCGGCAAGACTAGTTCAACGCCGAGCCGGAGCATACGCAATAATAAACAGAGAACTTGTTAAGCGTAGCATCACTGGAGTCTTCCAGCGTTGCGTCGAGCCAGAGAAGGGCATAGCAATCCTCAAGGATATCCACCAAGGCGAATGCGGCCACCACGCGGCCTCAAGATCACTTGTCGCCAAAGCTTTCCGCCATGGTTTCTTTTGGCCGACTGCTTTGGAAGACGCCAAGGAATTAGTCAAATACTGCAAAGGATGCCAAGTCTTCAGCTCCAAGCAACACCTGCCGGCTTCTGCACTCAAGACCATCCCCCTCACCTGGCCTTTGTCGTCTGGGGGCTGGACATGGTGGGCCCATTCAAGACAGCCCACGGTGGCATGACACATCTGCTTGTCGCCGTGGACAAATTCACCAAGTGGATTGAAGCGAAGCCAATCAAGAAGCTGAACGGGCCGACTTGCCGTGACATTCATCGCAGATATCACCACTCGATATGGTATACCACACAGCATCATCACCGACAACGGCACGAATTTTGCCAAGGGAGCACTGGCACGTTTCTGCGCGACACAGGGCATCCGACTGGACTTAGCGTCCGTTGCCCACCCGCAGTCAAACGGCCAGGTCGAGCGAGCAAACGGCCTCATCCTCTCCAGCATCAAGCCCCGACTGGTCGTACCACTGGAGCGTTCGGCCGGCTGCTGGCTCGATGAGTTGCCGGCTGTCCACTAGAGCCTACGTACTACCCCGAACAAGTCAACCGGCTTCACCCCTTTCTTCCTTGTATATGGTGCCGAGGCTGTCATCCCAACTGACATCGAGTTCGACTCGCCTCGGGTCACCATGTACATGGAGGCGGAGGCCAAGGAAGCGCGAGAAGACGGTGTCGACCTGCTGGAAGAGGGCCGGCTGTTAGCACTCAGCCGGTCCGCCATCTACCAGTAGGGTTTGCGCCGTTACCACAACCGGAAGGTCAAGCCAAGATCCTTCCAAGAAGGCGATCTTGTGCTCTGGCTGATCCAGCGAACAGCCGGCCAGTACAAGCTCTCGGCCCCTTGGGAAGGCCCATTCGTCATCAGCAAGGCCCTAGGCAACGACTCCTACTACCTGATCGACGCACAGAAGCCGAAGGCACGCAAGAGGGATGATTCCGGCAAGGAGTCGGAACGACCATGGAACGCCAATCTCCTGAGAAGATTTTACAGTTAAAAGCAGTATGTATCACGCTACCTTTTCGTATTAAGTACAAGACAACGGGCCCCCCGAGGCGCACTCGGGGACTACCCTCTTTTATCTATGAATGACGAGTGTCATACCCATGAATGTACTATTACATTTGATTTACTATCTGGCACCGGGTTCGACTAGTCGGCCCGGGGACTGGTCGCCTTGAGTTATATTAAAAGTTCTACCTGAAGTCAGACAAGTAGTGTGCCGGCACCCGAGCCCTCTCTTATTGAAAGTCGCAGCTCGAAGAACCGACTGTCCGACTGGCAAGAGCCAAAGGCAGGAAAGGATGCCCACACGAAAAACGGCTAAGGACTAACGAACCTATATAACACAAGCCGGCCTCCCACCACACCTATCGGCTGTCAGAACAGCCGGCTGGCCGGCTTCCCAGTCATTTCGCTACAATCCAAGAAAGCTAGAGTACTTGCCCTCCCAACCGGCCAAGCACTTCTCCAGCCACAGACTGCAGAGCAGCTGTCCGGCTGGGAAGGCGGCAACCAAGGGAGGGCGGCAAAGGAAACAGCCAAAGGATGAAAAGCAAGAACAATGGGAAGCCAAACACATGCATGATTATATTTACACATAAGGCCTTCAACAGGATGGCAATCAACATAATTTGAATACACCCCAAGTGGGTGGAACTGCGCAAATTTAACAAAATATTGTTCAAAGAGTAATAAAACAGGAAAGTAAAGGCGGCAGATTAGGCTAAGGGCGCAACAGGCGAGCCGAGCTGGTCGATGGAGACGGCAGCGCCGGCTGGAGGAGTGGTCGGCTGGCGAGTCTCGGCTTGATCATCGCCGGCTGCAGGCGGTGCGCTCGCACGTGCCTTGTTGCTGGAGGCACGGTCAAGCTGAGGCTGGCCGGCTGCTCCACCATCTGGCACGGCGTCTTCACCATCCTCCTCCTCCTCCTCCTCCTCCTCGCCCTCGTCGCTGGAGTCGATCTCCTCCGCTGAGTCCTCGCCATCTGCTGGGTTTAGCCCGAACCACTCCTCCGGCTGAGCAACGGCGTTATCATCCACCTCAGGAGCAAAGGCGCTGGTGTCGGTGTAGTCGGCGATCGCTGAGGCACGTTGGATGATAGCCGGCCGCGCCGGCTCTAGCTCCGTGTCGGCCTCCTGCCGCCAGGAGGCCAGCTGGTCCAAGCTCAGCTCAGGATACCAGGCTTTGACGAACTCCAGCGCCCGCCTGGCGCCTGACCGAGCTGCAGAAGCCTTCCAGGCCTCGAAGCAGTCGGCCGCTACCTCCAGCCAGTCGGCAGTCCGACTGGGGGTGCGGGGAATCACCTCGCCGGGCCAGAGAGCGGCCAGCACTTGCGCCCCAACACGTTGAAGCCGGCGGAGCATGCGGTGAGCCGGCTGGAGGCGGGCTTGAATCGCCAGGAGCTGTTCCTCAAGCGACCGGTGAGCGTTCGGCGCGATCTCAGCGCCAGCCTGCCTTTGCGCCTCGCGGTGGGCCTCGACGACCTGGTTGGCGGCAGTAGAGTAACCAGGGAAGTACTCTGCACAAGAAAGAAAGAAAGAGAAAGAAGAGAAAAATACAAAGTTAGAGAACGAACCAAACGGCAAGCGGCAAGCAAGGAACGAAGAAGAAGGCGGCCTACCGTCAACCAAGTCTTCGATCTGGCCGTAGCCGTTGATCAACGACTGCCTCGCCTCAGCCCAGCTCGCCGCCTCAGTCTCGTACTCGGCTTGGAGGGCGGCCTCGCTGTCCTGCACCGCCTTCAGGGCCGCCTTGTGGCTCTCCTCCTGGTCGGCCAGCTTCTTGACCAGGCGGTCACGCTCCTGAGCCAAGGCGTCGAACTCGGCTCCCTTAGCGCGAAGGGCGGCCTGGGTCCCACCCAGCTGCTCCCACAGTTTAGCATTGGCCGCTGCAGATATGGCAGAGAAGAAAAGAGCAATAAGAAAGAAGTCGCCAGGAAAGATCCGGCCCGACTGCTCAGCAGTCGACCCGAATCTCGGGGACTACACCCAGTGGGTGCGCTGACGCGCCCCCACGTGAGATGAAAGAAAGGAAGCACCTACCCCGGCTCTCCGTTAGATCAGCGGTCTTCTGGGACAGCTCCCGAGCCTGGGAGTTGAAGGCAGCCGCACGGAGGTTGTGGTAGTCCTGCAAGTTGGACAGAGAAGCGAATGAGAACAAGATAGCAAACAAAGTCTACCAAGAAGTTCCAAGCCGCCTGCTCAACAGCCGACTCGGAACTCGAGGACTACACCCAGTGGGTGCGCTGACGCGCCCCCACGGAAGAAACCAAGATCAAGAAGCAAAAAACGGGAAGACTCACCCGAATGGCCGCCCGTGTCGCGAGGAACTCGTCATTATACTGCCTCAGCACTGCGGCATGGGACTGAAGCCGGTTCCGGACTTCTTGCGCCGCCACATTCACCACGTCCGTCCCACCACCCGGCGTCCACCCCGAGCTGGCGCTGGCCGTCTCCACGTCCTGGGCCGACGAGCTGGAGCCCGCGGCCTTCTGCGGGTCCGGAGCCGAAGTTGCCTTCCCCGCGCGCTGGCGCGATGGCGACTGGACCACCAGGTCCGTCCTCACAGCCGGCTCGCCTCCAGCCGATTGCGCAAGCGGCACATTAGACCGGCTACCTTGGGCCGCCCCAGTCGGCGATGGCGGTGCCGCCTCCCTCTCCTGGACGACGACGTCGTCCTCCTCCCTCTCCATCCCCGGCAGGTCGCCACCGGCTTCCTCCGGCGGGGGCTCCGGGATCTCGGGCGCCACGGCGCGCAGGGGGGACAAGCAAGGCCCCGGCCGCTGCCGCCTGAGCCTTGGCCGCCGTGTCAGCTTGTGCCTTCGCCGACTCCTCCGCTTCCTCCTGCGCCGCCTTGGCGACAGCCGCCCTCAGCTCTTCCGCCTCCCGCTCCTCCCGCGCATTTCGCTCCATCGCCGCTTGAAGCTCGGCGCGGGGGTCCATGCGGCGGGTGCTCCCGAATCCTCCCGGCGATCCAACCACGGAGGCGGCAGCGACCCGCTCAAGAGAAAGCGGAGCCCTGTTTTTTGAGTCAAGACAAGGATTCAGAAACCGACTAGAAAAGAAGAAGGAATACGCGAGAGAATCGACACTTACGCTGAAACCTTTTGCGGCTGCTTCACCACCTTGCGGAAGCGGGCCGCCTTCGCGGCCGCCTCATCCCGCCTGGTCGCCACCGCCCCGCCCTTGGGCTTCTTCGGCCGACTGCCGAACAAGCCTGACGCGGCCCAGCGCTTCTGCGCGCGCCTCGAGCAGGCGGCGCGGCGGAGGAACCCGCGCCATGGTCGGACGCCGGCTGGCGGCGCGGGACGATTTCTGCCTCGTCGTCCTCCGGCCAGTCGTCGAAGCTGGCTCCAAGCCCGGAGCCGCCTGCTTCGCCGCCTCCTGCCTCGGTGTTATCGTCCATGGCGGCCGCCCCCAAGTCGGGGTCCTCCAAGTCATGCTCCGCCCGGTCGGGGAGAAATTGGCAATCCGCCCTCGCTGTCCCGGCCGCAGGTCGAAGGAGAGGGCTCTGCCAAGACATGCCGACTGGTCAGAGTCAGCCAAGAAAAACTTGGTGACAAAACTAAAAGTAGAGAAGATAAAGAAAGCATACCATAGGCGGGGGATTGGCACGGGAGTACGGCTCCTTCCCAAACTGCCACTCTGCGGAAAGCTTGCAGTTCGCGAGATAGTTCACCATATGAGCCACCTCGTCATGAGGCATCTCCTTGGTGCACATCCAACTCGGATCGTGTTGGCCGCTCATTTGACTGATCAAATGAGGGCGGCCTTGAAGTGGGAGCACCCGGCGCACCACGAAGGCGGCCAGCAGGTCGGACCCAGTCAGGCCCTCCGACTGGATCATTACCCGGAGTCGGGCGACGGCGGCGGCTCCAGCCGGCGACAGCGTCCTGGCCCGATAGGACCACTAGGGCCGCCTCCCAGCCGGCGGGCCAGCTACGTAAGCCGGCAAATTGACGTAGTCGCCTTGCGGGGCGACGTTCTTCACGTAGAAGTACGATTTCTGCCAGAGCTTCACCGACTGGATCAGCGTGATGGCAGGGAAGGGGTTGTCGGCTGCCGGCCTCCGCACCGCGATGAAGGCCCGCTCTGAGCCGGCACGCCCTGCATGCGGGTGCCAAGCTTGGATTGGAAGAATTCCCCCCAGAGCTCAAGGGTGGGAAGGACGCCGAGGAAGCGCTCGCACAGAGTGACGAAGGCGGACAGCAGCACCACCGTGTTTGGAGTGAGGTGGTGCGGCTGGAGCTGATAAAATTCGAGGAAGGAGCGGAAGAAGGTGCTCGCGGGCAGGCCGAGGCCGCGCAGGAAGTGCGAGCGAAAGATTACCCGCTCGCCTTCCTCCGGCGTCGGCGTGATCTCCTTCTTCGGCGCAAGACGGACCCGCACCTGGTCCTTGCCGGGCATCCGCCGCGTCTTGCGGAGGAAGTCGATGTGGTCCACGTGGACGTTGGAGCCATCCCAGTCTCCGCCGTGATGCATGACGCCAAGAAGCTGGCGAGAAAGGGCGCGGCGACGGCGAAATCACGGCCCCGCGGCGGCGAAGCTGCGGGGTGGTGCGAAGACTAGAGGGACGGCGCGGCGGCGAAGGGCTGCTGCGGCGGAGAAGGAAAGGAAGAAAATGGTGGAGCGAGGGGAGCGTGCGAGCGCCTGCCGTTCCCCCTCTTATAGCCTCGTGCGGCGAAGCCGAGGAGGCGAGGCGTGGGGGGAACGTGGGATTAACTGCGTCCACTCCCCCACGTTCCGCGATTACTGCGCCCTAACGACGTGCAGAAACTGCCGCCGGAAGGCGTGCGGCCCGCTTTGGGCCATAGAGAATCCGCGCCTGGGCCTAGGCGTGGGAGTGATGGGCCCTCGGCCTGCGGCGACGTTCCATCGCGCGCGTGGGTTGGCAGGCTTTTTTCAGCCGGAGGATGCCACGTGGTACGCGGGCGGCGAGCGGCCGGCCCGCAACCCGGCGTGCGCACCAACCGACTCCCGCCTTCAGACTTCAAAATCTCGCCAAGACGGTGTACCCAACCGAAGCCGGCTCCTAGCTGCTGGCTCTTCGAGATAGGAAGCTGACCGAGCTTCTCGTCTCTTCTCAGCCTCGAAGCCCAACCAGCTTCGGGGACTACTGTCCGAGTAAATGGCCACGGGTAGCCTAACCGACTCCCCCTGGCTCTTTGAAAAATTATCAGGCCGATTGGGCCTTCAAGTATCCAAAACACAGGGCCGCCTTCCCATGGTCGGCTATCTCACAGGCCAACTACCGGAAGGCGACCCGACCTCCAAAAAACCTTCCCGAAGATAACCATAAGATGGCCGACTCCCAGAAGCCGGCCATAAGTAGACCGACTCCAGAAGCCGGCCATAAGTAGACCGACTCCCAGAAGCCGGCCACAAGAAGACTGACTCCCGGAAGCCGGCCAAGACTGCACCCACCAGGGTTGCGCCCACATAACGGTGATGAGACGCGGCGTGGCCACAGTACAGCCTGCCACCCCCGAATCCCGAAGCATGCATGGCCATAGTGCGTCGTACGGGTCAGCCATCCCCCGTCCGGCATAGCACTGTTGCCATGTTGACCGTGACGTCACCCACGACAGGCGCCAGTACGGCCCGCGGGCGGTGGGCCCCTTCAGCCAGAGAGACGCTCGAAGGCGGCCCGGCCTCCCCTAGTCGGCCTGAGGCGTAGCTGGCCCCCAATAGCCGGCTACCTCCCTCCCTCGAAGTATGTGCATTATTAAGGAGACAAGACGAGGTGAGGCTACAGTGAGAGCCCGCCAGGCGGCGGCACTGTAGCCACGCTTACCTCGACAAAGCCCTCATCATCAGGGGTGAGGCAGCAGTAACCAGCCGCCGACAAAGCCCCCGGGCGGTGGGGCCGGCCTGTCAACCAAGAGGCCGGCAGCCGGCGGGCCCCAGCGGCCGGCGGAGAAGCCGGCGAGCACAGACACTGACGGCTGGGACCCGCATCCAGCCGTATTACCATTGTATCCCTGGGGGGTAGGCCTATATAAACCCCCCAGGGCACCCATGCAAAGGGTTGATCTCTAAGATAGTTTTAGCGACCACGTAGAGGGAAGAGGAGAGCTAGCCTTGCCTTTCTTCCTCCTCTAGCCAAACTGCTCAAGGAGCACTTGTAGCTACTTGTGTTGATCTAGTGATCATGCAGAGACCCCGCAAAGCAGGACTAGGGGTGTTATCTCCACGGAGAGCCCCGAACCTGGGTAAGATTCGCCGGCGTGCATGTCTTCGCCTTATCCCGTTTCCAGGCACTGGCGATGTCTTACTGGCTCCCACAATGATAAGCCACCCGTTGGCATATGTCGCACCTACCACCCGACAAATGATTTGTACTTCTAGGGTCGTGCCTATGGAGGATGGCCTCTTCACCACAGATTACTCACCATCAACATGCTCACGGATCATTCGCTTTGGCACATGTGACAACGATGAGTGCCGTGACGACTGCAACATGAAGCTCAACGGCATTGGCAAGTGTGTTGATAAGGGTTGCCAATGCTCATTTCACTGTGGCACTCCTTCTCCCATCAAGACAACGTGCAAGTAGCTTATGTTAAATTATATAAATGGACCTAGTATGTATCTAACATAATTTCTCAATAATTCTCAGTTGCTCATTGTAGTGTAATTTGAGCGTATTACTCTTGTATTCTTAATTTTGGGAGAGGTGGGCATGATACAAAGTTATAAGGTGAAAAATGTTATGCTCTTGCTTTCTTTTGGATTACAAAGATGAACTGCACACACATACACGCACACTCACACCATGACAACCAAATACGTATGACATAAGGCCTCTTTTGGTTTGGAGGAATTTCATTGGAATTCTATAGGATAGGAATTTTGTAGGAAAAAATTCCATTGGAGCCCTTTGGTTTGTAGGAATGGATTCCTATTCCTATGTAGGGTAGGAGCTAGTCCTTCATATTTCAAAGAAAACAAATATTAGCCTAGACTCAATGAAAAAATTCCTAGGCCTCCTTTGGTTCATAGGATAGGAATAACATTGGAAGAGGAAACCCATAGGAAATGAGATGACATGTATCTCAATTCCTATAGGGAAAGAGATGTCATTTGATGCATATGATAGGAATTTTTCCATTGAGTCTAGGCCATTGTTTTTTCCTTGGAGATGTGAAGGATTGGTTCCTATCCTACATAGGAATAGGAATCCATTCATACAAACCAAAGGGTTCCATAGGAATTTTTCATTTGAAAATCTTGTCCTATAGAATACCTATTTCTGAAAGTTGCCAGCCGTCGACTTCGGCCCCCATGTAGATGCTACAGGGGTGTTCGGCATAACGTGGGACCACACTTTATCCAACGTCTTGGTTCATAAAGGAGGTGTTCGTGAGGTGAATCAGGCAATCGTACTATACGGCTTTATTACTTTCACTTAGCCAGAGGAGTTTGACTGTGGAGCTAAGTACTAACCCCTTGTGTGTGTGCGGCTATTCCGGACTACGGCGCCTTTTCCACGCGGCTGGGCAAAAACCAGCCCCTCGTGTAACGCGGGGTGAATCGCTAACGATGTCGGAGTAAATGGCCACGGGTAGCCTAACCGACTCCCCCTGGCTCTCTGAAAAATTATCAAGCCGATTGGGCCTTCAAGTATCCAAAACACAGGGCCGCCTTCCCCTGGTCGGCTATCTCACAGGCCGACTACCGGAAGGCGACCCAACCTCCAAAAAACCTTCCCGAAGATAACCATAAGATGGCCGACTCCCAGAAGCCGGCCATAAGTAGACCGACTCCCAGAAGCCAACCATAAGTAGACCGACTCCCAGAAGCCGGCCACAAGAAGACCGACTCCCGGAAGACGGCCAAGACTGCACCCACCAGGGCTGCGCCCACATAACGGTGATGAGACGGGCCATGGCCACAGTACAGCCTGCCACCCCCGAATCCCGGAGCATGCATGGCCACAGTGCGCCGTACGGGTCAGCCATCCCCCGTCCGGCGCGGCACTGTTGCCATGTTGACCATGACGTCACCCACGTCAGGCGCCAGTACGGCCTGCGGGCGGCGGGCCACTTCAGCCAGAGAGACGCTCGAAGGCGGTCCGGCCTCCCCTAGTCGGCCTGAGGCGTAGCTGGCTCCCAATAGCCGGCTACCTCCCTCCCTCGAAGTATGTGCATTATTAAGGAGACAAGACGAGGTGAGGCTACAGTGAGAGCCCGCCAGGCGGCGGCAGTGTAGCCATGCTTACCTCGACAAAGCCCTCGTCATCAGGGCGAGGCAACAGTAACCAGCCGCCGACAAAGCCCCGGGCGATGGGGGCGGCATGTAAACCAAGAGGCCGGCAGCCGGCGGGACCCACCAGTCGGCGGGCCCCAGCGGTCGGCGGAGAAGCCGGCGAGCACAGACACTGACGGCTGGGACCCGCATCCAGCCGTATTACCATTGTATCCCTGGGGGGTAGGCCTATATAAACCCCCCAGGGCACCCATGCAAAGGGTTGATCTCTAAGATAGTTTTAGCGACCACGTAGAGGGAAGAGGAGAGCTAGCCTTGCCTTTCTTCCTCCTCTAGCCAAACAGCTCAAGGAGCACTTGTAGCTACTTGTGTTGATCTAGTGATCATGCGGAGACCCCGCAGAGCAGGACTAGGGGTGTTATCTCCACGGAGAGCCCCGAACCTGGGTAAGATTCGTCGGCGTGCATGTCTTCGCCTTATCCCGTTTCCAGGCACCGGCGATGTCTTACTGGCTCCCACAATGATAAGCCACTCGTTGGCATATGTCGCACCTACCACCCGACAAATGATTTGTAGTATAATCCGAAGTCGCCGAATCGCCGACCAGCTCTTGCCTACCATGACAGTCAGTTTTCGGCTTTCTCTACTGAGGTACTGATAGGTCTCCAACGTATCTATAATTTATGAAGTATTCATGCTGTTATATTATCATTCTTGAATGTTTTACAATCATTTGATAGCAACTTTATATCATTTTTTTGGCACTAACCTATTGACCCAGCGCCCAGTGCCAGTTGCTGTTTTTTGCTTGTTTTTTACATCGCAGGAAATCAATATCAAACGGAGTCCAAACACCCCGAAACTTTTTGTGAATTTTTTATGGACTAGAAGACATCCAAAGGGCTAGAGCAGCACCTGGCGGGTGCCCCGAGGGGGGCACAACCCACCAGGGCGCACCTGGGGGCCCAGGTGGGTTGTGCCCACCTCGGTGGCCTCCCGCACCCCTTCTTCGCCCTATAAATTCCCAAATATTCCAAAAACCCTCGGGGTAACCCTAGATCGGAAGTTCCGCCGCCGCAAGCCTCTGTATCCACGAAAACCAATCTAGACCCCGTTCCGGCACCCGGCCGGAGGGGGAGATCATCACCGGTGGCCATGTTTATCATCCCGGTGGCCACCATGATGAGGAGGGAGTAGTCCACCCTCGGGGCTGAGGGTTTGTACCAGTAGCTATGTGTTTAATCTCTCTCTCGTGTTCTTGACATGTCACGATCTTGATGTATCGCGGGCTTTGTTAATATAGTCGGATCATAATGTGTTTTCCCCTCTTTATCTTGTTGTGATGAATTGAGTTTTTCCCTTTGAGATTTCATTGTTATCGGATTGAATACTTTTATGGATTTGAGAGCACTTAATATATGTCTTGCATATGAATACTCGTGGTGACAATGGGGTATCATATTAATTCACTTGATATGTGTTTTGGCATTCAACTCGCGGATTCCTGTGGTGACATTGGGGTAATCTATGCATAGGGGTTGAGGCACGTTCTCGTCTTTTGTTTCTCCGGTAGAAATCTTGGGGCACTCTTTGAGGTTCTTTGTGTTGGATTGAGTATTATGAATCTGAAATTATTTAGTGTTATTTTAGTACGAGCAGTGCTAGGCGTACGATGAATATTTGTACGACTTTCTACGACACTGCTCAGTCACCCTCCGATCAAATCTCTGCATCAGCGGCAATCGTGGGATCACTGGGTCGGACTGAATCGTACATTTAAAGTCATACGCAGAGCAATTTTCGTTTTAGTACGAACTCTTGATAGATCGATCGGTAGGCTCAGATGCTCCCGCTAAAAAAAATTCAAAACAAATTCAAAAAAATCCATTTTTTTGTGTGGTAGATAATTAGATGCGTGAGGTCCGCTCCAAATTTCAACTAATTTGGATATCTAAGCAGCTCTCGGCAAAAAAGACAAATCTGGTCAAAACAGTTCGTGAACAATAAACTTTTTTACAGACCCCGATTTTGTCTTTTTTCCAGAGAGCTGCTCAAATGTCCAAACGAGTTGAAATTTACAGCAAACCTCACGCATCAAATTATCTACCACACAAAAAAAATTGGAAATTTTTAAATTTTTCTAGTATTTGTTTTGATTTTTTTCGTAGGAGCGGGTGCAGCTGAGCCCGGGAGCCAAATTGGCCTTCTCGATCATTTCTATTTTTACACTTTTAGTAGTATTTTATATAGAGGAGAAAATGAACTGCAATGCTTCTTTTTTCTCACGGGTGTGTACTGTGAAAATGGACCTAAAACAAATAATCAAGATTACAATCCGGTCCTTTTGGACACGCCTTGGATGTGACTACTCGTCACCATCCTCAGCTGCCATCATGGCCGAACACCATGCCCCCAACTAAGACGTCTTAGCGCCGGGAAGTGCACCGTATCATGCCGGGATTCGAACTGCAACAGTGTTGAACATAGAGCTCGCTCTGCTAAAAAAAAAAAGAACATAGAGCTCGCTACAAACCAAGCCGTTGTTTGCCATCGTCGCTCAGTGTGCCACCAACTGCATTGGTAAGTTAAAAAAAGCAGGGATGCCATAACACAGACATCAACATGATTTAGTAGCTACTCCCTCCGTTCCTAAATACTTGTCTTTCTAGGCATTTCAACAAATGACTACATACGGAGTAAAATGAGTGAATCTACACTTTAAAATATGTCTACATACATCCGTATGTGATAGTCATTTGAAATGCCTAGAAAGACAAGTATTTAGGAACGGAGGGAGTAGATCTGAATTGATCCGTTAAAATTAAACAAGGACAGAAAGTCTACATAGGCCGAGACATTGGCATGCTTACTGTTACTATCACATCAAAAACATCCGTATGAACTGAATAAATCCTGAATCTCTAATATGGTAAGTAAACCTTGGGCCTTGCGAGCAAAAGAGAACATGTTATGGACACCGCCACACCTCTTCGGGCGAAACTCGCTGCTCAATATGATGCCACCGACCTTGAAAGTAAATCGAGCAGATATCTACTTTCGGCAGCAGGCTCAAACCTCTCCACTTTGACCAATGTGTTCTTCACTCTCCGCTCGTCGCTGTACGTTTCTTCTTTGACTTTCAGCCTGAGCAGATAATCCTTGAACAAACAGCTGAGCATGGTCTCTGCAAAACGAGGGTCTCCGTTCTCTTTGTATGTAATGAGTTCTAGCGCCGAGCAGCCTAGTAACTCTTGCGCGGTCTCCTGAAACGCTGTCACCCAAGTTGTTCCCGAGTGATCTTGAATCTGAAGCTGCAGAAGATACCTGTAGTCACACTCTGGAAACTCCTTGTCGCATTTGTCACACACCCACAAGCCAGAGGTCCCCTTTGTCACTTTCTTATTGCACTGCCGGTCACCTTCCTTGGTAGGGCAAGCTGTGTAGCAGAAGTTGTCGCTCTTGAAGAATATAATGGAGGCTTTCACCGTAACCCAATCAGGTTTGTCTCCCATTCCAAGACCATCATCCTTGATTTTAGCAACTGTCGTTCGGACCTCGTTCCTTGATGCTGCAGGAGTGTGATCCCTGGATATGGACTGAGTAGAAGCATCCCTTCCTCCACCGTCGAACCATTGCCTCAGAGTATGAGCTTCAGAGAGATCAGGGTCTATGAGGAGTTGAGAGGAAGAAATTGTGCCGACACACTTGCCATTGAAATCATTCACTCTTCCTGTTTTGACACCCAGCACAGGGAAGACCCCACGTTCAACCATTTCTTGCAGCTGTGAGCCTTCTCTGTTGCAAAAGTCACCCCACATGGTTAGATCAACACTTCGACCAGACATATCCTTCAGGCCAATAATTCTTTTCAGAGTTTCCGTGCCATTTTTCTTCTGTACTGTGGTGGAAGGGCTGACAGAGATAGCAACACCTATGATATCAAGTATAGTACCGGTCGGAGTATCCTCAATTTCACTGATCGGTCTGAAGTTATACTGCTGAGAAGGAATTGAGCTGTTCTCATCAGGACAAAGATCCACTGATGAATCTCTCTCCAACGTAATCTCCCACTCGCTGTTCAGATGGTTATAGTTCCTCTGTACAGGTTTCAAGTTTCCTCTTGATACCACATAGACCTTACCAACTTCCACAACTTCATAGAAGCGATCAAGTTGAGTGTTGAAACATGCCACCCGTATCTCACCCCCATCAGAATCAAGCAGGTCAAAGTTGAACACTTTGCCTTCACCTTTTGCATTGTGGTACCGGCGGATGTCTCCCTTTGCAGTAACTCTACCCTTGATAGCCCAGCGGCCCTGATAAGGATTTAAAGAAGATATGGGGATTATTCTAGCAGGGGCTTCATTTTTCGCAATTGCTCCTTGATTTTTGTAACTGGGTGCAGGACGATAAGATGGCTGTGCTGTTGGCTGGAAGACTGGAGATTTGTCACTGAGCCTGGTGGCTGTGTTCAAGGAGTTCCCTGCCAGCGAAGGTTGGAAGACTGGAACATTGCCATTGGGCCTTGTGGGACTTGGGTTTCCTGCCGCCAAACCATATTGACGTGTTCCGTTAAATTGCTCCACTCTTGGGTTGTTTTGATTAGAAGATTCACTTTCTGGAGTAATCACTGGATTGCCAATGATGTCACACTCCGCAAGAAGAACTGTCAAATTCAGAACGACGATAACCCTACAGATATTCAACCAATCAGCTCAACAAAAACAAATAATTTCACATACCCTCAAGACAAAAGGACTAATTTGCATTTGCACTAGTTACTTAAGACATATGACAGAGAAACTTGAATCATGGCACATTTCAGTTCACAAACTATGTTCCAGCAGCATTTATTGACGAGCAGATCAGAAAAGACACAATGAAACAAAGTCAATTGGCAGCTAAAATAGGTAAATGACAACTTGTATCATCAAGTATACTGCTGAACCAAGTGGGTAAAGCTGAATGACACAAACCACTAAATGATTCAACCAGATAAAGACACCTACATCTATGAGCATGACGTAAACTACAGTGATCAAATCAAACTTCCATGCACCTGATGACCCAATCAGTAAACAAGGAACCTAGCTGATGCACAGCATCATGACCAGTCGACTGGAGTATATAGCAACAACTTGCTGCATAACTAACTAAATGAAACAAAGCACACAACAAACTTCTTCTAATCATCAAAACGACCATAATGTCAGTTCTCTTTGCAGGCTTATTCCCAGCCTATTTGACTCTTATCTCTTATATTTAGTGTTTTATGAAATTCAAGGTAGAGGACCTCCTCTCCCGTTTATTCAGAAAATAACATCATTTAACCAGCCAGAAACACACAGCGCCATAGCCAGACCTACGATTTTGCGACCATTATGAGTAGCAGAAATATAATCCAATGAACTAACTTTTACACAAACACCAAACTGTATCATACCTCACAACACAACTTAATTACACATTCCAGTTGGTACACAGATATCTTCTATATTCCAGATTACAGAATCCAATTCAATCAGCAGCAGGTCAGAGGAAGAAAATTTCGACGCCACACTGGTTCAGTACTGTTATTCTAGAGGGAAGAGACCTAGTTCACTTCTACGAAGTAGTACCTAAGGAAGCATAACATGAGTATCAGGATCAGCGTACACTGAATTTTCCGACGCAGTTAGAAAAGTATCAATCTAAAGCGAGACCCCTAATCAATTTGAGGGACAGCAACTCGCAGGGACCAGTTAGACTACACTTACAGGCACAGAAATCACAGCGAATCACAGACCGCGACCACACATGCCCAGCGAGAACCCGCGCGCGGGCACGAACCCTAGCCGAAACCGCCCCAATCGCAAGCGCAAACAATCGAGCATCGATCTAGGGTACGCTGAGGGACGCGGGAGCGAACCTTCTGCCGCCGACCATGTTGATGACGTACTCGTCGAGCTGCACGACGGAGCCGCGGCGGATGAGGCCGGAGCGCGCGAGGTCGCTGAGCTGGCCGGCGAACATCGCGGGGCAGGTCTCGGCGCCGTCGGAGACGAGGCCGCGCCACCGGTCGCTCCGGGGCGTGCCCTTGCCGTCGACGTTGACGCAGCGCAGGTTGACGACCTGCACGATGGGCCGGAGGTTCGTGTCCCCCGCCAGCGCCGCCCCCACGCCGTTCGGGCTCAGCCTCGCCGACGCCATCGCCTCGCGGTGGGCCGGATTCGCGGGAGCCTCGCGTCCGCGGTGGGGGTGGGGCGGAGGAGGGGGGTCGGGGGAGGCGAATGGTGGTGCGGATTTGAAAATCTAGGAGGTTTGGGGGGGCGTCGGAAATGGCGACGGGAGTCGAAGGGGGAAGAGGCGGTTGCTCGGTGGCGTCGCGGGCTCCTTCCCGGGGAAGACTGAGCTTCGATGAACCTGGCCGTTGGATCGGGTCCGGATGAGATGATCGGACGGCGGTGGCCAACCCACGTAACGAGAGCGCGCACGGCATAAACTTGGGCCTGGGCTGGCTACTGGTGGAGCCCTGTGACTGTGAGAGAACAAATCACTGGCCTGAACGAGGATTTCTCCTATTCCACACTCATTGCGAATGGGTCGGCCCATTTCTTCTTCTTTTTTTCTGCTATTTTTCATTTTCTATTTCTTATCTAGTTTTCTCATCCAGTTTTTCAGCATTTTGATCCGTTTTTTCGTTTTTAGTTTATGTTTGTTTTTTATTTTTCACTTTCTGGTAATTTTTTTTGTTTCTTTTTCTTGTGAGTGAACATAAATTTAGGCATGCATGAATATATTTATGAATGACCATTTTGTCAAAATCAAAAACTTTTTCCTCAAAATACATTGTTTTAACTACCCATTTGACACTTAACTCCTACGAAGGGTGCGTCCCCCAGGCCAGTGCCCATACGTCCAAACAGTGTACGCGGGTGTCCGCACCAAACCTCGAGCTAGCAGTTTCTTCTTTTTCGGTTTTTAATCTTTATTTCAGTTTTCTTCTATTTTCAAATTTACTTCCCGTTTTCCATCAATTTTACTATCAAACTATGTCTTATGCATATGCTACCTGCTGAACTAGTGCATAGCGGCACACGTCAAATTTTCATAAAATGTTTGAAAGGGGACATAGGTTGAAGCACATTCATCGTGGAAAGTACTGCCAGTCGCGCCTTGCAATTTATTCAAGTACAGAAGTACACATGAGTGTATATGAGCAATACACAACCAAGAACGGGTTATTGACCCCAAGAGTAAGATCCCGATTAAGTAACGACATAATGGCATTGTTGTAGTCCGATCCAAGGCTGGATTCGAGGCTTTCACTTAGAGCACACATGAGGTGGACATGATGCGGAAGCTTCAAGACAAAGCCTTCGTTATCGACGCACGCATTGCACAATCGCATCTGGTAGTCTTCCACCCATCGGAATGGGCCAGATCGAGTGCGAGAAGAAGAAGGAAGGGAGGAACTGACATGAACGGAATGTAAAGTACATCTAAAACATTGATCGCTTATAATGCTAAACATAACAATTTAGATGATGTTTTGTTAGGTTAAAGAAGATCCAAGTTCTATCTTGATGAGTTTTCTGAAAAGGGGAATATATTAATATCAAACAGATATCAATTACACCCGGCCTCTGCATCAACAAGATACCTAAAAACATTCAGGATGCACACAACCAAAGAAGAAAATAAAAAGAGAACTAAAAGAGAAGGGAAAAAAGACCTCGCCATGGTGATCAATCACCCGCTATTTTAATGACTGTTCGATTAATGGTTGTATGTTTCTCCTTTCTAATGGGATTTTCTAGCATGATTTTTCAGGTTAACCCATCACAATCCACCTCATATATATTACTCCCTTTGATCCAAAATAAGTGACGTGGTTTTAAAGTAGTTTTGAACTAGGGTTAGTTCAAAGTTGTGACACTTTTTATGGATCGGAGGTAGTAGATTATATTAGATAAATCACTGGTATACGAGAACGGACGTTTGGCCCTCGGCCTCCATGGAGGCCTTTTTTTTGAAAAAAAATCAAAATTCAAACTTTTCGGTTTAAAAAAATCTAAATTTTTTGTTCAAGTAAACAATGATGTTAAGTGTATGTGTGTAAAAATTCAGGATAAAATACGTTGAAATGCGACCTGTACAAAAAAGACAAATTCATGGCCTGGGAGTAGTCCTGGCCATGGGCAGCCCGGCCCGGTCGGCCCGACCTTGTCCACGGGTTGGGCTCGGGCCTAGTTTTTGAGCCCGAAGCACGTGCCTGTCGGGCCCAAGCCCGTCGTTTTCGCCGTTTAAGGAAGAGGCCCGGCCCGTGGCCCGAGGCCCGATGGGTTTTTAGCATGATGGGCCGGGCTTGGGCCCGACAACCAGGCCGGGCCAGGCTTGGGCTTGGGTTTTTTGCGTCGGGCTTTGGTTGGCCCGGCCCGAGGGATGGCCAGGTATACGTGGGAGGATGAATAGTATCCTGTGTTTAAAAGCCCCATATTTTTTTACAGCCCTCATGTCAATGTATTTTGCCCCAAAAATTTACACACATGTGCGTTATGCCTTCATGTATCTCTATAAAAAAAATCAGAATTTTTTGAAATGTAAAAATATGAAATTTGATGAAATTTGAATTTTAAATTTGGAGGCCTCCATAGAGGCCGACCTCCAAAGGCTATTTCTGCTGGTATACAGACTATCAGTCCAAAGAGAGCCTGAGCAGTGCAATGAAACATGGGAGCAAGCACAAAGGCTGAATTTCAACACATTATTGGAATAAAATAAACAATGGCAGGAGATACTGCAACACACTGGGAGCTTCTCTGTCCTGTCCCTGCTTCCAGCATGTGCTTGACGGGTTTTGCAGAGAGAAAATGGAGAAGAAATAAAACAAACGAAGTAGTGTCCCTGTGACGGGTTGTTCTCTAAAATAGTGACACTGTTCCCACAGTTGCTGTTCACCGTAGTAATAGTGTCCGTGTTCTTTGCTCGTCACTTCTCATCGTTACCAAGTACCGTGAAGTCACACGATTGTTGTTGTACTTAGGTTCTCGTTTTCTTTCTTTTCTCTTGCAGGAAGTAGCATTTTATTTAAGGTAATGGGCAGTTGCACCCTTTTATTCATTCATAACTGATTCATTACATATAATGATCCTTATTACATCAGGGAACCCATTAAGCCAACAGGACCAAACATCATGCTCTGCCGATTTAGCCGAACATATGCCGCCTACAAGAACGATTGACATGGATACCAGAACATGTGCTGCCTAGTGCCTACAAGAACGATTGACATGGATAAAAGTACAAGATACAAATTTTGTGGCACATTATCTAATACCATGGACTATGGCTCTAGTAGGGGACCTATCAAAACCTAAACCCAATGATAGGCAATCGCATGATCTTCATTATACCAGTTTTATTGGCAAGGATTAAGACTTGACGAAGTGCCATGGCTTCTGCTACTTCAAGAATTTGAACTCTTTCGAAGTAGCCTCTGTTCACCGCCTGTGCACCCTCCCAGGTGATTATGTATCACCGGACCAAAGCCCGCTCTTGCAGATTGGGAGAAGATCGCTGCATCCACATTGACGAGCATTGACCCCTCCGGCGGCTGAGATGCTTGCTCATATGCTAAGGACTTGGTTTCCTCGCTGCCTCGGTGTCAATGCACTCCATCACTCAGAGCATACTCGTTCCAGTCGTCTGCCTCCCAGTGATCTGTCCAATCTATTCCTCCAAATTTTGAGTACCTGCTCAATTGCAACAGTGAGATGTGGGTTAATGAAAAGGATCAACATCTATGTAATCAGCAATTAAGTGTGTAATCTTTTGCATACGAACCCCATAAATATGATGTTAATGTGCAAACCACATAAATTACTAAATTACAATATCAAACTAACAATAATTTATAACAAAAATGTAAAAACTGCACCATGTAATCTGTGTTCTACTGTTCGGTAAAATTTAAAAGAAACAGAGATAAAGTAGTGTCAAATTGTATTAAAGAATGTGTTCATTTTACCCCCTTTGCAAAACTATAGGTTTACATTACAATAAGTCTGTTGTGTCTTTTGCAGCTAATTTGTGCTTAGGGCTGCTGGGTGTGCTTCCAACAGTATGCATAAGTAAAAGGCATGGCATCAGTATTTGAACATTTTATCATTGAAGGGTGATATAAATTCATACATAATCAACTTCAAAATACCTCTTCATCATAATCAATGTCTCCATAATTATTGATATATAGACTAAGATTGTATATGTCTGATTTGAATGTGATTATTCCATTGAAAAGAACTTCTAGTAAAACATATCCCCTACATGAAATGAGAAGATAATGAATACATAATTTAAAAGTGAACCCTGAAAAAAAGAGCTTGAGAGCTTTCGAGAGGCTTAGCCGGCTTACACTAATCCCATCACTTTTGAAGTAATAACACGGCCTTGTTTCATCAAAACATCTTGAGATACCAAAGTCAGTTATTTTAGGAACCATATTATATTCCATAAAGTATATTTGTCGGTTTAAGTCGAAGTGAACAATATGGTTCTTGTGGAGATAACTTAAACCCTCACAAATTCCTTTGATTATATTACAGCGCTCTCTCCATTCATATCCATAAGCATTCTACACATGGAAGAGAAGATATTAAAACAGGTTATTGTTTGAGATACTTAAAGTTCGTAATCTTTAAAATCTAGCTAGATGTAGACGAGAGGATATACTTATATACTAGTACTACTCCGATTGTGGATGATCAAAAGAAAGAAAACGAAGATGAAAAGCATGCTATGTGCTGTGTGATCCTACCGGTGATATAGTCACGAAGACTTCCTTTTGGTAGATACTCAAAGCAGAGCAACCTTTGTTGTACATCTACCATGGAAATTTTTCCCTCGTAGGAAGCCATTTCCCTATGTGCATAGCCAAATAACTCATAAACCGTACTTTTTGTGCTTGGTCTTCATCAAACATTCAGCCTCTCACTCGAATTCGCTATCATGAATATAAGACATGTTGGAAAGCTTCTTCACAGCGATTCCCCCATTTTAAAGAATTCCCTGCAGCCAACATGCCTTGCTAGAATAAGCTCAACTTTTCTACTAATAAAGCATAAACTCAGCTATCAGACCAAGAGTAGTTGAGAGTTAGCATACCTTATAAACCACTGCAAAGCCACCATTAATGAGCTTTGAGAGACTTAACCGGATTACATTGATCCAATTTTGATTTTCATCATAACATCTTGGGAGACCAAAGTCGGCAATTTTGGGCAACATATTGTTGTCCACCGATATATTGGCTGGTTTCAGATCTAAGTTAATAATACTTTCTTGTTTAAGGTAATATAAGCCCTCACAAATTCCTTTAATAATTAGATACCTCTTGCCCCATTCAAGTCCACGAGATGCATCTATAATAGGGTGACATGAAAGTATGTTTAGTATTTGAGATACTTGAAGTCCTTATAATAGTAGAGAGATACAACACAACAAGTAACTTCCATTATATGTAACTTCTATTATATGCTTCTGATGCTTGAACCAAATCTTCTATTATGATGGTAAAAACAGAGATAGCAAGAAAACGAAAGGAGAAGACAAAACATTTGACCATGGTGGACCATCTTATAATGAATGAATTAATGACCACATGCTGATAGATCTTCACAACATTGCATGTATGTATACATCATCGTGACTGTATATGAACATGTCGCAAATGATAATAGTTGAACCTATGTCATGTACATTTGTGGGATCTTTACAAATGGATGATTGTTCAACTCATGACATGAACTTAAATTACACACATCAATCCAAGATCTCATAGAAACAATACATCTGCCTGATAGTCTAGTTTTTTTTTGCGGGTAGCCTGATAGTCTAGTTAATGTTCTTACAAAATGTTGTTACACCATAGTGTCTCAAAAAGATTGAAAATGATTAAAGACATTTCCCACACGGTTACATGAGATAATGTGCTAGTTTTATTGATAAAAAAGAGAGATGGTATGGTGATCGTACCGGTGATATAATCATGAAGACTCCCTTTATATACATACTCAAAGCAGAGCAATCTTTGGTATATCCCATATGTCATGTTAGTATCTCTATGATTATAACACCCAAACTGTATATGTCTGACTTGAATGTGACCGGTGATATAATCATAAAGATACCCTTTGGGTATATACTCAAAGCAGAGCAGTCTTTGGTATATTTCATACGGCATATTAATATCTCTATGATTATAACACCCAAACTGTATATGTCTGACTTGAATGTGAGCTTTCCACCGTAGAATTCTGGTGCCAAATAACCCCTGCAAGAAAATTGATGGATGAATACAAAAATATGCAATAGGATTCATATATGGCTAACGGAAAGATCAAGATTTCAAGAGATTAGCCAACTTACGATGTTCATCCAAATTTTGAAATGATAATCCGGCACGAAAGTACTTTGAGAGACCAAAGTCAGCTATTTTCGGTACCATATTATCATCCAACAATATATTATCAGGTTTTAGGTCCAAGTGAATAATATGATTACGGTGAAGGTACCATAAACCCTTGCAATTTCCTTGATTATTTCATAGTGCTCTCTCCATTCAACTCCACTGTGTGTATCTATACACAAAGAGAAGATAGAGGAGTTAGTATTCTAGATAGTTGCAGTACTTTAGTTTCATATGCTGGAGTATATGGCACCACAGTAATTGTTGTTACCAGATGGGAACCAATAATTATGACCCCAAAAAAGATGTCATCACATGTTCCTACCTTTGTGTCGATACTTAAAACAGAGGAACTGTCGTCGTACATCTGCCATTACAAAGCTTCCCTCAAAGTCTACCTCTCTCCCTTGCGTGTCGGCACAATATCCTAGAAACCGTGCGACGTTTTTGTGCTTCACCTCCATGAGGCATTCGATCTCTTCCTGGAACTTATCCCCTTCCATGTGTTCTAGGTCACTTCATGTAGTACCCTGCAAACAAAGGTAAATCAAAACATACACGGTTTATAAGGCTACTAAACTCAACTCCTGAATCACTCAAGTATTATATATGCAATAATCACTCCTCTGTTCTGCACATAGAAGAGGTTCCATAACAGAACTCTAGTTTCCATGGGGCTGGCCTGGATATATACTCAAATACGCCTCGATGTGAACCGACAGAGTCTAACTAGGGTGCATGTATACCACGTGACAGGCTCTTCCTCTGTTAATCAGAGGCTCAGCGCACCACCCCTCAAGGCCACAGCCACCGGAGAAAACTGAAAAGAAACTCCCAGCTGCTCGGTGTATACCGATGGCAGCACAGTCGGCGTATCTAGCCTATACTGTGGGAGCAACATGAGGTGTTGACCATCTCTGAAAAGAACGACCCCCAAACAAAGCCTCAAATCCTCACAAAGCTAGACACCTTACAAAAATAATTAATAAACATGAACATCATTACTGTGAAATAGATCGAGCAAGCATATCTCGTTCCTGGACCAAGCAACAATTTTTCTTTCGCTTGCTATCGTTCCCCACCGCAACTAGATCTGCCGAGGCCCTTGAGGCGTTGACATCTTATTTGGAGGGGATAACAAGCTGGAAGCACAGCAACTGGTGGTAACCAGTTCACAGAGGACAGCGACACAGGCAAGCATACGGAGGATTCTACCAAAACATCCTCCTAACCACGATGCAGAATCGGGCCCTCAAAGCTAGAGCTCGCTAGCACTACGAGAGAACAACACCCAGCTTGTTTTTCTGATAAGATCTTAGCAAGGAAAATATCGTGGTTACCTGCATGCGTGGCGAAGGCGAGCTTCAGATGCTGCAGGAGTCCGGGGCAGGAGAAGGGATATGGTTGCTGGAGTGAGTTCACCAACTGGGTGATGGGGGTGTGATATAGGGACGGGCACCTCCACGGAGCTGATACTAGATATTTTCTTTGAACTCAGCTGGTTAGATCTAGATCGGGCATCGATAGTAGCAGTAAGTATAGTTTAAACGCTTCACGAGAAAATTAATTATGCGGGAATCTTGCTGACGCAACATTTCAATAATACTCCCTCCGTTTTTAAATATAAGTCTACATGGAGATTCCACTATGGACCACATACGTATGTATATAGATGCATTTTAGAGTATGATTTACTCATTTTCTTTGTACGTAGTCCATAGTGAAATCTTTTTAAAGACTTATATTTAGGAACGAAGGAAGTAATAAGCACAGGCGTGTGAATGTGTGCCACCCACCATTTTTTACAGAGAGGGAGAGAGTGACACACACCCTATTGGCGTCCGCATCCGGTCAAATTTGTCCGGCCGCGCCCCAAGATCTGCCACATGGATGCTAGTAAATGGATTTTCTTCCTGGTAATATGGACTTGTTTTTTTTTTTAGGGAAGTAATATGGACTTGTTAATATAAGAGCAACTCCAACGGGCCGACCCAATTGGACGGCGATTTCGTCCGCTTTTTGTCCGTTTGGGTTGGCCAGATGGACACGGATGTCCACTTCCGCATTCGGGTCGGCGCGTGCGCCCAACGCTGGCCTAAACCCATTTTAACGGCGCAAAAAAAAATGAACGCATGCATATTAAAAAAGAGAGACAACATTAATTAAACATTAAAGCCGGCCACGAAGGCCGGCGAGAGTCCACGCGTCCACATTTGCATTTAAAAAAAATAAAAACAGCCTAAACTACGAGGCGGCGCCTGCCCTAGGCGTCGTCGTCGTCCTCGGGGTCCGTGAGGTCGATGAGCGTCGGCGCCGGCCCGGCCCAGGCGAACGCCGTGTTCCAGAGCGCCGTCATGTCGGGCTATGCCGGCGCAGGCAGTGCCGGCCCGGGGGGGGGGGGTGCGGCCGCCTGTGCAGCCGCGGGCTGGCGCGCCTCCTCCTCGGCCTCGCGCCGCTCCTCCTTGAGGTCGCGCTCGAGCATCTCCTCGTACTCGCCACGACGGCGCTCCTCGGCCAGCCTGATCTTGCGCCAGGGCTCGAGGTACGCCTGCTCCTGCGCCGGCGTCGCTCCCATCCAGACCGGCGGCACGCGTACCCACTCGCACACTACTCCCGTCCAGGAGTAGCGCTCGATGGGGGACGGCTCCGGCTCCGGCTCCGGCTTGATGGGGGACGGCGGGGCCATCGGCGGCACCACGCTGTCGCCCACGGCGGAGATGGCAAGGGCCTGCGCCATTGCCGCCTCGTACCGAGCCTCCTCTTCCGCCTCCGCCCTGCGCCGCTCGTCCTCCTCGCTCTCCCGGTAGACGGCCGCAAGGGCCGCCTGGTAGGCGTCCTCCGCCGCCTGGTCCTCCTCGCGGACGACGAGCGCCGGTGGCGGCGACCTCCGGTCGATCTCGCGCACGCCCCGTCGCCTCGCCTCCTCGTGCTCGAAGGCAAACCACCTCGCCCAGTTGGGCGAGTCGGTTGCGTAGGCGGGGTCGCGGCGCTGCTCCGGCGTCAGTAGCGCCCGCCGGTGCTGCACCTCCTCCGCGTGAGCACGAGCCGTCCGCGGCGCCGCCGGCAATGGGATCCTATCTGGATCCACATGCCAGTCGTGCGGCAGCGTCACGTCGGGATACGGCAGAGGCTGGCGGTGCTGCCAGTGCCACTCCGCCTGGTGCACTGGCACGTTCACGCGCTGCCTCTGCCGGCGAGGCGGAGGCGGAAGGAACTCCGAGGGGAAAGGGGTGGTGGGGGACTTGCCCTTGGCCTTGCTGCCGCTGGCGCCGGAGAAGAGGCCCATCTCGCTGTGGTTGTGGTGGCTAGGGTTTGCCGGCGACGAGGGAGCAAAGGTTGGCAGATGTGGACGGCGAGTTTGGATGAGGACGGCCCCGCCGCACGGTCGGCTTAAAAAAAGGACGAGCGCCGTCGCTGACGCGTGGGCCCGTCGTCATAAATTAAGCTGACCGCGTGGGCAGCGGGTAGTTGGACGGCCGCCATGTGGGGATGCGACGGATAGCGAGAAGGCGCGCGACGCGTCTGTTCGGCGTCCGCGCCGACGCATTTGAGGCGCAAATTTGGGCCGCAAATACATCGGCGCGGACACGACACGGACGTGATTTGGGTTTGGGTCGGCGCGTTGGACCGCCACTTTTGTCCGTACCGACTCAAACGGACGCAGGCGAACGAAATGGGTCGGCCTTTGGAGTTGCTCTAACTGTTTGAATTTATGCAAAGATTCATGTAGATTTTTCCTTTTGAGTTCTTGTGTTTTCTATTCTTTTTTGCACGGGGCTGCATACATCGTTGGGCTTGTCCCTTTTTCTCACAAATTTGTTCTTTTCTTGATGTTTTAAAATTTATTTCCTTTTTGCACAGTTGACAAGTTCATCCTTGCATATGTAACACACAACCACGGAGGTGAATAGTAGCACTATAAGTTAAACGTTTCACGGGAAATTAATTATGCGGGAATCAAGCTGTCGAAACATTTGAATAAGTAGAGAGGCATGTGAGTGTGTGACATCTGCCCTAACCCCAAGATCTACAAGATGCATATCTATCTTTTGTCAAGTGTATACCTATTTCTCCTTTTGTTTCAAATTAATTGAAGTTTTGCGTGTGTTCTAAATCAATCTTTTTAAAGTTTGACCAAGTCTAAAAAAAAGCTAAGATCTACAACATCAATTATATATGAAATGAAAAAATATTTTTAAAAACACCAAATGCAAGTAATTTGGTGTTGTAGATGTTAATGTACTTTGTAAATTAGGACAAACCTAGAACTCTAATTAATTTGGTGCAGAGGAAGTACATATTAAAAACCCAATACCACAAAAAAAAAGGAGATGCACTATAAAAAGATCAAAAAGGTATATTTGATGGACCTTCTTTTGGTTCGTACACCACAACCGTCAGATTTTTATAATCCTAAACATTTTTTCAGTACTAACCTACTCCTTAGTAAACAAATTATAACCCTTAGTAAACTTAATCCCAGCCATTGATTTGACCCCCAAAACCTTATTGGCAAAACGATTTCTTTCGTACAACTTCAAAGTGGTTCAGTACCCTGTTATGAGAAGAAAAAATACAACTCACGACAGAGCAAATATAAATACCACTATAAGAAAACTTACGAAAAAATACCATCGCCGCCCTGAACCAAATCCAATCTACGATTAAAAACCCAAATTTGCTCCTAGGTAAAAATCCCGTTCCTCTAGGCCCTATCACACACACGACATGAATCAAGAACCAATAAACATACTGAGAGGGAGGGAGGGAGGGAGGGAGAGAGGGAGAGAGAGAGAGGCACTTGGACAGTTCAATGCCAGAAAAGGCAGTCTCGCAAGAACCTTTACTTTCATCAACATATGAGAGCTAGTGCCTCTTTGACTGACCAACTACAACTCCAGCTATACACGGTAAAATGGTCAAATTTCAAACAGCCTTTTCGATTCTTCCCGCAAATCCAATCTTTTAACCCCACGCTGCCGACAAAGCATAGTTTACCACAAGCTTCCCGTCTATTGCAAAATTCTGCAGAGTTATAACATAAGAACATGACCAGCATTCTTCTTCATTAATATGCCTTCTGAAATAACAGAAAGTCAATGGCAACAACAAATGATGCTTGGAAACTAAGGAATCCATGAAAAATATAGTATATGCATACGAACCACACATTCTTGGGCAGATATAAAGATCTAAGACTTTGTATTATGTAAGTTTGCCAACTAGAGATTTAAGAAAGAAATACAGCTAGTCGCCAATTAACCAATCCAGTGATAGACACTCTAGGAGTCATTACCCTGTGTCTCAGTGGAATGTGGCTCATTAAGACAAAGGGTGACAATCACATAAAAAGGTTGACAAATCCTAGAGTGTCAATCTTCGGGGTGATACTAAATAAATGATTTCCCAAGAAAGGAATTATTCAGGTGCTAATTGATGACATAAACATACATCATACATGAGTGTACACATTAATCATTAAAGGATGGAGATGTAATAAAATATGTTAATAAGTAGATAGAATCCAGAATCTTACATTATACAAGTCAATTATCAGCTCGTCTGGGCTTGGAGAAAACGAACTGTTGACATAGACAAACTGTGGGCAACATAGAAAACTGTCAGTGAAAACCTAGGGTGTCATGGATCAAATTTGCATCAAACTCACGACTATATTCCTACCAGTGTATCCTGATGAAGTTGTCGACGAAGAAATTCAATAACCCTCAAGAATTTATCTCGTCCTGAAATCTAGATGGAGACACAGATACACAAGCCACAGATTAATGGAGTTCATGGCGTGCAACACAAGGTAAACAGTTCAAAGTTCATAACCCAATTTCAAGGCCAAACACAAAGGATAGCAGGATTTCAGTAAAGTCAACAAATTGAAGTAGTGGTATATCAATAAGCGAACCAATTGAAGTAGCCACTATAATACTACTAAATGTATCCCCGGTACTGCTGTAACTAAGGCTAGGTTAACATAGATCCTCCGTAATGTTCATATAGTATCTATGAGCCATAGGAACAGACAAAGTACTCAATTTCCTGCTAGAGTTTCTCTTCTAATTGGTTACAACCAAGAGCAGGTCCTAGCAAGGTTTCCAACTTGCGACATTCAGTTCATCAAATACTGTATTTTCACAACTAGTAAGCAGACCAAAATGCAACAACTACAAGGAACCACCAATCCATCAAGGGGTGAAAAATTCTCGGTTTCATTCTCCCCATCTAGGCAGAGATAGTACCTAAAACATCCGGCGGCTACTAGCCTACTACTAGAAAAGTCCATCAGTTTATCTGAATTCCTTAACAGGTAAAGTACTCAATTTCCTGTCGAAGTTGCTCTTCTAGTTAGTTACAACCAAGAGAAGGTCCTACCAAGGTTTCTAACTTGCGACATTGAGTTCACCAAATACATCTTCCACAACCAGCAAGCAGACCAAACTGCTGCAAGGAACCATCAATCAAGGGGTGAAGAATATGCTAGGTTTCATTGTCCCCATCTACGCAGAGATAGTACCTAAACATCCGGCGGCTACTAGCCTACCGCTAGAAAAGTTTTCATCAGCTCATCTGAATTCGCTGACAAAATTCACCGGAGAAAACCCCAAGATCCGTGCAGAACCGAAACCTCGATTCCACTAGGCAGAGGCTGTTTGCAGGCAGGAACAAGATTAAAAGAAAAGAAGGAGGGGGGGGCGAAACGAGAGCCGCACCTTGAACTTGTCTTGCTTCAGTATCGGCGCGTTGCCGGCCGAGCGGACGTGCACCACGACTGCAAGATTCCACGCGAACAAAGAGAAATTAAACCCGTGGGGAAAAGAGCAGCGCAGGAGACGATGGAAACCATGGGCGGGGGGCGCAAACCTTTCTGCTCAGCCTCGGAGGCCGCCATCGGAGCAGCTGGGGAGGCTGAGGAGGACGAGGAGGGGGATTCGGGAGGTCCTGCTCGGCGACGCGATGAACTGATGAACAACCCCTGCCTTCTCCGTTGGGGATTATTAGCAGCAGACCGGTCCGTAAGCAAACCCAGTGCCAGGAGAAGGTATCAAATCAGTATTCTGGGCCGAAGGGCCGACGGGCGCGTCTAAGTCTCGCCTCAAGATCACGACTGGGCCAGCCCATTAAGATGTTACGTTCGTTCGTTTCTTTCTCCTTTGTTTACGATCCTTCATTTTTTATTATTTGTTTATATTTCGAAATATTCGAAATATTTTTTAATAAATAATTAAAAAATTGTCAAAAGTTTATCATGCATTAATAAAATGTTCATGTATTCTGTAAACAATCTTCATGTCATTAAAAAATTGTCCACACATTTGAAGAATATGTTCGTGACATTAAAAAAATGTTGATCCAATGTAAATTTTTATTCTTGGAGTTTTGGAAAAAAAATTGTGTCATTCAAAAAACATTTTTTCACATTTAAACACTAAAACAATATTTTGCGTGATTTTAAAAATATTCATTGCATTTATGAAAAAAATTGAATACATGTGTAAAAACGAACATAAAATCCCCCCAAAAAGAAGAAAACCAATGCAGAAAACACGCATAAAAACGTGCGGAAGCTTCTATAACTGGTCCATAGAAATTCCAAAAACTGCTCCAAGAAGCAGCGCACCTATTGGGCCACTCCGCTAACGAAAGTGCCAGAGGCGAGACGGTGTTCGGTCTATCAATAGATGAGAATAATACGTAGAGGAAACCCAATGCCAGTAGAAGGTATCAATCAGTACATTGAACCGAAGGGGCCGACGGGTACGTATAAAGTGGGCCTCTCAGGCCCACTAAGGCATGAAAGTCAATTCACATTGCAAACCGGTTGCTATACGCTACTTTCACTTGAAACTTTTTTTAGGGGTACTTGACACTTTTGTGAATCAACACATTGTCCACTACCAAGCAACAATGCCACATTCAAACACACATCCATCCCCATGCCCCGAGCGCTGGCATAGCATGTGGGACAACCCATATTTAGGATTTATCATCATGTGTCTTTCTACCTTTGTTTCAGGAAGGCTCTAGAACCTTCTTCGAACTGGGTTTTTTCCTATGTTTACTCTAGTTGGGTTTCTTCTGGTTATTTTGTATTTTTAGTTATTTTGTAGTATTTTTAAATTTAGAATTTTTTTCGAATTCATGACCATTTTTCCAAAAAATAATCAAATTTTGAATTTGGGAACATTTTTTGAATTCATGATTTTTTTTGAACTAAAAATATTTTCTTTTAATTCATAAACATGTTGAAAAGTCAAGAATATTTTGCTATTCAAAATAAATAGAATTAGTTTTTAAAAATAATTATGAACAATTTTTTAATACGCAAACCTTTTTTCAATACATGAACATTTTCTAATTTGAATTTTTTGAAATAATAGATCTTTTTGTAAATGAACAATTTTTAAAATTGCAAAAATTATTCTAATTCGTATACATCTTTCTAAATTTGCTAATAATTTCTAAAATTGCAAATGTTTTTTTATTCGTGCACAATTCGTGAATTCACGAACACTTTTCCTAGTTCGAGAGCATTTTTCGAATTCACGGTCATTTTCGTATTCACGGAAATTTTTAAAACTTATAAACTTTTCACATTCTCTGGCATTTTTTTGAATTCATGACATTATCGGTATTTATGAGCATTTTTTGAAATCCTGAACCTTTTTCAAGTTTATAAGAATTTATAAATTCATTTATATTTTGAATTCGCATTTTTTAATTCAAGGACATTTCTTAAATCATAGCCATTTTCTGAATATTTTTCCAAATCAAGACCATTTTTAAAATTCACAAAGATTTTTTGAATTCATTAAGATTTTTTTTCAATTTTGCAAACTTTTTCCAATTCATGGAGATTGTTTCAAATTCACAGACATTTTCCATACTCATTAACAGTTTTTTCATATTCATGAATATTTTATGAATTGATAAACATTTTTCAAATCCGTCAAAAAAATTGAAAAAATCTTGAACCTTTTAAATTTCTTTTAAAGTATTTTTCCTTCCAAAACAAAGAAAAACAAATAGGTAAAAAGGTGGAAAACCGGCATGAAAACGTTACGTGCGTTTATACAACCGGAAACCGGTCACGGAAGGAAAGAACGAACCGTAGGCCAGCGAATGAAGCCCAATGCCCGTTGTGTGTTTGGAGATGCTCTAAGCCTCAAAAGAACTTCCATTGACTAATTTGGCGAAAGGAGCCCAAAGCTCACAATTAACAACCAGGATTGCATTTGAACCCACACCAAAGAAGAAGATTACAAGGAAGAACAAGGAGAACACAAACCCAAACTTCAGGATGGCGTGATGGCGCGCCCTCGCACTGCCGCTCCGCAACCGGAGCCTGGCAAACATTTTAACGTCAGACGGGAAGCCACAAGGGGAAGTGATGAAAGCATCGGTCACGAAGGATGAGCACCCCAAAGGAGGATCTGTCGCCATAGCTAGATCACCGCGAACACCGAGCATCTCACCAACCGAGGGTGGTGAACAGGAGGCAGAGAAGACGTCGCGACTCTGCTTCCTCCGCTAGAGCCAAAGCGGCAGACGCATCGATGTCGAAGTGGCTGCCTCGCCAGCCTTGCCCGGAAAGCCCTCCTCCTAGATCCAACGCCGGCCACCACAGGAGACACGACATCGGAGCACGGTCTAGAGGCAGATTATTCGGCACCGCCGTCAACGTCGTTGGAGCGGCGCTACGCACAACAGAAACCCTAGCTACAAAGTCTAGAACTAGACTACAACTATACATGGCCAAACGACGTTTTTGACGACCCTTGCCCCCCGGCGAGCACAAGGCCCTCGAGGGCAAGGAGTCGACGAAGACGGCACCGACATATTTTTCTCGTCCCCTGCGGCCTTTACTATAGAGAAAGAGGGAGAGAGAAGGTATTTTAGAGTCAGGGTTGACTTATGAGTGTACGGTTGTGCCCAACATTGTCACATATTTTTATTTCTTTGTTGGTTCACTCCATGTTCCTTCGTGTCTAAAAATTTGTATAACTCTAAAAGTTTATATGCATACTTCTGCTTTCACTTCTAAACTTAAATACACAATTTTAGTTGGTGGTATGCTTTAAAAATGTATATCATTGTGCACCGATTTCTCATGGTCGTGCCTTCTTTTATTTTCTGAATCCTTTGGAATACGAATTCAAAACTTTAAAATCACATGAATTTTACATGAATTGTTTGAGACATGTGTTGCAGGTGAACGTACTAGACTACTAGTGAATGACCGAGGGCAAGCCAAGTCTGAACTTTTGTATCGACACATGGACACAACCCGTCGACTCACATGCAAAATACTGTGAGCAGACTAGCGATTTGAACTTTGCATGTCTTTTATTTTAAGAAAAACTTTGTAGCCTACTAGTAAATATATTTAAAGCACAATAAATAAGAGGTAACTAGAAGTTGCTACAAAATAGTGTTTTTGAAAAATAAGTTTTTTTGATAGAAAAATGAACACATGTTGAAGTGAATTGATTTTCCCATGAATTAGGTAAAAATGTACCTGATCATCTATGTATATGTGTGTCATTGTGTTTTTTTTTCTCAAAAAGGATAATATATATTAATATCATGACGATATCAATTACACCTGACTTTGCAACAACACGATATCAAGAGCTACTCAAGACATCAAGGATGTAAAAAAAGATATATATATATATATTAAAAAATGACTTCTCTTGGGGCGAACAATGTACAAAAAATCTAGATTAACAAAGGTAGTCTTGAGTTAAGGCTTCTAGCACAAGAAGATATAACAAGTCACAGTTCACACATCCTACGGGGAAAATGAAGACGCGATCAAACGAAAGTGACACGGAAAACAATCTACGACAGACCAATGTCTGTCACTGAACCAGCAGATGAGCTCTAAAATTCGCACATCAAAGAATCATTAGCTGCAGATCAATTTTGTACGTGGTGATAAATAACAAACAAAATAAAAACAATCTAAAAAATGAACATCCCATTGGAAAATTGAAGCCATAATACCACACTGAGAATCATTTAGTACTACAATATCAGTTAATATAGTAGTTTGACTCATGTACATTGATTCAGATTAAACCCTAAATTTCATTATGTCTAATTTAACAAAAGCTCTCAAACTTAATTATAATTATCTAAGTAGATAGATATAATACTATTAATTCAGTCAAATTTCAAGATCCATTAACATGGCAGTTTCACATACCTTTGTAGGTAAGAGAGATTGCTAGATTTTCATGTGAATAGAGGTTGCTTCAATTAATTCCGATCGGAGGGAGTACCTTTTTTGAATAAAAGGATATGACACGACAAAAATCTCAGATTTTTGTTGTAATATTTCACTTGGGAAATGACATGCTAAATTTGTATATCTATGCATCCTATGGGAACGGTTTGATTTTTTCTATAGACTCTAAAATTATGTACTTTTACTTCATATAAGAAGTTGAGTAATAAAAATAATTATCAACTAAAATGTTGCCCGGGCACATGCTATTTTAGTTCAAGACAATGAAACTACTCAATGAAAAACTTGAAATTTATAGTAGCAAGAGGGAACACATGCATAATAGGTCCAACAAGAAACTACTAATTTTGTTGCAAATTTTAATTAAAAGCTTATGAGCATATATGTTTTAGCATCACATGATTTTTTTTACATGTTTGTGATGTATTGGCAGAACTAGATGCCTAATGTAGGGGGGAAGTATGCATTAGATATGTTTTCGCGCAAGCCATGAACCTTTACTTTCATTGATATATGCAAGGAACTTTACAGTGCCTCTTGGAGTGACCAACACTACAACTCCAAGTATACACAAGCTGACGAATTTTAAACGTCCTTCTCAATCCACTCAATTATTCCCGCAAGTCCAAAATTTTAACCCCACGGTGCCCAAAAAGCATAAGATACCACAAGATTTCCGTCCATAGCAAAATTCTGCAGAGTTAACATAAAGAACATTAGCAATCTTCTTCTCCAATATATGCCCCTCAAATAACATGAAGTCAATGGCAATGACAAATGATGCTCGGTAACTAAGGAATCCATTAAAAGATAGTATATGTGTGCAAACCATACATTCCTTGGAAGATATAAATCTAATTAGCAAGTATCAAGATCCAAGACTTTGTATCTAATTTTGCCAACTAGAGATTTAAGCAAGAATCTACTATTCGCAAATTTAACAGCCCAGTGAATCCATGTCTCACTGAAATGTGGCTCATTAACATAAAGGGCGACAAATCCTAGAGTGGCAATCGGGGTGATAAATAAATGATTACCCAAGCAAGAGAATTATTAAGGTACTATTGATGATGTAAAGACACATCATATGCAAGTGTGTGCTAAGGATGAAGATGCAACAACGTATTTATAAGTAGATAGAATGCAGAATCTTACATTATATAAGTCGATTAGCAGCTCGTCTGGTTTTGGTGAAAATGGGTTTAGTGAAAATGCACTGTGGACATAGACAAACTGTGGGCAACATAGAAAACTGTCAGTGAAAATTTAGAATGTCATGGATTGCATTTCCATCAAACTCGCAACTATATTTGTACCAGCGTATCCTTCTGAAGTTGTCCGCGAAGAAATTCGATAATCTTCGAGAATTTCTCTCGTCCCGAAATCTAGCAGCAGATACAGATACACAAGCAACAAATTAATGAAAGTTCATTGCGTGCAACACAATGTAAACAGTTCACAATCCAATTTCAAAGACAAGACACAAATAATAGCAGAATTTCAGTAAAGCCAGCCAATTGAAGTAGCCACTACAAGGCTACTAATGTATCCCCGGGACTACCGTAACTCAGGCTAGGTTAAAGTAAACATTAAATCCATTATGAAGTCCATATATCCATTAGTCAATTTCATGTTAAGAGTCGCCCTTCTAGTTGGTGACAACCAAGTGCAGGTCCTAGCAAGGTTTTCAACCTGCGACATTGACTACCTACCACAACCAGCAAGCAGACGAGATTGCTACAAGTAACAATCAATGTATGAAAAATATGCCCGTCTGTTACTACAACAATGGTTACCCGTCTCTGATGAGGGAGGAGCAACGGCGGCGGCGTGCCTTCCGCTCGCTTCAGTACTTGTAGTCGTGGCTACGTGGTTTACGAATCTGAATGTAACTTTTATTTTTAGTGTTCTTTGTACTTTTATTTTCAGTACTTGTAGTCGTGGTTTCTTAGCGAGGATACATCTGGCTACTAATACTATTATTGGTGAATTTTTTATCTGAATTCGCTGACTAAATTTACTAGAGAATATCCCGAGACCCGAGTAAAACCGAAACCACGATTCCACTAAACAGGGAACTAGGGGCGGGCAGGAACAAGAATTAGAAGGGGAAAAAAGAGGAACGTCGACGAGATGGGAGCCGCACCTTGAACTTGTTTCGCCTCAGCATCGGCGCGCTGCCGAGCGAGCGTAAGCACACCACGACTGCAAAATTCCACAGCAACAAGAGGACTTATTATGCCCGCAAGGCAGAGCAGATCGGCGGATGAGACTGGCGAGAGTCGCAGACCTTTCTGATCATCGTCGGAGCCGGCCATCGGAGCCGGGGTGGCGGTGGAGGGCGATGAGGGGGATTCCGGAGGTCCTGTTCGGCGACGCGATCCCGTGATAATCACAAGAAACCGAGCGGCCGGGGATACATATATACGTAGGCGGTAGGCCTGCGATGAGCTCACGAACAATCAGTTCTCCTCCGTTGCGTATTCGCAGACCGGGTCCGTAAGCAAACCCAGTTCCCGGGGAGATGGTTTTTCAATCAGTACTCTCTGGGCCGAAGAAGGCTCAGCGGGTACGTCTAAAGGGGCCTCACAGGCCCACTAAGGCCTGGAAGCCATCACAAACGGGCTGTCATACGCTACTTTCATGTGATCTTTTTCTGAAGCAAGAGCAACACACACCCCTCAAGAAAAAAAAAGAGGAACACACGTCCGGTGTCGAGCTGCAGTGCTGCCTGCACAAGACATGCTTGAAGGAGCAGCGAAAACAGGCCAGAGATTGACCAACTTAGGTGTGTGTTTGGCTCAAGCCACATCTTAGGCAAACCACACTATAATCCCACATCACATACACACAAAAAATATGGTAAGATTCCCTTAGGCTTGCCAACTTATGACTCTCATTTTGAAGAACTAACCTTAGATAAGTTCGGCAATATTGTATGGCAAAGTGTGGGACTCCTAGGCCTAGAACCAAACAGCTCCTGAGGCAAACCAACTAAGCAGGCCACGCCCTAATCCTCGTTCTGTCAGAGGCTTTCAGTCTGTCACAGCTGCACAGTAGTACTACTAGCACCGATGGTAGAAGCAAAGCCATTGGAGCCACTAGCAGCATCTCGCCAAGTTGGAGGGCACCACTGACTTAGCTGACAATGTGCAGGCGCGTACGTGTCTGAACATCGATTGATACTCCTGCACTGCACCTGCGCCAGCACCCAGAGCCCCAGGCCCGATCGACGCAGCTTAATAGTAGTACAGTATTATTGGTTAGATTACGACGCCTAGTTTAAGCGCCCTGACGAGCCGCGACACTGGCGATGGAGCATGGGAAACCGAGATAAATACATCCTCTGCCCGCATCGGATCCCCCTGAGCTGACAAAATAACCCAAGAAAACAGACGCAGAGGGTTCAAAATTTAAACTAAACTGACGTACTACAGTACTAACTAACGCGTGCGGTGACGACGCGGCGAGGCAGGGATCTCGGCGCCACACCGACCTCCTGCTCCGAGTATTCAAAGGAGGAAAGGGTCGTGGCCGCGAGCTACCGCTACCGGCTTCCCTGCGCCTGCGGTGAGCACGTTGCAGGGCTCGCTATCCCGAGGTGTCAGACTGCGCAGCCGGGTTAGTTAAATCGGCATGTCTAGCTAGTACCAGCTACTACTAATTCACCGCGCATGACGGTTGTTTAGCCGGTTTGCCCCTGACAGGATCCCAGAGTTCTAGGTTGCCCATCAACATGACAGTCGCTTTCCTAGCTAATCACCATTGTTTTTTGCTTGCCGCTGATCAGCTCAGCTGGCCCTTGATCTGCCTGTCGCCCTTTGACTTGAACCCCCTGTAGCCTCGGCACCTTCATAATAATCAGTGCACACAGCTGCTTGAACTAGTGCAGGCAAAAGCTTTAAACGTGTTCTGGCATGATATGATCTCTACACACACGAGGAGAAAAAACACTTGAGCTGCTACGTCGATCGATCATGCGTCGCAAACCGAAAGAACACGATAATGGTGCTGCCACACCAAGCACCGTAGAAACCGTAACAGCTTTCTGATTATAATCATCAAAGGAACCAGACATGCTCTCCGTGGATGGATCTCCTGGGTTTCTTTCCCGCAACCGTGTCGCGGGGGCCGGTGCAGGTGCCTGCCCATACCATGATGCAGACATGCAGCGCCATTGAACCTCCCGCTCCAAACAGGGAAGCAAAAACAAATCAGTGGTCACCACGCCAATATACTACGCGCCACACCAGGCAGGGATCAGAGACCAGCCCAGGCAGGCCAGCACATGCGAAGCTTACACGGAAATGGCAGCCAGGACCATGGCGCAGCATCTGGGGAGAGGGAGGGAGGGGACAGTGTCAGCAGCACAATAATGCGGTGGCGCCATTGCTAACCATCTCCAAAGCGGCCAAGGCCGCTTTCTCCATCACGGTTCAGTTAACACGGCGACATACATACGTACATGATGCTGATGCGTGCACGGGCACGGCGGAGACACGGCGCCGTACGCCCACCACCGCCACCGCTCGCCGGGACCCGTCGTCGAGCGCCTCCTCCTCGTGCGTCCTCACGTGAGCCCTGCCGGCAGGCTGCAGATTCGTCGCTGCGCTGCAGGTGGCCGCGCACGGGCCGGTCTCGGCTCGCTGTTGAACGGACCGTGCGTGCGTGCGTGCGTGCGTGGCAGCGGCGCTTTGTGCGCGGTGGCCGTGCGACGTTGTTTAATCGGCGCCGCTGGCGCAGAGATGCTACCATCGGGCTAATGTTTTAGTGGCCGCGTACGTACGGCCGACTGACGCGTACTGACCGGTTTCTTGGCCGTTTCGGCCAACAAACTCGTGGTTACGCACTGAAATCAATTTAACCTCTTGCTCGGGTCGTACGAACTGCCGGCCAGAAGAAAACGGATCGATCCATTAACCCTAGAAGTGGTACTACGACTAGCAAGTTTCTCCAAATTGATGTGCATTTGAAAGGGTTCGAGCTGCGGCCACCGTAGGGACGACTGGCTACATACAGTGTTGCCGTACGCAATGGCTGGCCCACGGGGCAGGGACGCATACGGCACAGCCGGTACATGCGCCCATGACTCGCGACACTGTCACGGCGCACCGCTGGGGTCTGGGGACGTGCTACGGCAGACAGCGACCTACCCAAACCCACTGTGGAGCGCATGCATGCATGCATGCAGGGGCCACGCAGCGCTGGCATGCAGATGCAGGACGCCGGTCAGCACTCAGCAAATCTGAGCCTAGATCGGTCAATCCGTCGCATGGGCGCAACGCCTGACACACGCCCTGACATCGTCTCAGGGGCTGGGCTGGCTGGCCGGCCGGCAGCAATTGCACTGCGGCTGCCACTGCCACCACCAGCCATTCAATTCGCCCAGCCCAGCCCAGGAGTCGTTGTCAGTCTCCTCCTCCCCCTGCAGCTCGGCCAGTGACACTGCACCCAGCCAGCTTCTCGCAGCGACTGAATGAGAAACGGCTGAATAGAGCTTGGACTTGCCATGCAGCGTGTAGAGCACGCACTGAAACCTAGCTCTAGCCAGTGACGTGACATCACGAAAGAAACGGTAGAGACTAGAGAGCGTAGGAGGCCTGCGCTTGACAGGAGCAAAGCAAAGACCATGCCAAAAGGTCAGTCGTGGAGGGAAAAGTAACAATATGTTTAGCGCTTATCAGAGGCATGGTGTGACCGAGTTGGCGTACTGTATTGTCCTAAATAAGTACTGTACGAGCGTCTCAGGGAGCATAAAGTAAAGCTGCTGATGCTGAGCAGTGTGTGTGTGTGGTGTGGGCGGGCTTCTGAGCTTTGGGCAGAATCAGCAGATGTGACAAACCATCTCAGACAGACTCACAGAGGAATCAGAAAGAGAAAAGAAAAAGGATGTTAACTAAAGCCAACACGCTCGGCTCAGCTCGCAAGCTAGCATCTCATGATATTGATATCACAGGTGGTACTGCAAGGAAAAAAGAAAATCTATTCCGCTAATGAAAGATTCAGATTGCCTCAACATAGTAGCCTCGCCACTCCATGGATGTTGCGGAAATGTTACACTCGACCAAAGCAACGATTACAAATGAAGGAGAAGGAAGAAGAAATGAAAATGATGGTCGTAGTAGGTTCCGGCCTTTCAAGATCTTCAGCACTCGAACTGTGCATGCATGCCTCGAGAGTCAAGATAGCTAGCTGGTCCAGGTCTCGGTGGCATGCAGCTGGAGTAGCACGCCGGGAAAGGGCCAATGGATTCGCTCCGTACGTGCGTGTTCTTCGTGGAGATGGTCTCTCGTTGCAGCTTCGTTCTCGGTCTTCTCGTTGGGACTTGGGATCATTCACCTGCAGATCGTGAAAGCGAACCATTGAGCCAAGGAAACTAATGGCTAGTTTCAAAGTGTAAGAGAAGAAGAGGCGAACGTACCATGGTGGTAGCGGGAGGTGGTGGTGATGGGGAGTTCGTTGGCGATGGAGATGGAGAGCTGCGTCTCCCCCTCGAGCCCCATCCACGACCCCTTGCTCCCGGTCTTCTCGTGCGGCCACTCGTCGAAGAAGGGCCGGAGAGGCTTCTGGTCGGCGGAGTCGCCGTGCCCCGACGACGGCTTGTCGAGCCTCAGGTCGGCGCCCAGCAGGAAGCAGTGCTGCTGCTGCTGCCGCCTCTCCTTCTCCTCGTCCTCTTCTTTGCTGGACAGGTCGATGGCGTAGGCCGCGTTGTTGCCGTAGCCGCCGCAGCCGGGGAAGAGCGACGTTGGGTTATGCTGCTTCGGCTCCATGCCGCCGAGCTGCTTGAACTGCCACTGGCCGTTGCCGCCGGCGCTAGCGTGGTGTTGGTGCTGATGGTGGTGGTGGTGATGGTCCCTGTCGGTGGTGACGTCGGAGGAGAAGAAGGCGTGCTCGCCGCCGCCGTGCACCTCCTTGACGCTGTGCCCGTAGGCGTAGCTGTCCTTGCTGTGGTCCATGCTGGAGTAGTAGGACGGCGGCGGGTGCGGGTGGGTGGTGTCGAGGTGCAGGTGGAACGGGCTGACCTGCGCGGCGTGGTGGTAGGCGCTAGCGTGCTGCTGGCGGCCGGCGGAGGAGTAGGGGCCGCCGTAGAGCGCGTGGTAGGGCGTCGTGTCGTGAGTCGCGGCGGCGTGGCGGTGGTAGGACGGTGCGGGGGAGGAGGTGGTGGTGGCGACGTTGACGGCGGAGTGGACGTTGGAGGAGGAGGAGGAGGCCGAGGAGGAAGGCGGCGGCGGGGGCGTGGCCAAGGACATTTCCACAGGCTTTCTTGAACGGTTCTTGCCGCGGTGCATGTGCTTCTCGCAGTACTTGGAGTCCGGGTACGCCTCCTTGGAGCAGCGCCACTTCTTGCCGTCCGTCCGCCGGCACCGCCCCGGCTCCGGGTCCTCCGCCTTCCGGCCGAACCCCATGCCAAAGCAACCCCAGCCAACTGCAACACCGTCCATCACGAGTCAGTATCAACACGTACATGCATGCAAGCAAGGCCGACATGGAAGCAAATCGAAGAAATAAGTTGGTGAAGAAGACGCGGTACGTACGTGCGGCCTGGGGAGGGAAGGCGAGGGAGGGGGAGGTGGCGAGGGCGGAGTCGAGGAGGAAGCTGCGGCGGAGCGGGAGGAGGAGGTCGGAGGGGATGGGCACGCCGGAGGCCATGTACTTGTAGATGAGTGCCTGGTGCTCAAGCTCCTGCCACTGCGTCGCCGTGAACGGGCACCGCCCCCCGCCTGCCCCGACGCCGCCGGCCCCCGCGCGACCACCCATCATCATCATCGTCTCCGGCTCGTACCCCGCTCGGCTGCCCGAACACAGCAACCTCGCTAGCTAGCTACGCTGTCGTTGTGAGGCGCGGACCTTGGCGATCGACGTGGTGCGGTTGTTGAGAATGGCGATGCTCTTGTGAGGAGGGAGAGGTGGTGAATGGAGAGGAGCACTAGGTCGGGAGGCTGGGGGGTTTTGTAGTGGGACGGAGGAAGCAGGAGGGCTGACGCGCGCAGTCACGGAAACCGTTCCCGTCCCGTGGCGTGGCCAACCAAAAGTTGGAGGGTCCGCTAACGTGGGATTCTACAGTACGGTGGCTTCACCGTTGGTGATCTGTGTCGCCGAGGAACCCATTCAAACGATCCACAGTTCAGGTCGTCCTATGCCAAAAAGTATCTACGACAGTGCACCTCGTGTGCACGTCAGCCATATCTAGGCTCTTGTGTGTCAAGTTGATTTTCTAAAAGGTGTGATTTAGTTTCATGAAAAATGCTACCTGTACTTTGTCACTAGTAGTTGGGGCGCGCCCGTGGCGCGCCGCTTGAGGAGCGTCTGGGCGGTGCCAGGTTGATGAACGCCCTTTTTACTTTCCTTTTTGGATCAGTATAGCAGCACATGTACATGCAATTCTTGATGGAACATATTATATTGGAACATCACCTGAGGAAGAAACTAAAATGCCACGCCCACAACGATATAGCATCGGTAGGTGTATTAGAAGCATTGAAGGTATAAAGTGAAGTACTGTGAGTTTGACCCTGGGTGATAAATTTTTGCCACGGTGTATTAGAAGAAAAAATTGCCCAGGGAATTAACATCGATTTGGGCTTAGGCCTTTAGGGACAGTGTATAAACTTAGCTGATAATGTGAAGTAGCACATAGGATCAATCAAATCGGTACATGTGAATATCCATGCTTGGTGGGCAGCATGATGTAGAGAAGTGGAAACAGAATGTCCGATCCACTATATAGGTTTTACTTATTCGCGAATTCTGCAGAAAACAGTGAACATGCATGAGCTTAAAGATCATGGTTCGTACCTACGAAAGATCGATTCGAAGCAGAGGAAGAGGAAGCAGGTGCAGTATTGAAAGAACCTGAACGAACAACAAAAAATTTGGCAGCAATCCTTAGGATAGTAGGAACGCACAATGACATACCAAATCACATACAACAGCAAATTAGACAGGCACGCACACACAATATCAAATTAAAATTAGACAGGCACACACTTTGGAACAGAGCAATGCGCTGCATACCTATGCATACATACAACTATCTGTTGGTGAAACAAACTTACGGCAAGCGGGCTAGCAAAATTTGGTTATATATATATATATATATATATATATATATATATATATATATATATATATATATATATATATAATAATAATAATAATAATCATCAAGTTTCCACAATTCATGATCACTAGTAACATGTGGTTCAGTACATTCAGTAACGTACTTCTAAACTGTCGTGATTTAGCAACACTTCCTGTAATAATGTGAGAGAATTTGTGTTTTCCGGAGTTTGAATTACCAATTGGAAGCACCCTCTCCACGTGTCATACCCTGTACATCCCTAGCAGTCCTCGCACCCCTTCAGAGCACAACTTTTATGGCAGTAAGCTGCCAGACCAATAGCATATGTTATCTAGGATTAATTCATATTCTGATAACTGAATTTTGAAGCCTTGTATAGTTCCAGTAAAAAAATTGTAAGTTCATGGCACATCAAAACTGAAAAACATGTCTTTCCTTATCTTCTATGGAATGTAAAAAAAGGTGAATCAAGAGGCACCTGGAGTCTACAGAGTAAGGAAATTGGATTGTATGGACTCACTGTATTCTCTTGTGCGCAGGGCCACATGCTCGACATCTTCGCATCCGTCTTCTGCAGCTGCATGAAAATATACAAGAATCAGGTACATGATTAATAGTACAAAGAACTAAGCATCGCAGGTAACAATTCAAAATTTTAGAAAGAAAAGACAGCTCTGAAATTTGGCAGATAATTACCACATTAGATCCACCTACTTTTAGGCATAAGAAACAGAAACATGTTTAATAGGTAAGACATAAGAATTGCAAGTAACAATTCAAGTTTTGATTGTGCTTCCAAAAAATTGGAAAGAGAGAGAGCTAGACTGAAACTTTGGAAGTTAATTACCACATCCTAAGCATGCCTCCTTGAGGGTTGAGGCCATAACGACCTTCCAATTTTCTACATCTGCGGGCTCTCCACATCCAAACTCTTTTTCTTTTGAATAAAAAGGTATTATCGCTTTCTACCTTATGCATTCAAAGCATGCGTGAGCCTGGGTGACCGGAGTCAATTACATGAAGGTGATATTAGCGCCACACAAAACAGTGTGACCGGTTATCACCAGACCGCTGAACAGGATGCTTTACAAAGGCGAAAGGCAAAAGAAAGAGAGAAAGAAATAAGTTTCGGTGATCAACAACTATCTCAGTGAATTTGCCCAAGACAACATAGTATGTCGGTCTTCCTCTCTGACAGCATGCGAGCTCCAGAGTGTGATGAGTTCAGCCAACTCAGCGAGCATTCGAGCCACAGACCAAAAACAGTTGTCAAACACTCTAGCGTTCCAAGCCGTCCACAAAGAGACCGAGCATGCTGCGAAGAAGATGTGCCAAAGCTTACCAAATAAATTACAATCCGCAGCTGAGAGAAAAAACTCAGTAATTACTCGGGATGATTTGGCCGATGCCCAAAGTCCAGCCTTCTGCCAAATAACATCAGATAATTTGCATCTCAGCATGATGTGGCTAACGGTTTCAGCAGCGGGCAAATATCACATCCATCATGCTGAACGACGGCAGTCCAGCTCTTCTTGATCATGTTGTCCTTGGTATTTAATCTTCCTCTGAAAGCTAGCCAAAGGAATACTCAATGCTTATTAGGAATAATTTTATCCCATATATGATGGCAGTCCACTCCTCTGAAAGTAAGAAGGCTGTAGAAGTAGCTTGTATTTATCCTCTCTTCCACATCCAAACTCAGATGTACCAGAACCAGCTTTCCTTTCAATGAATTAGGATAGCTTGAATGCTTGTTCATCTGATACTGAAGCAAGATAGCGCCCATGCTTAGCCCATCTCACACAATTTACTGACCCGAAATGGTCACGCATTGCAGCCAGCAATCTATGGTTGGAATAATCATTTTGGATGTCTTCGCTCATGGATTTCATGACAGTGCCGCTCCCGTTTGCCGCGTAACCTGCCATCGAATTAATCGAATCACTCGATAAGACACTGAGAGTGGTGGAGGGGAAGAGGGGTCGGGAGGAGGCGCGTGCATACTGAAGAAATAAGGCGGCGGAACCGTTGAGCGTGATGAGGTCCTTGGATGTCGCCCTCGATTGGTTGGCCCCGCCCGTTGACGTCGTCTGCGCCACCGCAATCGACGAGGAGGCCATCACCACCAGCAGGCACCTCTTCTGCCCGCTCCCCGTCGTTCCGGTGTTCAGATATTGGGGGAGAGGAATTGAAGGAGGTACAGGAGAAGATAACAGAGCTTGTCAGGGCACTGGAGGAGCATGGATGGTGGAGATGGTTGTGGTGGTGGCTGAGGGAGTCCTGGACTAAGGGGTCCTCGGGCGTCCGGCCTGTTATCCATGGGCCGGACTGGTGGGCTGTGAAGACATGAAGGCCGAAGACTCTACCCGTGTCCGGATTGGACTCTCCTTGGCGTGGAAGGCACGCTTGGCGATCAACTATGAAGATTCCTTCCTATGTAACCGACTCTATGTAACCCTAGATCCCCCCGGTGTCTATATAAACCGGAGGGTGTAGTCCGGAAAGGATATACTCATTACCATAGTCATACAGGCTAGACTTCTAGGGTTTAGCCATTACGATCTCGTGGTAGATCAACTCTTGTAACCCTCATATTCATCAAGATCAATCAAGCAGGAAGTAGGGTATTACCTCCATAGAGAGGGCCCGAACCTGGGTAAACATCGTGTCCCCTGTCTCCTGTAACCATCGATCCTAGACGCACAGTTCGGGACCCCCTACCCGAGATCCGCCGGTTTTGACACTGACATTGGTGCTTCCATTGAGAGTTCCACTGTGACGTCGACGAAAGGTTCGATGGCTCGCCTTGTCCTTAAAGACAACATCACCTCCGGGGGAGTCCTGGCCCGAGGCCAAACCTCCGGCCGGGCGACTTTACCATGATCGCCCGTTCGGCCGTTGAGCCGACGATGACCTCTCGGGCCATCGAAAACCCCCTTCACATCAACTCCAAACACTGCAAACAGATGGATCCGGCAGAGTTTTCGTCCTTAAACGAGCTCCTAGATCGTATCTCCGCTTTGGGAATCGCCACAGATTACGATCGGATCGGGCCTAAAACCGATCAAGGAGAAATCAAAACTCCACCGGTCACCCACCAGATAGCGGTAGTCGAGGAGCAGGACGGCGAGTCTTCTTCTATATCGAAGACGGACTATGTTCGGATCGCCGATCAGGAAGAACCGGATACTCACCAGCGAAAGGATGCGACCAGCCCTCCGAACATAGAATCAGACGGCAATCCTAAATAATCAGAAGATACTCCGGAGCCCGGACTGTTGAGTCTGGAAGGTCTTCAGACTCCGAATAATCGACCAGGTTGGGGTTCGGATTTAATTCCACCCACCCACCCGGACATAGACGCTCTCATGAGCATAAAACAACAGTCTCAGGAAACGGTCCACCACTTCTGGGCCAGATTCCTCATTGTAAAAAACAAGGTAAAAGATTGCCGCGACAAGGACGCGATATCAGTGTTCTGCAACAACTGCACGGATGAAGGAATCCTCAACGCCATCAATCGCCGCCGCATACTGAAGTTCGCTGACTTAGCAACTATCATACAGAAGTACAACGCGATGGAAAGCGCCTGGAAAACTCAGGCAGCTTGCGGGGAACCGTCGCTCCCAACTCAACTCCTCCTACAGGCGAAAAGGGCGCACCCCCGTGGCACGCCCAGTCCAACAGTCAAGAAACATAAACCCATTACGCGACACGGCACCGTTCTGGAGGGATGGCTCGACGGCCCATGCAAAATACACACGACACAAGATATCGTGGCAACCCACAACCTTAGAGCATGTTGGATACTCCGGCAGGTAGCCAAGAGCGGTGAGGAAATCCTTATCAAAGACACCCCAGAGCAGCACCCTCCAGAAAACGACGACACAAGAGTATTGACGATCTTTGAAACATTCGCTTCAAACAACAAGCGCAAAAGGGCACTTCGCGACCTCGCCGAAGTCTGCCAAATCGCAGCAATAAACCCTTGGAACGACACGGCTATAACATTTAATGCCGGCAACGAACCGAGGTACAGGACAGTCCGAGTGCCAGCCGCATTAGTCCTCAGTCCCATCGTGGACGGGTTTCGACTTACTAAGGTCCTCATGGACGGCGGCAGCGGATTAAACCTTATTTATGAGGACACACTCCACGAAATGGAAATAGACAGGAGCCGCATTAAGCAAAGTAGCACAACCTTCCGAGGAATCATTCCCAGTCGGGAGGCACGGTGCGCGGGAAAAATCACACTTGACGTGGTATTCGGCACGCCGGAGAACTATCGGTCCGAAGAAATCACTTTCCAAGTGGCCCCTTTCAGCAGCGGATACCACGCCCTGTTGGGACGGGATGCTTTTACACGCTTCCAAGCTATACCTCATTACGGGTATATGAAGCTCAAAATGCCCGGACCAAACGGTATAATCACTCTCGTCAGTGATCCGGACATAGCACTCCGCGCTGAAAACAAAACCGCATCCCTGGCCCTTGAGGCGCTATCCGAAGCCCTCGCGGCCGAAGAATTAACCGCACTACGCTCCACGGTGGACAGGGACGATGTGATCCTCGACAAACGCCCCAAATCCACCTCCTTCAAACCAGCAGAAGAAATAGTCAAATTCCAGGTCCACCCAATGGACCCCAAGAAGACAGCATCTATCGGAGCACAACTGAACCCAACAGTTGACGCCGCACTACGAGAATTCTTGCGTGAAAACTGGGACATATTTGCCTGGCACCCTTCAGATATGCCAGGGATCCCACGCAAGCTGGCCGAACATAGTCTCAATATACTAAAGGGATTTAAACCGGCCAAGCAAACACTGCAGCGCTTTTCCGAACCCAAGCGACAAGCCATGGGGGAGGAGCTGGCCAAGCTTATCGAGGCCGGATTCATTAGAGAAATCAAACATCCGGACTGGCTGGCAAACCTGGTGATGGTACCAAAGAAGGACAAATCCTGGCGCCCATGTGTCGATTTCAAAGACCTCAACAGGGCTTGCCCTAAGGATCCCTTCCCCCTCCCCCGCATTGATCAAATCATTGACACCACCGCAGGACACGACTCACTGTGTTTCCTCGATGCATATTCCTGACACCATCAAATCAAAATGAAGGAGTCTGATCAAGCTGCAACAACATTTATTACCCCATACGGGCCATTCTGCTTCAACACCATGCCCTTCGGGCTCAAGAACGTTGGCGCCACATACCAACGCATGATTCAAACATGTCTGGAGAAGCAGATCGGCAAGACAGTATAAGCCTACGTCGATGACGTCGTCATCAAAACTAGGCACGTCGAAACACTAATAGACGACTTACGTCTTACATTCGACAACCTCCGTGCGTACGACATTAAGCTCAACCCGGAAAAATGTGTCTTCGGTGTCCCCGCTGGAAAACTGCTGGGCTTCATCATTTCCAATAGAGGAATAGAAGCAAATCCAGCTAAAATCCGAGCTCTGTCATAGTTGGCTACGCCAACAGACCTCAAACAAGTCCAAAAACTAGCTGGTTGCGTGGCAGCGCTAAGTCGCTTTATCTCCAGATTAGGAGAAAAGGCACTACCACTCTACCGCCTCTTACGACGCACCGATAACTTCGAATGGACAGACGAGGCGACTGCCGGACTGGAGGAAATAAAGGCCCTCCTAGCAAGCAACCCAATCCTGGCCGCACCAAACGCTGGCGAAGCCATGCTGCTATACATATCGGCAACACACTAGGTGGTGAGCGTCGTGCTCGTCGTCGAACGAGAACAGGACGGACACAAATTCCCACTTAAAAAACCAGTATACTACGTATCTACTGTCCTCACACCATGCAAATCCCGGTACCCCATTACCAAAAGATAGCATACGCGGTCTTCATGGCATCTCGAAAGCTACGACACTACTTCCAGGAGTGTTCAATCATGGTGGCTTCCGAAGTCCCACTCAATGACATAATAAACAACCGCGATGCCATGGGACGGATCGCCAAATGGGCCATAGAGCTACTCCCATTTGACATAACATACAAGCCACGTCGAGCCATCAAATCCCAAGTGCTGGCTGACTTCGTCGCCGAATGGACAGAGGCCGAACTCCCCAAAGAGTACGGCGCATATTCCAATTGGGTTATGTATTTTGACGGCTCCAAAATGTTGGCGGGGCTAGGAGCGGGCATCGTGTTAACGTCCCCCACTGGAGATGTCGTCCAGTATGTGCTCCAAATATTGTACACAGACTCCAACAACGCAGCCGAATACGAGGCCTTATTGCATGGTCTTCGGATGGCCGTATCCATGGGCATACAATGCCTGGAGGTGCGCGGGGACTCAAACCTTGCAATATCTCAAATAAACGGAGACTTTGATGCCAAAGATCCAAAGATGGCAGCTTACCGTAATGCCGTCCTAAAAATGTCGGCTCGGTTCGAGGGGCCTGAATTTCATCACGTCACCCGAGAAAGTAACCAGGCGGCGGACGTCCTTGCTTGCATTGGCGCTAAGCACGACCCCGTCCCACCTAACATCTTCCTGGAAAGGCTTTTCAAGCCATCCGTGGTGTGGCAAGGGGAGGGCGGCAACAACAGTCCAGATCCGAACACAACCCAAGATTCTGAACACACCGATATCATCGGGGGCTCAGCCACCGAAATTACACCGTCGGCCCATCTCATTATGGCAGTCATTGCCCCATGGACCGAACCCTTCTTGGCCTACATTGATAGGAAGAAGCTTCCCAAAGACCAGAATGAGGCCCGCCGCATTGTCCGGTGCTCGAAGGCCTACAAGGTTCACGAAGGAGAGCTCTACAAGAAAAGTACTACCAAGTACTTCAAAGATGTATCTCCGAGGAGGAGGGGCGGCAACTTTTGGCAGAAATTTGTGGCACCCCGATCCGCATGGAGCAGGGGGCCTTCGCACGTCAGCCCAGGATAACACCTGACGCACGACAGGTCCATAATACAGCATTCCAGGTACAAAAATATTCATCAAATACATGTATATGAGATTACATCATTGATGAATACAATTATCTGGCATAGCCCTAAGGCTATTAAATGACAGCAGAAGTCTGATAAAAATGGTGGCGGAAGTCTTGGTTTGGCAGCAAAACAACTCTGGCTGGGCTCCACAACTCACAGGACTGGCAAGATTACGGCCTAGCACGACGGATCAAGCAAGCAATACGGGTACGACCTACAAAACTGGCATGACACGCCAGGTCAGTACATTGAATGTACTTGCAAGACAACCAAATACATAGCATCCAAACAAGCTGCAGACAAAGCAAGAACCGAGCGCATGCAACACCCTATCTCATATCAATTACTAAACATGGCATGATAAAAATCAACTAAGCATGAACAAAATCATAACATCTACTAACATGGCAATGACATGGCATATCAGAACATGATTATAACATTGTAATAGCAAAACATAGAATTTTATCTCAATTATGGCATAACTTAACATGTCAATGAAAGCATAGCATGGCATCAAGAAACTATGCTGAAAATAAACTACCAATAATATCCAATGCAGACATAGCATGTTAACATTATGCAATCATCTTCTGTTCTATCATGGTTCTTTAAATGCAAATAATGATATATTATTCCAGCAAGCAACCAAACTTGTGCACCGAGTCCCTCGGACTCTCTTATCAACTGTGATCATCTCTGGATCACAAACACACCACCAAAGTGGTCTTTCTCAAGAACAACTCGTGATCCTTACGGCGATCACAACCACGACCAACACTTGGTCTCCAACCGTGATCCTTACGGCGATCACAACCATGACCAATATTTGGCCCGTGATCCTTACGGCGATCGCAACCACTTATCTCATCATCAAAATATCGCCGTAACTCCTCACGACTATTTCATAGTTCAAGTTACCATATTCTTGTTATCACATATTTATTTACCAACTTAATTATTTCAGGTTTATCCTCCATTTCGACCAAGACCTGATAGTGGGACCTACTACGAACTGTTGCTATCGATAGACTTTATACACTCTGCAGAGGTAGCACACTGTACCCACACCACGGAACCCATGGCCTCGTCATCCCATTCGGGTGGACCAACGACATTCCGACGAAACCAACCTACTGCCATGACGCTCTCCCGGCCACTCCGACCCAATCCCCAACGGGCTGGTCCTGGGTGGCCCCGTGTCTACCAAAGACACCCCGACCACCGTCGTGGTCAACTCCCACTCGGGGACACTCCCACTCGGGGACTGGTACCAAAAATCTCAAAAACGAGCACACAAGGTTATGTCCGCTTACCTGATCTGGGTAAGCACGCCCATAACCTTCCCTAGTGGGAGGCACCGGCGAGAGGTCACGACAATAGTTCGCATTAAGGCCTTCCCAAAAAGGCAAATGTGGCTGCACTGAAAAAGTTCGATTTGGTGGCACTATGACTCGATCCCATCGATGACGGAGGATGTTTCTTATTATTAAGTCACTTTAATTCCTTCTCCATCATCATGAACATGAATGCAACAATGAGCATGCAGCATACAAATGCATGAACAAATTATTGAACTTCTCAAGTGCACAACTATAGCATAAAGAACATGACAATACCAAGTAACAGCATATCAATGGTGCATTACAATCCTCATAACATTTTATAACGATGACATGCAAATAAAGTAGAGTAGTGACATAGCATTATCAATAACAACATTCTAATTAGCATGGCAAATGATATCGTGAAAACACAAGCATGCATAACAGGCATAATAACTGCAGACGAAAATGATGGAAACAACTGCAACTACACACACACAAGGTGCAAGCAAAGTCAACATGCAAGTTCGGGGCTCATGATAAGAGGTTGGCTTGCCTGGGGGGTCGACAAATACTCCGGGAAGAAATGGGAAACGATCGCGGAAAGATTTGCCGGAAACAGTTCCTTCTCGGAGGGGGCTGTTTACGGGCAAGGGCAAAAAGGTCATTTTCACTATGTTAAAATATTATGAAAATGACATCAACAGAACGGGCTCGACGAAACGAAGACGTGGGCTTTGGATTCACCTCATTTGGAGTTGTGGGTAAAAAGATATGACCGTTTAACTATCAGGGACCAATCTGTAAAGAAAATCATTACAAACGGGGCCCTAGCAGAAAAACAGATCGCGTCTTTCTCAAAAATACGCTTTCCAGAAAGGAAAGCGCATTCTAACCCGAAGAAGAGGAAGAATACGCTTTCGGTGATTGAAAGCGCATTATCGAGCAATACGCTTTCGCGTGGGGAAAACGACTTCGCGCCTGGGGTGCGTCCACTTATCCAACGTGGCGCTCCCCGTCTCGCCGACAGGTGGAGCCCAGAGGCAGGGTCAACGCGGGCGGGGCCCGCCTGGCCTTCTTCTTCCTCACGCTCGGGGTCGAGCGAGGCAGCGGGAGGGGATCGCCCTGACGGCGATCGCCGGCGCGTCCGGCCACCTCTCGCGACGGCCGACCTACCCACGAGCTAACAATACCTAGATACAGGGGACACAAAATATATCACCCAAACTAACAATACCTAGATCCAGCTGTATCCATCCGTCAACACATAACCAAGAAAACTCCGGAAATCGTTTACCTCATCCTTCGAAAAGCATCCGTTATACGAGTTATGGCAATACTCCCGAACTCCCGCCCCAGTACTGGGTGGCATCGAGGTGATCTCACCAACAACTGCATAAAAGAGATTTCGATGTCGGCGAAACTCAGGTATTCCAGAACTGCAGCGATAAAATTGTGACGACAACACCTCGGAGCTCAACTCCCCGGGACACTGCCACAACCCCTAAATGTCAGGAGGCACCAAGAACAATGTTCTCGTCACAAAACCATCGGAACGATTCCAAGATACCCGCGTGATCCTAAATTTTTTTTTAGTGAAAATTCGAGGAGAGAAGAGTCAAAACTTCTACGTCAGGAGACCTCACCAGAGCGACGAAGGGACTGAGGAGTAAAAAGAATCCTACTCTCCGATATATATAATCCTAAGACTCAAAACATTTTTGCTCTAGACTCAACAACGCCAGCGATTCGATCAAGCAGGGGGATCCTAAGTCGGGGATGGCTCTGATTACCAACTTGTAACGCCCACGATGCAGCTATATCTCCCACGTGTCGAGGCACGACTTAGAGGCATAACCGCATTGTGGTTTGTCGCAAGAAGGGTCATCTTCACACACTCCCATGTAATGAACAAGAATGGGATAAAGAGTTGGCTTACGATCTCCACTTCACACAATACATAGTAAAATCATACATCATTCAAGATACACACATAGGTCCGGCTACGGAACCAAAATAAAAGAAGACAACCCAACTGCTAGATCCCTGATCGTCCCAACTGGGCTCCACTACTGATCAACAAGAAAAGAAAACAACACAACGGACAAGATCTTCATCGAGCTCCCACTTGAGCTCAGATGCGTCACCTGCACTGGTATCATCGGCACCTGCAACCGTTTGGAAGTATCTGTGAGTCACGAGGACTCAGCAATCTCACACCCGCAAGATCAAGACTATTTAAGTTTATAGGAAAGAATGGGGTAGTGAAGTGGAGCTGCAGCAAGCACTAGCATATATGGTGGCTAACATACGCAAATGAGAGCGAGAAGAGAAGCAACGGAACGGTCGTGAACTAGCAATGATCAAGAAGTGATCCTGAACTCCTACTTACGTCAAACATAACCCGAAACCGTGTTGACTTCCCGGACTCCGCCGAGAAGAGACCATCACGGCTACACACGCGGTTGATGCGTTTTAATTAAGGTCAAGTGTCAAGTTCTCTACAACCGGATATTAACAAATTCCCATCTGCCACATAACCCCGGGCACGGCTTTCGAAAGATAATACCCTGCAGGGGTGTCCCAACTTAGCCCATCATAAGCTCTCACGGTCAACGAAGGATAAACCTTCTCCTAGGAAGACCCGATCAGTCTCGGAATCCAGGTTTACAAGACATTTCGACAATGGTAAAACAAGACCAGCAAAGCCGCCCGAATGTGCCGACAAATCCCGATAGGAGCTGCACATATCTCGTTCTCAGGGCACACCGGATGAACACTACGTACAACTAAAACCAGACCTCGAGTTTCCCCGAGGTGGCGCTGCAAGTGGCTCTAGTTTGGACCAGCACTCAGAGGAACACTGGCCCGGGGGTTTAAAATAAAGATGACCCTTGAGTCTGCAGAACCCAAGGGAAAAAGGCTTAGGTAGGCAAATGGTAAAACCAAGGTTGGGCCTTGCTGGAGGAGTTTTATTCAAAGCGAACTGTCAAGGGGGTCCCATAAATCACCCAACCGCGTAAGGAACGCAAAATCAAGGAACATAACACCGGTATGACGGAAACTAGGGCGGCAAGAGTGGAACAAAACACCAGGCATAAGGCCGAGCCTTCCACCCTTTACCAAGTATATAGATGCATTAATTAAATAAGAGATATTGTGATATCCCAACATAAACATAATCCAACATGGAGCAATCTTCATCTTCACCTGCAACTAACAACGCTATAAGAGGGGCTGAGCAAAAGCGGTAACATAGCCAAACAACGGTTTGCTAGGACGGGTGAAAAGGTTAGAGGCTGACATGGCGGTATGGGAGGCATGATATAGCAAGTGGTAGGTAGCGGGGCATAGCGATAGAGCGAACAACTAGCAAAGCAAAGATAGAAGTGATTTCGAGGGTATGGTCATCTTGCCTGAGATCCCGCTAGGAAGAAGAACGAGTCCATGAAGAAGACAAACAGACGGAGTCGAACGAATCCTCACAACTCCGGAAAGAAACTGAAGCTAATGATAGAAACAACCCGGAAAGAAACAAACAACATAGTAAACACCCAATCATAAACATGGCATGATGCACAATCAAGTATGATGCATGTCCGGTTTAATGAGGCATGGCATGGCAAAGTGCACAAACAAAACTACAAGTTAAGTGGAGCTCAATATGCAACGAGTTGCATATTGACGACACACCACATCAATTGTTTAGTTCTCTCGGTTGTGTACCCAACAATATTAAATATTAATAAACATGGCACGGGGTGAATCATAATTAAACAACCTATCTAGGCAAGTTTAAATGAGGCCGGAAATAACAAACGACAATTCCGGAAAATCCTCATGTCATTTAGCAATTTTAATGCAACCATCAATTTTAGACATTTTAAATGTTGTTATCATGATGCGGATGACATATGCAAGTTTCTAAGCAATTTTATGAAAGCGTGGACATGAGCATGTTATGAAGCATTTGTTACCATGGTGGAACGAAAAGGGTGCCACGGCAACGATAACGAAAATGATGCCACGGCAACATATCGGTTCCGGTAGCTCATGGAGATACCGGCGCAAAAGAGAATTGTGCGAATGTGTGAAACACGCAAGAGATGGTGGGGTGCTCCCGGATTCCGGGTTCCCACGGTACGGCGGCATGGCAATCGAGGAACGTGCAAAGACCTCTCTCGGAAACGGTGCACACACGAGCAACTCATACAACACTTGCATTCGGTCCACGGGTGTCGTCTCGGGGTTATACCTTTGAAGCGTGTATTTCGTGGCGGTTCAAAATCGTCGAGGAAAGTAGTGGTACACACGAAGGCAGTCGAACTTGACGGTTCCGTTAAACGGGTCTTCGGCGACGGTAGTGGTACACGTTTTCGTAGATGTTCGAGGTCGTCGGTAGAGGTACTTGACGTTATCCGGGACGGTCTTGGTGTATCCGGGGCTCCGGATGTCGTGGTACTTGGCAAAACTACGTAGTCGTACATGTTCAAGAAGAAACTTATGCGGCGTCGTGGAACTTGGCGCATCCAAATCTTCGGGGATAGCCCTTGGACTTGGCGGTGGTCTCCTCGGGTCAACAGCGATGTGCAAGGGCCAGAACGCTCGGCGGCTTGGGCTGCTCAAGACCATGGAGATGACAGGCAGCAGGAGGCTGCTAGTGGAGGCAGAGCCACGACGAGGAGGTCCTGCTCCGGCAGCTGCAAGTGGTGGACGGACGCAGGCAGCGGCAAGGCTTGGGGCTGGCGACGAGGAACCGGGCGAGGACGACGTCCTCCAGCGAGGCTTGCTCGCCGGCAACGGCTGGAGGCGGAGGTCGTCGGCGCAGACGCAACTGGTTGGTGGCTCGGGCAGAAAGCCATGGAGGGGCACGGCTTGCCAGGAGGGTGCGTGCAGAAGGGGCTTGGCAGGGAAACGACGGCGAGGCACGGGTCTTCGAGGTTGAGGCCGCCGGCAGCAGAGGCATGACGCGGCCGGGCTTCGGCCGTCAACAGCACGGGTGGCCGGGACGGTCGATGGAGTAGGCGAACGGCGGGTTGGTGGCGACGAGGAGAAGCAGGAGGACAGGCGGCGGTGAGGAAGCTTGCGAGGGGTAGCTCCTGGAGGCTGGCGGCGCCATGAGAGGGGGCCTGCAGCGGGGAGGAGGCACGGCGGAGCGGAGGGCTCTGGGCGCCGGCGGTGGCCTCGGGAAGGAGAAGAGGGGCTCGTCCCTGAGAGTGGCGGCGCGAGGGAGAGAGTGGAGGGAGAGATCGAGAGGAGGGCGAGGGGTCGAGGGAGAGAAGGGATCGGCGCTCGGCAGGGAGATGGGGTCGGGCACTGGCGGCGCTGGAGGGAAGGAGATGGGGATCGGATCGGGCTAGGGTTACTGGGAGGAAGGATGGTCCTTAGAGGCCGACCCAGTAGAGAGGGAAATGGCCAGAGGCCTGGCGGCTGGGCTCTCTCTCACTCTCTAATTATCTCTCTATTTCAAAGAAACAAAAGCTTTTGAAGAAATGTCGAGAGAGATTAGAGTGGAGTTTGGGCATGGGGATTATTTTGCAAGTGTGTTCCGGTTAATTCCAAACTAATGGAATATTTATAATAGCTCCATAAATATTAGGAGGATATGTTATAAAGAGAAATCACCATGTGAATTCCCTCGATTTAAATGGACCGAAGATCCATGCAATTTATTTAGGTGGGTTTTTATGCAAAGATTAATGACATGATGGCATGATGACATGATGCAATCCAAAAATAAAAGAGCAAGCACCGAAAGAAACACGCGGTGATCACGAAAATAAGGAAGTCTTCTGAAGCGTCGGTCTCGGGGCGTTACATCCTGGTGGGCTTGGTTGCCGGCGAGGAGCGCGGGAGAAGAAGCAGCAGGGCATGCGGCGGAGAGGGGCTTCGGGCTCTGGTGGGCATGGGGTTCTGGTGGGGGAAGCAGAGGGGCGGCGAGCCAGGGAGGATCGACGGGGAGTGGCGCGTCCATCCATGGGCTCAGACTGGGCAGGGGACGGCCGGAGAGAGAGAATGGCCGAGGGGGATCGGCGGCGGCCATTCGGCCATGGAGGGGGATGTGGAGCTCCGAGGCGAGTGGGGAGGCTTTGAGAGGCGTTGTGGCTGCGGAAGAGCTCGAGGGCTCTACTTATAGCCGCGGGAGAGCTCGGGAGCGGGGGGGGGGGGGGGGGGGGGCGAGGTGGCACGCGGCGTGCGACGTGTCCGTGCGCCGGCGAGGGCGCATGCGCGACCAAGGCTCACGGGGAGGCACGGGAAGGCGACGAGGGGGATCAAGACGAACGCCAGAGGGTCACGGAGACGAGGAAGGCGTGCGAACGAACGGAGGAAGAAGACATCGGCGAGGAAGACGACAATGCACAGGAGCGCACTATTCTGGTCATTGGCACGGCTCTCCGGAGAAGAAAACGAAGGGGGGCAGCGGTCTAGAGGGAAGACGACGACGAGGGGGGGGGCTACTGGACATTAATGGCGAGGCTAGAGGCGGTCGGGGCAGCGATGCCGACGACCACAGTGGCTAGACCACCGTTTTGGCTGGTTACACACGTGGTCACCACTGGCATGGCACGCTCTGGGGTTTTAGCTGATGTAAATTCATGTCTACCGCGTAGTCCTTCCAGCGTGGAGTGTTACCATGGTGAAAGATCGGGCAGAGACAAATGGAGATGAGTGAAACAAGCTCCACAAGTTTGCTGTTGCAAACTTGGAAACATCCTAGAGATTAAACCAGAGAGGGTAAATGGTAAACTTGATGTCCGGGAGGCTTGGGGTAGAAAGGACTACGGTCCTGGGAGTTTTGAGGTAAAATGGACAACTATTTACCATAGTTGCTGTACAACCACCAAAACTGACCCAGAAACTTAATCATGATGAAACACTCACTAGGAGTGATGGATTGGGCTATAACTTGGCAAAGCCTAATGATTTGAACATACCATGATGTTGTAAAAAGTTCATACCAAATGGACTCACCAAAATGGTACTTCCTTCACAGCTATCATTTCTGTCCAAAAACTTCAGAAAAATCCTCAGGGCAATTGGTCAAGTGAAATGAGCCACAATCTTGTGGAGATAGGTTATATGACTAGGAGAAGGCCTGGAAAAATTATCAGCAATAATGGAGCAAGATAAAATACACTTGCTTCACAAACTGAAAATTTGGACAGAAAACAAGAATTGCTCTTGTGCTCACATAGTTCAATGAAATGAACTGAATTTGGGTGGAGGATAATGATTTGAGATACTTGATAGGATGGAAAAGAAACACTATGAAGGTACTTCCTTCACAAACTTGTGTTCTGGTCAGAAACTTTGAAAAATTGCATAGGGAGCTAGGGTGAATGGATTGAGCTCATCTTTGGTATCCATGGGTTATTTAACAATTTTAAACACCCTGCCAAATTGCAGCTCAATTGGACTTAACAATAAAGCACTTCCTTTGCAAAATTTCAGAGAAGGCAGAAACTTGCATTGGATCATGTGCCAAATTTTGAACTGTGGAATCATGATATTAGGATGGAACTAGTGATTATATAGCAAGGACAAGCTCCACAATTTATGTGGGAATTTTCTCTGCTATAAAAATAGTAGTTCCTTTGGAAATTGGCAGAAATGCAATATTGGCATTAAATAGGAAAAGGCAATTTTCCTTATTTAATTATGGCCAATATACTTGCTAGAGCTTGGATTAGGCATAAGCATCAACTCCACCAATTCTCATGAATTTAGGAGATGGCTAGATATGCCTTTGGATTTTATTCCTCAGAAAGGCAAGAAAAGGAATAAATCATAACTCAAAAATATTGCATTGGACTTCGCAATATTTTTGCATATCCAAGGTTAAGAAAGATAGGATGATCTCTGGGATCAATTGGGAGGATCAACAGAACAAGGAAAATGGTGGCTCCTTTGTAATCACAAGGGCATATCCAAATTCCAAAAATTTGGAATTAGGGTTTAAGAGGAATTGAGCTGATGCAAATGAGGTCTTGCCCACTGAAAAAGACATGAGCAGGATTTTGAAAGGTTGGAAATGACAAAATTTTCTCAGGGTCATCCAGCAAACTCAGGAGAAAATTTTGAAAATGAGTGCGAGGAGAGAATAACAGCACAAAAATTGATAACCCAATTTTGGGGCTATTACAAAATTCATGCTGGTCTAGGCGGAAACCACGCCGCAGCCCGGGCCCTTGTTAGCGAGGCCTTCCATACAGGGTTTTATTGGCCGACGGCCCGAGTAGACGCGCAGGACCTTGTCCAACGTTGCGTCGGGTGCCAACTCTTCGCCAACCAAAGCCACATGCCCCCTACTGCCTTAAAGACTATCCCCATCACTTGGCCTTTCACGGTCTGGGGACTGGATATGGTTGGACCCCTTAAAGGGGGAAGCCATAAGAAAAAATATCTGCTGGTTATGGTGGACAAATTCACTAAATGGATAGTGGCTAAACCGGTCAAAACGGCTGAGTCCGGCCCGGTGATAGACTTCATATCCGGTGTTGTGCACCGTTATGGTGTCCCACACAGCATCATCACCGACAACGGCTCTAATTTCACAGCCGACGAAGTAAAAACCTGGTGTACTAATTTGGGCATTAAACTCGATTACGCCTCCGTCTACCACCTGCAAACCAACGGTCAAGTCGAACGAGCCAATGGTCTTATTATGAGCGACATCAAGCCCAGACTAGTGCGGTCTTTGAAAGAATCAGACAAGCACTGGGTTGAGGAGCTCGACTCCGTACTCTGGGGGCTACGGACCACGCCCAACCGTACTACCGGATACACACCTTCCTTCATGGTGTATGGCGCAGACACATACTGAATATACCGCCCGCAACTTCCTGTTCTCCTTCACGGAGTCAGCTAGCTGGGCTCGCACATCTTTCAATTCTTCGCCCAAGGCGGTGTTCGAATCCTGTAGCTTATTTTTCTCCCCTCTGACCCGGGTCAGCACACGCTCGCCTACGGCGCATAGCCTTTTCGCCTGTTTTCCCCCTCTTGGGCGATCTTCAACTTCTCGTCAAGTTGATCGGGCGATCCTATTATGCAATCAGCAACAATATTAGTACAGTTGGTATACAATTATCATTCCTCGATGGAGGGGAATGTTACCAGAAGACGCCTTCTTGAAGTTTTCTAGTTTGGTGGTAGCAGCATTTAGCTGCGCCCGACACTGCTCCAGCTCTTGGGCTAGCAGGGCATTCTTCTCGGTAAGGACCTGGTTATACAACGTTCCTTAAATCAGTTGTACCAACTTCTTTCAGTCTCGGGGGCTACGGGCATATGGTTATCCTTTTCGGACAAAGAAAAAACTTACCTACACATCTGTCAAATGTTTCTTTGTGGCTTTTCTAAGCCCATCTCAAGCAGCTCGGACGTATGCGTCAGCCGAGCTGAAGGCATTGAATGCCTCTTCCGAGAACTTGGGGTCTGGTAGGACAGCCCTGCAGCGCCGATGATTCATGGCGCTCTCTACTTCCGATTTGGTAACGGACATGTCTTCCGAACCCTCGGCTGAAGGACAGTCCGGCGTTGTCCCCATAGCGGCCCCCACCTCTCCGGCGGGATCTAAATCCCGGTTGTTGGGAGTGCGACCGGCCGAATCCCCGGACATAGTCCGGCGAACCTTTTTCCTGATACAGGACCAACATAACAATCGCGGTTGGGTACGACTGCCAAAGCATACCTTCAAATCCATACCTCTTCGACGAAGAGCCGGCCTTGTCTTCGCCAACCTTCCTTTTCGAGGCCTTGCTCGGCGCGGGAGCCGCTCTTCTTGGAGTCATCCCCGGCGTAGCATGACACACCGAATGCCTCCCCTTTGAAGCATGAGATAGTGCGGTGGGTGAGGCAGTGTGAGGAAACTATTTCGAGGGGGGTTTCTCCTGATTACTTACGTGGGAAGCTGGAAGAAGACCATGATAATCGGCGATGATGGCCACTTCTGTGCCGTCATAGCTCGCCTGGTAAAACACCCCTTCCGTGAGTACCACGAATATATCCGGGTCCTCTTCGAACCCAGGATCAAGCTCCCGGTTGCGGCTCTCCAACTGTGGGGCAGGGCTATTAAGCCCCTCGGTTACCTTCCGCCAGTGCTGTTTCAAAATAAGACGGATTGGGGATTCGTTAAAGATGGCCAAGAGAGCGGAGCGAATAAAAGCAAAGGGGATGGGACTTACCCAGCTGGGAGGGTTGTACATGGAGTACCCCTCTCCGCGATTGATGCGGAGAAATTCTTCTTCCTCCCCTTTAAACAGCTCGGCCAGTATCTTGGCTAGAGTGGCAGGGGTGTCCGGACCTTTCCGACCACAACGGGAGGCATCATCCTCCCCATTATAGTGCCACATTGGGAGCCCTTTGTATTGAAGTGGCTGAACCCCTCGCACTATGGAGGTTGCCATTACCTCTACTATTGTAAAGCCGGACTGGGCAAGCATCCTTATCTTGCCCATGAGCTGACGAACTTCCGCACTATCCTCTTCTTCAAGACTTTGGGGACGCCAGATGTGGCGTTTCCTCAACGGAACACTTGCAAATTTTGGGAGACCCTTTCGAACTGGGTCGGGAAGCGCGACGTCCTCAATATAGAACCATTCAGAAGGCCATTCTTCAGATGCCTTCCTTGGTGTGCCGGACAGATATCCGGTATCGGTGATGCGCCATACTTCGGCTCCGCCCACTTCAAATTTTGACCCCTCATGGTTGCGCGGGACAAGACAGAACAACTTCCTCCACAGCTCAAAATGGGCCTCAATGCCCAGGAATGATTCGCATAAAGCGACATAACCCGCAATGTGCAGAATGGAGGCATGGGGGTGAAGTTGTGCAGCTGGAGGCCATAGTATTCCAGCAACCCTCGGAGGGACGGATGGATTGGAAATCCGACACCTCTTAGCAGATATAGGATGAAACACACTCGCTCCCCCCGGATGGATTGGGGAAGTCCTCTGCCTGAGTCTCACCATTAAAGGAGGTCAGCCCCGCTCGAACAGGGACCAGATCTGTAGGGGGAAGAAATCCCTGTGTTTGCAGCTTCGTTAATTGACTGTGGGACACAGAACACCTCTCCCACTCGCCTTTCTCTGGGCCGGAACGGGAGGAGGAGCTGGGAACGCTAGCCATGTTGGAATGGTTTCTCCTAGCAGTCTCCGGGGATTCTTCTCTGTGTGGTGCCGAATGGATCTAGGATCCAATCTCTTTAAATAGGCGCTCTTCCTTGCCTGGACGGGGTGCTATTTACAAAAAATACCCCGACCTTCCGCATTCGCTCGACACGTGGAAGACGAAGTTATTTGATGCACAGAAGCCGAGGGGAGCGACATTGATCAACGGCCGAATACATTACTTGGAGGTCATCGGAGGTGGATCCCGCTGCAATGCCGAAGACAATTTGTGTGCCGAACACTTTGTTATTGAAGACTAGTTCAGGGGCTACTGAGGGAGTCCTGGACTAAGGGGTCCTCGAGCGTCCGGCCTGTTATCCATGGGCCGGACTGGTGGGCTGTGAAGACATGAAGGCCGAAGACTCTACCCATGTCCGGATTGGACTCTCCTTAGCGTGGAAGGCAAGCTTGGCGATCAACTATGAAGATTCCTTCCTATGTAACCGACTATGTAACCCTAGATCCCCCCGGTGTCTATATAAACCGGAGGGTTTAGCCCGGAAAGGATATACTCATTACCATAGTCATACAGGCTAGACTTCTAGGGTTTAGCCATTACGATCTCGTGGTAGATCAACTCTTGTAACCCTCATATTCATCAAGATCAATTAAGCAGGAAGTAGGGTATTACCTCCATAGAGAGGGCCCGAACCTGGGTAAACGTCGTGTCCCCTGTCTCCTGTAACCATCGATCCTAGACGCACAGTTCGGGACCCCCTACCCGAGATCCGCCGGTTTTGACACCGACAGTGGCGGCGGTGGCAAACCCTAGCCGCCAACCGGATGTGGAAAGGCGATGTGGTGGGATGAAAAGAAATCGAGGTGTTCCTCTATCTCCCGACGCGTTTTCACGGTGATGGCCAATCGACAGAACAGTGGTTGCGCTTCTCCATGGGCTCGCCATGTTCCTCTCAATCCTCTCTTCATCTTGCCCTCCCCTCACCGCCTGAGGACGACGCCGCGGACGACCATCTCCATGGCAGATCTGCTCCGGCTGACACTCAACCCAGCACAATAAAGCCGCTCTGCCTCCTCCTTGGTACCATTGACCATAGGGCCCTGCCAGCAACCTCCATCGACTTGGATTCATGGGCGGCGGCAACCCTAGCTGGGAGAACGAGAGGAAAGAAGGCGTGAGGAAGAGGACAAGGTGGGCGCAGGGGATGGCAGCATCTGGGGAAGAGAAGCGTGCGCGTATGGAAGAACACCTTGTTAGTTTGGATGTAGTGAATCCGACGTGGCACGTGCGAGGGCTCGCCCTTTGCGCCGCCGTTAATGGGTTGTATTACAAGTGCAAGTTGCAATTAAAGTTCTTATCATGCGGCCCGCCTTTCCCCTCCCCAAACTTCCACGGCGCGCATCTCGTGGACCCTAGCTCAGCCGGCAGTGCTCTCCTTGCTCCTCCTCGCCGTCGCCGGTGGACGTTTGTGTTGTTTTTCTTAAGAGCATGATCAGGCAAAGCATTAAGTAATTGAAGAAGCCTCCCCCAAGCTCGTGGGAGACTCTTTACTTCAATTTACGTAAAGTTAAATATTTCATGTAAGACAACTTGTTTCTTATGAGCAGAAAAATATTTTCCAGAGAAGTAATAAATCATATCCTAGGTACTACGTACACAACCAGAAGCAAGAGTATTGTACCATATCTTAGCATCGCCCTTTAACTTTAAAGGAGATAACTTGAGAATATAGTAGTAGTGAATTTTCTTATCTTGAGCAAAAAGGTAGCTATATCATTTAGTTTAGTAAGATGTGCCACAATAGTTTTAGTTTCATAGCCATGGAAAGGACCAGATTCAACAAAAGTAATCAACTTTGGATCGTCAAAAAATCATAATCCTTATCAGTAACAAAGATAGGTGAAGTAGCAAACTTATGATCACATTTCATTCTAGAATTCAAGGATTTTGTTTTCAACTTGCATAATAATTTCTTAAGATCATCTCTATGCTTGCAAGCAAGAAAGTCTCTAGCTACGTCTCCATCCATAACATAACCCTTAGGTATCTTAGGCAATTCAAATCTAGGAGAGCTAGGTAGGTGTTTCATAGTTTTCAATTTCAAAGACTTCATCAGTTTCAGTAATTTCATCAGTTTCAGCATTCCCAATATCTTTAGTTCTAGCAAGTTGTTCATCAAGAAATTCACCTAGTGGCACATTATCATCAAGCAAGGTACTAGCATCATCATAAGCATCATTCATGGCAGAAGTAGCATCATCAATAACTTGCGACATATCAGGATTAATAGCATGTGGTGGCGCTGCAAGTCTATTCAAAACAGAAGGTGAATCAAGTGCAGAGCTAGATGGCAATTCCTTACCTCCCGTCGTCTTAGAGGGAACAATCTTGGTTCTAGTATCTTTCAGATTCTTCATAGTGATAAATAGATAGAAATCCCAATTGACTCAACAAATATAGCTATGCTCCCCGGCAACGGTGCCAGAAATAGGTCTTGATAACCCATAAATATAGGGGGTCGCAACAGTTTTAGAGGGTAGAGTATTCAACCCAAATTTATTGATTCGACACAAGGGGAGCCAAAGAATATTTGTAAGTATTAGTAGTTGAGTTGTCAATTCAACCACACCTGGAGATTTAATATCTGCAGCAAAGTGATCAGTAGCACAGTAGTATGATAGTTTGATTGTGATAGAAGTGATAGTAACGGTAACGGTAATAGCAGGAGTGATAATTTTATAGCAGTTGTAACAACAGTAGCAACAATAGTAACTTGGCAAGAAACAATATGTGAAAAGCTCATAGGCATTGGATCAGTGTATTCGTTGGATGATATTCATCATATATCACTCATAACCTAGGGCGATACAAAACTAGCTCCAGTTCATAATATAATGTAGGCATGTATTCCGTAAATAATCATACGTGCTTATGGAAAAGAACTTGAATGACATCTTTTGTCCTACCCTCCCGTGGCAGCGGGGTCCATAAGGAAACTAAGGGATATTAAGGCCTCCTTTAATAAACAACCGCAACAAAGCATTAACACATAGTGAATACATGAACTCCTCAAACTACAGCCATCACAAAAAAGTATTCCAATTATTGTCACCTTGGGGTTTACGTATCATAACACGTAATAGGTGCATATAAGCTGCAAGATCGAATCACGAACATAGATATGATGGCAAAAACATAAACGGTTCAGATCTGAAATCATGACACTCGGGCCCTAGTGAGAAGTATTAAGCATAGCAAAGTCATAGCAACATCAATCTCAGAACATAGTGGATACTGGGGATCAAGCCTTAACAAAACTAACTCAATTACATGATGTATCTCATCCAACCCATCACAGTCCAGCAAGCCTACGAAGGAATTACTCAATCCCAGCAGTGAGCATCATGAAATTGGTGATGGAGGATGGTTGGTGATGATGAAGACCGAAGATCCCCCTCTCTGGACCCCCGAACGGGCTCCAGATCCGGCCTCCCGATGAAGAATAGGAGGTGCCGACGACGGCTCCATATTGTAAAACACGATGAAAACTTCCTCTTCTATTTTTTTCTAGAAAATAGGATTCTATAGTGCCAGAATTAGGGTTAGCGGAGCCTCGTGGGCGCCACTACCCACTAGGGCGTGCCAGAGGAGGGTGGCGTGCCCTGGTGCCTTGTGGGCAGCTGGCCCCCCTCCAATGGGTCTTGGTTCCAGTATTTTTTATTTATTCCAAAATAATTCTCCAAAAAGTTTCGTCCAAATCCTAGAACTTTTATTTCTGCACAAAAACAATACCATGGTAGTTCTGCTGAAAACAGCGTCAGTCCGGGTTAGTTTGATTCAAATCATGCAAATTAGAGTCCAAAACAAGAGCAAAAGCATTAGGGAAAGTAGATACAATGGAGAAGTATCAAACACCACAGCGTAATGGTGTGTCCGAACATCGTAATCGTACCTTATAAGATATGGTGTGTTCTATGATGTCTCTTACTTATTTTCCACTATCGTTTTGGGGTTATGCATTAGAGACAGCCGCATTCACTTTAAATAGGGCACCATCTAAATCCGTTGAGACGACACCGTATGAATTATGGTTTGACAAGAAACCTACGTTGTCGTTTCTTAAAGTTTGCGGATGCGACGTTTATGTCAAGAGGCTTCAGCCTGATAAACTTGAATTCAATGCGGAGAAATGCGTCTTCATAGGATACCCTAAGAGACCATTGGGTATACCTTCTATCACAGATCTGAGGTCAAGATTTTTGTTGCTAAAAATGGGTCCGTTCTAGAGAAGGAGTTTCTCTTGAAAGATGTGAGTGGGAGGAAAGTAGAACTTGATGAGGTAATTGTACGTTCTCTCAAACAGGAGAGTAGTACATCACAGAAAGCAGTTCCCGTGATTCCTACACCAACCAGAGAGGAAGCTAATGATGATCATCATGAAACTTCATATCAAGTTACTACAGAACTTCGTAGGTTGATCAGGACACGTTCTGCACCAGAGCGGTACGGTAATCCCGTCCTGGAAGTCATGTTGTTAGACAACGGCAAACCTACGAACTATGAAGAAGCAATGATGAGCGCGGATTCCGACAAAAGGCTTGAGGCCATGAAATCTGAGATAGGATCCATGTATGAGAACAAAGTATGGACTTTGGTATACTTGCCCGATGACAGGCAGGCCATTGAGAATAAATGGATCTTTAATAAGAACACAACCGCCGATGGTAATGTCACCGTCTATAAAGCTCACTTGTCGCAAAAGGTTTTCGAGAAATTCATGGAGTTGGCTTGATGGGACTTTCTCACCCGTAGCGATGCTTAAGTCTGTTAGAATTATGCTAGCAATTGCCGCATATTATGAGTATGAAATCATGCAGATGGACGTCAAAACAGCGTTCCTTAACGGGTTCCTTAAGGAAGAGTTGTAGATGATGCAACCAAAAAGTTTTGTCGATCCTAAGGATGCTAACAAGGTATGCATGCTCTAGCGATCCTTCTATGGACTAGTGCAAGCATCTCGGAGTTGGAATTTATGCTTTGATGAGGTGATCAAGGCTTTTGGTTTTATACAAACTTACGGAGAAGCTTGCATTTACAAGAAAGTGAGTGGGAGCTCTGTAGCATTTCTGATACTATACGTGGATGACATACTATTGATTGGAAATGATATAGAATTTCTGGAAAGCATAAAAGGTTATTTGAACAAGGGTTTTTCAATGAAAGACCTAGGGGAAGCTGCTTACATATTGGGCATCAAGATCTATAGAGATAGATCGAGATGCTTGATAGGACTTTCACAAAGCACATACCTTGACAAGATTTTGAAGAAGTTCAAAATGGACAGTTCAAAGAAGGGGTTCTTGCCTGTGTTGCAAGGTGTGAAGTTGAGTCAGACTCAAAGCCCGACCACGACAAAAGAAAGAGAAACGATGAAAGTCATCCCTTATGCCTCAGCCATAGGCTCTATAATGTATGCCATGCTCTGTACCAGACCTGATGTGTGCCTTGCCATAAGTCTGACAGGGAGCAATACAAAAAAAGACACATTCATGACATTTTGGGCCAAACGAATTTTTTTCTGTCATGCTTATGGCACTTCTATGACGATAACTATGACAAAACCCGGTATCATCATAAATGTGGTGGGCTCCTACTTCTCTGACAAAAACTCATGACAGAAAATGGGCTTTTCATCCTGGGCGGGCCGGAAACGCACTTGCATGACATTCTTTGGGCCGTCAGTGACAGAAAAAATCATGGTAGAAGCGAGGGCGAGGAAAATTTTGGGGATTTCCCGGTTATGGTGGGTGGTCGGGGCCGAGCGATGCACGGAGGTTGGCGCGTTTCTTTCGTACACATACACGCGTGTGTGTGAGGCGTTGGGCTCTAATTGAACCCGAGCGAGGGGTTCACTTACTGAACCCGATTGCACCAGCTACGTTACTGAACCCGAGTGATCGATCGATCCCTGGCTGTTAACTGAACCCGATCGAGGGATTCCTTCGCTACTTTTGCTAACTGAAGCCGATCAAACCTGCTGCCTCTTATGAACAGTGAACATGGGGGTTGGTTGAACGGGTCGAGACGTACGTGGTTGGGGTTGGATGAACAGTTCCAGGTGGGGGTTGGATGAACATGACCACGTGGTAGTAGAAGTAGGCCGTTGCCGCTGGATGAACAGGGCCCCGAGAGGAGGCCGCCACAGCCGAGCTGGTTGGGGGTGGATGAACAGGACTCGGTGGAGGGCTGGTTGAATAGTAGCCAGTGGAGGGCTGGATGAACAGGACCCCATGGATGAACAGTAGCTGGTGGAGGCAGGAGGAAGTCGAGGGTGGATGAACAATAGCAGGTGGAGGCTGGAGGAAGTCGATGGTGGATGAACAGTAGCCTGTGAAGTCCCGTTTTGCGGTACGCCACACCCTTCCCGATGACCAGGACCCCGTTTCGACCGTAGGCGCTCGAACACATGTCTGTTTCCTCCGTTTTGCGGTACGCCACACCCCTCCCGATCAACAACACCCCGTTTCGACCGTAGGCACTCGAACAGAAGGCCGTTTCCTCCATTCTACGGTACGTCAGACCCCGTTTCGGCTGTTCTATCCAAGCCGGTTGGCTCCCGATGAACACAATGCATTCGTTGCATCCCGATGAACATGATGCAGTTTCTCCGTTCCGACCCAGCTGGTTGGCTTTCGATGAACAGGACGCCGTTGCTACCGTCCGTTGCCTTTCCATGTACACGAGTGCTGGCCGTACGTATGCGTGAGCAGGTGTTCTAGACCCCGCCCGTATGTACGTATGTGGCCGTATTGTTTGGCATGTGGCTGTAAGTACATGTACATGGTTTAGAAGGGACTGCGTCAGGGGCTCTACTACTACACGTGCCGCTGCTTGCTCGGTCATGGTTCATCGTTGCAGAGAGACCGATCGACCAGTATGTTCGTACATGTTCTCGACCAGACAGAAAACGCTACTTACGCTTCGACCAGCTGGGTTCTAGCTGTTAGGGAGGACAAGGACGCACTTCCTTGCGTGTGAAGATACAACTGATGGGTCCTAGCTTTCAGGGGGAAGAATCATTTTTTTGCTCGTAATATGGACACACTCCCTTGGTGCGAAGATGTAGTTGGTGGGTCCATCTGTCAGCCTCACCGTGTAGAGTCCTCTTTCGATGGCTATCATTCGTTGACCACGTCTACCACGCCACGCGGATAGCACCCAGGTGGTGGACGGTGGTGAGGCCTAGGAAGGGAACAACGCGGAGCCAGGGAAGACGAGGCAGGTTCTTGCCCACGCAGAGGGGAGTACAAGGGTTCATTGGTTCGGCTGCGGTGTGAGGCTGCCGTCGCCGCATAATAACATGAGGTGTTGGTGAGTAGAGGAATGGCCTAGACAGCGATGGGAGTAGGATGGGCCGACGAGTCCTACGCGGCAGCACAGCCGGCCACGGGAGGCGGTAGCAGGCGGTACCTGATACGTCTCCGGCGTATCTACTTTTCCAAACTCTTCTGCACTTGTTTTGGACTCTAATTTGCATGATTTGAATGGAACTAACCCGGACTGACGCTGTTTTCAGCAGAATTGCCATGGTGTTATTTTTGTGGAGAAATAAAAGTTCTCGGAATGACCTGAAACTTCACGGAGATTATTTTTGGAATATATAAAAAATATTGGCGAAAGAATCAACCAGAGGGGACCCATCACCTGTCCACATGGGTGGGGGGCATGCCCTATCCGCTGGGCGCGGCCCCTGTCTTGTGGGTCCCACAAAGCTCCATCAGCCTCAACTCCAACTCCATATATTCACGTTCGAGGAGAAAAAAATCAGAGAGAAGGATTCGTTGCGTTTTACGATACGGAGACTCCGCCACCTCCTGTTCTTCCTCGGGAGGCCCGATCTGGAGTCTGTTTTGGGCTCCGGAGAGGGGAAATCGTCACCGTCATCATCATCAACCATCCTCCACCACCAATTTCATGATGCTCACCACCGTACGTGAGTAATTCTGTCATAGGCTTGCTGGATGGTGATGGGTTGGATGAGATTTATCATGTAATCGAGTTAGTTTTGTTAGGGTTTGATCCCTAGTATCCACTATGTTCTAAGATTGATGTTGCTATGACTTTGCTATGCTTAATGCTTGTCACTAGGGCGCGAGTGCCATGATTTTAGATCTGAACCTATTATGTTTTCATGATTATATTTCTGTTCTATCTTGCAAGTTATAGTTACCTACTACGTGTTATGATCCGGCAACCCCGGAGTGACAATAGTCGGGACACTTCCCGGTGATGACCGTAGTTTGAGGAGTTCATGTATTCACTAAGTGCTAATACTTTGGTCCGGTTCTCTATTGAAAGAAGGCCTTGATATCCCTTAGTTTCCAATAGGACCCCGCTGCCATGGGAGGGTAGGACAAAAGATGTCATGCAAGTTCTTTTCCATAAGCACGTATGACTATATATGGAATACATGCCTACATTATATTGATGAATTGGAGCTAGTTCTGTGTCATCCTAGGTTATAACTGTTGCATGATGAATGCCATCCGACATAATTATCCATCATTGATCCATTTCCTACGAGTTCGTTTCATATTGATCTTTGATAAGTTACTTTTCCGTTGCCACTGTTACAATTGCTACAAAACTGCAACTGTTACGTTTGTCACTGTTACTGAGGGAGTCCTGGACTAAGGGGTCCTCGGGCGTCCGGCCTGTTATTCATTGGGCCGGACTGATGGGCTGTGAAGACATAAAGACCGAAGACCATACTCGTGTCCGGATTGGACTCTCCTTGGTGTGGAAGGCAAGCTAGGCGACCAGCTGTGAAGATTCCTTCTTATGTAACCGACTCCATGTAACCCTAGATCTCCGCGGTGTCTATATAAACCAGAGAGCATAGTCCGGATAGATACATTCATTACCATATACACATAGGCTAGACTTCTAGGGTTTAGCCATTACGATGTCGTGGTAGATCAACTCTTGTAACACTCATATTCATCAAGATCAATCAAGCAGGAAGTAGGGTATTACCTCCATAGAGAGGGCCCGAACCTGGGTAAACATCGTGTCCCCCGTCTCCTGTTACCATCGATCCTAGACGCACAGTTCGGGACCCCCTACCCGAGATCCACTGGTTTTGACACCGACATTGGTGCTTTCATTGAGAGTTCCACTGTGCCGTCGACAAAAGGTTTGATGGCTTCTTCAATCGTCGATGATGACGCTGCCCAGGGAGAAACCTTTCTCCCCGGACGGATCTTCGTGTTCGGCGGCTTCATACTGCGGGCCAACTCACTTGGTCATCTGGAGCAGATCGACAGCTACGCCCCTGGCCATCAGGTCTGATTCGGAAGCTTGAACTACGTTGCGGACATCCGTGGAGACTTGATCTTCGACGGATTCGAGACCGCGGCAATCGCTCCCCACCGCCCCGATGGACATGGGTTGAACCTGTCATCGGGCCGCATCTAGGAGAGAGCTCCTGCAGCTACTCTGGCCTTAGATCCGGAGCAGATCAAGTCCCCCGAAGATGGGAAGCTCAACCCCATCGCGGGGGCTACCGATTCTGCGGCGTTGGAGCCGCTCGCAGATTCCACTGCGTATGGCATCTGCATCAACGGAACCCCGGACTCTTCTCCGGTGTCGAGTTCCGAACCCTGCGAGCCCGCGGATACCGAACTCGATTGGTTATCGATCTTCATGTTCAGCGCCGCAGATGTCTTCCAACACTCGCCCATGGGCGACCTGACGATGGAGAATTTTGCTTCCCACCCGCCACCCCACTTTATAGCCACCGTCGAAGACCCAACCAACACGCTTGACCCCCGTTCCGAAGACATCACCGGTATGGACGATGATGAGGGGCAGGGCCAGAGCTATCTACCCGCTAGACACGGGATGGCCACTTCCTGGTATGATGTGTGTATGATAGGCACACCCGACGACGCTCTCGACGATGACAAGGAGGATCCAGTCGAGAATAAACCTCCTGGTATTCAGTCCGAACACCGGCGCCCACGGCGCCGCTCCAAGCCACGTTGCCCAAGAGAAAACACTGCTAGCACCAGAAAGGACAACACTCCGGACAATGAAGACCCTGTTGAGGTAGAATCCGAACAGGAGGAACAGGAGAGCGGGCAAGACAGCCCTGATGAACAGGCCACATATGGAGACTCGAAGGACATCAATTATCTCCCACTCTCCGAGGAAGAGGAGATCCTCGGCAGCGAGGATTTTATCGTGCCTAAGGAACCTCTCGAGCAGGAACGCTTTAAACGCCGGCTTATAGCCACTGCAAGGAGCCTAAGGAAAAAGCAGCTGCAGCTTCAAGCAAGCCAGGATTTGCTCAATGATAGATGGACCGAGGTCCTAGCCGCCGAAGAATACGGCCTTAGCGGCCCATACGAAAGCCACCCCAAAGGTAGGTGGCTCCCTCGATACGATGGCAGGGCGTTGGAGCCCACATCACCATCAAACAATGCGGTGGGCCGACCACAATTTGGTCCGGACAAAGCAGCAGCCCAAGCAGAGCACCATACCAACCCATCCGGCCACCCAAGCAAGTATAAAGTAGCTCGGGGGAACACTCGTGACATCCAATAAGACCTGGAGGGTAGAACAGGACACACAAAACCGACACTCAGATCGCGGGGACACGCCCCGACTAGTAACGAAGGTTATCTATTCGGACACAACAGACCCGACCACGCTCGGTCCGAAAATCGTAAGCGGAATCCGCCGGAGGTGCTTCACAGTGTGGCCCAACATAGAGGAGCCGCACACCCTCGCTGCTTCACCGACGAGGTAATGGAGCACGAATTCCCAGACGGGTTTAAACCCATTAACATCGAATCATACGATGGAACAACAGATCCCGCGGTATGGATCGAGGATTACCTCCTCCATATTCACATGGCTCGCGGAGACGACCTTCATGCCATTAAATACATACCTCTCAAGCTTAAAGGGCCAGCTCGCTACTGGCTAAACAGTTTACCAGAAAATTCTATTGGTAGCTGGGAAGACTTGGAAGACGCCTTTCGAGACAACTTCCAAGGAGCATATGTCCGGCCACTAGATGCCGATGACTTAAGTCATATTTTCCAGAAGCCCGGCGAGTCAGCCAGGGAGCTCTGGACTAGGTTCTTAGTCAAAAAGAACCAAATTGTCGACTGTCCGGACGTAGAAGCCCTCGCAGCGTTCAAACATGGCATCCGGGATGAATGGCTAGCGCGTCACCTCGGCCAGGAAGGACCCAAGTCCATGACAGCCCTTACCGCTCTAATGACTCTCTTTTGCGCGGGAGAAGACAACTGGCTCGCTCGTAAAAGCAACAACGCCAGCGCCCCGGGCACTTCCGAAATTCGAGACGGCAACGGTAAGCCACGATGAACCGAACACAACACTCGCAGTAATATATGCGACACAGCGGTGAACGCCGGATTTCACAATCCAATGCCCGGTCAATGGAAGAAGCCACCAAAGGCAAACCAAGATGGACCATCCACACTTGACAGGATATTGGACTGACCATGTCAGATTCACGGTCACCCTGATAGGCCAGCTAATCATACCAACAGAAACTGTTGGGTCCTCAAGCAGGCAGGGAAGCTCAACGCCGATCACAAGGGGAGGAGGCCACCAGATGATAGAGGCGACGGATCGGCTCGCCAGCCAAACACCAGGGGCCAAAAACACTTTCCCTCTGAAGTTCGACCACTCCCAGAACGGAAATAGCAGTTTGGCTTCCGCCACCCAGACCATCAGGACAGCATCTACATCGGACTCTATCGAAGTTCGGATCCGCACACTCACCTAAGGGGCCACTCCCGTTAAGAATTCCCCTCCCCGAGGACGGGCGGCGCAGACGTGCGACAGGAGGTCCAAAATAAGCTTTTGTAGACCGCACTCTTTCTTTTGAGCCTGTACCATGCCTTCTCCTCTATTCCCAACCCCGAGCATGTCAAATAGCTGGGTTGTGGTTTTTACTCTTTATATATATATTTATCATTGGCATATTGCTCCGCTCCCAGTAAACTTTATCCGAACTAATCTTTCATGCTCTTTCTACAACGAGTCCGGCCGTAACGACTGCCTTACAAGACGCGCCTCGGCATAACTTGCCAGGGGCCCGGTATGGGAACAAACGAGTCGCCAGTAAAAGTCCGGACAGCTCTATAGCATACTTCGGCGTCGCAAGTTTGGCCTTATATGCATCAGCTCCGAATCATTGTCTTTGGTCAATAGTTGGGTTGCCAGGCTCCTGTGCTTGCTACCCTACATTCCGCTCTATCAGCTAGGGTAGTAAAGGGAGAACTACTGCGATTGTGCCCTGGCCTAGACCGGATGAGCACCTTAGTAGAGAAAGCCGAAAACTGACTGTCATGATGCAGCGAGAGCTGGTCAACCACTTGACGACTTATTCGAATCTTTAGTGATTCTCCGTGTCACACGAGGGACCTTTTTTAGATCAACATATGTAAGGCACTATGCGCCGTATACATACCAGGGGCTATGTCGTAGCTGCACCATAAAACTCCTATGTCTAAGTGAAACTGTTAACGCCCTATAGTCCGATTGCCTGGTTCGCCACATTATCACCTCCTTTATGGACCAAGGCGTTGGATAAAGAGTGATTAAATGCTGTTCCGAACACCCCCGTACTTCCTACGAGGGGGCTGAAGCCGACGACTAGAAAACTTCCAGATTATACTAAAACGGCCACAGAGGAGGAATTCAAGCTTTTGAGCAAAATATAAATAGATTAACTATATAGTTGTCTGTTACACCATTATATAAATCACTCGAACATTATATCTTTCGAGCATTGACCCTCTATCAAGCGGGCGACATCTAAGACGTCTTCAAAATAGTGCTCCGGCTCATTACGGTCCTGGCCCTTGGGTGGAATCCTCGCCGCAACATCAATGGCCTTCATCTTTCCCTAAAATGTTTTGACTCGGGCAAAAGCCATCCGTGCACCCTCAATGCACGCCGACCGCTTCACAGCATCGATATGGGGCACCGTGTCAACAAGCGCCACACCAGGCCAAAATAACTACTCGGAATAGGCTCACTTGGCCACAACCGGATTATGATGTTCTTGATGGCGTCGCCAGATATCCTATGAAGCTCGGCCCACTGGGACATCTGTTCATTGAGCAACAGAGGGCGCTTCGACGCGCCGAATTGTGACCAGAAAAGCTTCTCCGTTGCATATCCTTCTTGTGCATGGTAAAACTGCGTCGCATCGGAAGAACTCTTCGGTAAGTCCCAAAATTTGTCCGGAGAACTCCATACTTGGTTAAGCTGAACATAGTTCGGACCGCCGAACTTAGTCTGCAGCAAAAAGGGCTTGCCAGCCGCAATCTCCCCAGCTTGCCGGATTTCCTCACGGGTCGCTCTTGATTTAGACCGTGCTTCTCTCGCCTCTCGTAAGGCCTTGTCAAGTTAAGCCGTTTTGGCTTATTTTCCTTCTCAAGAAGTTTACAGCGGCCAGCCGCATTCTCTAACTCGTGCGCCATGGTGGACATATTCTCTTTGTCTTGGCGCCGTGCAGCTTGTTCGGCTTTCAACTCAACCGATGCCTTTTCGGCAGCCGCATTACTAAGCCGGGCCTGCTCCTTGGCCCGGGCTAGCTCCGCCCGAAGGGCCTCCACGGCGGCAGCACCATCTGCATTCATGCACATTTCATATAAAACTCTTTTCAGAGTCAGCCTTAAATTACAAGCATATTGGTGTAAGGAATGCTCGGAATATATACCTTGCGAGTCGTCAAGACGACTATTGATCAATGCAATGTCATCCTCCGAAATATCTAGCTTTCGCTGCAGTTTGGCCACTTCGTATTCCGGGTAGCCGCAGGAGGGGAGGCAACCTGTATTCCAAGTAAAATCAAGGTTAGTACCTGAGAATATCTTTTCAATCCTCCGATCGCTTCCTTTGGAATGCAATCCGAGTCTCAGGGGCTACTGCATATACAACAGGTGCATCCTATCAATAAAACTCCATTGGCAAAATTACATCACAAACCTCAAAACCCTTTAGGAGGCTCGTGAAGGCCTCGTTCAACCCGCTCTTCGCGGATAGAAACTTTTCGACCACCGTAGCCATCAAGGCACGGTGTTCCTCCGAAACGGAGGCTTTTCGCAGCATGTCCATCAACATTGCCAGCGCTTCTGGGTCTCTGGAGACCGCCGCCGAAGTACGTCAGTCCTTTGAAGGAATCCACTCACTCGCCTCCAGAATCGTCTCCGGCTGTAAATCGGATAGTGCGGGGCCGTCATGCTTGATTCCCGAACCTTGAATGACAGAGGCACCACCTTCGGGTAATGCCTTCCCCGTTTCCTGCACTACTCGTCGACCAGGAGGAGCCCCCCGGGACGATAGCTCAGAATTATCCGCCCTGTTGGGCGAGGAGGCCGGAGAAGGCGTGCCACTCTCCATCATTTCTGGAAGAAGGTCTCCCGAGGAGGAGGACGATTGAGAAACACCAGGCGTTAACCTGCGAAGACGTACGTATGTCAGAAGATACTTCAGTAATAATAAAGGAATGAGGTATGATTAAAGTACCATGATGCACTTACGGTTTGGCCAGAGGTTTATCCTCATCATAAAGCTCTGCGGCAACATCGCTTGCCCGACCCAAGCCACCCGATGATGGCGTTTTTCCTCTCTTGGGAGGCTTCCCCTCCGGATCTTCGGAAGCAACCCTCTTTTTGCCATGAAGAGCTTCCACCGCACCTTTGCCCTTGGGCAAAAGAGTTTCGGTTTCCCCGAACACAACATCTAATTCGCACTCAGGGCGGGTATCACCTTCGGGATTCCCGCTCTCACCCCCCTCTACAGACACCTGGTACGGTGTGGGAATCAGCATTCTCGTCAGCAGGGCGGTCGCAAAGTCTTCAGGAAGGGGCGCCGGGCACCAGATTAACACCGCTTTCTTTATCCAGTCCTGAGTTTGAGTACTTACCGCAGTGTCCGGATGATTGCAGTCAAGGCCGATATCTTCGGTGGTCTCCGGCCATTGCTCTCGTTCCCCGAAATATAATTTCCACATCCCTTCGTGCGTGGTGCCGAAGAAGTGCTGAAGAGGCCGCTGCCCTTCTGGATTAAACTCCCACATACGGAGAGGCCGCTGCTGACATGGCAGGGTCCGGCGGACTAGCATTACTTGAACGACGTTCACAAGACCGATGCCCTTCTCGGTAAGGCTTCAGATGCGACCTTGCAGAGTCTGCACTTCATTGACGGATCCCCAGTCCAGTCCCTTATTGATCCATGAAGCAAGCTAAATTGGAGGGCCAGGTTGGAACGCAGGCGTGGCCGCCCACTTGGAGCCCCGCGGCTCGTTGATATAAAACCACCCCTGCTGCCATAGGTCGGAAGACTTGGCAAAAGATCCTTCAAACCAAACCGCGCTGGCAAGCTTGCCTATTGTGACGCTGCCGCACCCTGCCTGCTCCTCCTCTGCCACCTGCGGCCTCACGTCAAAGGTCTTGAGCCATAAACCAAAGTGCGGAGGAGTCCGGAGGAAGGCCTCACACGTGACGATAAATGTCGATATGAGGAGAATAGAGTCCGGGGCCAGATCGTGAAAGTCCAGCCCATAGTAGAACATAAGCCCCGGACGAAGGGGTTGAGCGCGAACCCTAACCCTTGGAGGAAGTGGGACACAAACACTACCCTCTCGCCGGATATGGGGGTAGCAACGACCTGCCCCTGTGCAGGAAGCCGATGAAGGATTTTCGGGGTCAGATACCTCGCCGCGTGGAGCTTCGCAATATCCTCCTCTGTGACAGAAGAAGCCACCCACCGGCCTTGACGGCTAGATCCGGACATGGTTAGGGCTAGTGGCGATGGGAACCCGAGGGTTGGAACTTGGGGTGGCTAGGGTTGAGGAAGAAGCAAGCGCAGAAGAAGAAGACGAGTCTGGGTCCCTATATAAAGATCCTAAATACTAAGCGTATCCACCTGGGTCTCGAAACTTACCTGTCCCCACAGAGTTGTACCCAGGGAACGGTTGGGTTACCCATGCTTGCATTAATGAAAATCCCGTGAATAAGGGAACACGATCTCTGCCTTGGCAAGACGTGCCAGTAAAACCGCGTCCCGAGACGTGGGGCGACGTGCCAGCCAACGGTTGGAACCGGGCAGGCGTGATGCGATGTCATAAACAGTTATCAACAAATTAGACTCGTGGAATACTGTATTTTTTGCAATTATATACACAGGTCCGAATATATCTACTACATCTGAAGACTATTCCGGAGTTCGGAGGGAGGGAACCCACCTTGCAATGCCGAAGACAATCTGCGCGCCGGACTCCTCGTCATTGAAGCCAGGTTCAGGGGCTACTGAGGGAGTCCTGGACTAAGGGGCCCTCGGGCGTCCGGCCTGTTATTCATTGGGCCGGACTGATGGGCTGTGAAGACATAAAGACCGAAGACCATACTCGTGTCCGGATTGGACTCTCCTTGGTGTGGAAGGCAAGCTAGGCGACCAGCTGCGAAGATTCCTTCTTATGTAACCGACTCCATGTAACCCTAGATCTCTCCGGTGTCTATATAAACCAGAGAGCATAGTCCGGATAGATACATTCATTACCATATACACATAGGCTAGACTTCTAGGGTTTAGCCATTACGATCTCGTGGTAGATCAACTCTTGTAATACTCATATTCATCAAGATCAATCAAGCAGGAAGTAGGGTATTACCTCCATAGAGAGGGCCCGAACCTGGGTAAACATCGTGTCCCCCGTCTCCTGTTACCATCGATCCTAGACGCACAGTTCGGGACCCCCTACCCGAGATCCGCCGGTTTTGACACCGACAGTTACCGTTACTTCCATACTACTTTGCTACTAAATACTTTGCTGCAGATATCAAGTCTTTCAGGTGTGGTTGAATTGACAACTCAGCTGCTAATACTTGAGAATATTCTTTGGCTCCCCTTGTGTCGAATCAATAAATTTGGGTTGAATACTCTACCCTCGAAAACTATTGCGATCCCCTATACTTGTGGGTTATCAAGACCTTTTTCTGGCGCCTTCGCCGGGGAGCATAGCTCTATTCTCTGAGTCACTTGGGATTTATATCTGTTGATCACTATGAAGAATCTGAAATATACTAGAACCAAGATTTTTCCCTCAACTACGAGGGGAGGTAAGGAACTGCCATCTAGCTCTGCACTTGATTCACCTTCTGTTTTAAGTAAACTTGTGACACCTACACCTGCTATTGATTCTGACATGTCGCATGTTATTGATGATGCCACTTCTGCTATGCATGATGCTTGTGATGATACTACTTCTTTACTTGATAATGCCGTGCCACTAGGTGAATTTCTTGATGAAGAACTTGCTAGGGTTAGAGAGAATGAAATTACTAAAACTGATGATATTATTGAAACTGAAGATTATGATTCTCCCCCTATATATGAATTGCCTGTTGTACCTGAGGGTTATATTATGGATGAAGAAACTGCTAGAGACTTCTTTGCTTGTAATGATAGAGATGATCTTAAGAAACTGTTAGCTAAGATGAAAGAAAAGTCTTTGAATGCTAGAATGCAATATGCTCCTAAGTTTACTACTTCGGCTATCTTTGTTACTGATAAGGATTATGAATTCTCTAGCGATCATGAGTTAATTACTTTGGTTGAATCAGATCCTTTCTATGGTTATGAATCTGAAACTGTTGCGGCACATCTTACTAAATTAAATGATATAGCCACCCTATTTGCTCATGAGGTAAAAATTCGCTATTACTATATTCTTAAGTTATTTCCTTTCTCGTTAAGGAAATATTTAACTTTGTGCAATCTGAAGAAGAGAGTCTCCCACAAGCTTGGGGGAGGCTTCTCCAATTACCTAATGCTTTGCTTGATCATCCTCTCAAGAAAAATGAAATACTTGATATCTTTTGTAATGGACTAACCGATGCTTCTAGGGACCACCTAGATAGTTGTGCTGGTTGTGTTTTCAGGGAACGAACTATTGAGCAAGCTGAATTGCTATTGAATAATATATTAAGTAATGATAATGATTGGACACTTCCTAAACCAGCCCCTAAGCCAACTCCGAAGAAAAGAGGTATTCTATTTCTCAGTCCTGAAGATATGCAAGAGGCAAAGAAATATATGGAAGAAAAAGGTATTAAAGCTGAAGCTGTTAAGAATTTACCGCCTATTGAAGAAATACACGGTCTTGATAACCCGACACAGGTAGTAGAGGTAAACTCTCTTTATAGATTTGATGGTGGTGATATTCCTCATAATAAGTCTGCTAGTCAATGCCTGGATGAGTTCGATAATTTTATTGTTAAACAAGAAAACTTCAATGCTTATGTTAGTAGACAATTGAAACGTAATGCTCACATGCTTGACCACTTGGGTGATTATATGAGTAGAACTGTTAATGATCTTAAGCTTATTAGTAAGCATGCTTCCATGGTTACAACTCAAGTAGAACAAGTACTTAAGTCACATGATGATTTGCTTAATGAGTTGAATAGTAAGAACAATGATAATGCTATTAGGGTTATGACTAGAGGTGGTAAGATGACTCAGGAACCTTTGTATCCTGAGGTCCATCCTAAGAGAATTGAGCAAGATTCTCAGAGAATTAATACCGATGCATCTAGTCCTAGTAATAAAAATAATAGGAAAACTGACAGGACTTTGCATGCTTCTAGTGAACCTGTTACAGATACACCTGAGAATCCCAATGATATTTCTATTTCTGATGCTGAGACCCATTCTGGTGATGAACATGAACCTAGTGATAATGTTAATGATGATGTTCATGTTGATGCTCAACCTAGTAATGATTGATGTAGAGATTGAACCTGCTGTTGATCTTGATAACCCACAATCAAAGAATCAATGTTATGATAAGAGAGACTTTGTTGCTAGGAAACACGGTAAAGAAAGAGAACCATGGGTTCAGAAACCCATGCCCTTTCTTCCTAAGCCATCCAAGAAAAAGGATGATGAGGATTTTCAGTGCTTTGCTGAAATGATTAGACCTATCTTTTTGCGTATGCGTTTGACTGATATGCTTAAAATGCCTCCTTATGCTAAGTATATGAAAGATATTGTTACAAATAAAAGAAAGATACCGGAAGCTGAAATTTCCACCATGCTTGCTAATTATACTTTTAAGGGTGGAATACCAAAGAAACTTGGAGATCCAGGAGTACCAACTATACCATGCTCCATTAAAATAAACTATGTTAAAACTGCTTTATGTGATCTTGGAGCCGGTGTTAGTGTTATGCCTTTCTCTTTGTATCGACTTGAATTGAATAAGTTGATACCTACTGAAATTTCTTTGCAAATGGCTGATAAATCAACTGCTATACCCATTGGTATTTGTGAGGATGTGCCTGTTGTGGTTGCAAACGTTACTATCTTAACAGACTTTGTTATTCTTGATATTCCCGAGGATGACAATATGTCGATTATCCGTGGTAGACCCTTTTTGAATACTGCAAGAGCTGTTATTGATTGCAACAAAGGCAATGTCACTTTTCATGTTAATGGTAATGAGCATACGATACACTTTCCGAAGAAACAACCTCAAGTTCATAGTATCAATTCTATTTGAAAAATTCCAACTATCACTATTGGACATTTTGAATTCCCTCTTCCTACTATCAAAAAGAAATATGATATTCTTATTTTTGGGGACATGCATATCCCTGTTGAGGTAACCTAGTGTTATTCGAAAATTCTCCGGTTTCATGTTATTTGAAAGAAGTTTGTTAATAAGACTTGATCAACCTTGTTAATGGATTCCTTTTGATGAGCATGAGATGGATGAATTTAGAAGGCACAACTCTCTGTACCCATCTTTTAGTTTCTGTTATTTAGATTGAATAAAGCAAAATAGTATTATTTGTCTGTTTTCTGAATTATCCGTGCAATAAAAGATGCCCCGAAAATAAAAGTTCTCTAAATGCCCTGAAAATCCAGTATGATTTTTTATAGAATATTTGAGAATTTCTCGCATTGAACATGCACCAGCACTACAAAAAAAAGACACATCCGTAACATTTTGGGCCGAACGAATTTTTTTTTCTGTCATGCTGATGACACTTCTATGACGATAATTGTGACAAAACCCGGTATCATCATAGATGTGGTGGGCTCCTACTTCTATGACAAGAAATCATGACAGAAAATGGGCTTTTCGTCCTGGGCGGGCCGGAGACGCATCTGCACGACATTCTTTGGGTCGTCCATGACGGAAACAACTGTGGTAGAAGCGAGGGCGAGGAAAATATCGGGGAGTTCCCGGTTACGGTGGGTGGTCGGGGCCGAGCGATGCGTGTTTCTCTCGTACACGTACGCGCGTGGGTGCGAGGCATTGGGCTCTAACTGAACCCGAGCGAGGCGTTTGCCTACTGAACCCGAGCGATTGCACTGCAGGCTACGCGTTACTGAACCCAAGCTATCGATCGTTGGCTGTTAACTGAACCCGATCGGGCGATTCCTTCGCTACTGCTGCTAACTGAAGCCGATCGAACCCTGCTGCCTCCTTCCCTTGATGAATAGTGAGTGTTGTTGGGGGGCTTGGATGAACTGTTCCCGGCGGGGGGGGGGGGGTTGGATGAACAGGACCCCGGTAGTAGAGGCCATTGCCGCTGGATGAACAAGACCCCGATGGAGCCGGTTGGGGGTGGATGAATAGGACCCCGTGGAGGGCTGGATGAACAGGACCCCGTGGAGGGCTGGTTGAACAGTAGCCGGTGGAGGGCTGGATGAACAGTAGCCCGTGGAGGGGTGGTTGAACAGGACCCCGTGGAGAGGGCTGGTTGAATAGTAGCCGGTGGAGGAGCGGTGGACGCTGGATGAACAGTCGCAGGTGGAGGCTGGAGGAGGTCGGCGGTGGATGAACAGTAGCCCGTGGAGGCAGTCGACGGTGGAGATGAACAGTATCCCGTGGAGTCCCGTTTTGCGGTACGCCACACCCCTCCCGATGAACAGGACCCCCGTTTCGACCGTAGCGCTCCAACACAAGTCCGTTTCCTCCGTTTTACGGTACGCCACACCCCTCCCGATCAATAGGACACCGTTTCGACCGTAGGAGGTCCAAGAGAAGCCAGTTTCCTCCGTTTTGCGGTACGCCAGACCCCTCCCGATGAACATGATCCCGTTTCGACCGTGGCCGGTCGAACACAAGGCCGTTTCCTCCGTTCTGCGGTACACCAGGCCTCGTTTCGATCGGCTGTTTCGTCCAAGACGGTTGGTTCCCGATGAACACAATGATGATGCAGTTTCTCCGTTCCGACCCAGCCATGTACACGAGCCCTGGCCGTATGTATGCGCGAGTAGGCGTTCGAGACTCCGCCCGTATGTACGTACGTGGCCGTATTTTTTGGCGTGTGGCTATATGTATGTGTACACGGTTTAGACGGGACATCCTGAACTACTACGTGGGGGGCTCTACTATGACATGTGCCGCTACTTACTCGGCCACGGTTCATACTTGTAGAGAGACCGATCCACCAGTATGTACGTACACGTTCGCGACCAGACAGACAACGCTACGTACACTTTGACCGGGCGGGTCCCAGCAGTCAGGGAGGATAAGGACACACTTCCTTGCGTGCGAAGATATAGCTGCTCGGTCCCAGCTGTCAGGGGGAGAAATCGTTTTTATTTTGTGAGTAATAAGGAGGCACTTCCTTTTGTTCGAAGATGTAGCTGGTGGGTCCAGCTGTCAGCCTCACCGCCTAAAGTCCTCTTCCGATGGTTGTCCTTCATTGGCCACGTTGACCACGCCACGCCGAGAGCACCAAGGCGGTGGACGAGGGCGAGACCTAGGAAGGGAACGACGCGGAGCCAGGGAAGACACGGCTGTGGATGCTCACATGGAGGGGAGTGCGTGGGTTGACTGTTTCGGCTGCGGTGTGAGGCTGCCGTCGCCGGAGAATAACAGGAGGTGTGTGTGAGTATAGAGGGATGGCATGGCCAGTGGTGGCAGCACAGCCGGACACGGGAGGCAGGAGCAGGCGGCACGACCGACGCTGGTTTGGGCGGCTGGAGCAAGAAGACCAGAGGTTGAAGAAGCACGACGGCTGTTGGATGGACATGGTTGAAGGAAATATGCCCTAGAGGGAATAATAAAGTTGTTATTTATATTTCCATATATCATGATAAATGTTTATTATTCATGCTAGAATTTTATTAACCAGAAACTTAGTTCATGTGTGAATACATAGACAAACAGAGTGTCACTAGTATGCCTCTACTTGACTAGCTCGTTGAACCAAAGATGGTTAAGTTTCCTAGCCATAGACATGACTTGTCATTTGATTAACGGGATCACATCATTAGAGAATGATGTGATTGACTTGACCCATTCCGTTAGCTTAGCACTTGATCGTCTAGTATGTTGCTATTGCTTTCTTCATGACTTATACATGTTCCTATGATTATGAGATTATGCAACTCCTGAATACCGGAGGAACACTTTGTGTGCTACCAAACATCACAATGTAACTGGGTGATTATAAAGGTGCTCTATAGGTGTCTCCGATGGTACTTGTTGAGTTGGCATAGATCAAGATTAGGATTTGTCACTCCGATTGTCGGAGAGGTATCTCTGGGCCCTCTTGGTAATGCACATCAATATAAGCCTTGCAAGCAATGCAACTAATGAGTTAGTTGCGGGACGATGCATTACGGAACAAGTAAAGAGACTTGCTGGTAACGAGATTGAACTAGGTATTGAGATATCGGCGATCGAATCTCGGGCAAGTAACATACCGATGACAAAGGGAACAACGTATGTTTTTATGCGGTTCAACCGATAAAGATCTTCATAGAATATGTAGGAACCAATATGAGCATCCAGGTTCTGCTATTGGTTATTGACCGGAGATGAGTCTCGATCATGTCTACATAGTTCTCGAACCCGTAGGGTCTGCACGCTTAACGTTCGGTATTATGAGTTTATGTGTTTTGATGTACTGAAGGTAGTTCAGAGTCCCGGATATGATCACGGACATGACGAGGATACACACCTTCATGGTGTATGGCGCAGAGGCCGTGTTGCCCTGCGATATTATTCACGACTCACCTCGAGTGCGTATGTAAGAAGAGAGAGAAGCCGAGCTTGATCGGCAGGACGGCCTAGATGCCCTGGAGGAGGAGCGCGATGTTGCAAAAGCCCGTTCAACATTTTACCAACATCAGGCTGGAAGATATCAAAGCAGAGAAGTACGGGCCAAGACTTACAGCGTTGGCGAACTCGTTCTGCGCCTGCCGGAAAAGAAAAAGGACAAACTCAAGCCCAAATGGGAGGGTCCCTTCATAATTGACGAAGTTCTCACGGGAGGAGCGTACCGTCTTTGTGATGCATCAGACAATCGCCTCGAGCCGAACCCCTGGAACGCGGTCAGACTCCGAAGATTCTATGCCTAGCGCCGAACTCCTTGTTCGTCTCCTTCTCCCCTGTAGTTTCCATTATTTTTCTCTCTTTTCCGGTTACTTTTTTTCTTTCTCGCTTTAAAGCTTTGGTACGGCTAGACCGCACACCCGTGACACATACATCTTTAAATATGTATGTCCATTATACCCGGGGGATTCTTGGACAGAAGCTTTTTATTATTATTCCTCGAGCATCAAGCTCTTCACATATGAGTTTTTCCATATGTACCTTTTCTTCGCCATTATATGCATCAGTATGACTTAAGTTTTGGCCAAGATGGGTTGCCTGGCTCCTGTGCTTATGCCCTACGTTCCCGTTAGTTCGGCTAGGGCATAAAGGGAGCACCTCTGCGATTGTTACTACCGGGTCATCCGGATGTGTACCTCAGACTGGGTGAAGCCGAAAGCTAGCGTTCTTAAGGGAATATTTGGTCGGTGAATTAAAGACGTTTTTTCATTTACTCCATTATGAACCCCCAGAAGTTACATACACTGTGATTTTTCCATCACAATTCGGACATGTACATTAATACATGCACACCCAGGGAAAGGAACCCTTAACGGAACTATTCTCCCTGGAAGATGTTTCTTACGATCTCAACGTAACATAACATAACTAGCAGGATACAACTTGTCTGTTCAAGCAACTATGACCCCTACGCCTAGTTTTCCAAGCATACCCCGGTCTATTCGGCCGCGAGGGTATTCGGAAACACTCTGCACCCTCAGGTCCGGAGGTTGAAGCGAAAAGGTCTGCCATGACAAATGCTATACAATTCAGCTAGAATTACACATGTTAAGGAAAGTACATAGTCACATGGACTCAAACACTTCCTCCTCTATACCGTCCAACAGGCGGTCTAACTTACAATCCTGTCGGGAATATTTGGCGGCCACCTCTACTTGGTCATATACTAAACTAACGGGAATTTCTTCCCCATTTGACCCTAGCGGTCCGACCCAGGCCATGTGATTAGGATCTAGCTTGGTATATCGCGTTTTCGCCATGGCCCAGGCCTCTCGCGCACCTTCTCGGCAGGCCGATATCTTCCATAGTCGGATACGGCGCCGCGCTTCCTTGAACAGCTCTACAAGCTCCTCCATACTTCCTGGAGGGGAGGCAGATGGCCATAGGGCCTTAGCAACACTCTGCATTGCCAGCTGAGCCTGCTCGTGCACTTGCGACAACCATTGCAGCAGATCACTTGATGATCCGGACACCTCCTCGTCGGGACGGCCCGTCAATATACCTGCAATCATAATTATATCAGTTTCATTTATCTCCGAACTACTTTCAAAATAGTTCAGACACATACTGAATATACCGCCCGCAACTTCCTGTTCTCCTTCACGGAGTCAGCTAGCTGGGCTCGCACATCTTTCAATTCTTCGCCCAAGGCGGTGTTCGAATCCTGTAGCTTATTTTTCTCCCCTCTGACCCGGGTCAGCACACGCTTGCCTGCGGCGCATAGCCTTTTCGCCTGTTTTCCCCCTCTTGGGCGATCTTCAACTTCTCGTCAAGTTGATTGGGCGATCCTATTATGCAATCAGCAACAATATTAGTACAGTTGGTATACAATTATCGTTCCTCGATGGAGGGGAATGTTACCAGAAGACGCCTTCTTGAAGTTTTCTAGTTTGGTGGTAGCAGCATTTAGCTGCGCCCGACACTGCTCCAGCTCTTGGGCTAGCAGGGCATTCTTCTCGGTAAGGACCTGGTTATACAACGTTCCTTAAATCAGTTGTACCAACTTCTTTCAGTCTCGGGGGCTACGGGCATATGGTTATCCTTTTCGGACAAAGAAAAAACTTACGTACACATCTGTCAAATGTTTCTTTGTGGCTTTTCTAAGCCCATCTCGAGCAGCTCGGACGTATGCGTCAGCCGAGCTGAAGGCATTGAATGCCTCTTCCGAGAACTTGGGGTCTGGTAGGACAGCCCTGCAGCGCCGATGATTCATGGCGCTCTCTACTTCCGAGTTGGTAACGGACATGTCTTCCGAACCCTCGGCTGAAGGACAGTCCGGCGTTGTCCCCATAGCGGCCCCCACCTCTCCGGTGGGATCTAAATCCCGGTTGTTGGGAGTGCGACCGGCCGAATCCCCGGACATAGTCCGGCGAACCTTTTTCCTGATACAGGACCAACATAACAATCGCGGTTGGGTACGACTGCCAAAGCATACCTTCAAATCCATACCTCTTCGACGAAGAGCCGGCCTTGTCTTCGCCAACCTTCCTTTTCGAGGCCTTGCTCGGCGCGGGAGCCGCTCTTCTTGGAGTCATCCCCGGCGTAGCATGACACACCGAATGCCTCCCCTTTGAAGCATGAGATAGTGCGGTGGGTGAGGCAGTGTGAGGAAACTATTTCGAGGGGGGTTTCTCCTGATTACTTACGTGGGAAGCTGGAAGAAGACCATGATAATCGGCGATGATGTCCACTTCTGTGCCGTCATAGCTCGCCTGGTAAAACACCCCTTCCGTGAGTACCACGAATATATCCGGGTCCTCTTCGAACCCAGGATCAAGCTCCCGGTTGCGGCTCTCCAACTGTGGGGCAGGGCTATTAAGCCCCTCGGTTACCTTCCGCCAGTGCTGTTTCAAAATAAGACGGATTGGGGATTCGTTAAAGATGGCCAAGAGAGCGGAGCGAATAAAAGCAAAGGGGATGGGACTTACCCAGCTGGGAGGGTTGTACATGGAGTACCCCTCTCCGCGATTGATGCGGAGAAATTCTTCTTCCTCCCCTTTAAACAGCTCGGCCAGTATCTTGGCTAGAGCGGCAGGGGTGTCCGGACCTTTCCGACCACAACGGGAGGCATCATCCTCCCCATTATAGTGCCACATTGGGAGCCCTTTGTATTGAAGTGGCTGAACCCCTCGCACTATGGAGGTCGCCATTACCTCTACTATTGTAAAGCCGGACTGGGCAAGCATCCTTATCTTGCCCACGAGCTGACGAACTTCCGCACTATCCTCTTCTTCAAGACTTTGGGGACGCCAGATGTGGCATTTCCTCAACGGAACACTTGCAAATTTTGGGAGACCCTTTCGAACTGGGTCGGGAAGCGCGACGTCCTCAATATAGAACCATTCAGAAGGCCATTCTTCAGATGCCTTCCTTGGTGTGCCGGACAGATATCCGGTATCGGTGATGCGCCATACTTCGGCTCCGCCCACTTCAAATTTTGACCCCTCATGGTTGCGCGGGACAAGACAGAACAACTTCCTCCACAGCTCAAAATGGGCCTCAATGCCCAGGAATGATTCGCATAAAGCGACATAACCCGCAATGTGCAGAATGGAGGCATGGGGGTGAAGTTGTGCAGCTGGAGGCCATAGTATTCCAGCAACCCTCGGAGGGACGGATGGATTGGAAATCCGACACCTCTTAGCAGATATAGGATGAAACACACTCGCTCCCCCCGGATGGATTGGGGAAGTCCTCTGCCTGAGTCTCACCATTAAAGGAGGTCAGCCCCGCTCGAACAGGGACCAGATCTGTAGGGGGAAGAAATCCCTGTGTTTGCAGCTTCGTTAATTGACTGTGGGACACAGAACACCTCTCCCACTCGCCTTTCTCTGGGCCGGAACGGGAGGAGGAGCTGGGAACGCTAGCCATGTTGGAATGGTTTCTCCTAGCAGTCTCCGGGGATTCTTCTCTGTGTGGTGCCGAATGGATCTAGGATCCAATCTCTTTAAATAGGCGCTCTTCCTTGCCTGGACGGGGTGCTATTTACAAAAAATACCCCGACCTTCCGCATTCGCTCGACACGTGGAAGACGAAGTTATTTGATGCACAGAAGCCGAGGGGAGCGACATTGATCAACGGCCGAATACATTACTTGGAGGTCATCGGAGGTGGATCCCGCTGCAATGCCGAAGACAATTTGTGTGCCGAACACTTTGTTATTGAAGACTAGTTCAGGGGCTACTGAGGGAGTCCTGGACTAAGGGGTCCTCGAGCGTCCGGCCTGTTATCCATGGGCCGGACTGGTGGGCTGTGAAGACATGAAGGCCGAAGACTCTACCCATGTCCGGATTGGACTCTCCTTAGCGTGGAAGGCAAGCTTGGCGATCAACTATGAAGATTCCTTCCTATGTAACCGACTATGTAACCCTAGATCCCCCCGGTGTCTATATAAACCGGAGGGTTTAGCCCGGAAAGGATATACTCATTACCATAGTCATACAGGCTAGACTTCTAGGGTTTAGCCATTACGATCTCGTGGTAGATCAACTCTTGTAACCCTCATATTCATCAAGATCAATTAAGCAGGAAGTAGGGTATTACCTCCATAGAGAGGGCCCGAACCTGGGTAAACGTCGTGTCCCCTGTCTCCTGTAACCATCGATCCTAGACGCACAGTTCGGGACCCCCTACCCGAGATCCGCCGGTTTTGACACCGACAGTGGCGGCGGTGGCAAACCCTAGCCGCCAACCGGATGTGGAAAGGCGATGTGGTGGGATGAAAAGAAATCGAGGTGTTCCTCTATCTCCCGACGCGTTTTCACGGTGATGGCTAATCGACAGAACAGTGGTTGCGCTTCTCCATGGGCTCGCCATCTCCCTCTCAATCCTCTCTTCATCTTGCCCTCCCCTCACCGCCTGAGGACGACGCCGCGGACGACCATCTCCATGGCAGATCTGCTCCGGCTGACACTCAACCCAGCACAATAAAGCCGCTCTGCCTCCTCCTTGGTACCATTGACCATAGGGCCCTGCCAGCAACATCCATCGACTTGGATTCATGGGCGGCGGCAACCCTAGCTGGGAGAATGAGAGGAAAGAAGGCGTGAGGAAGAGGAGAAGGTGGGCGCAGGGGATGGCAGCATCTGGGGAAGAGAAGCGTGCGCGTATGGAAGAACACCTTGTTAGTTTGGATGTAGTGAATCCGACGTGGCACGTGCGAGGGCTCGCCCTTTGCACCGCCGTTAATGGGTTGTATTACAAGTGCAAGTTGCAATTAAAGTTCTTATCACGCGGCCCGCCTTTCCCCTCCCCAAACTTCCACGGCGCGCATCTCGTGGACCCTAGCTCAGCCGGCAGTGCTCTCCTTGCTCCTCCTCGCCGTCGTCGGTGGACGTTTGCGTTGTTTTTCTTAAGAGCATGATCAGGCAAAGCATTAAGTAATTGAAGAAGCCTCCCCCAAGCACGTGGGCGACTCTTTCCTTCAATTTACGTGAAGTTCAATATTTCATGTAAGACAGCTTGTTTCTTATGAGCAGAAAAATATTTTCCAGAGAAGTAATAAATCATATCCTAGGTACTACGTACACAACCAGAAGCAAGAGTATTGTACCATATCTTGGCATCGCCCTTTAACTTTAAAGGAGATAACTTGAGAATATAGTAGTAGCGAATTTTCTTATCTTGAGCAAAAAGGTAGCTATATCATTTAGTTTAGTAAGATGTGCCACAATAGTTTTAGTTTCATAGCCTTGGAAAGGACCAGATTCCACAAAAGTAATCAACTTTGGATCGTCAAAAAATCATAATCCTTATCAGTAACAAAGATAGGTGAAGTAGCAAACTTATGATCACATTTCATTCTAGAATTCAAGGATTTTGTTTTCAACTTGCATAATAATTTCTTAAGATCATCTCTATGCTTGCAAGCAAGAAAGTCTCTAGCTACGTCTCCATCCATAACATAACCCTTAGGTATCTTAGGCAATTCAAATCTAGGAGAGCTATGTCTAATAGGTGTTTCATAGTTTTCAATTTCAAAGACTTCATCAGTTTCAGTAATTTCATCAGTTTCAGCATTCCCAATATCTTTAGTTCTAGCAAGTTGTTCATCAAGAAATTCACCTAGTGGCACATTATCATCAAGCAAGGTACTAGCATCATCATAAGCATCATTCATGGCAGAAGTAGCATCATCAATAACTTGCGACATATCAGGATTAATAGCATGTGGTGGCGCTGCAAGTCTATTCAAAACAGAAGGTGAATCAAGTGCAGAGCTAGATGGCAATTCCTTACCTCCCGTCGTCTTAGAGGGAACAATCTTGGTTCTAGTATCTTTCAGATTCTTCATAGTGATAAATAGATAGAAATCCCAATTGACTCAACAAATATAGCTATGCTCCCCGGCAACGGTGCCAGAAATAGGTCTTGATAACCCATAAATATAGGGGGTCGCAACAGTTTTAGAGGGTAGAGTATTCAACCCAAATTTATTGATTCGACACAAGGGGAGCCAAAGAATATTTGTAAGTATTAGTAGTTGAGTTGTCAATTCAACCACACCTGGAGATTTAATATCTGCAGCAAAGTGATCAGTAGCACAGTAGTATGATAGTTTGATTGTGATAGAAGTGATAGTAACAGTAACGGTATAGCAGGAGTGATAATTTTATAGCAGTTGTAACAGCAGTAGCAACAATAGTAACTTGGCAAGAAACAATATGTGAAAAGCTCATAGGCATTGGATCAGTGTATTCGTTGGATGATATTCATCATATATCACTCATAACCTAGGGCGATACAAAACTAGCTCCAGTTCATAATATAATGTAGGCATGTATTCCGTAAATAATCATACGTGCTTATGGAAAAGAACTTGAATGACATCTTTTGTCCTACCCTCCCGTGGCAGCGGGGTCCATAAGGAAACTAAGGGATATTAAGGCCTCCTTTAATAAACAACCGCAACAAAGCATTAACACATAGTGAATACATGAACTCCTCAAACTACAGCCATCACAAAAAAGTATTCCAATTATTGTCACCTTGGGGTTTACGTATCATAACACGTAATAGGTGCATATAAGCTGCAAGATCGAATCACGAACATAGATATGATGGCAAAAACATAAACGGTTCAGATCTGAAATCATGACACTCGGGCCCTAGTGAGAAGTATTAAGCATAGCAAAGTCATAGCAACATCAATCTCAGAACATAATGGATACTGGGGATCAAGCCTTAACAAAACTAACTCAATTACATGATGTATCTCATCCAACCCATCACAGTCCAGCAAGCCTACGAAGGAATTACTCAATCCCAGAAGTGAGCATCATGAAATTGGTGATGGAGGATGGTTGGTGATGATGAAGACCGAAGATCCCCCTCTCTGGACCCCCGAACGGGCTCCAGATCCGGCCTCCCGATGAAGAATAGGAGGTGCCGACGACGGCTCCATATAACTCTGCGTGGGACGTCGAAAGCAGCCCAGAGCTGCGCCCCCGAAACAAGCCCCTGGCCGAATCATGAGTACTCAAAATACTCTGACACATTCGTGTATTCAGCCTCTTCGGTTCATAGTTTTAACGCGTTGAATCATGCGCTTGCAGTCCGGCCCACGACAGCTCCCTGCGATCCTCATCAGGATGTTCACTGGATTCAAAGGCGATGGCCAGCGAGTCACCGCCGGCCGCTCACTCTCCCACGGCCAAGGGCGACGATGAGGAGCTGTGCCAAAGGACCTTCCCGGGCCAGGGAGAGGTTCAGGAGGCCGTCAGGGTGGCGCCATAGGGTGACCCTTCGGCCGCCGGACACCCGGGAGAGAAGACCCCCATGGAGACTGGCGATGGGGGCCATGTGCAGTTCGGACCCCAGCCGAATACGGTTCCGGAGACCTATACGACTCCGGAATCCGGCAAGCATCCTCCTTCGAAAGAAGGAGGTGTGCCTATTCCGCCGGTGACCTTTGTCCAACCAGAGGCACCGGACGCTCTCTTGGAAGCGCTGCGAAGCGCTCCCATTGTGGAGGAACACCGTACCCTCATGGGTACGGTGATTGAGAAGATTCAGTCCGCGAAGAGCGGACTGACTGAAGCCTGCACAAGCCTTCTAACAGGCTTTGAGGTAAGCAATGTAGTTATATAAAAACAATATCACAGTATAGATAGTAGCCCCTGAGACACTGTCCGGCGTTCGAAAAGAAAAGCCAGACAGAGGATCAAGTAATTTTCACAGGAAACTAATTAAATGTGTCTTATGTGAATAAGCAGGCGTTGTTGCTGACTGCGACTGCACACGCTGCAGAAGTCTCCGGATTGAAGCAGAGACTGGAGCGGGCCGAGGAGGAGCTCGGCCAAGCGAGGAAACAACTAGAGGAGAAGCAACGTATGTAATGACCTGCTGTATATTCAAAAAGAATGAATGATGTGTATTGACCAGAGTGCCATGATATTTGTAGGAGTGGCGACCGAGGTCGAGGCCCTAAAAAAGGCACTGGCCAAGGCCGAGGAGAAGGCTGCTAAGGAACAAGCCGCCCGTGAAAAGCACGAGACCAGGCTTGATGACGTCCAGTAAGAGCTCCAGGATGCTGTAAAGAAATGCGAGTCCTTGGAGCGCGATGTTTCGGCTCAAGAGACCGAACTCGCCAAGGCTCGCCAAAGCGCACAAGAGGCCCGGGTTGAAGCCCAGGGCGCTCTCCAGAAAATCCAGGAGGCCAAGAAGATCGCGGCGGGTAAGGCTTTTAGTATGCAAAGAAAGTATGTGAAGAAGAGGTATCTCTTACTAACCCGGATTTGGAGTTCTCCAGGGGCGTTTGCGGATCTGCCGCGCAGTGTTTTTGATGCTGCGGAGTTCTTTCGAGCCGAAGAAGGGAGCTCAACGGAGAAGCTGTTCTGGTCGCAATTCCTTGCGCCAGAACATCCGGTGCCCTTTAGCGATAAGCTAAAACAGCTGGTCGATCTGCATAGGGTGGCCGAACTGGCCATGACGGACTTGATAATCCGGCTGTGGCCTGCCGAAGCTATACCCAACAGCTACTTCGGGCTCGTAACGCGGCTGGTAAATGCCTGCCCTCGGCTGGACATCATCAAGCGGTCGATCTGCATCGAGGGCGCACGCATGGCCTTCGCCCGCGTCAAGGTGCAGTGGGCGAAGATGAACGCCGTCAAGCTAGCGACCGAGGGACCGCCTGAGGGCAAGGAGCACCGCACGCCCGAGCATTATTTTGAAGATATCCTGGAGGGGTCTCGCATTGTGGCGATGCAATGCGCGCAAGACATTATCTTCGAATGAATACATTCATGTTGTCTTTGCCTTTGTATGATGAAACAAAGTTGCTATGTAATATAATGCTTGTTAGAAATTTTACCTCCTGTGCGGCTGTTTTTATGAAATCTGAGAGTTGGCCAGTCGTCGGCTTCTGCCCCCACGTAGGTAGTACGGGGGTGTTCGGGATGGAATCTAAACACTCTTGATCCCACTGTTTGGTCCTTGAAGGAGGTGTTTAGCGCAACGAACCAGGCAATCGGACTATGTGGCTTTAGCACCCTCACTTAGCCATAGGAGTTTGACAATAAAAATTTAGGCGCAGCCCCTAGTATCCGAACTAGGATGCTATAAACACCTGATCAGGTAAGAACCAATCCCTCGCATAATGCGGAAAAAATCGCTAAAGATTTGAAACCTCCGAAGAGCTGACCGGCTCTCGCCGCATCATGATAGTCAGTTTTCGGCTTTCTCTACTGAGGTGCTCATCCGGATAATCCAGGAAACAATCGCAGTAGTTCTCCCTTTACTACCCTAGCCGATATAACAAAACGTAAGGTAGCAATCACAGGAGCCGGGCAACCCAACTATTGACCAAAGACATGATTCGGAGCCAATGCATATAGTGCTAAATTCGGGGTGCCGAACTATGCTGTAAAAAGTGTCCGGACTTTGTTGCCGTATTGCGGGGCGCTATGAAGCCCCTGGCAGATTAAAACGTACCAAAGTGTACGGGTGCTATTTGATAAGGTTATCAAAAAATAGGAAAGAAGAAAGGGTAGTAAGCTAGTGCCGCAAAATTTGGGCCGCAAACTGTTTCCATTATAATTTGATTAATACGTCAAAGCGCATTCGTACAAGTAGTGCAATAAGCAACCGGCTATTTAATATGCCACAACCAAGGGAGGGCTTTGTGTGGGTCCTGAAAACAGGTAGAGTGATTGTTAAAGAGACCACCTTGAAATTCCCCTATACGTCTGTGCTTCTTGCCGTCTTGGTGTATTTATCCTTCGAAAGGACCGGTGATCAGGCCGTCAGGGAAGGCCTGTGGAAAAGAAACCTGAGACGGAGAAAAAGGAAAAAGTGAAAGTATGTGTGTCCGGGGGCGGTCAAGCCGTATTGTGGATCACAAGCTAGTTATGCCTCCGTCTATGCCCATGGTATTTTGACTGCGTAGTTGTGTACGCGTGGTACGAATGCCGCCACTTGGTCGGGACTGGGACGGAGGCCAAATTGCTAGTCAAGCTCTTGACGAGCTGGTCTGTCCTGCTGCAGAATAGTCTGGACTCTCTTGACAGTGTCCGGGAGCTCGGCCGCCGAATTAAGGTTCTGCTTGAAAAGGCCGCTCTGTACTTCTGTTGCTAAGGCAGCGGTGTGCTCCTCGGTACGGAGGGAGCGTTTCGTGTTTCCATTAACTATTATGACGCCGCGTGGTCAGGGCATCTTGAGCTTGAGATAAGCGCAGTGCGGCACCGTGTTGAATCGAGCAAATGCGGTTCGTCCAAGCAGTGCGTGATAGCCACTTCGAAAGGGGACGATGTCGAAGATTAACTCTTCGCTTCGGAAGTTGTCCGGGGATCCGAAGACAACCTCTAGTGTGATCGAGCCCGTACAGCGGGCCTCGACACCTGGTATAACTCCTTTAAAGGTAGTCTTTGTGGGCTTGATCCATGATGGATTAATGCCCATTTTGCGCACTGTATCCTGATAGAGCAGGTTGAGGCTGCTGCCACCGTCCATGAGGACTCGTGTCAGGTGGAATCCATCAATTACTGGGTCAAGGAACAGTACGGCCGAACCACTGTGACGGATACTGGTCGGATGATCCCGACGATCGAAGGTGATCGGGCATGACGACCCTGGATTAAATTTTGGGGCAACCGGCTCTATCGCATAGACGTCCCTGAGCGCGCGCTCGCGCTCCCTCTTGGGGATGTGGGTAGCGTATATCATGTTCACCATTTTGACCTGAGGGGGAAACTTCTTCCGTACCCCTGTGTTCGGTGGCCGGGGCTCCTCGTCATCGTCCTTGCTTTGCGACCCCTTCTCCTTGTTCTTGGCAATTAACTTGCCGGCCTATTTGAAAACCCAACAATCCCTGTTGGTATGGTTGGCTGGTTTTTCTGGGGTGCCATGGATCTGGCACGGACGATCGAGTATGCGGTCCAAGCTGGATACGGGGTGAGTAGAGCCGACCTCCCCCTCCTCCACTCCTTTATATACGGGGGAGGGGGGCACCCCATGGACACAAGTTGATCATTGATCTCTTAGCCGTGTGCGGTGCCCCCCTCCACCATAATCCACCTCGGTCATATCGTTGCAGTGCTTAGGCGAAGCCCTGCGCCGGTAGCTTCATCATCACCGTCATCACGGCGTCGTGCTGACGAAGCTCTCCCTCGACACTCTGCTGGATCATGAGTTCATGGGACGTCACCGAGCCGAACGTGTGCAGATCGCGGAGGTGCCGTACTTTTGGTACTTGGATCGGTCAATCGTGAAGACATACGACTACATCAACCGCGTTGTCATAACGCTTCCGCTTACGGTCTACGAGGGTACATAGAGAACACTCTCCCCTCTCTTTGCCATGCATCACCATGATCTTGCGTGTGCGTAGGATTTTTTTTGAAATTACTACGTTCCCCAACAATGGTACGGTCACTGCAGCTAGAATCGTTTATATTGACCAAGTTGACAAAGCCCTTGGTACGCGTCAACTTAGTAGGCCCACAGGTCAGCCTCCGAAACGGTGCACCCCAGATGTCAGGGGGAGGAATCATTTTTTGGGCGGCTGAAGCTAGAATATCCGAGATTGAAGAAGAAGCACGACATCCGTTGGATGGACATCCAACGGCTACTGCTGCTAGAAACGTGTGTTGACTATAAGTTGACAAAGCCTTGCATACGCGTCGACTTCCTTTTTTAGGGGACGCGTCAACTTAGTAGGCCCACAAGTGTGTGGCAGAGAACTTATAGCCCATTTGCGGTTGTAAGAATGTACATCCCATTTTTGAATTCTAATGGAATTTACTACAACCCATTTACAGTTTGTCAAAAGTACATCCCAATTTCTAGCTAGGACAATGATTAATAATTTCAACCAACCGCTCAAAACAAAATTCAATAAAATTTCCCACATTTTGATGGGATCCAAAATATTTTTATCCTGAAATTTCCAGTCAGATTAAACACAATTTCAATATAAATTTGTATTACGTAAAAATCCAACGAAATATTGCGCGTCCAACAATTAATGAAATTAAAATTTTCAAAATCCAAAAATAATATGTTATAAACTAATTACGTGTTTGGTGCATTTTTTATAGTTACTGCCCAGTTTTATAATTACATCCCATTTATTATTTATTAAAGCCCATTTTCTTGTTAAGCCTAATGCATCCCTCCTAGGAAAGATTTGCAGTCCAGCGGGACAAAGAATAACAAGTTGACCTTCCCTGGGTATTCCTAAAAAAAGTATAGCTGGGCTAGCCATTTTCAGCTTGAAAAACAAATATCAGGGCTGGATCTGGCCTGTGCTAGATGGGCCACAGCCCGCCCAGTTAATACCCCGCTCTCCTCTGAACAACAACGAAAACATCGCTCAAGAAAAATTCTGCAATGCTCACACCTCAAAAACAAAAATACTGCTTGAGCTGCTTGGTCCCAGCTGTCGGCCGCTCCTTGTGCAATTCTCTTGTTTATTGACTACATAGGTTGACAATGGTATGGGACCGTGATGTCAGGAAACCAGGAGGAAGCAAAAAAAATATAGTTGTATATAATAAGAAGGCACTTGCGTATGTGTGGCTATGGCTCTGGTGGGTCCCGACTGTCATCGTCTCCAAGTAAAGTCATCCTCTCATTCCTCATGTCCATTGACCATGTTGACAACGCGAGACGGCGGCGCCATGGCGAGTGCAACAACTCGAAGGACGACGGAGAGGGCCTCGCGAGCCCTATGGATGGTCTGATACAGCACCCGCTGCTCATTCGGGAAGCCAGGATCATAGGGCCACATGTCCGCGATGGCATTGTCGTTCGCTTGTTCACTGGTGCTCATTGAGGAGACGGAGGTTGCAGCACAGGTCCTCCTACGCTGGTAGCTCTTCTGCCATTAGGGCGTGCAAGTGCGTCCGCACCTGCTCTATGGTGAACACGACATGAACCGGCTTGGACAGTGGCGCCGGCTCCTGGTCGGAAGCTACGTCCATCGTCTGATTGTCATCGCTCAGCTCGGCGAGCTCGCTGGCGAGCGAGCATGTCCGGCTACTAGACTGACCTGGTACCAAGCACGAGTCTGACTGCCCTGGCCCAACCAGACCGCCTCCCTCGCCCGCGCGCGCTTTTCGCCAAAAACGGTCATCGCCGCCCGCCTTGCTTCCCGTTGCAGGCAATTGCTCCGCCTTCAAACGACACAAGTGTTGTCCGTCCGTCCGTCTGCCACCCACATTAATGATATGCAGTTGCCGAGGCGGCTACTCCGGCGCCACACGTCTGTCCCTCTGCCGCCCACCATTGCTATATAAACTGCTGCGCCAGCCATAACCGTAGTCCTCCGCCTCCGTTCCCTTTCTCATGTCCACACCACTATTGCCCACCATGGCTTCCTCGCGCTCCAACGCTCTTCGGGACGGGCAGACGACAGACCACAAGGAGATGGAAGCCATTGCTGCCGACTGGCTGGCCGGCAGGCAGCCGGAGGACGACGACGTCCTAATGGAGAACATGGTAGTCAACGATCCGGCGCCAACCCCCTTCTCCGCGCCATCCTTGCCGGTGCATCGGCGAGGACCGTGCCCAATACATGGACACAGTGAGGCAGAAGCATCAGGAGCAGTTTCGGGAGGCGCAGGCTGACGCCGCCTACAACCACCATCTCATCCAAGAGCACCTGCAGGCGGAGGAGCAGACTACCGCGGAGCGGGCGGAGCAGGAGGCACTGCTCGACTCGTCCCGCTCCACCCGCGAGGGCCGCCTCGAGCGCTGGCGGTACCGCATGCGGGTGGCGGAGGTTATGGCCGCCTACAAAGAGGGCGATGAAGCGGGCGAGGCGCTGTTTGGAGAGACCGAGGACGAGGCAGAGGACAATGCCGGCTTCGACAAGTCCCGCTGTGCTGGCGTCGACGAGGCCCTGCTCCGCCGAGGCCCCGCGGCGCCAACAAAGAGGCAAAGGACACCGCCGGCTCTGCTGATGCTTCGCCCCGCCGGCACCGAGGCGAAGGATTTTGCCGACTTCGGCGAGGCCCTTCTCCGCCGAGGACCCGCCGCGCCAACAACAAGGCAGAGGACATCGCCGGCTCCGCCGAGGCCCCGCCCCGCCGGCACCGAGGCGGAGGACCTCGCCGGCTTCGGCGAGGCCCTACTCCGCCGAGGCCCCGCCCCGCTAACAACCAGGCAGAGGACATCGCCGTCTTAGCCGAGGCCCCACCCTGCCGGCAATGAGGGGGAGGATTTCCCCGCTCGGCCGAGGCGCCGCCCCGCCGGCAACGAGACAGAGGACATCGCTGGCTCCGTCGAGGCCCCACCCCGCTGCCAACGAGGCCGCGCCACACAGAAAACGAGGAAGAGTAGAACACGGTAGGTCGCCGCCGCTCAGGTCCAAGTAAGGCCACCGCTGCTACCCTCCGGTTGAATCCAAGCTAGGCGGGTTGACCATTGACGGCCGATTAGCTTCTTGGTGGCGATGTGGAGTCGGAGAGCTATGTTGGAGAAGGACACTGCTTCAGTTACTTAACTGGTGGTGCAGTTGGGTCACTGACACGTGGGCCCAACAGGCATCTAGGCCACATGTCAGTTACGCAACTGCACCTGCAATAAAGTCACTGAAGCTTAGGCCGCTGGAGAAGAAGCTTCTGTTCAGCTCAGCCGGACACAGGTGGGTAGCTTCGGTTAATTAATTATACCTCCAGCGCACCCCTTTTTAGTTGAAGAATGTATGATATGTAATGAAATCCGGCATGTTTATATGAAATCCGACCATGTATGAGTGAATTTAGTTCGATTAGTTTGAATTCTTGTATCACTGGCATTGGATGAACATGCAAAACAATACGTACTAGCATTATTCCCACGGTGATCACCTCGTTTGCAGCAGTTTCACATGTACTCCCTCTGGTCCTTTTTAGTCTGCATACAAGTTTTATCTGCAGTCAAAGTATCTCTACTTTGACCAATGATACGTCTCCGCCATATCTACTTTTGCAAACACTTTTGCCCTTGTTTTGGACTCTAACTTGCATGATTTGAATGGATCTAACCCGGACTGACGCTGTTTTCAGCAGAATTGCCATGGTGTTATCTTTGTGCAGAAACAAAAATTCTCGGAATGACCTGAAACTTCACGGAGATTATTTTTGGAGATAATTAAAAATACTGGTGAAAGAATCAAGGCCAGGGGGCCCACACCCTTTCCACGAGGGTGGGAAGCGCGCCTGCACCCCCAGGGCGCGCCCCCTGCGTCGTGGGCCCCCTGGAGCTCCACCGACCTCAACTCCAACTCCATATATTCGTGTTCGGGGAGAAAAAAATCAGAGAGAAGGATTCATCGCGTTTTACGATACGAAGCCGCCGCCAAGCCCGAAACTCTCTCGGGAGGGCTGATCTGGAGTCCGTTCAGGGCTCCGGAGAGGGGAATCCGTCGCCATCGTCATCATCAACCATCCTCCATCACCAATTTCATGATGCTCACTGCCGTGCGTGAGTAATTCCATCATAGGCTTGCTGGACGGTGATGGGTTGGATGAGATTTATCATGTAATCGAGTTAGTTTTGTTAGGGTTTGATCCCTAGTATCCACTATGTTCTGAGATTGATGTTGCTATGACTTTGCTATGCTTAATGCTTGTCACTAGGGCCCGAGTGCCATGATTTCAGATCTGAACCTATTATGTTTTCATGAATATATGCGAGTTCTTGATCCTATCTTGCAAGTCTATAGTCACCTACTATGTGTTATGATCCGGCAACCCCGAAGTGACAATAATCGGGACCATCCCGACGATGACCGTAGTTTGAGGAGTTCATGTAATCACTATGTGTTAATGCTTTGGTTCGGAACTCTATTAAAAGGAGGCCTTAATATCCCTTAGTTTCCGCTAGGACCCCGCTGCCACGGGAGGGTAGGACAAAAGATGTCATGCAAGTTCTTTTCCATAAGCACATATGACTATATTCAGAATACATGCCTACATTACATTGATGAATTGGAGCTAGTTCTGTGTCACCCTATGTTATATCTGTTGCATGAATAATCGCATCCGGCATAATTCTCCATCACCGATCCAATGCCTACGAGTTTTTCACATATTGTTCTTCGCTTATTTAATTTTCCGTTGCCACTGTTACAATCACTACAAAACTATCACTGTTACTTTTGCTACCGTTACCGTTACGTCCATACTACTTTGCTACTAAATACTTTGCTGCAGATATTAAGTTATCCAGGTGTGGTTGAATTGACAACTCAACTGCTAATACTTGAGAATATTCTTTGGCTCTCCTTGTGTCGAATCAATAAATTTGGGTTGAATACTCTACCCTCGAAAACTGTTGCGATCCCCTATACTTGTGGGTTATCAACCAATCTTATAGAAAAAAGTATGAACATTCACAATGTAAAATCAACTGACTTGAAGGAAATATAATATGCGAAGTAAAAAGGAACAGAGGGAGTACAAAGAGATTGAGCAGCTTTTTAGCGTTCCTGTACATGGCAATCAAACACACATGCCTGGCAATTCATAGAGAACATTCAAAACAATCGATGATTATGCATCTCAGCGATTCACATGTCAGAGCCAATATTTACTTCACAACTAAAGAATAAAGAAAAATCGATCGATGCTGCTGACAGCAAAGGGCGTCCCATTCGAAAATATCAAACGCATGTCTTCTTGCTAACATCAATGAACAAAATTTGACAAGGTTGTCCCATTCCAAAATGTCAAATGCGTGTTGTTTTTCGTACATCAATGAGCAAACTTTGACAAGGTTTTTCCATTCCAAAATATCAAATGCCTACGATTGTGGAATGGACAGGGTTTGCCATCAGTTCGGACATTGACATGGCACCTCGTGCTAAATAAACCAGCTGTTCTTTTTGTGCAGTTCCACAAAAATCAACCAAATTCGCGCGTAGCTTGTATGATTTTGCCTTTATATGTTGCAACACCTTGAACATATCGGCGCCTCCTTTCTTGTGGTGGAAATGAATGATTTGATGTATTCATGTACATTTTGTGCAGTTCCCATTGAAATTAAGCTGAGCACCCCTATTTGCACAAATACGAAAAAAATATTAGTATAAAGCAAGCTGTACTATGAATTGACAGTTTAAACAGGCGCCTACATGGTCCATGTAGAGCACACTTAAAAAAATGGAACTCACCGGAAAGAATCCTAGAACAACATTGTACTTGCGCATCACATCAAAAAAGATGGAGATCTGTCCGTCCTTCTGAGCTGAAGTTAGTTTGGTCTTGTGGGGAGTAATGTAACCATCCTTCAACTTCTCCTTATGATGAGAAGATAGACATGGCTTCTTCATCCTGGCATAATAGAAACTAGTCACTTCAGGTACTCCATATTCTTCTTCAGAGGAGGATGATCCTGTTGTGCAAAGACAAGAGGACAACTAAATGCTAGCATCCCTGTTTGCTCGAAAAAAAGGAAAGGAAATATTTAAAACAACACAGATGAAGCACTTCTCAAGGACAATACCACTTTCTCATGACAGTATCTAAATAGTAGCACAGCACCAATAGAGATGACAAAGCTCAATCATATGGATGAAATCCGTGGGCGAGTACCAACCTTTGATAGGAGGCTTATTTTCTAGAGCATACAGATCAAGCACTTCTCCGGAACCATCTGTTGTTATCTATTGTGGTTGCCATGCTTACTATATACTCCTCGATTAGTTTAATGTTTCCAACATCTTCTTGTGCAGTTCCACTAAAATATATGGCATCTTCAAAGAAGATCCCTGTTTGCACAAGTAGAGATAATTACATACTACATTAAGAGTGGCATCAAATTAGTGGCAAAACAATTGCACGTTCCAGCCATAGCAATAAATTAAGATGCAAAACTATATCGTTACTTGTGTCATCACAGTTCCAGTGCTTCATTACATCACCATGAGTTGATTTTTGTTTTTCTTCCGCTTGTTCTTCCCCTTCATCACTTGGTTCAATAACAGACAAGCTTCGCCTTCAATGTAAGATTTGGCATGTCAATTAGGGAGCACAAGTATAGCACTAAACAACGATTTTAATTTTCTGATGGAAGTGGCAAAATACAGGCCAACAGTTGTGAAATATCCTTATCTTACCTCAATGGGATATTACGGTGCACATATAGATTGGAAGTCTTGTCTCCATTTGTGCAGTTCACTAAAATCAAGCAACATTACCATACAAGTAGCACAACATATGAAAGCACACTGCATAATAATGTGAAAGAAGGCTAGTACTGACCTCTCATGACGGGGAATTCAAACAACTCACAAGAAGAAGATCTAAACCAAATTTGCCAACACGGATAGGAAGTAAGATCTCCTCTTGTGCAGTTCCACTAAGATCAAGCAATTAAGCAATGTTGTCGGTGTGACATTTTGGTTGAACTGCACAAAACTCTCTTAAAACAAAAGTGTTTTGTGCAGTGCAACAAAAGGTCACAACTGCAACGAGGTGAAGTAGATAACCCTTTTTACACAGAGGTGGAAAGGAAACAACTAGTGGTCAATAACGGTGGATGACACAGAAGCCAACAAAAAGAAGCATCTAACTTATCTAAATGGGAAAGAAAGCAAGACAGTAGCATTTCTCAAACGGTGGCATTGATTCATATTAACAGAGAAATTATATTAACAATAAAATTCCTTAAACATGCAATTTGCTTTTAACTGTGGCATTGCATCAATTTTCCAGCGGCATTATTAGAGGGTGTTTGTTTAGAGGGACTTTTTGGTGTAGGGACTAAAAAAAGTCCCTTTCAGTCCCATCTAAACCAAACAGGAGGGCCTTTTAGGGACTAAAAGTGGGCATTTAGACTAAAGAAAGAAGACCCCGAGGGAAAGTCTTTTTGGGACATTTTCCAACAGTTGCCCCTGCCCCGCATCGCACCTTATCTCTATTTGTTCATTACTAGGGGTAACATGGTCTTTTAGCATGTTATTTAATAACCTCTAGTCCATGTTTAGTCCTTGGAACCAAGTAGGTAGGGACTAGGGACTTTTAGTTGGGACTAAAACAAGTCCTAGGACTTTTTAGCCAAACAGGGCCTTAGATTAACAACAGCTAAAGAGTTGCACGGGATAGTGGATGCACCAGCACCATGTGCATCTACCGATGTATGAAGGGGTGATGCACAGTCTGTTGCAACAAAGAACAAGCAACCAAGGAGCATATTTGTGTTGGTCCCAGTTTTGTTATCTTTAGACACCTTTCCCTATGTGAGCGCAGCAAATCTAGTACTGCTCAAACTCTACAGCCTTGTCCCCCAAAACAAAAAGATCAGTTTGTTACAGATGTGTGTAGTGCGTTTGTCATTGTTTTCCCTTTTCGACCAACGTAGGTGCTGGATAGCCAGTTTGTACTAGTACTTCCCCTCTCCTTTCCTCTTTGAACCACATCCTAGATTCATGCTATACAACTTTCCCCACTACTTTCCCCCATTCCTTTCCTCTTTGAACCACGTCCTAGATTCATGCTATACAACTTTCCCCACTACTTTCCCCCCTTCCTTTCCTTTTTGAACCACGTCCTAGATTGATGCTATACAACTTTCCCCACTACTTTCCTATTTGACCCAACACCTAGATTCTAGTGCAGAAGCGGAAAAAGGCCACATGCAGCTAGAGCAATGCATGTGGAATAAGTAAATTATACCTTAAGGTTCTTGGGGTGTGGTTCGGTGGGCGATCGGAGGCCGTTCTGCCCACACTATGTACGACAGCGAGGAAGAAGGGGTCGAAGGCCCTCCCGCGCCACCGCTGGGTGAAAGAGAACAGTTGCGCCGATAGTGGATTCCCTCCCTCGCCGACGGCGACAGTTTTAAGCCTCCTTCCCTTCCCGGCGGACGGATCCTGCCGGCTCTTTGACCAGCAGTGAGGGGAGAGAGGCCAACAAAGTCTTGTTTAGATCTGGAGAGGGTGAGAGAGTGTGAAGAGAGCAACTACAAGCGCTGCGGCTCCAGCGTGTACATATATAGTGGAGAGAGTGTGTGAAGAGTGCAAATCCTAGAAAACAAGTGCCGAGTCTGTAGCGTATACGTGGTGAAGTGATTATACGGTCACTACGAGATCGTATAGCTCCGTATCCATCCATTTGGACTAGTCAAAGTATCCTCCTGACACCGCCCCAGATCACTTTCTCTCTCTGTCATGCGGGGCCTACTTGTCATTGGGTGGAAGAAAGAAGTCGAACAAAAACAAAATTATGCTCAAGTGTGGTTATTGAACCGGAGACCTCAAGTTTGATGAGCAAACATGCTAACCAGCTACACCACCCTCACGATATGTTTAACGAGAGGAAAATAACCTTTTATACATTCCTTCATTCGTGTGACAAGCATGCCGTGTTTTTTGTGTGTGTGGGAGTCATTGGGATTAAAATCATAATCGTGGCATGTGGCTTTGGTGGTAAGGTCTTTTGGGATTTAAAGCAGTGTTGGTAGTACAGAAATAATGCAGCCTTAGTCACCTTACCTTTCTCCACGTAGTACGTTGGGTCCCACCAGTCAGAGGGTGAAACAAACAAAGTAATAAGAAAAATTAAAAGCGCCAGCGGTGTATCTTACCTCACACATCTCGCTATTGCTCGTGAACACTGTCCAATTGATCCCTCCGTTCGCTCACGTACTATTTTAAGTGAATCCTTATTATAACATGCACACAATTTTGAGCACTTGTATTCGACCTAAGTCAGTGTGCCACCGTATCTCGTACTACTCCCTCCGTCTAGGTGTAATAAGTCACGTTAGAAGGTGCAGCAGGACCAAGGTGCAAGCAGATTGGAGGAGAAGGAGAAACTTGACCGGTCCTTCCTCCAATCAAAGCCCTGATTACTGTCTCTAAACGCAACAATTAATCACAGCAACTAAGAGATGTCGTTTTAGCTACCATGCAGGGCCACGTATTAACTCACTGGAGTAAATATGCCCTAGAGGCAATAATAAAGTTGTTATTTATATTTCCTTATATCATGATAAATGTTTATTATTCATGCTAGAACTGTATTAACCGGAAACTTAGTACATGTGTGAATACATAGACAAAATAGAAGTGTCCCTAGTATGCCTCTACTTGACAAGCTCGTTAATCAAACATGGTTATGTTTCCTGACCATAGACATGTGTTGTCATTTGATGAACGGGATCACATCATTATAGAATGATGTGATGGACAAGAGCCATTCGTTAGCTTAGCATTTTGATCGTTAAGTTTATTGCTATTGCTTTCTTCATGACTTATACATGTTCCTCTGACTATGAGATTATGCAACTCCCGAATACCGGAGGAACACCTTGTGTGCTATCAAACGTCACAACGTAACTGGGTGACCATAAAGATGCTCTACAGGTGTCTCCGAAGGTGTTTGTTGAGTTGGCATAGATCGGGATTAGGATTAGTCACTCCATGTATCGGAGAGGTATCTCTGGGCCCTCTCGGTAATGCACATCACTATAAGCCTTGCAAGCAATGTGACTAATGAGTTAGTTACGGGATGATGCATTATGGAACGAGTAAAGAGACTTGACGGTAACGAGATTGAACTAGGTATGAGGATACCGATGATCATCTCGGGCAAGTAACATACCGATGACAAAGGGAACAACGTATGTTGTTATGCGGTTTGACCGATAAAGATCTTCGTAGAATATGTAGGAGCCAATATGAGCATCCAGGTTCCGCTATTGGTTATTGACCGGAGATGTGTCTCAGTCATGTCTACATAGTTCTCGAACCCGTAGGGTCCACATGCTTAACGTTCGATGATGATTTGTATTATGAGTTATGTGATTTGATGACCGAAGTTTGTTCGGAGTACCAGATGAGATCACGAATATGACGAGGAGTCTCGAAATGTTCGAGAGGTAAAGATCGATATATTGGAAGGCTATATTCGGACATCGGAAAGGTTCCGAGTGATTCGGGTATTTTTCGGAGTACCGGAGAGTTACGCGAATTCGCCGGGGGAAGTAGTGGGCCTTAATGGGCCATATGGGAAAGGAGAGAAGGGCCTCAAGGGGTGGCCGCCCCCCCATGGAAGTCCTAATTGGACTAGGGTGGGGGCGGCGCCCCCTCTCTTTCCTTCTCCCTCTCCTACTCCTTCCCTCTCTCCCCTCATGGAAAAGGAAGGGGACTCCAACAAGGATTGGGAATCCTAGTTGGACTCCCCCTATAGGCGCGCCCCTCCTAGGCCGGCCTCCTCCTCCTCCCTCCTTTATATACGTGGCCAAGGGGGCACCCCAAAGCACAACAGACAATCTCTTAGCCATGTGCGGTGCCCCCTCCACAGTTACACACCTCGGTCATATCGTCGTAGTGCTTAGGCGAAGCCCTGCGCCGGTAACTTCATCATCACCGTTGCCACGCCGTCGTGCTGATGGAACTCTCCCTCGGCCTCAACTGGATCAAGAGTACGATGGACATCATTGAGCTGAACGTGTGCTGAACACGGAGGTGCCGTACGTTTGGTGCTAGGATCGGTCGGATCATGAAGACGTACGACTACATCAACCGTGTTGATAAACGCTTCCGCTTTCGGTCTACGAGGGTACATGGACACACTCTCCCCGCTTGTTGCTATGCATCACCTAGATAGATCTTGCGTGATCGTAGGAATTTTTTTGAAATTACTGCGTTTCAGTTGAGGATATAACCGTTGGAGTCACCCGCCCAGGAGGGGCCGGGTTACCCATGATGGTTACTACCGAAGCCCAGTACCAAAGATGAAGACGGCGGGTCAATAATGGGCCCAAGACCCGGAGATGGCTTAAGGCCCGTAGCATTAGCCGCCGTTAGGGTAAACTTGTAGTGTAAGGCAAGAATAGATAAGAGTCCGAGCCGGACACTGTTATGAGCCGGCCGGGACTCTGAGAGCCGCTGGGCGTCAACCTCTCTATATAAAGGGGTGACCCGGCGGCGGTTCAGGACAAGTAAGATCTCGTCGAGAACCAGGCGTAGCAATTAAGCTCCCTGGTCATCGAAACCATAAGCAATACCACCTCAACTGGACGTAGGCTTTTACCTTCACCGTGAGGGGCCGAACCAGTATAACCCTCGTGTTCCTTGTCCCGTTTAACCCCTTTAAGCTTCCTAGTTGCGATGGCTCCACGACTAAGTCCTAGCACGAGGACATCTGCCGTGACAATTCCACGACAGATGGCGCCCACCGTGGGGCCCGCGCACGGTGGATTTGAGTTCTTGAAGGGCAACTTCGAAGGGCTCAAGGGATACGCTGTGGGCCGGATGACCAAGAGTCGTCGCGGCAAGCTCTACATCGACGACACAAACTGGGGCCCCGACGCCGGCTCAATTGAGTACGGGTACCGGGTCCCCTTCGGCGGAATTCATGTTTTCGTTGGCAAGATTGGTGAGCCGGGCCCTGAGCCGGATCTCTGCGCCGGTTTCATCGAGACGGCTCAGCGTGCACGACCCGCCCGGGCTCTACCTGCCTTGAAGCATGCTTTTGTGGGATGTGTTCATGAAGGACTCTCTGCGGGGTCTGGATCTGGTGATGAGACGGCCGCCGGCTCTGACGGCGAGTCGTCCACAGATGAGTCAAACTCGTTGTATCAACTTCAAGATGGCAGGCTCAAGGGTTGTTCCGATGGTGACAGTATTCCGGACCCCTTTGAGCCGCCGAGCCGGGTTGGGATCTTCATGGCCGGGGCACAGCCTGTTCAAAACCCTGCCGCCGGGTCAGGAAACCCGGTGCCCTCGCCGGCTCAGGTGCTGATGGATCTCACGGACAAGATGACGGCCCTGTTGACCGCCACGGTTGACCCGGCTGATCAAGCTCAGCATGACGCGGAGGTGGCGTAGTTAAAGTTAGATCTAGTGAAAGCCAAGGAGGATCTGGCGGCGGAAGGGATCAGGATGGCTGCGGAGAGGGCGGCTCTCGACGCCCAGACTCAGTTGATTCAGGCGCTGTCCTTCCGGCTCACGATGGATCAGAACGCGTCCAATGAGGTCATGAGAAGGAGGCATCAAAAGGCCCAATCTCGACTCCCTCCGGTCTACGATCCTCGAAACCTCTTCAATACGCCAGGTGCAGGGTCTAGTAACCCGCCGGAGATCATGGTGCCTGGGGCTGGGACACTTATTCAGCCACAAGTGATGGGGCCTCCCCGGGTGAACCCTGCCCCGCCTCAGTATGTGCCAATACCGCCGGGTCATTATGCTAACCCGCTGGAAAACATAGTCGCCGCGGCAGCACGGCTGGCGGCTCTCCCAATTGACGGCGATTCTCCGACGGCTGTTGAAACCTGCCGGGTCAGAGAACTCCTTCAGACAGCGCTAGCACAGCAAGAGGCGTACTCTTACAGCCGGGACAGGATCCATTCAACCCCTCGTCCAGGTCGGAGCCCGAGTTAAAGCAGACACATGGTTTCAGCGACCGGCTCAAGTAATGTCCGACGCCATGACTTGCCCCTTGGCCATGGCCCGGCTCATAACGGAGCCTTTCACGCAACAGACCAAGACAGAGCGCGCAAGAGGTGGAGCAGGTACCTCAGTTGACGGCTTACCAGACTCCCCCGGCTTATCCGACGACTTCCGTCGATGTGGGTATCCCTACGAGGACTGGAGGTGTCTCTTGTTTAGTGCCGGCTCTCCGCAATGAACGTCTACCCAAGGACTTCAAAGGGCCTAGGGAAGTGCCTAATTACACGGCTGATCTACAACCCGGAGCCTGGATCGAGAGTTACGAGATGGCCATGGAATTGCTGGAGGTCAGTGAAGCGGCGATGGCCAAGTACTTCACCATGATGTTAGATGGGACTGCCCGCACTTGGTTGAAAGGGCTACCACCGAATTCCATCGGGTCTTGGGCTGAGCTGAAAGCCCGGTTCATCCAAAACTTCAAAGATACCTGTAGGCAGTCTATGTTAATTGTGGATTTGACTAACTGTAAACAGCAGGAGGGTGAGTCTACGACACATTGGGTTCGCCGGGTCATCATACATTCATCTGATAAGATGGATGCCGGCTCTGCAGTCTTAATGTTGGAGCAGAATTGTCGTTTCCTGCCCCTGAAGATGAACCTCGGGCGGCTTAAGCGCGGCTGCAATGATATGGGCACGCTGATGGCGGCCCTCGTCAAGTACGCCGATTCTGATAGTACCAAGGACCCCGCTTTAGATTATGAAAGGACAGGGAAGGGAAAGAAGAACGGCAATGGTAAGGGTCCTCAGCATAACCCGGGGAACCAAGGAGGTGGCAAGCGTAAGGCCGACGGCAGCCTAGAGTTCGTGGCCAAAACCAGCTCACAGGGTAATAACCAGCGACGCAAGGGGAGGCCACCTCCCCGAGCCGGCGGGTCAGGCCCGACGCTGGAGCAGCTGTTGAATGAGCCTTGTCCGAGGCATGGCTCTAGGGAGAAGCCAGCTACTCATTTATGGAAGGATTGCGCAATCATGAATGCCTTTAAGAATTCCAATGCCTTTAATGGCAACAATGGCCCGGGCGGAGGCTCAGGCGCCGGCGGTTTTCATGGCCCGGGCGGCGGCTCAAATTCTAATCCACAGAACGGTCAAGGGGGCTTTAATCAGCAGTCTGCCAGGGTCATCAACAGCAGCAGGGGGGTTATCAGACCAATCCAAAGCAGCTTATCGGTGGACAGTATCATGTATTTACCACCAGTCTGTGTAAGCGAGACCAGAAGCTTCATAAGAGGGCTGTGAATGCTGTTGAGCCGGTGGTTCCATCTATTTAAGATGGTCTGAGCAGCCTATTGTGTGGAGTAGGGAGGATCACCCTCCCCGGGTTGATAATCCGGGTCACTTGGCCTTGGTGGTGGCTCCTCAGGTGGGAGGATATAAGTTCACTAAGGTGCTCATGGATGGAGGCAGCAGCATCAACATCCTCTATTATGAGACTTTCCGTCGTATGGGGTTGATTGATAAGAACCTCAGCCAGTCCAACACTATTTTCCATGGTGTGGTGCCTGGTAAGTCGGCTTATCCAGTTGGCAAGATCGAGTTGGAAGTAGCCTTTGGAGACGAGTACAACTACAGGGTGGAAAAATTGACCTTTGAGGTGGTCAAGATAAGGAGTCCGTATCATGCCATATTTGGGCGGCCGGCTTACGCCAAGTTCATGGCACGGTCGTGTTACGTGTATTTACAGCTCAAGATGCCGGGTCACAATGAGACCATTACGGTTCATGGCAGCCGGAAGGTGGCCTTGGAGTGTGAGGAAGGCGATGCAGCTTATGCAGAATCTGTTTCTGCAACAGAGGAGTTGAAGTTTTACAAGGACAATGTTGACCCAACAGATATGACCTCTCTGAAAAAGCCGACTACGGAGCATGAGCCGGCAATGAAATTTAAGTCGGCTGATGAGACTAAACTTGTTGATTTCGTTCCAGGTGATTCATCTCAGCAGTTTAGTATCAGTGCCAATCTGGATCCAAAATAGGAAAGCGCGCTCATCGAGTTCATCCGTGAGACTAGGGACATCTTTGCATGGAAGCCTTCTGACATGCTAGGTGTACCTAGAGAACTCCTTGAGCACACTCTCAATGTTGATCCGAAATTTAAGCCGGTCAGGCAATTCCTTCGGCGGTTTAATGAAGAGAGGCGGAAGCCATTGGTGAAGAGGTGGCCTGGCTCTTGGCGGCCGGGTTTATTGTTGAAGTCTTTCACCCAACGTGGTTAGCTAATCCGGTGCTCGTGCTCAAGAAGAATGGCACCTGGCAGATGTGTGTGGACTACAAGGACTTAAACAAGGCATGTCCGGCTGATCCTTTTGCCCTTCCCCGTATTGATCAAATCATTGATGCTACGGCGGGTTGCGAGCGCTTAAGTTTCTTGGATGCTTATTCTGGATACCATCAGATTAAAATGGCAGTTAAGGACCAGGAGAAGACGGCGTTTATCACTCCCTTTGGAGCATTCTGTTATGTGTCTATGCCCTTCGGACTAAAGAGTACACAGGCGACTTATCAACGTTGCGTACAGAACTGTCTTCATAACCAGATTGGGCGCAATGTTCATGCCTATGTGGATGATATTGTGGTTAAGTCCAGGGAGAAGGAAACCTTGATAGATGATCTGAGGGAAACCTTTGATAATCTCCAGGTCTACAAGATGATGCTTAACCCGGCCAAGTGTGTTTTTGGTGTTCCTGCAGGCAAGCTCTTGGGTTTCTTGGTTTCTAACGGAGACATTGAAGCTAACCCGGAGAAGATCAAGGCAATCACTTCTCTGGCTAAGCCGGCGTGTATAAACGACGTCCAGCACCTGGCGGGTCGTATCGCTGCTTTAAGCCGGTTTATAAGCCGTTTGGGTGAGAAGGCCATGCCATTGTACCAATTGATGAAGAAAACTGATGACTTTGTCTGGAATGATGCTGCTAATACTGCTTTTGAGGATTTGAAGAGACAGCTGGCAGAGCCCCCAGTCCTTGCTGCTCTGGTTGACAAGGAGCCTTTATTACTGTATGTAGCTGCTAACACACGGGCCGTCAGTGTGGCTGTGGTGGTGGAGCGCAAGGAAGAGGGTAAGGAGCATCCGGTTCAGCGGCCGGTTTACTACGTCAGTGAAGTGCTCATCGAGTCCAAACAGCGGTATCCTCATTGGCAGAAGCTTGTTTATGGTGTGTTCATGGCAAGCCGGAAGCTTAAGCATTATTTCCAGGGTCACCCTATCACTGTGGTCAGTTCTGCTCCCCTTGGAGATATCATCCAAAACAGAGAAGCCACGGGAAGAGTGGCTAAGTGGGCTATAGAGCTCGGGCCGCATGGTTTGAAGTACGTACCACGCACTGCTGTTAAATCTCAAGCCTTGGTGGATTTCATCAACGATTGGACAGAGCTACAAGTGCCCGAAGAAAATCCGGATAATACATATTGGACTATTCTCTTCGATGGGTCCAGGCAATTGGAGGGCTCGGGGGCTGGAGTTGTATTGGCTTCCCCTAAAGGTGACAAGTTTCATTATGTGCTACGGTTGATGTTTCTTTGCACTAACAATGCGGCTGAGTACGAGGCCTTGCTCCATGGTCTTCGGATGGCTAAGGAGATGAGCTTGAGCCGGGTAAGGTGTTTCGGCGACTCAGACTTAGTGGCTCAACAAGTATCAGGCAAGTGGGATTCCAAGGACCCTCTCATGGCGGCTTATCGCCGTGAAGTTTATGCCATTGCTGGACACTTTCAGTGTTACTGTTGAGGATATAAACCTTAGAGTCACCCGCCAGATGGGGCCGGGTTACTCATAAGGGTCATCACTTGAAGCCTGGCGCTAAGCCTGAAGACGGTGGGAAAAAGATGGGCTTAAGACCCGGAGATGGCTTAAGGCCCGTAGTGATAAACCGCCGTATGGCGAGACTTGTAGTGTAAGGCAAGAATAGTTGAGAGTCCGAGCCGGAATCTTTTATGAGCCGGCCGGGACTCTGAGAGCCGCTGGGCGGTAACCTCTCTATATAAAGGGACGACCCGGCAGCGGTTTGGGGACAAGAAAGATCTCATCGAGAGCCGGGCATAGCAGTTAAGCTCCCTGGTCATCGAAACCCTAATCAATACCACCTCAACTGGACATAGGCTTTTACCTTCACCGTAAGGGGCCGAACCAGTATAAACCCTCGTGTTCCTTGTCCCGTTAACCCCTTCAAGCCTCCTAGCGGCGATGGCTCCACGACTAAGTCCTAGCTTGAGGACATCTGCCGTGACAATTCCACGACAGTTGGCGCCCACCATGGGGCCAGCGCACGGTGGATTTGAGTTCTTGAAGGGCAGCTTCGAAGGGCTCAAGGGATACGCTGTGGGCCGGATGACCAAGATTCGTCGCGGCAAGCTCTACATCGACGATGCAAGCTGGGGCCCTGACGCCGGCTCAATCAAGTATGGATACCGGGTCCCCTTCGGCGGAATTCATGTTTTCATTGGCAAGATTGGTGAGCCGGGCCCTGAGCCGGATCTCTGCGCCGATCTCATCGAGACGGCTCAGCGCGCACGACCCGCCCGGGCCCTGCCTGCCTTGAGGCATGCTTTTGTGGGATGTGTCCATGGAGGGCACTCTGATAGATCTGGATCTAGTGATGAGACGGCCGCGGGCTCTGACGGCGAGTCATCCACAGATGAGTCAAACTCGTTGTATCAACTTCAAGATGGTAGGCTCATGGGTTGTTCCGATGGTGACAGTATTCCGGACCCGTTTGAGCCGCCGAGCCGGGTCGGAATCTTCATGGCCGGTGCGCAGCCTGTTCAGAACCCTGCCGCCGGGGCAGGAAACCCGGTGCCCTCGCCGGCTCAGGTGCTAATGGATCTCACGGACAAGATGACGGCCCTGTTGACCGCCGCGGTTGACCCGGCAGATCAAGCTCAGCATGACGCGGAGGTGGCGCAGTTAAAGTTAGATCTAGTGAAAGCCAAAGAGGATCTGGCAGCGGAAGGGATCAGGATGGCTGCGGAGAGGGCGGCTCTCGACGCCCAAACCCAGTTGATTCAGGCGCAGTCCTTTCGGCTCACGATGGATCAAAACGCGTCCAATGAGGTCATGAGAAGGAGGCATCAAAAAGCCCAATCTCGACTCCCTCCGGTTTACGATCCTCGAAACCTCTTCAACACGCCAGGTGCAGGGTCTAGTAACCCGCCAGGTATCATAGTGCCCGGGTCGGGGACCCCTGTTCAGCCACAAGTGATGGGGCCTCCCCGGGTGAACCCTACCCCGCCTCAGTATGTGCCAATACCACCGGGTCATTATGCTAACCCGCTAGAGAACATGGTTGCCGCAGCAGCACGGCTGGCGGCCCTCCCAATTGACGGCGACTCTCCGACGGCTATTGAAACCCGCCGGGTCAGGGAACTCCTTCAGACAGCACTGGCGCAACAAGAGGTGTACTCTTACAGCCAGGACAGGATCCACTCGACCCCTCGTCCAGGCCGGAGCCCGAGTTATAACAGACACATGGTCTCAGCGACCGGCTCAAGTAATGTCCGACGCCATGACCCGCCCCTTGTCCATGGCCCGGTTCATAACGGAGCCTTTCACGCAGCAGACCAAGATAGAGCGCGGCAAGAGGCGGAGCAGGTGCCTCAGTTGACGGCTTACCAGACTCCCCCGGCTTATCCGACGACTTCCGTCGACGTGGGTATCCCTACCAGGACGGGAGGTGTCCCTTGCTTAGTGCTAGCTCTCCGCAATGAACGTCTACCCAAGGACTTCAAAGGCCCTAGGAAGGTGCCTAATTACACGGCTGACTTACAACCCGCAGCCTGGATCGAGAGTTACGAGATGGCCATGGAACTGCTGGAAGTCAGTGAAGCGGCAATGGCCAAGTACTTCACCATGATGTTAGATGGGACTGCCCGCACTTGGTTGAAAGGGCTACCACCGAATTCCATCGGGTCTTGGGCTGAGCTGAAAGCCCGGTTCATCCAAAACTTCAAGGATACCTGTAGGCAGTCTATGTCAATTGTGGATTTGACTAACTGTAAGCAGCAGGAGGGTGAGTCTATGACACATTGGGTTCGCCGGGTTAAGGAGATAATACATTCCTCTGATAAGATGGATGCCGGCTCTGCAGTCCTAATGTTGGAACAAAATTGTCGTTTCGTGCCCCTGAAGATGAAACTCGGGCGGCTTAAGTGCGACTGCAATGATATGGGTACACTGATGGCGGCTCTCGTCAAGTACGCCGATTCTGATGGTACCAAGGACCCCGCTTCAGATGATGAAAGGACAGGGAAGGGAAAGAAGAATGGCAATGGCAAGGGTCCTCAGCATAACCCGGGGAACCAAGGAGGTGGCAAGTGCAAGGCCGATGGCAGCCTAGAATTCGTAGCCAACGCCAGCTCACAGGGTAATAACCAGCGACGCAAGGGGAGGCCCCCTCCCCAAGCCGGCGGGTCAGGCCCAACGCTGGAGCAGCTGTTGAATGAGCCTTGTCCAAGGCATGGCTCTAGAGAAAAGCCAGGTACTCATCTATGGAAGGATTGTGCAATCATGAAGGCCTTTAAGAATTCCAACGCCTTTAACGACAACAATGGCCCGGGCGGTGGCTAGGTGCCGGCGGCTTTCATGGCCCGGGCGGCGGCTCAAATTCTAATCCTCAGAACGGTCAAGGGGGCTTTAATCAGCAGTCTAGCCAGGGTCATCAACAGCAGCAGGGGAGTTATCAGACCAATCCAAAGCAGCTTAGCGGTGGACAGTATCATGTGTTTACCACCAGTCTGTGTAAGCGAGATCAGAAGCTTCATAAGAGGGCTGTGAATGCTGTTGAGCCGGCGCTTCCACGCTACTTGCGGTGGTCTGAGCAGCCTATAGTGTGGAGTAGGGAGGATCACCCTCCCCGGGTGGATAATCCGGGTCACTTGGCCTTGGTGGTGGCTCCTTAGGTGGGAGGATATAAGTTCACTAAGGTGCTCATGGATGGAGGCAGCAGCATCAACATCCTCTATTATGAGACGTTCCGTCGTATGGGGTTGATTGATAAGAACCTCAGCCAGTCAAACACTATTTTCCATGGTGTGGTACCTGGTAAGTCGGCTTATCCAGTCGGCAAGATCGAGTTGGAGGTGGCCTTTGGATATGAGCACAACTACAGGGTGGAAAATTGACCTTTGAGGTGGTCAAGATAAGAAGTCCGTACCATGCCATATTTGGGCGGCCGGCTTACGCCAAGTTCATGGCACGGCCGTGTTACGTGTATTTACAGCTCAAGATGCCGGGTCATAATGGGACCATTACGGTTCACGGCAGCCGAAAGGTGGCCCTGGAGTGTGAGGAAGGTGATGCAGCTTATGCAGAATCTATTTGCGCAACAGAGGAGTTGAAGTTTTACAAAGACAACGTTGACCCAGCAGATATGACCTCTTTGAAAAAGCCGACTACGGAGCATGAGCCGGCAATGAAATTTAACTCGGCTGATGAGACTAAACTTGTTGATTTCGTTCCAGGAGATTCATCTCAGCAGTTTATCATCAGTGCCAATCTGGATCCAAAATAGGAAAGCGCGCTCATCGAGTTCATCCGTGAGAATAGGGACATTTTTGCATGGAAGCCGTCTGACATGCCAGGTGTACCTAGAGAACTCACTGAGCACACTCTCAATGTTGATCCGAAATTTAAGCCGGTCAGGCAGTTCCTTCGGCAGTTTAATGAAGAGAGGCGGAAAGCTATTGGTGAAGAGGTGGCCCGGCTCTTGGCGGCCGGGTTTATCGTTGAAGTCTTTCACCCAGAATGGTTAGCTAACCCGGTGCTCGTACTCAAGAAGAACGACACCTGGCGGATGTGTGTGGACTACACGGACTTGAACAAGGCGTGTCCGGCTGATCCTTTCGCCCTTCCCCGTATTGATCAAATCATTGATGCTACGGCTGGTTGTGAGCGCCTAAGTTTCTTGGATGCTTATTCTGGATATCATCAGATTAAAATGGCAGTTAAGGACCAGGAGAAGACGGCGTTCGTCACTCCCTTTGGAGCCTTCTGCTATGTGTCTATGCCCTTTGGACTCAAGAGTGCACATGCGACTTATCAGCGTTGCGTGCAGAACTGTCTTCATAACCAGATTGGGCGCAATGTTCATGCTTATGTGGATGATATTGTGGTTAAATCCAGGAAGGAGGAAACTTTGATAGATGATCTGAGGGAAACCTTTGATAATCTCCGGGTCTACAAGATGATGCTTAACCCGGCCAAATGTGTTTTTGGTGTTCCTGCAGGCAAGCTCTTGGGTTTCTTGGTTTCTAACAGAGGCATTGAAGCTAACCCGGAGAAGATCAAGGCCAACACCTCCCTGGCTAAGCCGGCGTGTATAAACGACGTCCAGCGCTTGGCGGGTCGTATCGCTGCTTTAAGCCGGTTCATAAGCCGTTTGGGTGAGAAGGCCATGCCGTTGTATCAGTTGATGAAGAAGACTGATGACTTTGTCTGGAATGATGCAGCTAATACTGCTTTTGAGGATTTGAAGAGACAGCTGGCTGAGCCCCCAGTCCTTGCTGCTCCGGTTGACAAGGAGCCTTTATTGCTGTATGTGGCTGCTAACACCCGAGCCGTCAGTGTGGCTGTGGTGGTGGAGCGCAAGGAAGAGGGTAAGGAGCATCCGGTTCAGAGGCCGGTTTATTATGTCAGCGAAGTACTCATTGAGTCCAAGCAGCGGTATCCGCATTGCAGAAACTTGTTTATGGTGTGTTCATGGCAAGCCGGAAGCTTAAGCATTATTTCCAGGGTCACCCCATCACGGTGGTCAGTTCTGCCCCCCTTGGAGATATCATTCAGAACAGGGAGGCCACAGGGAGAGTGGCTAAGTGGGCTATAGAGCTCGGACCTCATGGTCTGAAGTATGTGCCACGCACTGCTGTTAAATCTCAGGCTTTGGTGGATTTCATCAATGATTGGACAGAGCTACAAGTGCCCGAACAAAAGCCGGATAACACATATTGGACTATTCACTTTGATGGGTCCAGGCAGTTGGAGGGCTCGGGGGCTGGAGTCGTATTGGCTTCCCCTAAGGGTGATAAGTTCCATTATGTGCTACAATTGATGTTACCTTGTACCAACGACGCAGCTGAGTACGAGGCCTTGCTCCACGGTCTTTGGATGGCTAAGGAGATGAGCTTGAGCCGGGTAAGGTGCTTCGGCGACTCAGACTTGGTGGCTCAACAAGTATCAGGAAAGTGGGACTCCAAGGACCCTCTCATGGCGGCTTATCGCCGCGAGGTTGATGCCATTGCTGGGCACTTTCAGGGTTACCAAGTAGAGCACATCGATCGCAGGAAGAACGAGGCGGCTGATGCTTTAAGCCGGCTGGGCTCTCAGCGAAAACCGGTGCCGCCTAATATTTTCCTGGACGTCCTGCATAACCCTTCTGTCATGTTGCCTACAGAGGAAGACTTGGCTGTCCCTGACCCGGAGGCACGACTGGTGGCGGCTCTCCACATCATACCGGACTGGACAATACCCTATCTGGCTTACATGACCCGGGGAGATTTGCCTGAGGATGAAACTTTGGCCAGACAAATAACCCGGCGGTCTAAGTCAATGATTGTTATCAATGGTGAGTTGCATCGCCGCAGTGTTACAGGAGCGTTCCAGCGTTGTGTCTCCCCTGAGGAAGGTCAAGAGATCCTGCGTGAAATTCATGAAGGGGATTGTGGCCATCACGCCGGCTCAAAGTCTCTTGTGGCCAAGGCTTTTCGTCATGGTTTTTATTGGCTGACGGCTCATGCTGATGCGGAGGACTTGGTCAGTAAATGTGATGGTTGCCAAAGGTTCTCGCGACAGGCTCATGTGCCGGCTCAGGAGCTGAGGATGATCCCAATTACTTGGCCCTTTGCGGTCTGGGGGCTTGATATGGTTGGGCCTTTTAAAAGGTCCAAGGATAAGAAGACCCACCTCTTGGTGGCAGTTGACAAATTTACCAAGTGGGTTGAAGCGGAGCCAGTTAGCAAGTGTGACGCAGCCACGGCAGTTTAGTTTATGAAAAAGGTGATCTTCCGCTTTGGCTTTCCACACAGCATTATAACTGACAATGGTACCAATTTATCCAAAGGCGCCATGGAGGAGTTTTGTCAACGAGAGCATATTAGACTTGATGTTTCATCTGTGGCTCACCCTCAGTCCAATGGTCAAGCTGAGAGGGCTAATCAGGAGATTCTGAAAGGCATCAAACCCCGGCTTTTGGTCCCTTTACAACGGACGCCGGGTTGTCGGGTGGAGGAGTTACCCTCCGTGTTGGGGAGCATCAACACTACTCCTAACAGGTCTACAGGTTTCAGGCCTTTCTTCATGGTTTATGGAGCGGAAGCAGTCCTCCCCAGTGACATCCGTCATGATTCGCCTCGAGTGGCGGCTTATGTTGAGGTGGATAATGAACAGGCGCGCCAAGATGCACTTGACTTGTTGGACGAACAGCGTGATGTGGCAGCAGCTCGCTCAGCGATTTACCAACAGGACCTGCGCCGTTATCATAGTCGCCTGGTTAAATCCCGGGTCTTCCAGGAAGGCGATCTGGTGCTCCGGCTCATCCAAGATCAAACAGATGCGCATAAGCTATCCCCACCATGGGAAGGACCCTTTGTGGTCAGCAAGAATTTGCACAACGGGTCATATTACCTCATTGACGTTCGGGAGCACAAAGATTCACGTAAGTCGGAGGAAGAGACCCGTCGACCGTGGAACATAGCTCAGCTTCGGCCTTACTACACTTGAGCCACCAGCTCTCATAATGTACATATTTCTCTAAGCAATGTATATATTATGATAAGCAATAAAGCAGGACCTCTGTCCTTTGTTCTCCTCCAAAGATGAATGTGTTGTTTTCATTACAAGGTCATGTGATAACTTGAAGGAGGATCCGGCTTATGATCGTATTCGAATCTAGCCATACACAATATAGTCACTTGGGGGCTTCCTGTTCAAACATAGGTCGTATTCAAACCAAAGAGAACATAGCTGTCGATACCCATTTGATTGGCAAAGTGCCGAGCTCATTGGGGAGTTTTCTTTGATCATATTTGAATCATAGTGTAACCTCTTTGGGAACCGACGTGGATCGTATTCGAATCAGCGCCGTTAAACAATTCTTAAGGTCATTTGGGGGCTTCCTGTTCAAACATGGGTCGTATTCGAACCAAAGAGAACATAGCTGTCGGTACCCTCTTGATTGACATCGCCACACCCATTGGGGGCTATATGATCGCATTCGAATCCTAGCATAACCCCTTTGGGACGGGTCTTTGGTCGTATTCGAACCGGAAGCCCCTAAGTTCTTCTGATTATTTCAAGTGTGCACGGCGGGTCTCACTTTGCCGGCTTAACTTTGATTTATAGTACTAGTCGTATACAATCGGTGTTATTAAGACTGGTAAAACCGGAATTGAGGTACCAACCTTATTACCCGGGTTATATAAGCCGGAAGTGTGCTTGCAGGCCGGTAAGTGCGTTATTACGGGTATATCAAGGACATAATTGAGGACCAGTCTTTTTTGATTCATATTCCGGGTTATATGTCTAAAACTATGATTCTCAGTGCGGTAAGCCGCCTAGAGACTTGTGATTTGTCCTTCTAGGCAGGATAGTTAAAGGCAACTATTTGAGCTTAAGGGAAATGAATGATCAATTATGACCCGGAGAAGTATAAATGAGACAACTTCAATGGAATTCAGCATTCAACGCGTGCACGTTGGCACGGCAAAGTTAAAGTGTTGGTCCTACTCTATTACAAGACTCATCGAGTCCAAAAGGGTGAAGCATTGTTTAATAAGCCGCCTGCAGAGTTACGATGCTTGCTGGGTTGAAGTTTCTGGCTCATCCCTCTCCGCTCCTCCGGCTGTTCCCAAGACCTGGAAAGTTGACGACTTCCAGTCAATGCCGCTCAGAGCTTCAAATTGAGATTCCTCGTCAATTAACCCGGCCGGGTCAATCTCCGGGGCAAAGGTGTGCTTCCGAGTCGGCGGGACTAAGCTGATGGCTTCATAGCGCGGAGTGGGGATCCTCTGATTCTCTGAATCGTAACCCGGCTGGTACTTAGTCAGATCTGTATCATTGCCAACCAGAGTGGCCACCGGGCGTACGATCTTCACGCGGGCTGCAAAGTCCCTTTGGTCAAAGGAGGTGCCGTCTTCCTTCAAACTGGGGTAGCCCAGAGTGATGTCCGCCGGGTCTAGTTCTGGAAGGAACGCCTTGGCCCGGCTCAGAGCAGCTATGGCTCCGGCTCTTGCAGAGGCCCGTCGCAGCTCTTGGACACGTTGAGGAAGAACGGCGAGCCGGCGAAGAACTTCCGCCAGGTGAGTCGGCACCTCATTGGATAGGGCCACCACAGCCAAAGCGCGCTGTGACCCGGTGTAGAGTTGTTCCACCAGGGTGTACACGGCCTTCAACTTGGTTACCACACTTTGGTTGAGGTTGGCGCTTCTGGGACCTGTTTAACAGAATAAGATAAGCCGCCGACAAGGATGAGTTATGAGATATAAAAATTATAAACTTGATGAAAGCCGGTGAAATGACTTACCGAAGATTGCGGCAACCATCTGGGACACTTGGCGCTTTAAGCCGGAGAGTTTGGCGGTCTTCTCTGTCAGAGCCTTCTCCGCCTGTTCGGCCCGGTTCACCAGAGTAGCCTTTTCTTCGGCCCAAGCTTTCTGTTCAGCGTCAAAGTCCGTCTTCAGCTTTTCTTGCGCAGCAATACTGGACACAAATTTGGCATTGGCCTTCCGGGTCTTAGTTTCTTGCGTCCTCAGGCGGGTCTTCAGGTCAGAGATGTCAGCTTCAAGCTTCTTGCAAGCAGCCTGCATCATTTCCGGGTTATAGGATGAACAGTTATTATGCAATTTTAAAGTCCCAAGCACTTTCCAAGCAAAGACACTTGGCACTTGGGGGCTAATGCATATCGAACGTTTCTATTTACAAATTGTCGGTTCAAGCGAGTAAGCCGGAACTTAAGTCTACAACATATTCTATCATAATTCGTAGACTTGGGGGCTAGATTATGGTAAGAATAACAAGATAATTATGCAGTAAGCAAGAAGAAAGAAGAGTAGTACCTCAGACTTCTGCTGAATCTGGTTCACCATGGCGATATCTACATCCCGGCTCTTGTGCACTTGGTTGACATAGCCGGAGACGATCTCTCCGATGTTCAGACTGGCGTAGTCGGTGAGGTCCAGATTAACCCGGCGGTGCTGTAGCAACTCCTCCTTGGTGGAGCACTTGGCCAGTGCAGTAGGTCTCCCCGGCTCAACAAACTCCGTCCGGGTGATTACCACGTCCGGGTCATTGACCGGCTGAGCCGAGCTGGAGGTCTCCGGGTTAGCAGAAGCTTCTGCAATTGCCTTGTCGGTTGGAGCGGTGGCTTCGGGAGCGGAGGCAGCTGGCGGTTCTTGAGCTGCTACCTCCGGTTCAGGCAAGTCCGGCTCTTCGACCGGCTTATTCTTCTTTGCCCTCTTGGTGAGCTTTGCCAGGGCACTGAAAGGACAAAAAGGTTAGTACAAAGGTATGAGCAAAGATAAGTACAACAAGAGATAATCATCATTACCCGGGTACGGTCTTGAAGGCCGGCAGGCTTGATTGCATCGAGTCACCAGAGGAGGGTGAGGTTTCCTGATAGTTTGAATCAGAAGAATTGAGCGGTTGACGTATAACACCCGCCAAAGGATGAAAAGGGTACAAGTTGGGGATAACCTTGGTTCGGCGTTTCCTCGATGCGTCGGGTAAGCCGGAAGAGAGGTCAGCGTCCTTGTTGGTCCGGGTGTGCCGCCGGCTCTCATGAGTCTGTTGCTTCAATAGAAATTGAGGATCTTGATAAGCTAAAGGATGAGAAAATCTTACTTTCCGGGTTACCCTTCGGACTTTCAGCCTTGGCAAGGGCTCCGAGTCGGAGGAAAGTGTCATTACCTCTTCAACCACCGGGTTACTTGCTCCGGTGTCATCCTGTTGATGAACAGTATTGATAAGGTGGACAGAAATGAACAGCAAATACAACAAGAGCTTACAGGTTCAGGGGTTACCTCTGACTCAGAGCTGTCGCTTAGTTGCAGCAGCTCTGAAGCGGTAGGCCTACTTCCCTTCTTACGGGGAGCGGCTCTCTTGGCGGCTTTCTTAGCCTTCCTGGCCTTCTTGGCCGCCTCATGGTCTGATCAGCGGCTTACTGCCGCGGCTGGGTTGGTCTTGCAGAAGGGGGTTAACCCGGTCCTCCCGCAGTCTGCCAAGCTCTCATTTAAAAGGGCCTTGGTCATGTCTTCAGCAACGTCTTCAGGAAGATCGTTGCGGCTGTGTCGCAGGGGGTCATCTTTCCGGCCTGTGTATTCACACATTAAGCCGGGGCGGCGGCTCAGGGGGATCACCCGCCGCGAGATCCAGACCCGGACCAGATCAATTATGTTGAGACCATTGCCCAGGAGAGCCTTGATCTTGTTGATGGTGGGGAGCAGAGGTTGGCGCTCCGCCTGAGTTAACTTGTCAGACAGAGGGTGAGTTGGTTCCAGACGTGAAGGGCGAAAGCCGGGCAGCGGGCTCTCGTCAGCCGGCGACGTGTCTTGGCAATAGAACCACGTCTGGTTCCAGTCCTTTGGATGACTCGGCGGCTCGGCGTAAGGGAAAAGGCAGTCTCTCCGTCGCTGAATGGAGATGCCGCCAAGTTCCAAGCTTGGCCCGTTGGCACACTCGTTCTGACGGTTCAGGTAGAAGAGCTCTCTAAAGAGCAGCAGGCTGGGCTCCTCTCCAAGGTAGACTTCGCAGAACACTTGGAAGTTGCATATATTGGACACAGAATTGGGTCCTATGTCTTGTGGCCGCAGGTCAAAGAAATTCAACACGTCTCTAAAGAACTTTGAGCCGGGCGGTGCGAAGCCCCGGCTCATGTGATCCGCAAAAATGACCACCTCCCCGTCCCTTGGCTGTGGTCTCTCCTCTGATGGGTCGGGGGCACGGTAGGACATGACGTCCTTCTTAGGCAGGTAACCCGACTTCATGAAATCTGTTAAAGTCTCATCGGTGACGTTGGACCTCATCCAATTGCATGTGATGGGAGCTTTGGGAGCTTTGGGAGGCATGGTGAAAGTCGGACGCCTATGATAAAAGTAAAATGTCCGGTTTAATTGTAAGCCGGAGGAAATTCACAGTTCAGTGTTTAAAGTGGCGGCTTATGGAGGGGCCTAATGACATATATCTAAGTGCATCGGGTTATCTAAGCCGCTGGAGTGCTTGAGAGTAATTCAAATCGTCTACAGCCTTGTTGTAAGTAAGCCGGAAAATTTTATGGCGCGTGGCTTCCTTTGAGCCGGAAGGTTCTACGGCGTGTGGTTTCTTTCAACCGGAAATGTAAACCGCCATGACTCAACGAGTGCAGTTTTTTACTAAGTGTGGTGAAAACAGGTTTCACACATTGCAGTAAATAATTTGGATCAAAATGGTCGGCTGAAAAAGAAAATTTCTAGACCTAAAACAGACGCAGGAGAAAGTTCGCAGGTTCAAATGGGACTTCTATGTAGTAGAAAGGGATCTATGAACATTGGAATGGGTGCGAAACCACTACCGCGGCCGTCCTATGCAGATAGGGATCAAGAAAGGCAGTAAAAATAAAAACTACCAAGAACTCGTGAACGACGGCGAAGAACACGGGAAGAACAGTAGGAGCTTAACGCAGATCTATCCTACGAGGAGGAAGGAACTTACGGATGCAGGGGTTCGTCGCGGTTCTCTGGACGGTTCAGGGTGATGCAGCGGCCAAGGACGACGAGGACGCGGAGCTCTGTTGCGGTGGCGGCGGCGGCGGAGCTCGAGTAGCACGGGAGCAGTGAGAGGAAGGAGACGACAGAAGAGGGAGAATGAGAAAGACCCGAGGGTCGGGCTATTTATAAGGCCAGTCTCATAAGTGGGTGCGAGAAACGAGGAGGCCACGACGCGGTTATCTCGCCCGAGAGGCGCCTCGATTTTTGGGATGGCAGTAAAGATAAGATCCATTGCGGATCTGGTGGAGCAAAAAATGGACTTAATGGAAGATGACGTCATGGCGGATTACCCGGAGTCCAGAGGATGACGTCACGCCGGGTTATGACCTTCACACAATTGTAAGCCGGAGATTTTCTGTCGAAAGAATTGAAGATTGACGTGAGCCGGCTCAAAAAAATCTGGGGTCTAATGTTGAGGATATAAACCTTAGAGTCACCCGCCAGAAGGGGCCGGGTTACTCATAAAGTCATCACTTGAAGCCTGGCGCTAAGCCTGAAGATTGTGGGCCAAAGATGGGCTTAAGACCCGGAGATGGCTTAAGGCCCGTAGTGATAAACCGCCGTATGGCGAGACTTGTAGTGTAAGGCAAGAATAGTTGAGAGTCCGAGCCGGACACTTTTATGAGCCGGCCGGGACTCTGAGAGCCGCTGGGCGGCAACCTCTCTGTATAAAGGGACGACCCGGCAGCGGTTTGGGGACAAGAAAGATCTCATCGAGAGCCGGGCATAGCAGTTAAGCTCCCTGGTCATCGAAACCCTAATCAATACCACCTCAACTGGACGTAGGCTTTTACCTTCACCGTAAGGGGCCGAACCAGTATAAACCCTCGTGTTCCTTGTCCCGTTAACCCCTTCAAGCTTCCTAGCGGCGATGGCTCCACGACTAAGTCCTAGCTTGAGGACATCTGCCGTGACAATTCCACGACAGTTACCAAGTAGAGCACATCGATCGCAGGAAGAACGAGGCGGTTGATGCTTTAAGCCGGCTGGGCTCTCAGCGAAAACCGGTGCCGCCTAATACTTTCCTGGACATCTTGCATAACCCTTCTGTTAAGGTACCTACAGAGGAAGATTTGGCTCTCCCTGACCCGGAGGCACAGTTGGTGGCGGCTCTCCACATCACCGCGGACTGGACGGTGCCATACTGGGCTTACATGACCCCGGGAGACTTGCCTGAGGATGAAACTTTGGCGAGGAAAATAACCCGGCGGTCTAAGTCAATGGTTGTTATCAATGGTGAACTGCATCGCCGCAGTGTTACGGGAGCGTTTCAGCGTTGTGTCTCCCCTGAGGAAGGTCAAGAAATCTTGCGTGAGATTCATGAAGGGGATTGTGGCCATCATGCCGACTCAAAATCCCTTGTGGCCAAAGCTTTTCATCATGGTTTTTATTGGCTGACGGCTCATGCTGATGCGGAGGACTTGGTCAGTAAATGTGATGGTTGCCAGCGGTTCTCGCGACGGGCTCATGTGCCGGCTCAGGAGCTGAGGATGATACCGATCACTTGGCCATTTGCGGTCTGGGGGCTTGATATGGTTGGGCCTTTTAAAAGGTCCAAGGATAAGAAGACCCACCTCTTGGTGGCAGTTGACAAGTTCACAAAGTGGGTTGAAGCAGAGCCAGTTAGTAAGTGCGACGCAGCGACGGCGGTTCAGTTCATGAAAAAGGTGATATTTCGCTTTGGCTTTCCACACAGCATTATAACTGACAACGGCACCAATCTATCTAAGGGTGCTATGGAGGAGTTTTGTCAACGAGAGCATATTCGACTTGATGTTTCATCAGTGGCTCATCCTCAATCCAACGGTCAAGCTGAGAGGGCTAATCAGGAGATTCTGAAAGGCATCAAGCCCCGGCTTTTGGTCCCTTTGCAACGGACGCCGGGTTGTTGGGTGGAGGAGTTACCCTCTATGTTATGGAGCATCAATACTACTCCTAACAGGTCTACGGGTTACACGCCTTTCTTCATGGTTTATGGAGCGGAAGCAGTCCTCCCCAGTGACATCCGCCATGACTCACCTCGAGTGGCGGCTTATGTTGAGGCGGATAATGAAAAGGCGCGCCAAGATGCTCTTGATTTGTTGGACGAGCAGCGTGACGTGGCAGCAGCTCGCTCAACAATTTACCAACAAGACCTGCGCCGTTATCACAGTCGCCGGGTTAAGTCCCGGGTCTTCCAGGAAGGTGATCTGGTGCTCCGGCTTATCCAAGATCAAACAGATGCGCACAAGCTATCCCCGCCTTGGGAAGGACCCTTTGTGGTCAGTAAGAACTTGCACAACGGGTCATATTACCTCATTGACATTCGGGAGCACAAAGATTCATGCAAGTCGGAGGAGGAGACCCGTCGGCCGTGGAACATAGCTCAGCTTCAGCCTTATTACACTTGAGCCACCGGCTCTCATAATGTACATATTTCTATAAGCCATGTATATATTATGATAAGCAATAAAGCAGGACCTCTGTCCTTTTTCTCCTCCAAAGGTAAATGTGTTGTTTCCATTACAAGATCACATGGTAACTTGAAGGAGGATCCGGCTTATGATCGTATTCAAATCTAGCCGTGCGCAATATAATCACTTGGGGGCTTCCTTTTCAAACATAGGTCGTATTCGAACCAAAGAGAACATAGCTGTCGATACCCATTTGATTGGCAAAGTGCCGAGCTCATTGGGGAGTTTTCTTTGATCATATTTGAATGATAGCTCAACCCCCTTTGGGAACTGACGTGGATCGTATTTGAATCAGCGTCGTTAAACAACTCTTAAGGTCATTTGGGGGCTTCCTGTTCAAACATGGGTTGTATTCGAACCAAAGAGAAAATAGCTGTCGGTACCCTCTTGATCGGCATCGCCAAACCCACTGCGGGCTATATGATCGCATTCGAATCTTGGCTTAACCCCTTTGGGACGGGTCTCTGGTCGTATTCGAACCGGAAGCCCCTAAGTTTTGATTTTCTGATTTACAACAAGCTCTTCTGGTTGTATCAACAGCGTACATGGCGGTTCTTATTCTGCCGGCTTAACTTTGATTCACAAGTGCTAGTCGCACACAATCAGCATTATCAAGACTGGTAAACCGGAGTTGAGGTACCAACCTTATTATCCGGGTTGTATAAACCGGAAGTGTACTTGAAGGCCTGTAAGTGTGTTATTACGGTTATATCAAGGACATAATTGAGGACCAGTCTTTTGTGACTTAGATTCATATTCCGGGTTATATATATATGAGACTATGATTCCCAGTGCGGTAAGCCGCCTAGAGACTTGTGATTTGTTTTTCTATGCAGGATAGTTAAAGACAGCTATTTGAGCTTAAGGAAAATGAGTGATCAATTATGACCCGGAAGAATATAAGGAAGCAACTTCAATGGAATTAAGCATTCAACACGTGCACGATGGCACGACAAAGTTAAAATCTTGGTCCTATTCTATTACAAGACTCCCCGAGTCCAAAAGGGGGAAGCATTGTTTAATAAGCCGCCTAAAGAGTCAAGATGCTTGCCGGGTCGAAGCTTCCGGCTCATCCCTCTCCGCTCCTCCGACTGTTCCCAAGACCTGGAAGGTTGACGATTTCCAGTCAATGCCGCTCAAAGCTTCAAATTGAGCTTCCTCGTCAATTAACCCGGCCGGGTCAATTTCTGGGGCAAAGGTGTGCTTACGAGTCGGTGGGACTAAGTTGATGGCTTCATAACGCGGAGTGGGGATCCTCTGATTCTCTGCATCGTAGCCCGGCTGGTACTTGGTCAGATCGGTGTCATTTCCAATCAGGGTGGCCACCGGGTGCACGATCTTCACACATGCAGCAAAGTCCTTCTGGTCGAAGGGGGTGCCGTCTTCCTTCAAGCTGGGGTAACCAAGTGCAATGTCAGCCGGGTCTAGCTCTGGAAGGAAAGCCTTGGACCGGCTCAGAGCCGCTATGGCTCCGGCTCTTGCAGAAGCTGGCCGCAGCTCTTGGAAACGCTGAGGAAGAATGGCAAGCCGGCGAAGCACGTCTTCCAGGTGAGTTGGAACCTCATTGGATAGGGCCACCACGGCCAAGGCGCGTTGTGACCCGGTGTAGAGTTGCTCCACCAGAGTGTACACGGCCTTCAACTTGGTCAGCACATTTTGATTGAGGTTGGCGCTTCTGGGACCTGTTTAACAAAGTAAGATAAGCTGCTGGCAATAATGGGAGTTATGAGACATAAAGATTATAAACTTGTCGAGAGCCGGCGGAATGACTTACCGAAGATTGCGGCGACCATCTGTGACACGTGGCGCTTTAAGCCGGAGAGTTCGGCGGTTCTCTTCGTCAGAGTCTTCTCCGCCTGTTCGGCCCGGCTTACCAGAGCAGCTTTCTCTTTGACCCAAGTTTTCCTTTCAGCCTCAAACTTCTTCTTCAGCTTCTCTTGAGCAGCAATACTGGACTCAAATTTGGCGTTGGCCTTCCGGGTCTCAGTTTCCTGAGTCTTCAGGCGGCTCTTCAGCTCAGAGATATCAGCCTCAAATTTTTTGCATGCAGCCTGCACAATTTCCGGGTTATAGTATGAACAATTATTATGCGATTTTAAAGTCCCAAGCACTTTCCAAGCAAAGACACTTGGCACTTGGGGGCTAATGCATGTCAAAAGTTTCTATCTACAAATTACCGGTTCATGGAAGTAAGCCGGAAATTAAGTCTACAACATATCCTATCATAAGTAGTAGACTTGGGGGCTAGTATGGTAAAGATGACTATGCAGTAAGTGATAGAGTGGTACCTCAGACTTCTGTTGTATCTGCTTCACCATGTCAATCTCCAAGTCCCGGCTGCTGTGCACCTGATTGACATAGCCGGAGATGATTTCTCCAATGCTCAGGTTGGCGTAGTTGGTGATGTCCAGCTTGGCCCGACGGCGCTCTAGCAACTCTTCCTTCGCAGAACACTTATGTTGAGGATATAGACCTTAGAGTCACCCGCCAGAAAGGGCCGGGTTACTCATATGGTCATTGCGAGAAGCCCGGTTGTCACGACCGGTTTTTCAATAAAATAATTATTGAGAAACCAATCCCTGTTACGGACCAGCGAGGAAGAATTCCTTCTCACTGATAGACAATACATTGGTCACAGAAGAAAAATACCAGGAGTACTAAATATAATACAAAGTTGAGCAGAGACTGCCCAACAATTTATTACATGCACGCTGATAAAACAATACGGCGGATAGGGTGGCAAACTACTAACTCACGATAATGACGATGGTGGAGATATCACCGCGAGGCGAGTGATGTGACTCCAGAAGACTACAGCTCTTCGAGCGTCGGAGTGAGGCTCGAGAAGACTTATTGCGGGTGGCGGAAGCGTAAACGATACAAGTGACCAATATCCGGGATCGCGCAGGACTGACTGGGACTCCTCTAGGCATCGGACGCGCTATCAAACTCTTCATCCAAGAGATCGCCTTCGTCAACATCTGGCCAAATCAACAAGCCAGGTGAGTACTATGAAAGTACTCGCAAGACAGTTCGGACATAAGGTATAACAAATGTAAACATGAAACACATGAACAAGTTAACCAGTGCGATCAGACATAGAGATAATAAATACTGGGTGCCAAGCGAGGGTCTGAATGACGCCTCGAGCGAAAACTGCAGAATAGTAATGCGGGTGCCAAACGAGTGTCTGAAAGACTCCTCGAGCGGAAAATGCGGAAAAATAATACAGGTGCCAAACGAGTGTCTGAAAGACTCCTCGAGCGGAAAATGCGAAATAATAATACAGGTGCCAAACGAGTGTCTGAAAGACTCCTCGAGCGGAAGATGCGGAATAATAATACTGGTGCCAAACGAGTGTCTGAAAGACTCCTCGAGAGGAAAATGCGGAATAACAATGCCACAGTCGGGCGTCGAGGCGACACCACATAAAGGGCTTATAACAGAAAATAAGGACAGTACATGCCACAGTCGGACGTCTGAGCGACATCGCATAAAGGGCTTATATTTAAAGTGAGAAACGAGTACACGCCACAGTCGGACGTCTGCGCGACGTCTCATAAAGGGCTTATATTGTAACACAACAATACAATAGTTTGGGAATATAACTTATCACAAGCACGAGACAAATATAATGTTAGTCCATCCACAGGAATAACAATGAAATTGAATTTACCACTTGAGCTTGTTCACCGGGGCGAGTTTTTCACACGGATAGATTTGGATATAAAGTCTACATTACTGATCATGGATACGATGATTTGGAAAGAATTGACTCTGCAGAGTTTGTACTTATCCACAGCCAACGGATTTCAGTAGTCACGGGGACTAGTTCCGTCTACGGTGTTTTGGAAGGAACACGTCTAACCAGTACACACCCAATTTAACCATCCGAAGCCAGGGATCACCCTCGGCAACATTCAAGAAAAACCTTGAGTCGGGGAGGCTACAACCTCACGTAGCATGGGATCAAATTTATATACGCGCGCTCTAAGGGGGTGCCCCCCTCTCGGTCCCAACCGGAAACACCCATGCCCCCTGACCGAATGACTGGCTTTAATCCTGGGCCAAGGTACCATCATCCCGGCCTCTCTGTTTGGTGTGTACACGGAAAGAGGTTACCAACTTACTAAACCGTATCCTTGCAATGAGACATGTGGTAGCACGAAAAGGGGAAGGGACGATAACACGGCTCCAACCATGTTAACGTCGGAAAAGTCGGATGACACAAGGCTGGCATGCTACAACAGTACCACCTTGGTGCCCTTCATGTCACCACATGATTAGGCCACCTCTCATCAGAGGTCATCGCAACTTTGGAACATGCGGGGAAAGATCGATAACGTGGCTCCAACCACGTTAACGTCGAAGAAAGTCGGATGACGCAAGGCTGGCATGCTACAACAGTACCACCTTGCTGCCCTTCATGTCACTACATGATTAGGCCACCTCTCATCAGAGGTCATCGCAACTTCGGAACATCCGGGTCGTTGCCTTACAAGCAACGAGGTATTTATCGACACTCACATGCCACGCACAAACTTTCACATGAACATGCAAAACATCTGCCATATCAAATGTTCAAACATGCTTGCCTGGTTCGGAGAAGTCGGAGTCTAGCTCGGCGAAGTTCGCGGCTCCGTCACCTCTCCCGGAACCTACGGCAATCACGAAACGAGTACTAACGTGAAAACCAACACATGCACAGAAACTTTGCCAACTATTTTCCAAATAAATCCCATAAAAAACTAGACAAAATTTTAAGAATGTCAGAAAAAGAATCACTCAAAAATACCTTTTTATTAAAAAGTTATAAAGGTTTCTGTCCAGGGACCTTTCTGTAATGAAACAGAAAAGTTCCAGGGTTTTAACTAAGAAAACAGAAAACGGTTCGTTTGGAAATGCGCAAGCGCAAGGGAGAAGACGTATTTTGCCCGAAGGCGCCAACAGAAAACGGTTCGGGGAAATAAAACAGAGGCTGACACGCGGGGTCCGCATGTCAGGTTTGAAAAGGCTCGCCGGCGCCCGAAGACGGCGGTGGACGCCGGCGTCGAACCACGGCGAGTTAGGAGAAACGGAGGGTACCAAGAGCTTCAGTGTCTTCTTCCGCGTCGGTGGGTGGTGGACTCGTCCAACGGGGAGCACCACGTCGACGGCGACACTATCTCCGACGGACGGCGGTTCGGGTGAGGTTGGGGAACTCCGGTGGAGGGCTGCAAGCTTCAAATTGAAGTGCGGGTCAGAACGAGAGGTGCATGGTGAAGCTACTGGCAAGAGAATGGAGGCTTCGGAGCACACACGGGGGCGAATCGGGCTGGATCCCGTGGCTGGTCGCGGCGGCCGGAGTCGAGGAAGGAGACCTCCTCGGGGCTCTTCCAGTGGCTAGGCGTGCTCTAGGGGGAGTGCAGGGCTAGTGGGTGCTCGAGTTGAAGCTCGGGGCCCCTATTTATAGGCAGATCGACGGGATGGCCGTGAACGGTGAATCTCCGGCGAGCGATTACGGCGGAGCAGTGGGTTGGCAGAGGGTTTGAGCGGTCGGGCAGCATCAGTGGATGTTACGGGACTCGTTTTGCAGCTAAACGGAGCTGGCCCTGGCGTAATGGCGTCTGCCCACGGTGAGGTGACCGCACGGGCTCAACGGCGGCAGAGAGCGCGCTCCGCGCCCTGCGGTTCACGACGAGAGCGGCAGCGCATTCGGGGGAGTGGACGGCCACGCGGCGGGCTCCGGTGGTTTGGGCGGCGCTGGGTGGAGTCGTCGGCGCCGTGTCTCCCGCTGGTGTCCGCAAAGCCGCCGCCGGCGTCGGTCACGGGGCGGCGCACCTTCTGCTGCTCGCCGCCGACGCCCGCAAGGTGCCAGGCGCTCGTGCGGTGCAGGAACAAGAGGGCGAGGACGAGGAGCAAGGCGACGCGAGGGTACTGGCGAGATCGACGCCCGTTTCTGAAGAAAACGACAGCAGCCACTGCAGTGTTCTCTGAACTTAACTGAACTTGACAGTGACCATGCACTGCAGGTGTTCGACAGAAGGATTTGGTAAAGAGATAAATTTTTCTGGAGCTGTAACTTGGTGAGATGACCACTCAATGCACCTAGAGGCTGCATGAATTTACTTGGAATTTTTGGAGAAGGTTTTGAATGAATTTCACCAAATTTGGCAAATCTGGTCCAAACTTGCAGCTGGTGTAGTTTGAAAATTTTGAACTGGAGACCAGTGGATCTTCATGGTTCTAGGTTGAGGGTTCAAAGGACTAGGAGGGGAAAGAAGTTTTGTGGTAAAAGTCCAAACAGAAAATGAAGTTCCTTTGTAAATCTCCAAGAGGTAGAATAGAAGGCAGAAAATATTTGAATAGAATTTGAATGGAAAATAAATACATGGGGAGGTTCAACTTGCTGGATTTGATGTAAATCATGATCCAGAGGTGAGGGAAGGGTTAGGAGAGAGGATTTGCACTAATGCCATGGCAAGAAGGAATAGTTGAAAGTGGCAAAGTACTTTCCAAAAGCCATAGTGCAAATTCAAAAAAAAAAGGTTTTCAAAAGTTCTTTTCCCAAATGAAAAACATTTTGTCTTGAGCCCAAATGAAGAGCAAGAACTCCCAAGGTCAAAGGCAGATCTTGGGTGAATCCAAAATAAAATTTTTGTCATAAAGAAAATATATGAGAGGGAGAGTTCTCTTGAAGAAAAAAAAAATTTAAATCACTCCCCTCAAGTCAAATAAAACCTTTTGAAAAATCCAATAAAAACTTGGGTGTCACAACACCTACCCCCTTAGGAAAAATCTCGTCCTCGAGATTTCTGCTGATCCTCAAATAGATATGGATACTCTGTTCGGAGGAAATCTTCCCTTTCCCATGTGGCTTCATCCTCAGTGTGGTTGCTCCACTGGACCCTGAAAAACTTTGTCGTTTTCTGACGGGTCCTCCGTTCAGACTCTTCTAAAATCTTTACTGGCCTTTCTCTGTAGGTGAGATCTGGTTGCATATCAATGTCCTCATGAGGTACATGCTTTTCTGGGTTGCTCACACATTTTCTTAACTGTGAGACATGGAACACGTCATGGACGTCTGACAGCTCCTTGGGTAGGTCTAGCTGGTAGGCTACCGTGCCTCTTCGTGCCTTTACACAAAATGGTCCAATAAATCTTGGGGCTAGTTTCCCCTTTATTTTGAACCGTTGCAGACCCCTCATAGGAGATACTCGGAGGTATACGGAATCACTAGGTTCAAAGCTGACCTCACGACGCTTCTGATCATAGTAGCTCTTTTGTCGGCTCTGTGCTGTCTTGAGTCTGTCCCTGATTTGTTTAACTTTTTCCTCGGCCTCCTTAAGCATATCTGGGCCGAAGATACGGCTGTCACCTGTTTCTGACCAATTCAATGGGGTACGACACCTCCGTCCGTACAATGCTTCAAAGGGTGCCATTTGCAAACTGGTTTGGTAACTGTTGTTGTACGCAAATTCGGCATACGGCAAACTCTCTTCCCAACTGGATCCATAGGTGAGCACACAGGCTCTTAGCATATCCTCTAGGATTTGGTTTACACGTTCTGTTTGTCCATCTGTCTGAGGGTGGTATGCTGTACTGAAAGCTAGTTGCGTGCCCAGAGCTTGTTGTAGGTGATCCCAAAATTTGGAGAAGAATTGGGTGCCTCGGTCAGATATTATAGTCTTTGGGACTCCGTGCAAGCAAACTATACGGGAGAGATAGAGTTTTGCCAGTCTTTGTGTGGAGTAGGTAGTCTTCACAGGAATGAAGTGTGCAACCTTGGTTAGTCGGTCTGTGATGACCCAGATGGCGTCATTTCCGCGCTGTGATCGGGGTAATCCGACAATGAAGTCCATTCCTATTTCATCCCATTTCCACTCTGGTATCCTGTTAGGCTGGAGTAGCCCTGCTGGCTTTTGATGCTCGGCCTTGATGCGTTGACATGAATCGCAACAAGCAATGAATGTGGCTATATCTCTTTTCATACCGTGCCACCAAAATCTTTCCTGGATGTCCTTGTACATTTTGGTTCCTCCAGGATGGATCGAGTATGGGGCGGTGTGGCTTTCCGTCAAGATCTGTTGCTTGAGTTCCTCAATGTTAGGTACGCAAAGCCTATCCCGGTACCATAATGTTCCTTCACTGTCCGTGACGAATTCTGAAGTCTTACTAAGATTCATTTTCTTCTTTATGCCTTTGATACTGGGATGTCCCTGTTGAGCCTTCTTGATTTGTTCCACTAGGGTGGGTTGTATCTCCAGGTTCGATATGGTGCCCTCAGAGACTAACATCATGTTGAGCCGAGTGAACTCTCGCTGAAACTCAGGCCTCAAACTTTGCTGATCGTCACTGTCCGGGCTGGGGTTTCGACTAAGGGCATCGGCCACTACATTTGCTTTCCTTGGGTGGTAGTGGATACCGACGTCATAGTCCTTGACCAGTTCCAACCAGCGTCGTTGGCGTAAATTCAGCTCTGGCTGTGTGAAAATATATTTGAGGCTCTTATGGTCTGTATATATTTCACAGCGATTTCCCAACAGAAAGTGCCTCCACTCCTTGAGTGCATGTATGACTGCTGCTAGCTCCAAGTCATGTGTTGGGTAATTTTCCTCGTGTTTTCGCAGTTGCCTGGAGGCATATGCGACAACTTTGCCGTCTTGCATTAGTACACATCCGAGACCTTTTCGGGACGCGTCACAATATACTTCAAAACTCTTGTGTATGTCTGGCACAGTTAAGACTGGTGCGGTTGTCAGCTTTTTCTTGAGTTCTTGGAAGCTCTGCTCACATGCTTCCGTCCATACGAATTTCTTGTCTTTCTTGAGTAGTTGGGTCATAGGTTTTGCCACAGTGGAGAATCCTTCAATAAACCTCCTGTAATACCCGGCCATTCCTAGGAAACTCCGCACATCTGTAACATTCGCGGGTGGCTTCCAGTCTAGTATGGCCTTGACTTTTTCTGGGTCTACGGCCACGCCTTCTTGGTTCAAAATATGGCCCATGAAACCAACTTGTCTTAGCCAAAATTCGCATTTGCTAAATTTGGCGTACAACTGATGTTTCCTCAATTCTCCCAAAACAATTCTGAGGTGCTCAGCATGTTCTTCTGGTTTCCTTGAGTAAACCAGAATATCGTCAATGAATACCACCACAAATTTGTCCATGAATTTCATGAATACTTTGTTCATGAGGTGGACGAAATATGCGGGGGCGTTCGTTAGTCCAAAAGGCATCACCGTAAATTCGTATAACCCATATCTGGAAGTGAAAGCTGTCTTGGGAATATCTTCCGTCCGTACCTTCAATTGGTGATATCCCGATCTCAAATCAATTTTTGAGAATACCTTGGCCTGTGCGAGCTGGTCAAACAAATCATTTATTCGTGGCATCGGATATTTGTTTTTGATGGTGACCATATTGAGGGCTCGATAGTCTATGCACAGCCTTAAAGTCCCATCCTTCTTTTTGGCGAACAACACAGGCGAACCCCAAGGTGAGGAGCTGGCTCGAATAAATCCTTTGTCCAATAATTCTTTTATCTGCTTCTTTAACTCCACCAATTCTGAGGGTGCCATTCTATACGGCTTCTTATAAATGGGAGCGGTGCCAGGTGCTAGTTCGATGCTGAATTCGATCTCTCGGTCTGGTGGCATGCCTGGTAGTTCTTCCGGGAACACATCAGGGAACTCGCATACCACTGGCACTTTTCTTAATTCTGCGATGTCCATCTTGTTCAGTTTTGGTCTCTGTGATCGTGGCCTTTCTTGAGCGGAAACTCTTATAGTCTTGCCGTGATGGTGGGTGAGAATCACTGTCCGATTGAAATAGTCGATGAATCCTTTGTTGGTGGTTAACCAGTCCATTCCTAAGATGACATCCAGTCCTTTACTTTCCAGCACGATGAGATTCGCGTGGAATGGTAGTCCTTCGAACTCAATGACCACTCCTTGGCAGTAACCCTGAGCAATTTGCTTATTTCCGGGGGACTTGATGATCATAGATTTTTCCAAGGGAAGTATCGGAAAACCGTGTTGTGAAACAAAACTCTTCGAAACAAACGAATGGGAAGCTCCAGAATCAAACAAAACCGTGGCAGGTACTGTGTTGACAGGGAACGTACCGAGCACGATGTTTGGGGCATTCTGCGCTTCTTCCCTGGTCACATGGTTCAGGTGACCCTTCCTATGGTTGTTGTTGGGATTGAAGTTGTTGCGCTTGGGGGCTGGATTGTTCCCACCATTGTTCGCCTTGGGTGCCGCGTCTCTTGGCTTCGGGCACTGTTTAGCATAATGCCCTTGTTGACCACAAGCATAGCAGGTGACCCCTGGACGGTATGTGAACTCCTTGTCTCTGGCATGAAAATGTCCGACGGGTCTTGGCTCAGTAGTCGTGGATCTCCTCGTGTCTGTCCTTGGGACCTCAGTCTTGCCTCGGTTGCTGCGGGCAAGAGTCGTCTTGTCCCTCTTCCGCTTGCGGATATCTTCCAGACTACGGCGCTCATTCTCCAGGGTGATGGCCTTGTCCACCAGCGTTTTAAAATCCGGAAAGGTGTGTACAATCAGTTGGCATCTTAATGCTGGTGCCAGGCCGTCCAGGAATTTTTCCATCTTCTTGTTTTCTGTCATGTGCTCGTCGTAGGCATAACGAGACAGTTGGGTAAACTGGCCGTTGTATTCTGTGACAGACATGCCTCTTTGCTTCAGGTCATCAAACTCTCTTTTCTTGATCTTTAGGATGCTCCTGGGGATGTGTGTCCCACGGAAGCCTTCCTTAAATTCTTCCCAGGTGATGTTGTGTTCCCTGGGGTGCATGTGTAGGAAGTTTTCCCACCATGCTGCGGCTGCTCCAGTAAGGTAGTGTGGTGCATAAAGCACCTTCTCATGATCTGAGCACTGAGCGATAATCAGTTTCCTTTCAATCTCGCGAAGCCAATCATCGGCTTCCAGTGGCCTGTCGGTGTGAGCAAAAGTTGAGGGGCGAGTTTTCTGTAACTCAGATAACTTGGAATGTGGTTGATAGGGTTCACGGTGGTTTCCCATATTGATGACATGGTTCATCATCTCCTGGTGCTGTTGCTGGCTTTGCTCGAAGAGACGGCATACTTGAGATAGTGCCGCTTCGCTGTCCTGTTGGCTGGACTGACCCTGAGTGAAATTGTTGCTGGTCTGTGTCCCGTAAACCTCTTCTGGCTGATTGGGCATAGAGCGAGTCCAAGGGCGAGACATTTTTCTAGTCTGGGGTATCATTTGCAAAACCCATGAGAAAAACTGTGTAGCGCAGGAAAACTCTTGCAAAGGTAAAAATCAAAAGGCTTCAAGGTTTTCAAAGAAACACAAATGATTTTCACGGAGAAGAAGTGCTTAACACAAATCTTACATGCGAAAGCAAACACAAGATACAACACTCAGGTTGTGCGTACACAATCCTGACATGTTATTAAAAACTAGCGTACTACTTCGGAAGGCAGCAAACACACCAACACAAACTAGCGTACAGATAAAAACAACACATCATACAAGCAGGCATAACACGCGGCTACTCGGTGCTCTCAGTCGGAGATGGTGAAGATCTCCTTCCCCTTGCCGATGGCAAGGCTCAGCGGTCCAGGAGAATCAACCTCCTCCTCTCTAGCTGGCTCCTGGCGTGCGACGCTGCGCTGCGGTGATGGTGCGGGGGCGACTGGTGGTAGAGCGCGTGTGGCAGGCGGTGCGGCTCTGACTGGAGTAGGAGCGATGACTCGGTCGAACTCCTCAGTGGTAGGCAGACGGCGAGCAGTGGCCAAAACGGCCGGTGCATACGAGGCTGAAGACGAGACGAATGTCAGAGGCGGCGCCGTGTGGAGAAGCTCCTTCCTGCTGGCAGGACCGCCCCGGACTAAGTCCATGCGGGCAGCCACAAGATCATCTACGAGGTTGTCGAAAGACTCCTCCAGAGCCTTGAGATACTCCACAACCATCTCGATGGCTTCATCTCGCTCTCCCCGATGGCAGGCGAACGCATAGTGGCTGGTGTAAGGCACATGGCATGGGAGGTAGCGGTAGCGACGAGTCTTCATCGTAGGAAGGATGTTCCGAAGGCGAGCTATCGCCTCACGGGCAGCCATCTGCATGGCATGCCTCTCCGTAGGCATGGCCCTTCCCGTAAAACGGAAGTGGCGAGCAGCAGATCGTCCTTCCCTGAACTGCACCACAGCCTGGTGCATAGACACGTCGTCACTGAGCTTGTGCTGATAGAGGGTGAACTCCGGGCGAGCTGCTGGCCCGATCGCGAGCTTGGTGATGGAGACGAGGAGCTTGACAAACCCCTCGGGCACGTTGGTGAACACTCGATTCTCACAGCTGCTGCCAGCCATCTACAAAAGTAGGCAAAAATTCTGAGTAGTCATGTCATAAATTTTATGATGACCAACAGAAAATAGCTACAATTGCAAAATGCTGAAGAAGCACAAAAGACGCTAATAACTGATTAGCGGTCGCACCTAGTGGCTTCCTACAGTCAGCCTGGCTCTGATACCAAGCTTGTCATGACCGGTTTTTCAATAAAATAATTATTGAGAAACCAATCCCTGTTACGGACCAGCGAGGAAGAATTCCTTCTCACTGATAGACAATACATTGGTCACAGAAGAAAAATACCAGGAGTACTAAATATAATACAAAGTTGAGCAGAGACTGCCCAACAATTTATTACATGCACGCCGATAAAACAATACGGCGGATAGGGTGGCAAACTACTAACTCACGATAATGACGATGGTGGAGATATCACCGCGAGGCGAGTGATGTGACTCCAGAAGACTACAGCTCTTCGAGCGTCGGAGTGAGGCTCGAGAAGACTTATTGCGGGTGGCGGAAGCGTAAACGATACAAGTGACCAATATCCGGGATCGCGCAGGACTGACTGGGACTCCTCTAGGCATCAGACGCGCTATCAAACTCTTCATCCAAGAGATCGCCTTCGTCAACATCTGGCCAAATCAACAAGCCAGGTGAGTACTATGAAAGTACTCGCAAGACAGTTCGGACATAAGGTATAACAAATGTAAACATGAAACACATGAACAAGTTAACCAGTGCGATCAGACATAGAGATAATAAATACTAGGTGCCAAGCGAGGGTCTGAATGACGCCTCGAGCGGAAACTGCAGAATAGTAATGCGGGTGCCAAACGAGTGTCTGAAAGACTCCTCGAGCGAAAAATGCGGAAAAATAATACAGGTGCCAAACGAGTGTCTGAAAGACTCCTCGAGCGGAAAATGCGGAATAATAATACAGGTGCCAAACGAGTGTCTGAAAGACTCCTCGAGCGGAAGATGCGGAAAAATAATACTGGTGCCAAACGAGTGTCTGAAAGACTCCTCGAGAGGAAAATGCGGAATAACAATGCCACAGTCGGGCGTCGGGGCGACACCACATAAAGGGCTTATAACAGAAAATAAGGACAGTACATGCCACAGTCGGACGTCTGAGCAACATCGCATAAAGGGCTTATATTTAAAGTGAGAAAGGAGTACACGCCACAGTCAGACGTCTGCGCGACGTCTCATAAAGGGCTTATATTGTAACACAACAATACAATAGTTTGGGAATATAACTTATCACAAGCACGAGACAAATATAATGTTAGTCCATCCACAGGAATAACAATGAAATTGAATTTACCACTTGAGCTTGTTCACCGGGGCGAGTTTTTCACACGGATAGATTTGGATATAAAGTCTACATTACTGATCATGGATACGATGATTTGGAAAGAATTGATTCTGCAGAGTTTGTACTTATCCACAGCCAACGGATTCAGTAGTCACGGGGACTAGTTCCGTCTACGGTGTTTTGGAAGGAACACTGAAGGAAATATGCCCTAGAGGCAATAATAAAGTATTATATATTTCCTTATATCATGATAAATGTTTATTATTCATGCTAGAATTGTATTAACCGGAAACATAATACATGTGTGAATACATAGACAAACAAAGTGTCACTAGTATGCCTCTACTTGACTAGCTCGTTAATCAAAGATGGTTATGTTTCCTAGCCATAGACATGAGTTGTCATTTGATTAACGGGATCACCTCATTAGGAGAATGACGTGATTGACATGACCCATTACATTAGCTTAGCACCCGATCGTTTAGTATGTTGCTATTGCTTTCTTCATGACTTATACATGTTCCTATGACTATGAGATTATGCAACTCCCGTTTACCGGAGGAACACTTTATGTGCTACCAAACGTCACAACGTAACTGGGTGATTATAAAGGTGCTCTACAGGTGTCTCCAAAGGTACTTGTTGGGTTGGCGTATTTCGAGATTAGGATTTGTCACTCCGATTGTCAGAGAGGTATCTCAGGGCCCACTCGGTAATGCACATCACTATAAGCCTTGCAAGCATTGTGACTAATGAGTTAGTTGCGGGATGATGTATTACGGAACGAGTAAAGAGACTTGCCGGTAACGAGATTGAACTAGGTATCGAGATACCGACGATCGAATCTCGGGCAAGTAACATACCGATGACAAAGGGAACAACGTATGTTGTTATGCGGTCTGACCGATAAAGATCTTCGTAGAATATGTAGGAGCCAATATGGGCATCCAGGTCCCGCTATTGGTTATTGACCGGAGAGGTGTCTCGGTCATGTCTACATAGTTCTCGAACCCAAAGGGTCCGCACACTTAAAGTTACGATGACAGTTTTATTATGAGTTTATATGATTTGATGTACCGAAGGTTGTTCGGAGTCCCGGATGTGATCACGGACATGACGAGGAGTCTCGAAATGGTCGAGACGTAAAGATTGATATATTGGACGACTATATTCGGACACCGGAAGTGTTCCGGAGAAGTTTCGGATTAAACCGGAGTGCCGGAGGGTTACCGGAACCCCCCGGGGAAGTATTGGGCCTTAGTGGGCCTTGAGGGGAGAGAGAGGGCAGCAGCCAGGAGGTGGTGCGCCCCCTCCCAGGAGGAGTCCTAGTTGGACTAGGAGAGGGGGGCGCAGCCCCCTTTCCCTCTCCCTCTCCCTCTCTTTCCTTCCCCCCTTCTTTTCCTAGTAGGACTAGGAAAGGGGAGTCCTACTCCTACTAGGAGGAGGACTCCCCCCCTCTCCTTGGCGCGCCCCATAGGCAGCCGGCCTCCCCCTTGCTCCTTTATATACGGGGGCAGGGGGGCACCTAAGAACACACTTGATATACGATATTTTAGCCGTGTGCGGTGCCCCCCTCCACCAGATTACACCTCGATAATACCGTCGCGGAGCCTAGGCGAAGCCCTGCGTCGGTGGAACATCATCATCGTCACCACGCCGTCGTGCTGACGAAACTCTCCCTCAACACTCGGCTGGATCGGAGTTCCAGGGACGTCATCGAGCTGAACGTGTGTAGAACTTCGGAGGTGCCGTGCGTTCGGTACTTGATCGGTCGGATCGTGAAGACGTTCGACTACATCAACCGCGTTGTGATAACGCTTCCGCTGTCGGTCTACGAGGGTACGTGGACAACACTCTCCCCTCTCGTTGCTATGCATCACCATGATCTTGCGTGTGCGTAGGAATTTTTTTGAAATTACTACGTTCCCCAATAGTGGTATCAGAGCCAGGTTTTATGCGTTGATGCTTTGCACGAGTAGAACACAAGTGAGTTGTGGGCGATATAAGTCATACTGCTTACCAGCATGTCATACTTTGGTTCAGCGGTATTGTGAGATGAAGCGGCCCGGACCGACATTACGCGTACGCTTACGCGAGACTGGTTTCACCGTTCGGAGCACTCGTTGCTTAAAGGTGACTGGCGGGTGTCTGTCTCTCTCACTTTAGTTGAACCGAGTGTGGCTACGCCCGGTCCTTGCGAAGGTTAAAACAGCACCAACTTGACAAACTATCGTTGTGGTTTTGATGCGTAGGTAAGAACAGTTCTTGCTAAGCCCGTAGCAGCCACGTAAAATATGCAACAACAAAGTAGAGGTCGTCTAACTTGTTTTTGCAGGGCATGTTGTGATGTGATATGGTCAAGACATGATGTGATATAATGTGTTGTATGAGATGATCATGTTTTGTAATCGAGTTATCGGCAACTGGCAGGAGCCATATGGTTGTCGCTTTATTGTATGAGATGCAATCGCCATGTAATAGTTTTACTTTATCACTAAGCGGTAGCGATAGTCGTAAAAGCAATAAGTTGGCGAGACGACAACGATACTACGATGGAGATCAAGGTGTCGAGCCGGTGACGATGGTGATCATGATGGTGCTTCGGAGATGGAGATCACAAGCACGGTGCTTTGGAGATGGAGATCACAAGCACAAGATGATGATGGCCATATCATATCACTTATATTGATTGCATGTGATGTTAATCGTTTATGCATCTTATCTTGCTTTGATTGACGGTAGCATTATAAGATGATCTCTCACTAAAATTTCAAGATAAAAGTGTTCTCCCTGAGTATGCACCGTTGCAAAAGTTCTTCGTGCTGAGACACCACGTGTTAATCGGGTGTGATAGGCTCTACGTTCAAATACAACGGGTGCAAAACAGTTGCACACGCGGAATACTCAGGTTAAACTTGACGAGCCTAGCATATGTACAGATATGGCCTCGGAACACAGAGACCGAAAGGTCGAGCGTGAATCATATAGTGGATATGATCAACATAGTGATGTTCACCATTGAAACTACTCCATCTCACGTGTTAATCGGACATGGTTTAGTTGCTTTGGATCACGTAATCACTTAGATGATTAGAGAGATGTCTATCTAAGTGGGAGTTCTTAAGTAATATGATTAATTGAACTTAAATTTATCATGAACTTAGTACCTGATAGTATCTTTCTTGTCTATGTTAATTGTAGATATATGGCCCGTGCTGTTGTGCCGTTGAATTTTAATGCGTTCCTTGAGAAAGCTAAGTTGAAAGATGATGGTAGCAATTACACGGACTGGGTCCGTAACTTGAGGATTATCCTCATTGCTGCACAGAAGAATTACGTCCTGGAAGCACCGCTAGGTGCCAGGCCTCCTGCAAGAGCTACGCCAGAAGTTATGTATGTCTGGCAAAGCAAAGCTGATGACTACTCAATAGTTCAGTGTGCCATGCTTTACGGCTTAGAACCGGGACTTCAACGACGTTTTGAACGTCATGGAGCATATGAGATGTTCCAGGAGTTGAAGTTAATATTTCAAGCAAATGCCCGGATTGAGAGATATGAAGTCTCCAATAAGTTCTATAGCTGCAAGATGGAAGAGAATAGTTTTGTCAGTGAGCATATACTCAGAATGTCTGGGTATAATAATCACTTAATTCAACTGGGAGTTCAACTTCCGGATGATTGCGTCATTGACAGAATTCTTCAATCACTGCCACCGAGCTACAAGAGCTTCGTGATGAACTATAACATGCAAGGGATGAATAAGACGATTCCTGAGCTCTTCGCAATGCTAAAGGCAGCGGAGGTAGAAATCAAAAAGGAGCATCAAGTGTTGATGGTCAGTAAAACCACTAGTTTCAAGAAAAAGGGCAAAGGGAAGAAGAAAGGGAACTTCAAGAAGAAAAGCAAGCAAGTTGCTGTTCAGGAGAAGAAATCCAAGTCTGGACCTAAGCCTGAAACTGAGTGCTTCTACTGTAAGCAGACTGGTCACTGGAAGCGGAACTGCCCCAAGTATTTGGCGGATAAGAAGGATGGCAAGGTTAACAAAGGTATATGTGATATACATGTTATTGATGTGTACCTTACTAATACTCGCAGTAGCACCTGGGTATTTGATACTGGTTCTGTTGCTAATATTTGCAACTCGAAACAGGGGCTACGGATTAAGCGAAGTTTGGCTAAGGACGAGGTGACGATGCGTGTGGGAAATGGTTCCAAAGTCGATGTGATCGCCGTCGGCACGCTACCTCTACATCTACCTTCGGGATTAGTTTTAGACCTAAATAATTGTTATTTGGTGCCAGCGTTGAGCATGAACATTATATCTGGATCTTGTTTAATGCGAGACGGTTATTCATTTAAATCAGAGAATAATGGTTGTTCTATTTATATGAATAATATCTTTTATGGTCATGCACCCTTGAAGAGTGGTCTATTTTTAATGAATCTCGATAGTAGTGATACACATATTCATAATGTTGAAGCCAAAAGATGCAGAGTTAATAATGACAGTGCAACTTATTTGTGGCACTGCCATTTGGGTCATATCGGTGTAAAGCGCATGAAGAAACTCCATACTGATGGAATTTTGGAATCACTTGATTTTGAATCACTTGGTACTTGCGAACCGTGCCTTATGGGCAAGATGACAAAAACACCGTTCTCCGGAACTATGGAGAGAGCAACAGATTTGTTGGAAATCATACATACAGATGTATGTGGCCCGATGAATATTGAAGCTCGTGGCGGATATCGTTATTTTCTCACCTTCACAGATGATTTGAGCAGATATGGGTATATCTACTTAATGAAACATAAGTCTGAAACATTTGAAAAGTTCAAAGAATTTCAGAGTGAAATTGAAAATCATCGTAACAAGAAAATAAAATTCCTACGATCTGATCGTGGAGGGGAATATTTGAGTTACGAGTTTGGTCTACATTTGAAACAATGCGGAATAGTTTCGCAACTCACGCCACCCGGAACACCACAGCGTAATGGTGTGTCTGAACGTCGTAATCGTACTTTATTAGATATGGTGCGAACTATGATGTCTCTTACTAATTTACCACTATCATTTTGGGGTTATGCTTTAGAGACAGCTGCATTCACTCTAAATAGGACACCATCGAAATCCGTTGAGACGACGCCTTTTGAACTATGGTTTGGCAAGAAACCAAAGTTGTCGTATCTTAAAGTTTGGGGTTGCGATGCTTATGTGAAGAAACTTCAACCTGATAAGCTCGAACCTAAATCGGAGAAATGTGTCTTCATAGGATACCCAAAGGAGACCGTTGGGTACACCTTCTATCACAGATCCGAAGGCAAGATATTTGTTGCTAGAAATGGATCCTTTCTAGAGAAGGAGTTTCTCTCGAAAGATGTGAGTGGGAGGAAAGTAGAACTTGATGAGGTAACCGTACCTGCTCCCTTATTGGAAAGTAGATCATCGCAGAGATCAGTTTCTGCGACACCTACACCAAATAGTGAGGAAGTTAATGATAATGATCATGAAACTTCAGATCAAGTTATTACTGAACTTCGTAGGTCAACTAGATCAAGATCCGCACCAGAGTGGTACAGTAGTCCTGTTCTGGAGGTCATGTTACTAGACCATGGTGAACCTACGAACTATGAAGAAGCGATGGTGAGCCCAGATTACGCAAAATGGCTTGAAGCCATGAAATCCGAGATAGGATCCATGTATGAGAACAAAGTATGGACTTTGGTTGACTTGCCCGATGGTCGGCAAGCCATTGAAAATAAATGGATCTTCAAGAAGAAGACTGACGCTGATGGTAAGGTTACTATCTATAAAGCTCGACTTGTTGCGAAAGGTTTTCGACAAGTTCAAGGAATTGACTACGATGAGACCTTCTCACCCGTAGCGATGCTTAAGTCTGTCCGAATCATGTTAGCAATTGCCGCATTTTATGATTATGAAATTTGGCAAATGGATGTCAAAACTGCGTTCCTGAATGGATTTCTGGAAGAAGAGTTGTATATGATGCAACCGGAAGGTTTTATTGATCCAAAGGGAGCTAACAAAGTGTGCAAGCTCCAGCGATCCATTTATGGACTGGTGCAAGCCTCTCGGAGTTGGAATAAACGCTTTGATAGTGTGATCAAAGCATTTGGTTTTATACAGACTTTTGGAGAAGCCTGTATTTACAAGAAAGTGAGTGGGAGCTCGATAGCATTTCTGATATTATATGTGGTTGACATATTACTGATTGGAAATGATATTGAATTTCTGGATAGCATAAAGGGATACTTGAATAAGAGTTTTTCAATGAAAGACCTCGGTGAAGCTGCATATATATTAGGCATTAAGATCTATAGAGATAGATCAAGGCGCTTAATTGGACTTTCACAAAGCACATACCTTGACAAAGTTTTGAAGAAGTTCAAAATGGATCAAGCAAAGAAAGGGTTCTTGCCTGTACTACAAGGTGTGAGATTGAGTAAGACTCAATGCCCGACCACTGCAGAAGATAGAGAGAAGATGAAAGATGTTCCCTATGCTTCAGCCATAGGCTCTATCATGTATGCAATGCTGTGTACCAGACCTGATGTGTCCCTGGCTATAAGTTTAGCAGGGAGGTACCAAAGTAATCCAGGAGTGGATCACTGGACAGCGGTCAAGAACATCCTGAAATACCTGAAAAGGACTAAGGATATGTTTCTCGTATATGGAAGTGACAAAGAGCTCATCGTAAATGGTTACGTTGATGCAAGCTTTGACACTGATCCGGACGATTCGAAATCGCAAACCGGATACGTATTTACATTGAACGGTGGAGCTGTCAGTTGGTGCAGTTCCAAGCAAAGTGTCGTGGCGGGATCTACGTGTGAAGCGGAATACATAGCTGCTTCGGAAGCAGCGAATGAAGGAGTCTGGATGAAGGAGTTCATAACCGATCTAGGTGTCATACCTAGTACATCGGGACCAATGAAAATCTTTTGTGATAATACTGGTGCAATTGCCTTAGCAAAGGAATCCAGATTTCACAAGAGAACCAAGCACATCAGAAGACGCTTCAATTCCATCCGGGATTTAGTCCAGGTGGGAGACATAGAAATTTGCAAGATACATACGGATCTGAATGTAGCAGATCCGTTGACTAAGCCTCTTCCACGAGCAAAACATGATCAGCACCAAGACTCCATGGGTGTAAGAATCATTACTGTGTAATCTAGATTATTGACTCTAGTGCAAGTGGGAGACTGAAGGAAATATGCCCTAGAGGCAATAATAAAGTATTATATATTTCCTTATATCATGATAAATGTTTATTATTCATGCTAGAATTGTATTAACCGGAAACATAATACATGTGTGAATACATAGACAAACAAAGTGTCACTAGTATGCCTCTACTTGACTAGCTCGTTAATCAAAGATGGTTATGTTTCCTAGCCATAGACATGAGTTGTCATTTGATTAACGGGATCACCTCATTAGGAGAATGACGTGATTGACATGACCCATTACATTAGCTTAGCACCCGATCGTTTAGTATGTTGCTATTGCTTTCTTCATGACTTATACATGTTCCTATGACTATGAGATTATGCAACTCCCGTTTACCGGAGGAACACTTTGTGTGCTACCAAACGTCACAACGTAACTGGGTGATTATAAAGTTGCTCTACAGGTGTCTCCAAAGGTACTTGTTGGGTTGGCGTATTTCGAGATTAGGATTTGTCACTCCGATTGTCGGAGAGGTATCTCAGGGCCCACTCGGTAATGCACATCACTATAAGCCTTGCAAGCATTGTGACTAATGAGTTAGTTGCGGGATGATGTATTACGGAACGAGTAAAGAGACTTGCCGGTAACGAGATTGAACTAGGTATCGAGATACCGACGATCGAATCTCGGGCAAGTAACATACCGATGACAAACTGAACAACGTATGTTGTTATGCGGTCTGACCGATAAAGATCTTCGTAGAATATGTAGGAGCCAATATGGGCATCCAGGTCCCGCTATTGGTTATTGACCGGAGAGGTGTCTCGGTCATGTCTACATAGTTCTCGAACCCAAAGGGTCCGCACGCTTAAAGTTACGATGACAGTTTTATTATGAGTTTATATGATTTGATGTACCGAAGGTTGTTCGGAGTCCCGGATGTGATCACGGACATGACGAGGAGTCTCGAAATGGTCGAGACGTAAAGATTGATATATTGGACGACTATATTCGGACACCGGAAGTGTTCCGGAGAAGTTTCGGATTAAACCGGAGTGCCGGAGGGTTACCGGAACCCCCCGGGGAAGTATTGGGCCTTAGTGGGCCTTGAGGGGAGAGAGAGGGCAGCAGCCAGGAGGTGGTGCGCCCCCTCCCAGGAGGAGTCCTAGTTGGACTAGGAGATGGGGGCGCAGCCCCCTTTCCCTCTCCCTCTCCCTCTCTTTCCTTCCCCCTTCTTTTCCTAGTAGGACTAGGAAAGGGGAGTCCTACTCTTACTAGGAGGAGGACTCCCCCCTCTCCTTGGCGCGCCCCATAGGCAGCCGGCCTCCCCCTTGCTCCTTTATATACGGGGGCAGGGGGGCACCTAAGAACACACTTGATATACGATATTTTAGCCGTGTGCGGTGCCCCCCTCCACCAGATTACACCTCGATAATACCGTCGCGGAGCCTAGGCGAAGCCCTGCGTCGGTGGAACATCATCATCGTCACCACGCCGTCGTGCTGACGAAACTCTCCCTCAACACTCGGCTGGATCGGAGTTCCAGGGACGTCATCGAGCTGAACGTGTGTAGAACTTCGGAGGTGCCGTGCGTTCGGTACTTGATCGGTTGGATCGTGAAGACGTTCGACTACATCAACCGCGTTGTGATAACGCTTCCGCTGTCGGTCTACGAGGGTACGTGGACAACACTCTCCCCTCTCGTTGCTATGCATCACCATGATCTTGCGTGTGCGTAGGAATTTCTTTGAAATTACTACGTTCCCCAACAAACACGTCTAACCTGTACACACCCAATTTAACCATCCGAAGCCAGGGATCACCCTCGGCAACATTCAAGAAAAACCTTGAGTCGGGGAGGCTACAACCTCGCGTAGCATGGGATCAAATTTATATACGCGCGCTCTAAGGGGGTGCCCCCCCTCTCGGTCCCAACCGGAAACACCCATGCCCCCTGACCGAATGACTGGCTTTAATCTTGGGCCAAGGTACCATCATCCCGGCCTCTCTGTTTGGTGTGTACACGGAAAGAGGTTACCAACTTACTAAACCGTATCCTGGCAATGAGACATGTGGTAGAAGGGGAAGGGACGATAACACGGCTCCAACCATGTTAACGTCGGAAAAGTCGGATGACACAAGGCTGGCATGCTACAACAGTACCACCTTGGTGCCCTTCATGTCACCACATGATTAGGCCACCTCTCATCAGAGGTCATCGCAACTTTGGAACATGCGGGGAAAGATCGATAACGTGGCTCCAACCACGTTAACGTCGAAGAAAGTCGGATGACGCAAGGCTGGCATGCTACAACAGTACCACCTTGCTGCCCTTCATGTCACTACATGATTAGGCCACCTCTCATCAGAGGTCATCGCAACTTCGGAACATCCGGGTCGTTGCCTTACAAGCAACGAGGTATTTATCGACACTCACATGCCACGCACAAACTTTCACATGAACATGCAAAACATCTGCCATATCAAATGTTCAAACATGCTTGCCTGGTTCGGAGAAGTCGGAGTCTAGCTCGGCGAAGTTCGCGGCTCCGTCACCTCTCCCGGAACCTACGGCAATCACGAAACGGGTACTAACGTGAAAACCAACACATGCACAGAAACTTTGCCAAATATTTTCCAAATAAATCCCATAAAAACTAGACAAAGTTTTAAGAATGTCAGAAAAAGAATCACTCAAAAATACCTTTTTATTAAAAAGTTAAAAAGGTTTCTGTCCAGGGACCTTTCTGTAATGAAACAGAAAAGTTCCAGGGTTTTAACTGAGAAAACAGAAAACGGTTCGTTTGGAAATGCGCAAGCGCAAGAGAGAAGACGTATTTTGCCCGAAGGCGCCAACAGAAAACGGTTCGGGGAAATAAAACAGAGGCTGACACGCGGGGTCCGCATGTCAGGTTTGAAAAGGCTCGCCGGCGCCCGAAGACGGCGGTGGACGCCGGCGTCGAACCACGGCGAGTTAGGAGAAACGGAGGGTACCAAGAGCTTCAGTGTCTTCTTCCGCGTCGGTGGGTGGTGGACTCGTCCAACGGGGAGCACCACGTCGACGGCGACACTATCTCCGGCGGACGGCGGTTCGGGTGAGGTTGGGGAACTCCGGTGGAGGGCTGCAAGCTTCAAATTGAAGTGCGGGTCAGAACGAGAGGTGCATGGTGAAGCTACTGGCAAGAGAATGGAGGCTTCGGAGCACACACGGGGGCGAATCGGGCTGGATCCCGTGGCGGGTCGCGGCGGCCGGAGTCGAGGAAGGAGACCTCCTCGGGGCTCTTCCAGTGGCTAGGCGTGCTCTAGGGGGAGTGCAGGGCTGGTGGGTGCTCGAGTTGAAGCTCGGGGCCCCTATTTATAGGCAGATCGACGGGATGGCCGTGAACGGTGAATCTCCGGCGAGCGATTACGGCGGAGCAGTGGGTTGGCAGAGGGTTTGAGCGGTCGGGCAGCATCAGTGGATGTTACGGGACTCGTTTTGCAGCTAAACGGAGCTGGCCCTGGCGTAATGGCGTCTGCCCACGGTGAGGTGACCGCACGGGCTCAATGGCGGCAGAGAGCGCGCTCCGCGCCCTGCGGTTCACGACGAGAGCGGCAGCGCATTCGGGGGAGTGGACGGCCACGCGATGGGCTCCGGTGGTTTGGGCGGCGCTGGGTGGAGCCGTCGGCGCCGTGTCTCCCGCTGGCGTCCGCAAAGCCGCCGCCGGCGTCGGTCACGGGGCGGCGCACCTTCTGCTGCTCGTCGCCGACGCCCGCAAGGTGCCAGGCGCTCGTGCGGTGCAGGAACAAGAGGGCGAGGACGAGGAGCAAGGCGACGCGAGGGTACTGGCGAGATCGACGCCCGTTTCTGAAGAAAACGACAGCAGCCACTGCAGTGTTCTCTGAACTTAACTGAACTTGACAGTGACCATGCACTGCAGGTGTTCGACAGAAGGATTTGGTAAAGAGATAAATTTTTCTGGAGCTGTAACTTGGTGAGATGACCACTCAATGCACCCAGAGGCTGCATGAATTTACTTGGAATTTTTGGAGAAGGTTTTGAATGAATTTCACCAAATTTGGCAAATCTGGTCCAAACTTGCAGCTGGTGTAGTTTGAAAATTTTGAACCGGAGACCAGTGGATCTTCATGGTTCTAGGTTGAGGGTTCAAAGGACTAGGAGGGGAAAGAAGTTTGGTGGTAAAAGTCCAAACAGAAAATGGAGTTCCTTTGTAAATCTCCAAGAGGTAGAATAGAAGGCAGAAAATATTTGAATAGAATTTGAATGGAAAATAAATACATGGGGAGGTTCAACTTGCTGGATTTGATGTAAATCATGATCCAGAGGTGAGGGAAGGGTTAGGAGAGAGGATTTGCACTAATGCCATGGCAAGAAGGAATAGTTGAAAGTGGCAAAGTACTTTCCAAAAGCCATAGTGCAAATTCAAAAAAAAAGGTTTTCAAAAGTTCTTTTCCCAAATGAAAAACATTTTGTCTTGAGCCCAAATGAAGAGCAAGAACTCCCAAGGTCAAAGGCAGATCTTGGGTGAATCCAAAATAAAATTTTTGTCATAAAGAAAATATATGAGAGGGAGAGTTCTCTTGAAGAAAAAAAAATTTTAAATCACTCCCCTCAAGTCAAATAAAACCTTTTGAAAAATCCAATAAAAACTTGGGTGTCACACCGGTGCCAAGCTTGAAGATGGTGGGCCAAAGATGGGCTTAAGACCCGGATAAGGCTTAAGGCCCGTAAGTTGCAATCATTATTATGGTAGAACTTGTAGTGTAAGGCAAGAATAGTCGAGAGTCCGAGCCGGACACTCTTATGAGCCGGCCGGGACTCTGAGAGCTGCTGGGCGTCAGCCTCCCTATATAAAGGGACGACCCGGCAGCGGTTTAGGAACAAGAAAAGAGATCGTCGAGAGCCAGGCATAGCAATTAAGCTCCCTGGTCATCGAAACCCTAATCAATACCACCTCAACTGGACGTAGGCTTTTACCTTCACCGTAAGGGGCCGAACCAGTATAAACCCTCGTGTTCCTTGTCCCACTTAACCCCTTCAAGCTTCCTAGCTGTGATGGCTCCACGACTAAGTCCTAGCTCGAGGACATCTGCTGTGACAATTCCACGACAGTTGGCGCCCACCGTGGGGCCAGCGCACGGTGGATTTGAGTTCTTGAAGGGCGGCTTCGAAGGGCTCAAGGGATACGCTGTGGGCCGGATTACCAAGAGTCGTCGCGGCAAGCTCTACATCGATGATGCAAACTGGGGCCCCGACGCCGGCTCAATTGAGTACGGGTACCGGGTCCCCTTCGGTGGAATTCATGTTTTCATTGGCAAGATTGGTGAGCCGGGCCCTGAGCCGGATCTCTGCGCCGATCTCATCGAGACGGCTCAGCGTGCACGACCCGCCCGGGCCCGGCCTGCCTTAAGGCATGCTTTTGTGGGATGTATCCATGGAGGGCCCTCTGATCGATCTGGATCTGGTGATGAGACGGCCGCCGGCTCTGACGGTGAGTCGTCCACCGATGAGTCAAACTCGTTGTATCAACTTCAAGATGGCAGGCTCATGGGTTGTTCCGATGGTGACAGTATTCCGGACCCGTTTGAGCCGCCAAGTCAGGTTGGGATCTTTATGGCCGGTGCACAGCCTGTTCAGAACCCTGCAGCTGGAGCGGGAAACCCGGTGCCCTCGCCGGCTCAGGTGCTAATGGATCTCACGGACAAGATGACGGCCCTGTTAACCGCCACGGTTGACCCGGCGGATCAAGCTCAGCATGATGCGGAGGTGGCGCAGTTAAAGTTGGATCTAGTGAAAGCTAAGGAGGATCTGGCAGCAGAAGGGATCAGGATGGCTGCGGAAAGGGCGGCTCTCGACGCCCAAACCCAGTTGATTCAAGCGCAGTCCTTCCAGCTCACGATGGATCAAAACGCGTCCAATGAGGTCCTGAGAAGGAGGCATCAAAAGGCCCAATCTCGACTCCCTCCGGTTTACGATCCACGAAACCTCTTCAACACGCCAGGAGCAGGGTCTAGCAACCCGCCAGGGGTCATAGTGCCCGGGTCTGGGACCCCTATTCAGCCACAAGTGATGGGGCCTCCCCAGATGCCCCCTGCCCCACCTCAGTACGTGCCAATACCACCGGGTCACTATGCCAACCCGCTGGAGAACATGGTCGCCGCGGCAGCACGGCTGGCGGCTCTCCCAATTGACGGCGACTCTCCGACGGCTATTGAGACCCGCCGGGTCAGGGAACTCCTTCAGACAGCACTGGCGCAGCAAGAGGCATACTCTTATAGCCGGGATAGGATCCACTCGAGCCCTCGTCCAGGCCGGAGCCCGAGTTACAGCAGACACATGGTCTCCGCGACCGGCTCAAGTAACGTCCGACGCCATGACCCGCCCCCTGGCCATGGCCCGGCTCATAATGGAGCCTTTCACGCAGCAGACCAAGACAGAGCACGGCAAGAGGCGGAGCAGGTGCCTCAGTTGACGGCTTACCAGACTCCCCCGGCTTATCGGACGGCTTCCGTCGACGTGGGTATTCCTACCAGGACTGGAGGTGTCCCTTGTTTAGTACCAGCTATCCGCAATGAACGTCTACCCAAGGACGTCAAGGCCCTAGGAAGGTGCCTAATAACACGGCAGACTTACAACCCGCAGCCTGGATCGAGAGTTATGAGATGGCTATGGAACTGTTGGAGGTCAGTGAGGTGGCCATGGCTAAGTACTTCACCATGATGTTAGATGGGACTGCCCGCACTTGGTTGAAAGGGCTACCACCGAATTCCATTGGGTCTTGGGCTGAGCTGAAGGCCCGGTTCATCCAAAACTTCAAGGATACCTGTAGGCAGTCTATGTCAATTGTGGATTTGACTAACTGCAAGCAGCAGGAGGGTGAGTCTACGACACATTGGGTTCGCCGGGTTAAGGAGATAATACATTCTTCGGATAAAATGGATGCCGGCTCTGCAGTCTTAATGTTGGAGCAAAATTGTCGTTTTGTGCCCCTGAAGATGAAACTCGGGCGGCTTAAGCGTGACTGCAATGATATGGGTACACTGATGGCGGCTCTTGTCAAGTACGCCGATTCTGATGGTACCAAGGACCCCGCTTCAGATGATGAAAGGATAGGGAAGGGAAAGAAGAACGGCAATGGCAAGGGTCCTCAGCATAACCCGGGAAACCAAGGAGGAGGCAAGCGCAAGGCCGATGGCAGCCTAGAGTTTGTAGCCAACGCCAGCTCACAAGGTAATAACCAGCGGCGGGGGAGGCCCCCTCCCCGAGGCAGCGGGTCAGGCCCGACGCTGGAGCAGCTGTTGAATGAGCCTTGTCTGAGGCATGGCTCTAGAGAGAAGCCAGCGACTCATCTATGGAAGGATTGTGCAATCATGAAGGCCTTTAAGAATTACAATGGCCCGGGCGGCGGCTCAGGCGCCGGCGGCTTTCATGGCCCGGGCGGCGGCTCAAATTCTAATCCTCAAAACGGTCAAGGGGGCTTTAATCAGCAGTCTGGCCAGGGTCATCAACAACAGCAGGGGGGTTATCAGACCAATCCAAAGCAGCTTAGCGGTGGACAGTATCATGTGTTTACCACCAGTTTGTGTAAGCGAGATCAGAAACTTCATAAGAGGGCTGTGAATGCTGTTGAGCCGGCGGTTCCACGCTACTTGCGGTGGTCTGAGCAGCCTATAGTGTGGAGTAGGGATGATCACCCTCCCCGGGTGGATAATCCGGGTCACTTGGCCTTAGTGGTGGCTCCTCAGGTGGGAGGTTACAAGTTCACTAAGGTGCTCATGGATGGAGGCAGCAGCATCAACATCCTCTATTATGAGACATTTCGTCATATGGGGTTGATTGATAAGAATCTTAGCCAATCAAGCACTATTTTCCAGGGTGTGGTACCTGGTAAGTCGGCTTATCCAGTCGGCAAGATCGAGTTGGAAGTGGCCTTTGGAGATGAGAACAACTACAGGGTGGAAAAATTGACCTTTGAGGTGGTCAAGATAAGAAGTCCGTACCATGCCATATTCGGGCGGCCGGCTTACGCCAAGTTCATGGCACGGCCGTGTTACGTATATTTACAGCTCAAGATGCCGGGTCATAATGGGACCATTACGGTTCACGGCAGCCGAAAGGTGGCTTTGGAATGTGAGGAAGGCGATGCAGCTTATGCGGAATCTGTTTGTGCAACAGAGGAGTTGAAGTTCTAGAAAGACAACGTTGACCCAACAGATATGACCTCTCTGAAAAAGCCGACTATGGAGCATGAGCCGGCAATGAAATTTAAGTCGGCTGATGAGACTAAACTTGTTGATTTCGTTCCAGGAGATTCATCACAGCAGTTTAGCATCAGTGCCAATCTGGATCCAAAATAGGAAAGCGCGCTCATCGAGTTCATCCGTGAGAATAGGGACAACTTCGCATGGAAACCTTCTGACATGCCAGGTGTACCTAGAGAACTCGCTGAGCACACTCTCAATGAGAATAGGGACAACTTCGCATGGAAACCTTCTGACATGTCAGGCAGTTCCTCCGGCGGTTTAATGAGGAGAGGCGGAAAGCTATTGGCGAAGAGGTGGCCCGGCTCTTGGCGTCCGGGTTTATTGTTGAAGTCTTTCACCCAGAGTGGTTAGCTAACCCGGTGCTCGTACTCAAGAAGAACGGCACTTGGCGGATGTGTGTGGACTACACGGACTTAAACAAGGCGTGTCCGACTGATGCTTTTGCCCTTCCCCGTATTGATCAAATTATTGATGCTACGGCGGGTTGCGCGCGCTTAAGTTTCTTGGATGCTTATTCCGGATATCATCAGATTAAAATGGCAGTTAAGGACCAGGAGAAGACGACGTTCATCACTCCCTTTGTAGGCTTCTGCTATGTGTCCATGCCCTTTGGATTCAAGTGTGCACAGGCGACTTATCAGCGTTGGGTGCAGAACTGTCTTCATAAACAGATTGGGCGCAATGTTCATGCTTATGTGGACGATATTGTGGTTAAATCTATAAAGGAGGAAACCCTGATAGATGATTTGAGGGAAACCTTTGATAATCTCCGGGTTTACAAGATGATGCTTAACCCGGCCAAGTGCATTTTTTGTGTTCCGGCAGGCAAACTCTTGGGTTTCTTGGTTTCTGACAGAGGCATTGAAGCTAACCCGGAGAAGATCAAGGCCATCACCTCCCTGGCTAAGCCGGCATGTATAAATGACGTTCAGCGCTTGGCGGGTCGCATCGCTGCTTTAAGCCGGTTTATAAGCCGTTTGGGTGAGAAGGCCGTGCCATTATACCAGCTGATGAAGAAAACTGATAACTTCGTCTGGAATGATGCAGCTAATACTGCTTTTGAGGATTTGAAGAGGCAGCTGGCAGAGCCCCCAGTCCTTGCTGCTCCGGTTGATAAGGAGCCCTTATTACTGTATGTGGCGGCTAACACACGAGCCGTCAGTGTGGCTATGGTGGTGGAGCGCAAGGAGGAGGGTAAGGAGCATCCGGTTCAGCGGCCGGTTTATTATGTCAGCGAAGTGCTCATTGAATCCAAACAGCGGTATCCACATTGGCAGAAGCTTGTTTATGGGGTGTTCATGGCAAGCCGGAAGCTTAAGCATTATTTCCAGGGTCATCCCATCACAGTGGTCAGTTCTGCCCCTCTTGGTGATATCATTCAAAACAGGGAGGCCACAGGGAGAGTGGCTAAGTGGGCCATAGAGCTCGGACCCCATGGTCTGAAATACGTGCCACACACTGCTGTTAAATCTCAGGCCTTGGTGGATTTCATCAATGATTGGACAGAGTCACAAGTGCCCGAGCAAAAACCGGATAACACATACTGGACTATTCACTTTGATGGGTCCAGGCAGTTGGAGGGCTCGGGGGCTGGAGTCGTGTTGGCTTCCCCTAAAGGTGACAAGTTCCATTATGTGCTACAGTTGATGTTTCCTTGCACTAACAACGCGGCTGAGTACGAGGCCTTGCTCCATGGTCTTCGGATGGCTAAAGAGATGAGCTTGAGCCGGGTAAGGTGCTTTGGCGACTCAGACTTGGTGGCTCAACAAGTATGAGGAAAGTGGGATTCCAAGGACCCTCTCATGGCGGCTTATCGTCGCGAAGTTGATGCCATTGCTGGGCATTTTCAGGGCTACCAAGTGGAACACATCGATCGCAGGAAGAACGAGGCGGCTGATGCTCTAAGCCGGCTGGGCTCTCAGCGAAAGCCGGTGCCGCCTAATACTTTCCTGGATGTCCTGTATAACCCTTCTGTTAAGTTGCCTAGAGAGGAAGACTTGGCTGTCCCTGACCCGGAGGCACGACTGGTGGCAGCTCTCCACATCATACCGGACTGGACAATGCCCTATCTGGCTTACATGACCCGGGGAGAGTTGCCTGAGGATGAAACTTTGGTCAGACAAATCACCCGGCGGGCTAAGTCTATGATTGTTATCAATGGCGAGTTGCATCATCGCAGTGTTACGGGAGCATTTCAGAATTGTGTTTCCCCTGAGGAAGGCCAAGAGATTTTGCGTGAGATTCACGAAGGGGATTGTGGCCATCACGCCGGCTCAAAGTCTCTTGTGGCTAAGGCTTTTCGTCATGGTTTTTATTGGTTGACGGCTCATGCTGATGCAGAGGACTTGGTCAGTAAGTGTGATGGTTGCCAAAGGTTCTCGCGACGAGCCCATGTGCCGGCTCAAGAGCTGAGGATGATCCCAATTACTTGGCCCTTTGTGGTCTGGGGGCTTGATATGGTTGGGCCTTTTAAAAGGTCCAAAGATAAGAAGACCCACCTTTTGGTGGCAGTTGACAAATTTACCAAGTGGGTTGAAGCGGAGCCAGTTAGCAAGTGTGATGCAGCCACGGCGGTTCAGTTTATGAAAAAGGTGATCTTTCGCTTTGGTTTTCCACGCAGCATTATAACTGACAATGGCACCAATTTATCCAAAGGCGCCATGGAGGACTTTTGTCAACGAGAGCATATCCGACTTGATGTTTCCTCAGTGGCTCATCCTCAATCCAATGGTCAAGCTGAGAGAGCTAATCAGGAGATTCTGAAGGGCATCAAGCCCCGGCTTTTGGTCCCTTTGCAACGGACGCTGGGTTGTTGGGTAGCGGAGTTGCCCTCCGTGTTATGGAGCATCAACACTACTCCTAACAGGTCTACAGGTTGCACGCCTTTCTTCATGGTTTATGGGGCAGAAGCAGTCCTCCCCAGTGACATCCGTCATGACTCGCCTTGAGTGGCGGCTTATGTTGAGGCGGATAATGAACAGGCGCGCCAAGATGCTCTTGACTTGTTGGACGAACAGCGTGATGTGGCAGCAGCTCGCTCAGCAATTTACCAAGAGGACCTGCGCCGTTATCATAGTCGCCGGGTTAAATCCCGGGTCTTCCAGGAAGGCGATCTCGTGCTCCGGCTCATCCAAGATCAAACAGATGCGCACAAGCTATCCCCGCCTTGGGAAGGGCCCTTTGTGGTCAGCAAGAATTTGCACAACGGGTCATATTACCTCATTGACATTCGGGAGCACAAAGATTCACGTAAGTTGGAGGAAGAGACCCGTCGGCCGTGGAACATAGCTCAGCTTCGGCCTTACTACACTTGAGCCACCGGCTCTCATAATGTACATATTTCTCTACGCCATGTATATATTATGATAAGCAATAAAGCAGGACCTCTGTCCTTTTTTCTCCTCCAAATGTGCACGTGTTGTTTTCATTGCAAGATTTCATGATAACTTGAAGGAGGATCCGGCTTATGATCGTATTCGAATCTAGCCGTAGGCAATAAGGTCACTTGGGGGCTTCCTGTTCAAACATAGGTCGTATTCGCACCAAAGAGAACATAGCTCTCGGTACCCATTTGATTGGCAAAGTGCCGAGCTCATTGGGGAGTTTTCTTTGATCATATTTGAATCTTAGTTTAACCCCTTTTGGGAACCGACGTGGATCGTATTCGAATCAGCGTCGTTAAACAATTCTTAAAATCACTTGGGGGCTTCCTGTTCAAACATGGGTCGTATTCGAACCAAAGAGAACATAGCTGTCGGTACCCTCTTGATTGGCATCGCCACACCCACTGGGGGCTATATGATCGCATTCGAATCCTAGCATAACCCCTTAGGGCCGGGTCTCTGGTCGTATTCGAACCGGAAGCCCCTAAGTTCTTCTGCTTCATAGCAAGTTTCTTCTGATTATTTCAAAGTGTGTACAGCCGGGTCTCACTTTGCCGGCTTAACTTTGATTTACAGAGATAATCGAATACAACCGGCGTCATTAAAACTGGTAAACCAGAATTGAGGTACCAATCTTATTGCCTGGGTTATCTAAAATGGAAGTATGCTTGCAGACCGCTAAGTGTGTTATCACGGCTGTATTGAGGACATAATTGAGGGCAAGTTTTTTTTGATTCATATTCCGCGTTATATATCTAAAACATATGATTCTCAGTGCGGTAAGACGCCTAGAGACTTGTGATTTGTCCTTTATGCAGGATGGTTAAAGGCAACTATTTTGAGCTTAAGGACAATGAATGATCAATTATGACCTGGAGACATATAAGGAAGCAACTTTAATAAAGGATTCATCATTCAATACGTGCGCGATGGCACGGCACAGTTAAAGTGTTGAACCTATTCTATTACAAAGACTCATCGAGTCCAAAAGGGTGGAGCATTGTTTTATAAGCCGCCTGCGGAGTTAAGATGCCTACTGGGTTGACGTCTCCGGCTCATCCCTCTCTTCTCCTCCGGCTGTTCCCAAGACCTGGAAAGTTGATGACTTCCAGTCGATGCCCCTCAGAGCTTCGAACTGAGCTTCCTCGTCAATTAACCCCGTCGGGTCAATCTCCGGGGCGAAGGTGTGCTGACGAGCTGGCGGGATTAAGCTGAGGGCTTCATAGCGCGGGGTCGGGATCCTCTGATTTTCCGCATTGTAACCCGGCTGGTACTTGGTTAGATCTGTGTCATTTCCAATGAGAGTGGCCACCGGGCGCACGACCTTCACGCAGGCGGCAAAGTCCCTTTGGTCGAAGGCTGTGCCGTCTTCCTTCAGACTTGGATAGTCGAGGGCGATGTCTGCCGGGTCTAACTCGGGAAGGAAAGCCTTGGCCCGGCTCAGCGCGGCGATAGGTCCGGCTCTTGCAGAGGCCCATCGCAGCTCTTGGATACGTTGAGGCAGAACGGCGAGCCGGCGAAGAACTTCCGCCAAGTGAGTCGGCACCTCGTTGGATAGGGCCACCACAGCCAAGGCACGCTGTGACCCGGTGTAGAGCTGCTCCACCAGGGTGTACATGGCCTTCAGCTTGGTTACCACACTCTGGTTGAGGTTGGCACTTCTGGGACCTGTTTAACAGAATAAGATAAGCCGCCGACAAGGATGGGTTATGAGACATTAAAATTTTAAAACTGGATGAAAGCCGGCGGATGACTTACCGAAGATTGCAGCAACCATCTGGGACACTTGGCGCTTTAAGCCGGAGAGTTCGGCCGTCTTCTCTGACAGGGCCTTCTCCGCCTGTTCGGCCCGGTTCACCAGAGTGGCCTTCTCTTCGGCCCAGGCTTTCCGTTCAGCATCAAATTCCGTCTTCAGCTTTTCTTGAGCGGCAATGCTGGACACGAATTTGGCATTGGCCTTCCGGGTCTCAATTTCTTGTGTCTTCAGCCGGGTCTTGAGATCAGAGATGTCAGCCTCAAACTTCTTGCCAGCAGCCTGCATAAATTTCCGGGTTATCGCATGAACAATTATTATACAAATTTAAAGTCCCAAGCGTTTTCCAAGCAAAGACACTTGGCACTTGGGGGCTAATGCATATTGAACGTTTCTATCTACAAATTGCCGGTTCAATTGGATAAGCCGGAACTTAAGTCTACAACATATTCAGTCATAAGTCGTCGACTTGGGGGCTAGCATGGTAAAGGTAACTATGCAGTAAGTAAGAAGACAGAATCTGCCATGGCAATCTCTGCGTCCCGGCTCTTGTGCACTTGGCTGACGAAGCCGGAGACGATCTCTCCAATGTTCAAATTGGCGTAGTCGGTGAGGTCCAGGTTAACCCGGCGGGACTCAAGCAGCTCCCCTTTGGCGGAGCACTTGGCCAGCGCAGTAGGTCTCCCCGGCTCAACAAACTCCGTCCGGGTGATTACCACGTCCGGGTCATCTGCTGGTTGAGCCGAGCTGGAGGCCTCCGGGTTAACAGAAGCTTCTGTTACGAGCTTGGTGGTTGGAGCAGCGGTCTCAGGAGCAGAGGCAGCTGGCGGTTCTTGAGCGTCTGCCTCTGGCTCAGGCAAATCCGGCTCATCGACCAGCTTGTGCTTCTTCGCCCTTTTGCTGAGTTTTTCTTGAGCACTAAAAAGACAAAAAAGATTAAGCACAAAAGTGTAAGTAAAGACAAGTATAACATGAGATGCTCATCATTACCCGGGCACGGTCTTGAAAGCCGGAAGATTCGACTGCATAGAGTCGCCAGAAGAGGGGGAAGTTTCCTGATGATTTGAGTCAGAAGAGTTGAGTAGTTGACGTATAACACCTGCCAAAGGATGAAAAGGGTACAACTTTGAGATCACCTCGGTCCGGCGTTTCCTCGATGCGTCAGGTAACCCGGCGGAAAGGTCAGTGTCTTTGTTGGTCCGGGTGTGCCGCCGGCTTTCATGAACCTGTCGCTTCAAAATAAATTGAGGATCTTGATAAGCTAAAGGATTGGAAAAGCTTACTTTCCGAGTTACCCTTCGGACTTTTAGCCTTGGCAAGGGCTCCGAGTCGGAGGAAAGTGACATTACCTCTTCAACCACCGGGTTACTGGCTCCGGTGTCATCCTGTTGATGGACAAGTGTTGGTAAGGCGGATAGAAATAAACAATAAACATAACAAAGAGTTTACAGGTTCAGGGGTTACCTCTGACTCGGAGCTGTCACTTAGTTGCATCAGCTCCGAAGCAGTAGGCCTCCTTCCCTTCTTACGGGGAGCGGCTTTCTTGGTGGCTTTCTTCGCCTTTCTGGCCTTCTTGGCCGCTTCATGGTCATATTTGACCCGCCAGAACTTGTCATCAGCCTGAAAAATACAATGATGATTTCTTAAAAGATTCAGATGAAAGTTATATACAGAAGAAGATAAAATGTTCAGATCAGCGGCTTACCGCTGGGGCTGGGTTGGTCTTGCAGAAGGGGGCTAACCCGGTCCTCCCGCAGTCTGCCAGGCTCTCGTTCAAGAGAGCCTTGGTCATTTCCTCTGCAACATCTTCAGGAAGATCGTTGCGGCTGTGTCTCTGGGGGTCATCCTTTCGGCCCGTGTACTCGCACATTAAGCCAGGGCGACGGCTCAATGGGATCACCCGCCAGGAGATCCAGACCCGGACCAGATCAATTCCATTAAGACCATTGCCCAGGAGTGCCTTGATCTTGTTAATAGTGGGGAGAAGAGGTTGGCGCTCCGCTTGAGTCAGCTTGTCTGACAGTGGGTGTGTTGGTTCCAGACGCGAGGGGCGAAAGCCGGGCAGCGGACTCTCATCAGCCGGCGACGTGTCTTGGCATTAAAACCACGTCTGGTTCCAGTCTTTGGGGTGGCTTGGCGGCTCTGCGTAAGGGAAAAGGCAGTCCCTCCGCCGCTGAATGGAGATGCCACCAAGCTCCAGACTTGGCCCGTTGGCACACTCATTCTGCTGGTTCAGGTAGAAAAGCTCTCTGAAGAGTAGCAGACTGGGGTCTTCTCCAAGGTAGACCTCACAGAACACTTGGAAGTTGCAGATATTGGACACTGAGTTGGGCCCTATGTCTTGAGGCCGCAGGTCAAAGAAATTCAGCACGTCTCTGAAGAACTTTGAGCCGGGCGGTGCGAAGCCCCGGCTCATGTGATCCGCAAAAATCACTACCTCCCCGTCCCTTGGCTGTGGTCTCTCCTCTGACGGGTCAAGGGCACGGTAGGACATGACGTCCTTCTTGGGCAGGTAGCCTCACTTGACAAAATCTGCTAACGTCTCGTTGGTGACATTGGACCTCATCCAATTGCAAGTGATGGAGGCTTTAGGAGTTTTGGGAGGCATGGTGAAAGTCGGCAGCCTATGATAAAAGGAAACGTCCGGTTTAACTATAAGCCGGAGAAAATTTATAGTTTAATGTTAAAATGGCGGCTTACAGAGGGGACTAATGACATATATCTAAGTGCACCGGGCTATTTAAGCCGCCTGAAGTATTGAGAGTAATTTGATTGTCTATGGCCCTATCACTGATGAGCCAGAAAAATGCTATGGCGCATGGTCTCCTTTGAGTCGGAAGGTTCTACGGCGCGTGGTTTCTTTAAACCGGAAATGTAACCCGCCGTGACTCCATGAGTGCAGTTTTTTACTAAGTGTGGTGAAAACAGGTTTCACACATTGCGGTAAATATTTTGGATCAAAATGGTCGGGCAAAAGAAAGGTTTCTAGACCTAAAAACAGACGCAAGGGAGTTCTTGAGCTCGAACGAGGCCTTTATGCAGTGAAAAGAGGCCTACTTGCATTTGAAATGAGTACTAAACAGCCGCCGCACTAGTTCTATACTATACTAAGATCAAAAAGAGGCAGTAAAAATCAAATCTACTGAGGACCGCGATGAACTACGAAGAAAAGAGGAAGAACTACGGAGCCCTAGTGCGGATCTGCCCTATGGAGTAGCGAGGACTCACCGGTGCTGGAGAGATGCGGAGGTTGCCGCCGTTTGTCTGGACCGAGTCAGGGTGATGCAGCGGCCAAGGTTGACGAAGACCGGGGGCGCGGCGGCGGCGGCGGAGTTCGAGCTCGGGCGGGGGAACAGTGGCGCGAGGAGTAAGAAGAGTGGCTGAAGGCCCGTCGGGCCGGGCTATTTATAAGGGCGAGCTCATAAGTGGGCGCGAGAAACGAGGAGACCACGGCGTGGTTATCTCCCCACGAAACGCCTCGATTTTCGGGATGACAGTAAAGATAAGATCCGTTGCGGATCTGGTGGAGTAAAAAATGGGCTTAATGGAGGATGACGTCGCGGCGGATTACCCGGAGTCCAGAGGATGACGTCACGCCGGGTTATGGCCTTCACGCAAATGGTAAGCCGGGGATTTTTTCTGTCGAAAGAATTGAAGATTGACATGAGCCGGCTCAAATCAATCTGGGGCCTAATGTTGAGGATATAGACCTTAGAGTCACCCGCCAGAAAGGGCCGGGTTACTCATATGGTCATTGCCAGAAGCCCGACGCCAAGCTTGAAGACGGTGGGCCAAAGATGGGCTTAAGACCCGGATAAGGCTTAAGGCCCGTAAGTTGCAATCATTATTATGGTAGAACTTGTAGTGTAAGGCAAGAATAGTCGAGAGTCCGAGCCGGACACTCTTATGAGTCGGCCGGGACTCTGAGAGCTGCTGGGCGTCAGCCTCCCTATATAAAGGGACGACCCGGCAGCGGTTTAGGAACAAGAAAAGAGATCGTCGAGAGCCAGGCATAGCAATTAAGCTCCCTGGTCATCGAAACCCTAATCAATACCACCTCAACTAGACGTAGGTTTTTACCTTCACCGTAAGGGGCCGAACCAGTATAAACCCTCGTGTTCCTTGTCCCACTTAACCCCTTCAAGCTTCCTAGCTGCGATGGCTCCACGACTAAGTCCTAGCTCGAGGACATCTGCTGTGACAATTCCACGACAAATTAGCCAGCGCAGTGGGTCTCCCCGGCTCGACAAACTCTGTCCGGGTGGTTACCATGTCCGGGTCATCGGTCGGCTGAGCCGGGCTGGAGATGTCCGGGTTGGTGGAAGTCTCCACGGCTGGTTCGTCGGTTGGAGTGGTAGCTTCAGGAGCAGAGGCAGCTGGCGGCTCTTGAGCTGAAACCTCCGGCTCAGGCAAGACCGGCTCTTCGATCGGCTTATTCTTCTTCGCCCTCTTGCTGAGCTTTGCCTGGGCACTGAAAGGACAAAAAGGTTAGTACGAAAGTATGGGTAAAGATAAGCACAACAAGAGATGATCATCATTACCCGGGTACGGTCTTGAAGGCCGGCAGGTTCGATTGCATCGAGTCACCAGAGGAAGGTGAAGTTTCCTGATAGTTTGAGTCAGAAGAATTGAGCGGTTGACGTATAACACCCGCCAAAGGATGAAAAGGATATAAGTGGGAGATAACCTCGGTCCGGCGCTTCCTCGACGCTTCAGGTAAGCCGGAAGAGAGGTCTGCATCTTTCTTGGTCCGGGTGTGCCGCCGGCTCTCATGAATCTGTTGCTTCAAAAGAAATTGAGGATCTTGATAAGCTAAAGGATTTGAAAATCTTACTTTCCGGGTTACTCTTCGGACTTTCAGCCTTGGCAAGGGCTCCGAGTCGGAGGAAAGTGTCATTACCTCTTCAGTCACCGGGTTACTTGCTCCGGTGTCATCCTGTGGATAGTCAAGTTAATAAGGTGGCCAAAAGACAGCAGAAAAGCGGAAACAAAAACAAGAGCCTACAGATTCGGGGGTTACCTCTGACTCGGAGCTGTCACTTAGTTGAAGCAACTCTGAGGCAGTAGGCCTGCTTCCTTTCTTGCGGGGAGCGGCTCTCCTGGCGGCTTTCTTAGCCTTTCTGGCTTTTTTTGCCGCCTCATGGTCGTACTTGACCTTCCAGAATTTATCATCAGCCTGAAAAATACAATGAAGACTTCTTAAGGTTCAGATGAAGACTATCTAAAGAGGAAATAGGATGTTCAGATCAGTGGCTTACCGCTGGGGCCGGGTTAGTCTTGCAGAAGGGGCTTAAGCCGGTCCTCCCGCAGTCTGTCAAGCTCTCATTTAAGAGGGCCTTGGTCATGTCGTCAACAACGTCTTCAGGTAGATCATTGCGGCTATGTCGCAGAGGTTTATCTTTCTGGCCCGTGTAATCACACATTAAGCCGGGGCGGCGGCTTAAGGGGATCACCCGCGAGGAGATCCAAACCCGGACCAGATCAATGCCATTGAGGCCGTTTCCCAGGAGAGCCTTGATCTTGTTGATGGTGGGGATCAGAGGTTGACGCTCCGCCTGAGATAGTTTGTCTGGCAGAGGGTGGTTTGGTTCCAGATGCACGGCACGAAAGCCGGGCAGAGGGCTCTCGTCAGCCGGAGAAGTGTCCTGGCAATAAAACCACGTCTGGTTCCAGTCCTTTGGATGGCTGGGCGGCTCAGCGTAGGGAAAGAGGCAGTCTCTCCGGCGTTGAATGGAGATTCCACCAAGTTCCAGGCTCGGTCCGTTGGCGCACTCATTCCGGCGGTTCAAATAGAATAGCTCTCTAAAGAGCAGAAGGCTGGGCTCTTCTCCAAGGTAGACTTCGCAGAATACTTGGAAGTTGCATATATTTGACACGGAATTGGGTCCTATGTCTTGTGGCCGCAGATCAAAGAAATTCAGTACATCTCTAAAGAACTTTGAGCCGGGCGGTGCGAAGCCCCGGCTCATGTGATCCGCAAATATTACCACCTCCCTGTCCCTTGGTTGTGGTCTCTCCGCTGACGGGTCAGGGGCGCGGTAAGACATGACATCCTTCTTGGGCAGGTAACCCGTCTTCACAAAGTCCGCTAAGGTTTCGTCGGTGACGTTGGACCTCATCCAGTTGCACGTGATGGGTGCTTTGGGAGCTTTGGGAGGCATGGTGAAAGACGGAAGCCTATGATAAAAGGAATTGTCCGGTTCAATTATAAGCCGGAGGAAGTTTACAGTTTAATGTTTAATGTGGCGGCTTATGAAGGGGCCTAATGACATATGGCTAAATGCATCGGGTTATCTAAGCCGCTGCAGGTATCGAGAGTAATTCAAATTGTTTACAGCTTTATCATAAATGAGCCAGAAAATTTTACGGCGCGTGGCTTCTTTTAAGTCGGAAATGTAAGCCGCCATACCTCAGCAGATGCAGTTTTTTACTAAGTATGGTGAAAACAAGTTTCACAGATCGCAGTAATTATTTTGGATCAAAATGGTCGGCTAAAGAGGAAAGTTTCTGGACCTAAAACAGACGCAGAAGAAGTTCATAGGTTCGAACGGAGCCTTTATGCAGGGAAAAGGGATCTGTATACATTGGAAACGGGTGTGAAACAACTACCGCAACAGTTCTATACAGTCTACAGATCAAGAAGGGGTGGTAATAATGAAATCTACCAAGAGTTCGCGATGAACGGCGACGAACACGGGAAGAACAGCAAGAACCCTAACGCGGATCTATTCTATGGAGTAACAAGGACTTACGTGTGCTGGAGAGTTGCGGAGGTCGCCGCCGTTTATCTGGTCACGTCAGGTTGATGCAGCAGCCTGAGTTGGAGAAGACAGGAAGACCCGCGGCGGCGGCGGCGATGGAGCTCGAGCGGGAGAAAAATGGCGAGAGGAGGAAGACGAGTGACTGAAGACTTATCGGGCCGGGCTATTTATAAGGTGAGGCTCTTAAGTGGGCGCGAGAAACGAGGAGGCCACGGCGTGATTATCTCACCACAAAGGCGCCTCGATTTTCGGGATGACCATTAAAGAAAGATCCGTTGGAGATGCGACAGAATAAAAAATTAACTTAATGGAAGATGACGTCACGGCGGGTTACCCGGAATCCAGAAGATGACGTCACGACGGGTTATAGCCTTCACACAATTGTAAGCCGGAGATTTTCTATCGAAAGGATTGAAGATTGACATGAGCCGGCTCAAATCAATCTGGGGCCTAATGTTGAGGATATAACCGTTGGAGTCATCCGCCCAGGAGGGGCCGGGTTACCCATGATGGTTACTACGCGAAGCCCAGTACCAAAGATGAAGACGGCGGGTCAATAACGGGCCCAAGACCCGGAGATGGCTTAAGGCCCGTAGCATTAGCCGCCGTTAGGGTAAACTTGTAGTGTAAGGCAAGAATAGATAAGAGTCCGAGCCGGACACTGTTATGAGCCGGCCGGGACTCTGAGAGCCGCTGGGCGTCAACCTCTCTATATAAAGGGGCAACCCGGCGGCGGTTCAGGACAAGTAAGATCTCGTCGAGAACCAGGCGTAGCAATTAAGCTCCCTGGTCATCGAAACCATAAGCAATACCACCTCAACTGGACGTAGGCTTTTACCTTCACCGTAAGGGGCCGAACCAGTAGAACCCTTGTGTTCCTTGTCCCGTTTAACCCCTTTAAGCTTCCTAGTTGCGATGGCTCCACGACTAAGTCCTAGCACGAGGACATCTGCCGTGACAATTCCACGACAGTTTCCCAACACTCGCATGCAAGCCGACATTGATTTCTTGACTGATCAACGCGTAGTTGCGCTCCATGCATTGGGTTTCCGGGGAAGATAACAAGGTAGAGTAAGGAGCGTTTGGTTACATTGCTTAGGCTGGTCATAGTGGTGAGTAACTTGGACTAGTAACATGCATATGTTACTAGTCTATGTTACTACCTTCATAGTGGGTAGTTGTAACACCCCGCATGTAACTTGCCTTATTTGTAACTCCAACTCTTGCCATTTTCGGCTATGTGTTATGGTATTCCCTCCGTGGTCGGGTTTTGTCTTTCGTTTTGTATTTTGTTCATGTCATGCATATTATATCATGTCATCATGTGCATTGCATTTGCATACGTGTTCGTCTCATGCATCCGAGCATTTTCCCCGTTGTCCGTTTTGCAATCCGGCGCTCCCATCTCCTCTGGCGCACCCCTCTTGTTTTCTTTCGTGTGCGGGTGTCAAACATTCTCGGAATGGACCGAGGCTTGCCAAGTGGCCTTAGTATACCACCCGGAGACCACCGGTCAAGTTTCGTCCCATTTGAAGGTCGTTTGGTACTCCAACGGTTAACCGGGCATCCGAAAGTCCATTTGTGTGTTGCAGCAAAACCCCCTCTCAAACCAGCCCAAAACCCACCAAACTCTCCTCCATGCACTAGGTCGTTCGATCACGATCGTGTGGGCGAAAACCGCACCTCATTTGGACTCTCCTAGCTCCCTCTACCTATTTATACGTGAGACCCCCGAGATTTTCGCGCAGTCCAACCCTAGCTCCGTTCCCTCTCCGCCGCCGGACACGTCCGGATCGGACCGGACGCGTTCGCCGCCGCGCCCCGCCCTACCGGAAGCTGCCACGTGGCGCCCCACCGCCGTTCTCCGCCGCCGGCCCGCGAGCCCGCCGGCCCGTACGCCGCCCGAGCTAGGCGCCGCCGCCCCGCGCCCGCGCTCCTCCGCGGCGCCGCCGCCCTCGCCTCCGGCCACCGCCCACGCCATCGCCGCCGCCCGGCGCCTGCCGCGGGCCGCCGCCGGTGCGCCCCGGCCCCGCCCTGCTGGATCCGCCGTTCGCCGGCCTCCCCTCCGGCCTTCCCCTCCGATCCGCCGGGCGCCCGCTTCCTCTCCCGACGCCGGCGAGCCCGACCTCGGCTGCAGCCCTCGATCCCGATCCAAAATCCCCTACGGTTGATTTTTCGAATCCTAGAATTTTCCTAAGTCATATTTTTTTCACAGCAAGTGCCCATGTTCATCATTGCATAACTCTCTGCATATAGCTCCGTTTCACGCGTGTAATATGTCAAATTGTTCGTCTCGTGATGCTCTACCATTTCTTCAATTGCACCATGTTCATTAGAGGTCATCTTGATGCCCAAATCTCTATTGCAAGAGGGCTAGTTGCTGTTATCCGCTGGTTCTTAACAGAACTTGGAGAATTGTTATTTTTGTATCATTTTATCTGTGCATCTTATGGGCATGAGCTCTACATGTGTTTTTTGTATGCCATGCCATCTTTTTAGTGGTGTATGCCATGTATTTTTGTGATCTCTGCAAGTTTGTCTGCTGTTATTTTGTTGCCATGTAAACTTGATGCGACAAAGAGATCCATGCATATTTTGGTGATGTTCAGTAAGAATGTTTTGTAGCTATAGTTGTAATTGATCCATTCCTGCCCTTTTTTGAAATTATGGAGTGCCATAGCATGACTCAATCTTGGTCTACTTTTGCTATAAAATATTTCTGGCAGATTGTTAACATGATATTCATTTTTGCCAAGCTTATTGTAGTTGATCCATAAATGCTATGTATTTGCTCTTGCCATGGATAGCTTCATAAACATGCCATCTTGCTGTAGGTATGCTTGTTTTGTCATGCATTAATCTGTAGTGAGTGCATCAAGCTCACAAAGATGCCCTCATATTATTATTTCTGCCATGCTCTGTTTTCTGGCAAGTCTGAAACCTGTTAACGAAACTTGCTATGTTTACATGCTTGCCATCATATCTTCTGTTCCTTTTTTGCTTATGGTCAGTAAGGGACTTTTGTCATATGCATTTAGTAGAATACTACCATGCCTTGATGTTCTATGTTAAGGTCCTGTAACATGTTGATTTCGTGCTCTGAACATTGCTACCTGATGCTGTTTCTGCCATGTCCAGTAATTTCACCAAGTCTGTGATCCTGTTATCTTTTGCACTTTTGCCATGCTTGTTTCAGCTTGTTATGTTGTGAACTATCCGTAGCTCAGTGTTCATCTTTTGTCAAGCATCTCCTGTAGATTACTTTCATATGCTTTGTTGCTATATTGGAGTGCTGTAGCATTGTTGCTTGTTGCATTTTAAGTGCTATCATGCTGTTAATCGCAGATTCGTGTCATTCTTGTTTTGCTTGCCATTTGCAAACCGTGCATCCATTTCCGGTGATCTTTATATCGATTTCGACCGAAATCATCTCATCTTTCCAGTGGCATGCTTGGTTTGCCAAGTTAGTGCCTTGTTCATCATTTTCCTTCCGGAGCACGCTTATGCATCGCATATCATATCTCGCATATCATACATGTTTTGCATCATGGTGCTTGTGCATTTCTCGTGATTGATTGTGGTTCCGTTTGTTTGTGTTCTTGTCTTGGGTAGAGCCGGGAGACGAGTTCGTGAACGAGGAACCTGTTGAGTACGCTTACGAGGATCAAGCATTCGACAACTCTGAGAACCTTGCAGGCAAGATGACCACCCCTCGAAATCACTTCTATCTTTGCTTTGCTAGTTGTTCGCTCTATTGCCATGCTGCGCTACCTATTACTTGCTATATCATGCCTCCCATATTGCCATGTCAGCCTCTAACCATCCTTTCCTAGCAAACCGTTGTTTGGCTTAGTTACCGCTTTTGCTCAGCCCTTCTTATAGTGTTGCTAGTTGCAGGTGAAGTTGAAGTTTGTTCCATGTTGGAACATGGTTATGTTGGGATATCACAATATCTCTTATTTAATTAATGCATCTATATTTTTGGTAAAGGGTGGAAGGCTCGGCCTTATGACTGGTGTTTTGTTCCACTCTTGCCGCCCTAGTATATGTCTTACCGGTATTATGTTCCTTGAGTTTGCGTTCCTTACGCGGTCGGGTGATTTATGGAACCCCTTGACAGTTCGCATTGAATAAAACTCCTCCAGCAAGGCCCAACTTTGGTTTTACCATTTGCCGCCAAAGCCTTTCTCCCGGGTTTTCGCGAGCCCGAGGGTCATCTTATTTTAACCCCCCCGGGCCTGTGCTCCTTCGAGTGTTGGTCCGAACTGAGTAGACTGCGGGGCCCCATCTTGGAAACACGAGGTCTGGTTTTACTTGTAGGATGTCTCATCCGGTGTGCCCTGAGAACAAGATATGTGCAGCTCCTATCAGGATTTGTCGGCACATTTGGGCGGTTTTGCTGGTCTTGTTTTACCATTGTCGAAATGTCTTGTAAACCGGGATTCCGAGACTGATCGGGTCTTTCCGAGAGAAGGTTTATCCTTCGTTGACCGTGAGAGCTTATGATGGGCTAAGTTGGGACACCCCTGCAGGGTATTATCTTTCGGAAGCCGTGCCCGCGGTTATGAGGCAGATGGGAATTTGTTAATGTCCGGTTGTAGAGAACTTGTCACTTGACCCAATTAAAATGCATCAACTGTGTGTAGCCATGATGGTCTCTTCTCGGCGGAGTCCGGGAAGTGAACACGGTCTGAGTTATGTATGACGTAAGTAGGAGTTCAGGATCACTTCTTGGTCATTGTTAGATGACGACCGCTCCGTTGCTTCTCTTCTCGCTCTCTTTTGCGTATGTTAGCCACCATATATGCTTATTGCCTGCTGCAGCTCCACCTCTTTGCACCATCCTTACCTATAAGCTTAAATAGTCTTGATCTCGCGGGTGTGAGATTGCTGAGTCCTCGCGACTCACAGATTCTACCAAAACAGTTGCAGGTGCCGACGATGCCAGTGCAGATGATGGGGTCGATCTCAAGTGGGAGTTCGACGAGGAACGTGGTCGTTACTATGTGTCTTTTCCTGATGATCAGTAGTGGAGCCCAGTTGGGACGACCGGGGATCTAACATTTGGGGTTATCTTATTTTCATTTGGATCTTGACCGTAGTCGGTCTATGTGTGTATTTTGGACGATGTATGAATTATATTTATGTATTGTGTGAAGTGGCAATTGTAAGCCAACTCTTTATCCCATTCTTGTTCATTACATGGGATTGTGTGAAGATGAACCTTCTTGCGACAAAACCATTATGCGGTTATGCCTCTAAGTCGTGCCTCGACACGTGGGAGATATAGCCGCATCATGGGCGTTACAAGTTGGTAATCAGAGCCATCCCCGACTTAGGAGCCCCCTGCTTGATCGAATCGCTGGCGTTGTTGAGTCTAGAACAAAAATGTTTTGAGTCTTAGGATTATATATATCGGAGAGTAGGATTCTTTTTACTCCTCAGTCCCTTCGTCGCTCTGGTGAGGTCTCCTGACGTACAAGTTTTGACTATTCTCTCCTCAAATTTCACTAAAAAAAATTTAGGATCATGCGGGTATCTTGGAATCGTTCCGATGGTTTTGTGACGAGAACATTGTTCTTGGTGCCTCCTGACATTTAGGGGTTGTGGCAGTGTCCTGGGGAGTTGAGCTCCGAGGTGTTGTCGTCACAATTTTATGGTTGTAGTTCTGGAATACCTGAGTTTCGCCGACATCGAAATCTCTTTTATGCAGTTGTTGGTGAGATCACCTCGACGCCACCCAGTACTGGGGCGGCAGTTCGGGAGTATTGCCATAACTTGTATAACAGATGCTTTTCGAAGGTTGAGGTAAACGATTTCCGAAGGTTTCTTGGTTATGTGTTGAAGGATGAATACAGCTGGATCTAGGGATTGCTAGTTTGGGTGATATATTTTGTGTCCCCTGTATCCCTAACACCAGATTGCATAACCAGAAAGTTTCGGGAGTTTATAAGTGGGAATTCAAGTAGCCTTAGGATATCTTCTCGACCGACGCATGATATGAGATTGGGGTTCGACGTCTAGTGGTCCGCCTGTACACGGTTGGTTTTACAGTGGTCTCGTAGTGTCTTAAAGAGTCCTTGGCTATGCCGACTCGGGGACGCCTCATATGTCATGTGCACAGCCTTGTACATGATGGTGCTGTACGATTGAGCCCGTGTGGGCCCCACCACGAAAACTTCGGACGAAATCTCTATCATATGTTTGTTCCGGCTTACTCTGCAAGCCAATACTTTGTTTTGTTTTCATTTGTGATATTCGAGTTGCTTCGAAGTCATATGTTGATTCCAGATCTTTTTCAAGTGGCTTCTCAATTTATGGAAGTGTGATGATTCACTACGGAATTCAATCGTTCATCTTCGTTCGAATGTTTATTGTGAAGACTATATGTTGCAATTTCTATCCGTTGATTCTACTTATCTATTTATCTATCAAGATGCTAACGGATGTCACCCTCTTCAGGATGGCTCCGCCAACGCGTCAGAATCCGGATCGCAATGAAGGGAGTCAAGCAAACCCTCCGCCACCACCTCCGCCTCCGGAGGCATGGCAAGCTATCATGGCAGCCACCAACGCCAATGCTCAGATGATTCTGCAACTCTTGCAAGAACGTACCCAAGGGCAAGGCAATCAATGGAATCAAGGTCAAGGCAACAATCAGCCTCACTTCGCTACTCTCAACCAGTTTCTCGCAAATCAACCCAAGTCTTTCAGCTACTGTGCCGAGGCCACGGATGCCGATGATTGGCTCGTGGACATCAACAAGCATTTTGAATGTAGCAATGTCAGGCCTGAGGACTATGTCAAGTTTGCTTCTTTCCAGCTCAAGGACCAAGCTGCTGATTGGTATCAACAATACAAAGATTCCAGAGGAGGTCGTGTGATCACTTGGACTGACTTCTGTCGGGACTTCAAAGCGCACCACATTCCACAAAGTGTTGTTGAGAGCAAGCGTGAGGAGTTACACAATCTCAAGCAAGGCAACATGTCCGTGTATCAATACAACATCCAGTTTCAGAAACTTGCTCGCTTCGCTAAACAAGACGTTCCTGATGAAAAGAGCATGATCTATCACTTCAGAGGTGGCCTTAAAGAGGATCTGCAGTTAGCTCTCGTTCTTGTTGAGCCTACTCAGTTTGATCAATTCTATAATATGGCACTGAAGCAAGAGGCTGCTCAGCTCAAGTGTGAGGTTTCTAAGAAGAGAGTCAGAGACGCAGTTCAGTCTTCTTCTTCCTCACTTGTGGCAGCTAAGCAACAGAAGTTCTGGTTGCTTCCTCCTCCTCCGTTTCGTCAGCCTTACCAGCAGAAGAACAAAGGTGGCCATGGTTCTTCCAACTCTTCCAACTCTGGCTATCAGAACAAGTCTCAGAATCAAGCTCCAAAGTCCAATGCTCCTTATCACCGTCCACTCTCAGAGGTGACTTGCAACAAGTGTCAGCAGAAAGGTCACTATGCTAACAAGTGCTTCAACCAAAGGCGTCTGCCTCCTCCTCCTCCTGTCAGATCTTCCAGCAATGCAGTGGTCAAGCATAATCCAAAGTATGCTAAGGTGAACATGATGAATGCAGCTCAAGCGGAGAATCGTCTGATGTGATAATGGGTAATCTTCTTGTTAATGATATTCCTGCAAAAGTTCTTTTTGATACTGGTGCATCTCTTTCTTTCATTTCAAGACCTTTTGTTGCCAAGCACGAGTTTGTGACGGAAAAGATTCCTATCCCGTTGAAGGTTGTGTCTCCGGGCAAGCAAATGACATCTAATAATTGTGTCCCGGATGTTTCCATCAAGATGGGAAACTATAAATTTCTGTCTAAACCAGTTGTTCTTGGTGACTCAGATATTGATCTTATTCTCGGGATGGACTGGCTTTCTAAGCACAAGGCTCAACTTGATTGTGCTGCTAGGGAAATTCAATTGACACACTCTTCTGAGCATGTGATTATTTATGCCGCTCGTGATGAAACCATTCGGTTTTTTTCTCTCAATGAGAAGGGCGAATTGAATGCCATCTCTCAAATTCCAGTCATTTGTGAGTATCAAGATGTCTTTCGAGAAGAGCTTCCGGGTATGCCTCCTCATCGGCCAGTTGAGTTCGTTATCGAACTAGAGCCTGGCACTGAACCCGTTTGCAAGCGTCCATACAAGCTTGGACCCAACGAGCTGAAGGAATTGAAGAAACAGCTCGATGAACAAGAGCGTCTGGGTTTGATCAGACCGAATTCTTCTCCATGGGGTTGTGGTGTTCTTTTTGTCAAGAAGAAGGATGGCACGGACCGACTTTGTGTCGACTACCGTCCATTGAACAAGAAGACAATCAAGAACAAGTATCCACTTCCCAACATCAATGAGCTATTCGAGCAACTCAAAGGTGCTAAAGTATTCTCCAAGCTTGACCTTCGTATGGGTTATCATCAGATTCGCATTCGTGAAGAAGATATTCCCAAGACAGCATTTAGAACAAGTTTTGGTTCTTATGAATATACTGTCGTGTCTTTCGGTCTTGTCAATGCTCCTCCAGTATTCTCTCGGATGATGAATTTCATCTTCAACCCCTATACCAATGAATTCGTCCTGGTGTATCTCAATGATATCTTGGTCTTCTCCAAGAATAAGAAGGATCATGCCAAACATTTGCGATTGGTGCTCGACAAGCTCAGAGAGTATCAATTCTATGCGAAGTTCTCTAAATGTGAATTTTGGCTCGATGAAGTTCTTTTCCTTGGTCACATCATCTCTGCCAAGGGCATCGCTGTTAACCTCGAGAAGGTGTCCGCAATTGTGAATTGGGAACCTCCTCAGAATGTCAAGCAGCTCCGCAGCTTTCTTGGTCTTGCAAGCTATTGCCGAAGATTTGTTGAGAATTTCTCCAAGATTGCAAAGCCTCTTTCCAACCTCCTCCAGAAGCATGTGAATTATGTCTGGTCTCCTGAGTGTGACGTTGCTTTCAACACTCTCAAAGAGAAACTAGTCACAGCTCCTGTCTTAACTCCTCCTGATGAATCCAAGCCATTTGAAGTTTTCTGTGATGCTTCTCTCCAAGGTCTCGGTGCTGTGTTAATGCAAGAGAAGAAAGTTGTGGCCTATACCTCTCGTCAGTTGAAGCCCAATGAGAAGAATTACCCCACTCACGATTTGGAGTTGGCGGCAGTTGTCCATGCATTAATAACGTGGAGACATCTCTTGTTGGGAAGACAAGTGGACATTTTCACCGATCACAAGAGTCTCAAGTATATCTTCACTCAGCCCAACCTCAACCTCAGGCAGACTCGATGGGTCGAAATGATTCAAGAGTACAATCCGATTATTGAATATACTCCAGGCAAGGCAAATGTCTTTGCAGATGCTTTAAGCAGGAAGGCTTATTGCAACAGCTTAACTCTCAAGCCTTTCCAACCGGATCTTTGTGATGCTTTCCGCAAGCTGAATCTCCAAGTTGTTCCTCAAGGCTTTCTTGCCAACCTCATAGTCTCTCCTACTTTGGAAGATCAAATTCGTGAGGCACAACTCCTTGATGCCATGGTGAAGAAGGTGAAACGTGGTATCGACAAGGGTCTTTCCAAATACAAGTGCTATCGCATTGATGACAGAGACACTTTATTCTTCGATGACCGGATTGTGGTTCCTAAAGGGGATCTAAGGAAAGTCATAATGAACGAGGCACACAATTCTCTCCTTTCCATTCATCCTGGAAGTACGAAGATGTACCATGTCCTCAAGCAGTCGTATTGGTGGACTCGAATGAAGCGAGAAATCGCTCAATTCGTGAATGAATGTGATGTGTGTCGAAGAGTGAAAGCAGAACATCAACGGCCAGCTGGTCTCCTCCAACCTCTTGCTATCCCAGAGTGGAAGTTTGATCATATCGAAATGGACTTCGTGACTGGTTTTCCAAAGTCCAAGCGTGGAAATGATGCTATCTTCGTTGTCATCGACAAGCTTTCTAAAGTCGCTCATTTCCTTCCAATCAAAGAATCCATCACAGCAGCTCAGTTGGCAGAGCTTTACACCTCCAGAATTGTCTCTTTGCACGGCATTCCACAATTGATTTCTTCAGATCGTGGAAGCATCTTCACATCTAAGTTCTGGGACTCCTTCCAGAAGGCCATGGGCCATTCGCTTCGGCACAGCTTTCCATCCTCAAACTAGTGGCCAAGTCGAGCGAGTCAATCAAATTCTTGAAGATATGCTCAGGGCTTGTGTCATTTCCTTTGGCATCAAATGGGAAGATTGTCTTCCATATGCCGAATTCTCCTACAACAACAGTTTCCAAGCGAGTTCGGGCAAGGCCCCATTCGAGATTCTCTATGGCAGAAAGTGCCGTACTCCTCTCAATTGGTCAGAGACTGGTGAACGCCAACTTCTTGGCAATGACTTAATCACTGAAGCTGAAGAAATGTGTAAAGTCATCCGTGATAATCTCAAAGCCGCGCAATCGCGCCAGAAGAGTTACTATGATAGTAAGCACTGTGATTTGGCTTTCGAGATCGGAGACCATGTCTACCTCCGCGTCTCTCCAATGAAAGGCACTCGTTGCCTCGGTATCAAAGGGAAGCTTGCCCCTAGATACGTGGGTCCTTTCAAGATCATTGGCAAAAGAGGCGACCTCGCCTATAACTTGAGCTTCCTTCCAACTTCGCGAACGTGCATGATGTGTTCCACGTGTCACAGCTCCGCAAGTGCTTCAAGACGCCTGAGCGCACCATCAACTTCGAAGAGATTGACCTCCAAGAAGATTTGTCTTATCATGAGCACCCCGTTGCTATTCTTGAAGAAACTGAGCGCAAGACTCGCAACAAGTCAATCAAATTCCTGAAAGTGAAGTGGTCGCACCATTCCGACCGGGAAGCCACCTGGGAACGCGAGGACCATCTCCGTTCCGAATATCCGGAGTTCTTTCAGTCCTAGATCTCGGGACGAGATCCTCTCGTAGTGGTGGAGTGTTGTAACACCCCGCATGTAACTTGCCTTATTTGTAACTCCAACTCTTGCCATTTTCGGCTATGTGTTATGGTATTCCCTCCGTGGTCGGGTTTTGTCTTTCGTTTTGTATTTTGTTCATGTCATGCATATTATATCATGTCATCATGTGCATTGCATTTGCATACGTGTTCGTCTCATGCATCCGAGCATTTTCCCCGTTGTCCGTTTTGCAATCCGGCGCTCCCATCTCCTCCGGCGCACCCCTCTTGTTTTCTTTCGTGTGCGGGTGTCAAACGTTCTCGGAATGGACCGAGGCTTGCCAAGTGGCCTTAGTATACCACTCGGAGACCACCGGTCAAGTTTCGTCCCATTTGAAGGTCGTTTGGTACTCCAACGGTTAACCGGGCATCCGCAAAGTCCATTTGTGTGTTGCAGCAAAAACCCCCTCTCAAACCAGCCCAAAACCCACCAAACTCTCTTCCATGCTCTAGGTCATTCGATCACGATCGTGTGGGCGAAAACCGCACCTCATTTGGACTCTCCTAGCTCCCTCTACCTATTTATATGTGAGACCCCCGAGATTTTCACGCAGTCCAACCCTAGCTCCGTTCCCTCTCCGCCGCCGGACACGTCCGGATCGGACCGGACGCGTCCGCCACCGCGCCCCGCCCTACCGTTCTCCGCCGCCGGCCCGCGAGCCCGCCGGCCCGTACGCCGCCCGAGCTAGGCGCCGCCGCCCCGCGCCCGCGCTCCTCCGCCTTGCCGCGCCGCCGCCGCCCTCGCCTCCGGCCACCGCCCGCGCCATCGCCACCGGCCGCCGCCGCCTGGCGCCTCCCGCGGGCCGCCGCTGGCGCGCCCCGGCCCCGCCCTGCTGGATCCGCCGTTCGCCGGCCTCCCCTCCGGCCTTCCCCTCCGATCCGCCGGGCGCCCGCTTCCTCTCCCGACGCCGGCGAGCCCGACCTCGGCTGCAGCCCTCGATCCCGATCCAAAATCCTCTACGGTTGACTTTTTTGAACCGTAGAAATTTCCTAAGTGTCGTGGAATTGTCACGGCAGATGTCCTCGAGCTAGGACTTAGTCGTGGAGCCATCGCCGCTAGGAAGCTTGAAGGGGTTAAGCGAGACAAGGAACACGAGGGTTTATACTGGTTCGGCCCCTTACGGTGAAGGTAAAAGCCTACGTCCAGTTGAGGTGGTATTGATTAGGGTTTCGATGACCAGGGAGCTTAACTGCTATGCCTGGCTCTCGATGAGATCTTTCTTGTCCCTAAACCGCTGCCGGGTCGTCCCTTTATATAGGGAGGCTGACGCCCAGCAGCTCTCAGAGTCCCGGCCGGCTCATAAGAGTGTCCGGCTCGGACTCTCAACTATTCTTGCCTTGCACTACAAGTTCTTCCATAATAATGATTGTAACTACGGGCCTTAAGCCATATCCGGGTCTTAAGCCCATCTTTGGCCCACCGTCTTCAAGCTTGGCGCCGGGCTTCTGGCAATGACCATTATGAGTAACCCGGCCCCTCCTGGCGGGTGACTCTAAGGTCTATATCCTCAACATTAGGCCCCAGATTGATTTGAGCCGGCTCATGTCAATCTTCAATCCTTTCGACAGAAAATCTCCGGCTTATAATTGTGTGAAGGCCATAACCCGGCGTGACGTCATCCTCTGGACTCCGGGTAATCCGCCGTGACGTCATCTTCCATTAAGTCTGTTTTTTACTCCGCCAGATCCGCAACGGATCTTATCTTTACTGTCATCCCGAAAACCGAGGCGTTTCGTGGGGAGATAACCACGCCGTGGTCTCCTCGTTTCTTGCGCCCACTTATGAGCTCGCCCTTATAAATAGTCCGACCCATCGGGCCTTCAGCCACTCCTCTCTTCTTCCTCGCGCCACTGCTCCCCAGCTCGAGCTCTGCTGCCGCCGCCGCCGCGGGTCTTCTCGTCGTCACCAACTCCGGCCGCTGCATCACCCTGATCTGACCAGAGAAACGCGACAACCTCCGCGGCTCACCAGTCCCTGTAAGTTCTTGCGGCCCCGTGAAACAGATCTGTAGTAGGGTTCATCCTGTTCATCCGTGTTCTTCGCCGCCGCCCGCGAGTTCTTGGTAGTTTTCCTTTTTACTGCCCTTCTTGATCTTAGACCTGCATAGATCTGCCGCGATAGCTGTTTGGCACTCATTTCAAATGCAAGTAGATATCTTTTGACTGCCTAAAGGCCCCATTCAAGCCCAAGAACTTCCCTCGCGTCTGTCTTTAGGTCTGGAAATTTTCTTTTTCAGCCGACCGTTTGATCCAAATTATTTACCGCAATGTGTGAAACTTGTTTTCACCACACTTAGTAAAAAACTGTACTTCGTTGAGCCATGGCGACTTACATTTCCGGTTGAAAGAAACCACACGCCACAGGATCTTCCGGCTCAAAAGAAGCCACACGCCGTAAAAATTTCCGGTTTACTTACAACAAGGCTGTAGACGAACTGAATTACTCTTGGCATCTTTTCGGCGGCTTAGATAACCCAATGTATTCAGATAAGTATATCATTAGGCCCCTCCATGAGCCGCCACCTTAAACCTTGACTTGTAAGTCTTTTCCGGCTCATTATTAAACCGGACATTTTTCCCTGTATCATAGGCTTCCCACGTTCATCATGCCTCCCAAAGCTCCCAAAGCACCCATCACTTGCAACTAGATGAGGTCCAACGTCACCGACGAGACCTTGACGGACTTTATGAAGTCGGGTTACTTGCCCAAGAAGGACTCATGTCCTACCGTGCCCCTGACAAGTCACATGAGAGACCACAGCTAAAGGACGGGGAGGTAGTGATTTTTGCGGATCACATGAGCCGGGGCTTCGCACCGCCCGACTCAAAGTTCTTCAGAGAGGTGCTGAATTTCTTCGACCTGCGGCCTCAAGACATAGGGCCCAACTCAGTGTCCAATATCTGCAACTTCCAAGTGTTCTGCGAGGTCAACCTTGGAGAGGAGCCCAGCCTGCTGCTCTTCAGAGAGCTCTTCTACCTAAACCGGCAGAATGAGTGCGCCAATGGGCCAAGCTTGGAGCTCGGTGGCATCTCCATTCAACGGCGGAGGGATTGCCTTTTCCCTTACGCAGAGCCGCCAAGCCACCCCAAAGACTGGAACCAGACATGGTTCTATTGCCAAGACACGTCACCGGCTGATGAGAGTCCGCTGCCCGGCTTTCGCCCCTCGCGTCTGGAACCAACACACCCACTGTCAGACAAGCTGACTCAAGCGGAGCGCCAACCTCTCCTCCCCACTATTAACAGGATCAAGGCTCTCCTGGGCAATGGTCTTAATGGAATTGACCTGGTCCGGGTCTGGATCTCCTGGCGGTTAATCCCATTGAGCCGCCGCCCCGGCTTAATGTGCGAGTACACGGGCCGGAAAGATGACCCCTTGCGACACAGCCGCAGCGACCTTCCTGAAGATGTCGCCGAGGACATGACCAAGGCTCTCCTGAACGAGAGCTTGGCAGACTGCGGGAGGACCGGGTTAGCCCCCTTCTGCAAGACCAATCCAGCCCCATCAGTAAGTCGCTGATCTGAACATCTTATCTTCTTCTGTAGATAACTTCCATCTAAATCTTTTAAGGCTGATGACAAATTCTGGAAGGTCAAATATGACCATGAGGCGGCCAAGAAGGCCAGGAAGGCGAAAAAAGCCGCCAAGAGAGCCGCTCCTCGTAAGAAGGGAAGTAGGCCTACTGCTTTGGAGCTGATGCAACTAAGCGACAGCTCCAAGTCAGAGGTAACCCATGAACCTGTAAACTCTTTGTTATGTTTATTGTTTATTTCTGTCCGCCTTATCAACACTTGTTTATCAACAGGATGACACCGGAGCCAGTAACCCGGTGGTTGAAGAGGTTATGATACTTTCCTCCGACTCGGAGCCCTTGCCAAGGCTAAAAATCCGAAGGGTAACCCGGAAAGTAAGCTTTTCACATCCTTTAGCTTATCAAGATCCTCAATTTATTTTGAAGCGACAGACTCATGAGAGCCGGCGGCACACCCGGACCAACAAGGACGCCGACCTCTCTTCCGACTTACCAGACGCGTCGAGGAAGCGCCGGACGGAGGTGATTTCAAATTTGTACCCTTTTCATCCTTTGGCGGGTGTTATACGTCAACCGCTCAACTCTTCTGACTCAAATTATCAGGAAACTTCCCCCTCTTCTGGCGACTCTATGCAATCAAGCCTGCCGGCTTTCAAGACCGTGCCCGGGTAATGATGACCATCTCATGTTGTACTTGTCTTTACTTACATAGTTGTGCTTAACCTTTCTGTCTTTTTAGTGCCCAGGCTAAACTCACCAAGAGGCCGAAGAAGACCAAGCCGGTCGAAGAGCCGAATTTGCCTGAGCCGGAGGTAGCAGGTCAAGAACCGCCAGCTGCCTCCGCTCCCGAAGCCACCACTCCAACCGACAAGGCAATGGCAGAAACTTCTGCTAACCCGGAGGCCTCCAGCTCGGCTCAACCAGCAGATGATCCGGACGTGGTAATCACCCGGACATAATTTGTTGAGCCGGGGAGACCTACTGCGCTGGCCAAGTGCTCCGCCAAGGGGGAGTTGCTACAGCCCCGCCGGGTTAACCTGGACCTCACCGACTACGCCAATTTGAACATCGGAGAGATCGTCTCCGGCTTCGTCAGCCAGGTGCACAAGAGCCGGGATGCAGAGATCAGCATGGTAAACCAGATTCAGCAGAAGTCTGAGGTACCACTCGTCTTTCTTCTTGCTTACTGTATAATTATCTTGTCATTCTTACCATGCTCTAGCCCCCAAGTCTACGACTTATGATAGAATATGTTGTAGACTTAAGTTCCGGGTTAAACACTTGAACCGGTCAATTCTAGATAGAAACGTTCAATATGCATTAGCCCCCAAGTGCCAAGTGTCTTTGCTTGTAAAATGCTTGGGACTTTGATAATTGTATAAGAACTGTTCATCCTATAACCCGGAAATTATGCAGGCTGCTTGCAAGAAATTCGAAGCTGACATATCCGATCTGAAGACCCGGCTGAAGACACAAGAAATTGAGACCCGGAAGGCCAATGCCAAATTCGTGTCCAGCATTGCCGCTCAAGAAAAGCTGAAGACGGAATTTGATGCTGAACGGAAAGCCTGGGCCGAAGAGAAGGCCACTCTGGTGAACCGGGCCGAACAGGCGGAGAAGGCCCTGTCAGAGAAGACGGCCGAACTCTCCGGCTTAAAGCGCCAAGTGTCCCAGATGGTTGCTGCAATCTTCGGTAAGCCATCCGCCGGCTTTCATCCAGTTTAAAAATTTTATATCTCATAACTCATCCTTGTCGGCGGCTTATCTGATTCTGTTAAACAGGTCCGAGAAGTGCCAACCTCAACCAGAGTGTGGTAACCAAGCTGAAGGCCGTGTACACCCTGGTGGAGCAGCTCTACACCGGGTCACAACGTGCCTTGGCTGTGGTGGCCCTATCCAACGAGGTGCCGACTCACCTGGCGGAAGTTCTGCGCCGGCTTGCCGTTCTGCCTCAACATATCCAAGAGCTGCGACGGGCCTCTGCAAGAGCCGGAGCGATCGCTGCGCTGAGCTGGGCCAAGGCGTTCCTTCCAGAGTTAGACTCGGCGGACATCGCCCTCGGCTATCCAAGTCTGAAGGAAGACGGCACAGCCTTCGACCAAAGGGACTTTGCCGCCTGCGTGAAGATCGTGCGCCCGGTGGCCACCCTCATTGGAAACGACACAGATCTGACCAAGTACCAGCCGGGTTACAATGCGGAAAATAAGAGGATCCCGACCCCGCGCTATGAAGCCCTCAGCTTAATCCCGCCGGCTCGTCAGCACACCTTCGCCCCGGAGATTGACCCGGCGGGGTTAATTGACGAGGACGCTCAATTCGAAGCTCTGAGTGGCATCGACTGGAAGTCGTCGACCTTCCAAGCCTTGGGAACAGCCGGAGGAGAAGAGAGGGACGAGCCGGAGACTTCAACCCAGCAAGCGTCTTAACTCTGCAGGCGGCTTATAAAACAATGCTCCACCCTTTTGGACTCAAAGATTCTTGTAATAGAGTAGGACCAACACTTTAACTCTGCCGTGCCATCGTGCCCACGTTGAATGCCGAAGTCCATTGAAGTTGTCTCCTTTATATTTCTCCGGGTCATAATTGACCATTCAGTTTCCTTAAGCTCAAAATAGTTGCCTTTAACTATCCTGCATAAAAGGACAAATCACAAGTCTCTAGGCGGCTTACCGCACTGAGAATCATATGTTTTAGATATATAACCCGGAATACGAATCAAAAAAGACTGGTCCTCAGTTATGTCCTTAATGCAGCCGTAATAACACACTTAGCGGTCGGCAAGCATACTTCCGGTTTAGATAACCCGGGTAATAAGGTTGGTACCTTAATCCCGATTTACCTGTCTTAATAGTTAACACTGTAAATCAACATTAAGCCGACAAAGTGAGACCCGACTGTACACACTTTGAAATAATCAGAAGAAACTTGGTATAAAACAGAAGAACTTAGGGGCTTCCGGTTCGAATACGACCAGAGACCCGGCCCAAAGGGGTTATGCTAGGATTCGAATACGATCATATAGCCCCCAGTGGGTGTGGCGATGCCAATCAAGAGGGTACCAACAGCTATGTTCTCTTTGGTTCGAATACGACCCATGTTTGAACAGGAAGCCCCCAAGTGGTTTTAAGAATTGTTTAACGACGCTGATTCGAATACGATCCACGTCGGTTCCCAAAGGGGTTAAACTATGATTCAAATATGATCAAAGAAAACTCCCCAATGAGCTCGGCACTTTGCCAATCAAATGGGTATCGACAGCTATGTTCTCTTTGGATCGAATACGACCCATGTTTGAACAGGAAGCCCCCAAGTGACCTTTATTGCCTACGGCTAGATTCGAATGTGATCATAAGCCGGATCCTCCTTCATGTTATCATGTAATCTTGCAATGAAAACAACACGTGCACCTTTGGAGGAGAAAACAGGACAGAGGTCCTGCTTTATTGCTTATCATAATATATACATGGCGTAGAGAAATATGTACATTAGGAGAGCCGGTGGCTCAAGTGTAGTAAGGCCGAAGCTGAGCTATGTTCCACGGCCGACGGGTCTCTTCCTCCGACTTACATGAATCTTTGTGCTCCCGAATGTCAATGAGGTAATATGACCCGTTGTGTAAATTCTTGCTGACCACAAAGGGCCCTTCCCAAGGCGGGGAGAGCTTGTGCGCGTCTGTTTGATCTTGGATGAGCCGGAGCACCAGATCGCCTTCCTAGAACACCCGGGATTTAACCCGGCGACTATGATAACGGCGCAGGTCCTGTTGGTAAATTGCTGAGCGAGCTGCTGCCACGTCATGCTGTTCGTCCAACAAGTCAAGAGCATCTTGGCGCGCCTGTTCATTATCCGCCTCAACATAAGCCGCCACTCGAGGCGAGTCATGACGGATGTCACTGGGGAGGACTGCTTCTGCTCCATAAACCATGAAGAAAGGCGTGAAACCAGTAGACCTGTTAGGAGTAGTGTTGATGCTCCATAACACCGAGGGCAACTCCTCTACCCAACAACCCAGCGTCCGTTGCAAAGGGACCAACAGCCGAGGCTTGATGCCCTTCAGAATCTCCTGATTAGCTCTCTCCGCTTGACCATTGGATTGAGGATGAGCCACTGAGGAAACATCAAGTCGGATATGCTCTCGTTGACAAAACTCTTCCATGGCGCCTTTGGATAGATTGGTGCCATTGTCAGTTATAATGCTGTGCGGAAAGCCAAAGCGAAAGATCACCTTTTTCATAAACTGAACTGCCGTGGCTGCATCACACTTGCTAACTGGCTCTGCTTCTACCCACTTGGTAAATTTGTCAACTGCCACCAAAAGGTGGGTCTTCTTATCTTTGGACCTTTTAAAAGGCCCGACCATATCAAGCCCCCAGACCGCAAAGGGCCAAGTAATTGGGATCATCCTCAGCTCCTGAGCCGGCACATGAGCCCGTCGCGAGAACCTTTGGCAACCATCACATTTACTGACCAAGTCCTCTGCATCAGCATGAGCCGTCAGCCAATAAAAACCATGGCGAAAAGCCTTGGCCACAAGAGACTTTGAGCCGGCGTGATGGCCACAATCCCCTTCATGAATCTCACGCAAGATCTCTTGACCTTCCTCAGGGGAGACACAACGCTGAAACGCTCCTGTAACACTGCGGTGATGCAACTCACCATTGATGACAACCATTGACTTAGACCGCCGGCTTATTTGTCTGGCCAACATTTCATCCTGAGGCAACTCTCCCCGGGTTATGTAAGCCAAATAAGGCACTGTCCAGTCCGGTATGATATGGAGAGCCGCCACCAATCGTGCCTCCGGGTCAGGGACAGCCAAGTCTTCCACTGTAGGCAACTTAACAGAAGGGTTATACAGGATATCCAAGAAAGTGTTAGGTGGCACCGGCTTTCGCTGAGAGCCCAGCCAGCTTAAAGCATCAGCCGCCTCGTTCTTCCTGCGATCGATGTGTTCCACTTGGTAACCCTGAAAGTGCCCAGCAATGGCATCAACTTTGCGGCGATAAGCCGCCATGAGAGGGTCCTTGGAATCCCACTTTCCTGATACTTGTGGAGCCACCAAGTCTGAGTCGCCGAAGCACCTTACCCGGCTCAAGCTCATCTCTTTAGCCATCCGAAGACCATGGAGCAAGGCCTCGTACTCACCCGCGTTATTAGTGCAAGGAAACATCAACTGTAGCACATAATGGAACTTATCACCTTTAGGGGAAGCCAACACGACTCCAGCCCCCGAGCCCTCCAACTGCCTGGACCCGTCAAAGTGAATAGTCCAGTATGTGTTATCCAGCTTTTGCTCGGGCACTTGTGACTCTGTCCAATCATTGATGAAATCCACCAGGGCCTGAGATTTAACAGTAGTGCGTGGCATGTATTTCAGACCATGGGGTCCGAGCTCTATAGCCCACTTAGCCACTCTCCCAGTGGCCTCTCTGTTTTGAATGATATCACCAAGAGGGGCAGAACTGACCACAGTGATGGGATGACCCTGGAAATAATGCTTAAGCTTCCGGCTCGCCATGAACACACCATAAACAAGCTTCTGCCAATGTGGGTACCGCTGATTGGACTCAATGAGCACTTCGCTGACATAATAAACCGGCCGCTGAACCGGATGCTCCTTACCCTCTTCCTTGCGCTCCACCACCACGGCCACACTGACAGCTCATGTATTAGCAGCCACATACAGCAATAAAGGCTCCTTGTCAACTGGAGCAGCAAGGACTGGGGGCTCTGCCAGCTGCTTCTTCAAGTCCTCAAAAGCGGTATTAGCTGCATCATTCCAGACAAAGTTATCAGTTTTCTTCATCAACTGATATAATGGCATGGCCTTCTCACCCAAACGACTTATAAACCGGCTTAAAGCAGCGATGCGACCCGCCAAGCGCTGAACGTCATTTATACACGCCGGCTTAGCCAGGGAGGTGATGGCCTTGATCTTCTCCGGGTCAGCTTCAATACCTCTGTCAGAAACCAAAAAACCCAAGGGTTTGCCTGCAGGAACACCAAAAACACACTTGGCCGGGTTAAGCATCATCTTGTAAACCCGGAGATTATCAAAGGTTTCCCTTAAATCATCTATCAGGGTTTCCTCCTTTATGGACTTAACCACAATATCGTCCACATAAGCATGAACATTGCGCCCAATCTGGTTATGAAGACAGTTCTGTACACAACGCTGATAAGTCGCCTGTGCACACTTGAGTCCAAAGGGCATAGACACATAGCAGAAGGCTCCAAAGGGAGTGATGAACGCCGTCTTCTCCTGGTCCTTAACTGCCATTTTAATCTGATGATATCCGGAATAAGCATCCAAGAAACTTAAGCGCGCACAACCTGCCGTAGCATCAATAATTTGATCAATACGGGGAAGGGCAAAAGGATCAGCCAGACACGCCTTGTTTAAGTCCGTGTAGTCCACACACATCCGCCAAGTGCCGTTCTTCTTGAGCACGAGCACCGGGTTAGCTAACCACTCTGGGTGAAAGAATTCAACAATAAACTCGTCCGCCAAGAGCCGGGCCACCTCTTCACCAATAGCTTTCCGCCTCTCTTCAGTAAACCGCCGAAGGAACTGCCTGACCGGCTTAAATTTCGGATCAACATTGAGACTGTGCTCAGCGAGTTCTCTAGGTACACCTGGCATGTCAGACGGCTTCTGTCGTGGAATTGTCACGGCAGATGTCCTCGAGCTAGGACTTAGTCGTAGAGCCATCGCAACTAGGAAGCTTGAAGGGGTTATGCGGGACAAGGAACACGAGGATTTATACTGGTTCGGCCCCTTACGGTGAAGGTAAAAGCCTACGTCCAGTTCGAGGTGGTATTGATTAGGGTTACGATCACCAGGGAGCTAAACAGCTATGCCCGGCTCTCGATCAGATTGTTGTCGCCCTAAACTGCTGTCGGGTCGTCCCTTTATATAGGGAGGCTGACGCCCCGCAGCCCTTACAGTCCCAGCCGGCTCATAAGAGTGTCCGGCTCGGACTCTCAATCATACTTGCCTTAAACTACAAGTTGTACTATAACAACGATTGTAACTATGGGCCTTAAGCCGTATCCGGGTCTCAGCCCATCTCTGGCCCGTCGTCTTGAAACTCGGCTCCGGGCTTTTGGCAACGACCGTACGAGTAACCCGGTCCCTCCTGGCGGGTGACTCTAAGGTCTATATCCTCAACATTAGGCCCCAGATTGATTTGAGCCGGCTCATGTCAATCTTCAACTCTTCTGACAGAAAAAATATCCGGCTTACCATTTATGTGAAGGCCATAACCCGGAGTGACGTCATCCTTTGGACTCCGGATAATCCGCCATGACGTCATCCTCCATTAAGTCCGTTTTTTACTCCGCCAAATCCGCAACGGATCTTTGCTTTACTGTCATTCCGAAAATCGAGGCGTCGTGGGGGGGAGATAATCACGCCGCGGTCTCCTTGAATCTCGCGCCCACTTATGACCTTGCCTTATAAATAGGCCGGCCCAACGGGTTCTTCTCACGCTCTCTTCTTCCTCCTCGCGCCGTCGCCCCTCTGCCCGAGCTCTGCCACTGCCGCCGCCGTCGCGCCCCTGGTCTTCGTCAACCCGGCCGCTGCATCACCCTGATTCGGACCAGATTTACTGCAGCGACCTCCGCTCTTCTCCAACCCCGGTGAGTCTCCTTTGCCCTGTCAGATAGATCCACGGTAGGGTTCGTCTTGCGTTCTTCGCGTTCATCGCCATTGCCGCAAACCTCAGTAGTTCTTGTAGTTGCCACCCTTGGTCGATCTTATATATGTATAGACTTGCTGCAGTAGCTGTTATTTATCCATTTCACCTGCAAAACACACTTCTTTCCACTGCATAAGATCTCCTTCGAGCTCAAGAACTCCCCTGTATCCGCATTTTAGGTCTAGAAAATTTTCTTTGCTCCGACCAGTTTGATCCAAAAAAGTTACGGTAGTATGCGAAATCTGTTTTACCACACTTAGTAAAAACTGCCACCATTGAGTCTTGGCGGCTTACATTTCCGGCTTAAAGAAAACACGCACCGTAGAACTTTCCGGTTTAAAGAGAACCATGCTCTGTAGAATCCTCCGGCTTAACTGTGGCAAAGCCGTAGATGACCGTCTTATTCTGAATGCTCCTCCGGCTTAAATAACCCACTGTATCTGAGTATATATCATTAGTCCCCTTCGTAAGCCGCCATCATAGTTTGAACTGTAGATCTCCGGCCTATAATTAACCCGGACATTTTTCCTTTTTGTCATAGACCACCAACTTTCACCATGCCTCCTAAGGCTCCCATCACTTGCAACTGGATGTGGTCCAACGTCACTGACGAGACCCTAGCCAATTTCGTTAAGTCTGGATATCTGCCGAAGAAGGAAGTGATGTCCTACCGTGCCCCTGACCCATCAGAAGAAAGACCACAGCCGAGGGACGGGGAGGTAGTGATCTTTGCAGATCATATGAGCCGGGGCTTCGCACCGCCCGGCTCAAAGTTTTTCAGGGACGTGCTCAACTTCTTTGACCTACGGCCTCAAGATATAGGACCCAACTCCGTATCCAACATCTGCAACTTCCAAGTCTTTTGCGAAGTGTATCTTGGAGAAGAGCCGAGTCTGCTGCTCTTCAGAGAGTTGTTTTACCTAAACCGCCAAAATGAGTGTGCCAACGGGCCAAGTCTGGAGTTAGGCGGCATCCCCATCCAGCGGCGTAGGGACTGTCTTTTCCCTTACGCAGAGCCGCCGAGCCACCCCAAGGACTGGAATATGACTTGGTTCTACTATCAAGATACGTCCCCGGCTGACGAGAACCCGCTGCCCGGCTTTCGCCCAACACGTCTAGAGCCGACTCATCCGCTGTCGGACAAACTAACTGCAGCGGAACGCCAGCCTTTGCTTCCAACTATCAATAAGATCAAGGCCCTGCTAGGCAACGGTCTGAACGGAATAGACCTGGTCCGGGTCTGGATCTCATGGCGGGTGATCCCATTGAGCCGCCGCCCGGCTTAATGTGTGAGTACACCGGGCGAAAGGATGACCCGCAGAGGCACAGTCGCAATGATCTTCCAGAAGACGTTGCAGAGGAAGAGACCAAGGCTCTTCTAAACGAGAGTCTGGCAGACTGTGGAAGGACCGGGTTAGCCCCCTTCTGCAAGACCAATCCAGCCCCAGCGGTAAGCCGCTGACTTTAACTTTTCAACTTCTTCTGTATGTAACCTTGACCTGAACTGTTTTAAAAATTCATTACTGTATTCTTTGGCTGATGATAAATTCTGGCGGGTCAAATATGACCATGAGGCGGCCAAGAAGGCCAGGAAGGCAAAGAAAGGCGCCAAGAAAGCCGCCCCTCACAAAAAGGGAAGCCGACCCACTGCTTCGGAGCTAATGCAATTAAGCGACAGCTCCGAGTCAGAGGTAACCCTTAAACCTTTAAATTCTTGCTGTATTCGTTGTTTGCTGCTGTCCGCCTTATCAACACTTGCTTATTGACAGGATGACACCGGCGCCAGTAACCCGGTGGTTGAAGAGGTAACATCACTTTCCTCCGGCTCGGAGCCCTTGCCACAGCTAAAAGTCCGAAGGGTAACCCGGAAAGTAAGCTTTTCACATCCTTTAGCTCATCAAGATCCTCAATTTCTTTTGAAGCAGCAGGTTCACGAAAGCCGGCATCACACCCGGGCCCGCAAAGACACTGACCTCTCCGCCGGGTTACCCGACGCGACAAGGAAGCGTCGCACTGAGGTTTTTTCTCACTTGTACCCTTTTCATCCGTTGGCGGGTGTTATCCGTCAGCCACTCAACTCTTCTGACTCCAATTATCAGGAGACCTCCCCCTCTTCGGGTGACTCCATGCAGTCAAATCTGCCGGCCTTCAAGACTGCACCTGGGTAACAACAATCTTCTTACATTATCTTTGTCTGTACTTACTCTTTGTGTGCCTAACACTTCTGTGTTTTCAGCGCCCAGGCAAAGCTCACCAAAAGAGCAAAGAAAACCAGGTCAGCCGGAGTGCCAGACTTACCTGACCCGGAGGCAACGGCTCAAGAGCCGCCAGCTGCCTCCGCCCCCGAAGCCACCACTCCAATGGACACGGCGCCTGAGGCCCCTGCCCCGACTACCAAGGCAACGGCCGAAGCTTCAGTTAACCCGGAGGCCTCCGGCTCAGCTCCACCAGCAGACGACCCGGACGTGGTAATCACCCGGACGGAATTCGTTGAGCCGGGGAGACCGACCGCTTTGGCCAAATGCTCCGCGAAGGGGGAGCTGCTGCAGCCCCACCGGGTGAACCTGGACCTCTCCGGCTACACCGATTTGAGCATTGGAGAGCTCGTCTCTGGCTACATCAGCCAAGTACACAAGAGCCGGGACGCCGAGGTTGCCATGGTCAACCGGATCCAACAAAAATCTGAGGTATCCTTTTGCTGTCTTCTTACTTTACTGCATAGTTACCTTTGCCATGCTAGCCCCCAAGTCGACGACTTATACTTGAATATGTTGTAGACTTAGGTTCCGGCTTACCCATCTGAACCGGCAGTATGTAGATAGATACGTTTAATATGCATTAGCCCCCAAGTGCCAAGCGTCTTTGCCTGGAAAGCGCTTGGGACTTATATAATGACTGTTAATTAACCCGGAGATTTATTCAGGTTGTTGGCAAGAAACTAGAGTCGGACCTTGCGGATCTCAAGAGCCGGCTGAAGACACAGGAGATGGAGACCCGGAAGGCAAACGCCAAGTTTGTCTCCAGCATCGCCGCTCAAGAGAAGCTGAAAACCGAATTTGATGCTGAGCGGAAGGCCTGGGCTGAGGAGAAGACCGCACTGGTAACCCAGGCGGAACAGGCGGAGAAGGCGCTCTCTGAGAAGACCGTCGAGCTCTCCGGCCTAAAGCGCCAGGTTTCCCAAATGGTCGCCGCCATCTTCGGTAAGTCGCCTCACCGGCTTTCATCCATGTGAGAATGTTGACATCCCATGATTCATCCTTGTCACCGGCTTATCTGATGTTGTTAAACAGGTCCGAGGAGTGCCAACCTCAACCAGAGCGTGGTCACCAAGTTACAGGCCGTGTACACCCTGGTGGAACAGCTCTACACCGGGTCACAGCGTGCCTTAGCTGTGGTGGCCCTATCCAACGAGGTGCCAACTCATCTGGCCGAAGTCCTGCGCTGGCTCGCCGTTCTGCCTCAGCGGATCCAAGAGCTGCGACGGGCCTCCGCGAGAGCTGGAGCAATTGCCGCGCTGAGCCGGGCCAAGGCATTCCTGCCGGAGCTAGACCCGGCAGACATCGCCCTGGGTTACCCAAGCCTGAAGGAAGACGGCTCAGCCTTCGACCAGAAGGACTTCGCGGCATGTGTAAAGGCTGCACGCCCGGTGGCCACCCTCATCGGGAACGACACCGACTTGACCAAGTACCAGCCGGGTTATGATGCGGAGAATCAGAGGATTCCATCCCCTCGCTATGAAGCTCTCAATCTGATCCCTCCGGCTCGTCAGCACACCTTCGCCCCGGAGATTGACCCGACCGGGTTAATTGACGAAGAAGCCCAGTTCAAAGCTCTCAGCGGCATCGACTGGAAATCATCCACCTTCGAGGTCTTAGGATCAGCCGGAGGAGAAGACAGGAATGAGCCGGGGACTTCAACCCAGCGGGCATCATAATTTAGCTGGCGGGTTTCAAACATTGTTCCACCTTTTAGACTTGAAGAGTTATTGTAATAGAGTAGGTGCAACAGTTTATCTCTGCCGTGCCATCGTGCACGTTTTGAATGCGAAAGCCCTTTGAATTTGTCTCTTTGATGTTTCTCCGGGTTATAATCATTCCTTTGTTTTCCTCAACCTCAAAAGGTGCCGTTAAATATCTGCATAAAAAGGAAAATCACAAGTCTCGAGGCGGCTAACAACCTGTAAGCATCCTTCCGGTTTAAATAACCCGAGTAGTAAGGTTGATACCTTAACTCAGATTTACTTGCCTTGATGACACCCATGACGTGCAACTAACACTATAAACCAAAGTTAAGCTGGCAAGTAAGACCCGGCCATGCACACTTCAGAATAAATTTGTGAAAAGGCAGAAGAACTCAGGGGCTTCCGGTTCGAATACGACCAGAGACCCGTCCCAAAGGGGTTAAGCCAAGATTCGGATACGATCATATAGCCCCCAGTGGGTGTGGCGATGCCAATCAAGAGGGTACTGACAGCTATGTTCTCTTTGGTTCGAATACGACCCATGTTTGAATAGGAAGCCCCCAAGTGATTCTTAAAATTGTTTAACGACGCTGATTCGAATACGATCCACGTCGGTTCTCAGAGGGGTTAAACTACGGTTCAAATATGACCAAAGGCAACCTCCCAATGAGCTCAGCACTTTGCCAATCAAATGGGTATCGACAGCTATGTTCTCTTTGGTTCGAATACGACCCATGTTTAAATAGGAAGCCCCCAAGTGACTTTACCGCTTACGGCTAGATTCGAATACGATCATAAGCCGGATCCTCCTTTGAGCCAGCATGTAATTTTGGAATAAAAACAACACACGCATATTTGGAGGAGAAAAAAGGACAGAGGTCCTGCTTTATTGCTTATCATAATATATACATGGCTGAGATAAATATGTACACCACGAGAACCGGTAACTCAAGTGTAGTAAGGCCGAAGCTGAGCTATGTTCCACGGCCGACGGGTCTCTTCCTCAGACTTACGTGAATCTTTGTGCTCCCGAATATCAATGAGGTAATATGACCCGTTGTGCAAGTTCTTGCTGACGACAAAGGGCCCTTCCCAAGGTGGGGATAACTTGTGTGCATGTGTTTGATCCTGGATGAGCCGGAGCACAAGGTCGCCTTCCTGGAAGACCCGGGATTTGACCCAGCGGCTATGATAACGGCGCAAGTCTTGTTGGTAAATCGCTGACCGGGCTGCTGCCACATCCCGCTGTTCATCCAACAAGTCAAGAGCATCTTGGCGCGCCTGTTCATTATCCGTCTCCACATAAGCCGCCACGCGAGGTGAGTCGTGACAGATGTCACTGGGGAGGACTGCTTCCGCTCCATAAACCATGAAGAAAGGCGTGAAGCCTGTAGATCTGTTAGGAGTAGTATTAATGCTCCATAAGACGGAGGGCAACTCCTCCACCCAACAACCCGGCGTCCGTTGCAAAGGGACCAAGAGCCGGGGCTTGATGCCCTTCAGAATCTCCTGATTAGCTCTCTCAGCTTGACCGTTGGATTGAGGATGAGCCACTGAAGAAACATCAAGTCGGATATGCTCTTGTTGACAGAACTCCTCCATGGCGCCTTTGGAAAGATTGGTGCCATTGTCAGTTATAATGCTGTGCGGAAAGCCAAAACGGAAAATCACCTTTTTCATAAATTGAACCGCCGTGGCTGCATCACACTTGCTAACTGGCTCAGCTTCCACCCACTTTGTGAATTTGTCAACTGCCACCAAGAGGTGGGTCTTCTTATCCTTGGACCGTTTAAAAGGCCCAACGATATCAAGCCCCCAGACCGAAAAGGGCCAAGTGATTGGGATCATCCTCAACTCCTGAGCCGGCACATGAGCCCGTCGTGAGAACCTTTGGCAACCATCACATTTACTGAGCAAGTCCTCTGCATCAGCATGAGCCGTCAGCCAATAAAAACCATGACGGAAAGCCTTGGCCACAAGGGATTTTGAGCCGGCATGATGGCCACAATCCCCTTCATGGATCTCACGCAAGATCTCTTGGCCTTCCTCAGGGGAGATACAACGTTGAAATGCCCCTGAAACACTGCGATGATGTAACTCGCCATCGATGACGATCATTGACTTAGCCCGCCGGGTTATTTGCCTAGCCAATGTTTCATCCTCAGGAAACTCTCCCCGGGTTATATAAGCTAGATATGGCATTGTCCAGTCTGGTATGACATGACGAGCCGCCACCAGTCGTGCCTCCGGGTCAGGGATAGCCAAGTCTTCCTCTGTAGGCAACTTAACCGAAGGGTTATACAGGATATCCAGGAAAGTGTTAGGCGGCACCGGCTTTCGCTGAGAGCCTAGCCGGCTCAGAGCATCAGCCGCCTCGTTCTTTCTGCGATCAATGTGCTCCACTTGGTATCCTTGAAAGTGCCCAGCAATGGCATCAACCTCACGGCGATAAGCCGCCATGAGAGGGTCCTTAGAATCCCACGTGCCTGATACTTGTTGAGCCACCAAGTCTGAGTCACCAAAGCACCTTACCCGGCTCAAGCTCATCTCCTTAGCCATCCGAAGACCGTGGAGCAAAGCCTCGTACTCAGCCGCGTTGTTAGTGCAAGGAAACATCAACTGTAGCACATAATGGAACTTGTCACCTTTAGGGGACGCCAATACAACGCCAGCCCCCGAGCCCTCCAACTGCCTGGACCCATCGAAGTGAATAGTCCAATATGTGTTATCCGGCTTTTGCTCAGGCACTTGTGACTCTGTCCAATCATTGATGAAATCCACCAAGGCCTGAGATTTAACAGCAGTGCGTGGCACGTATCTGAGACCATGAGGTCCAAGTTCTATAGCCCACTTAGCAATTCTCCCTGTGGCCTCTCTGTTTTGAATAATATCACCAAGAGGGGCAGAACTGACCACAGTGATGGGATGACCTTGAAAATAATGCTTAAGCTTCCGGCTCGCCATGAACACGCCATACACAAGCTTCTGCCAATGCGGGTACCGCTGCTTGGACTCAATGAGCACCTCGCTGACATAATAAACCGGCCGCTGAACCGGATGCTCCTTACCCGCCTCCTTGCGCTCCACCACAATAGCCACGCTGACGGCTCGTGCGTTTGCCGCCACATACAGTAGCAAGGGCTCCTTATCAACCGGAGCAGCAAGGACTGGGGGCTCTGCCAGCTGCTTTTTCAAATCCTCAAAAGAGGTATTAGCTGCATTATTCCAGACAAAGTTATCAGTCTTCTTCATCAACTGATATAAGGGCATGGCCTTCTCACCCAAACGGCTTATAAACCGGCTTAAAGCAGCAATGCGACCCGCCAAGCGCTGGACGTCATTTATACACGCCGGCTTAGCCAGGGATGTGATGGCCTTGATCTTCTCCGGGTTAGCCTCAATGCCTCTGTCAGAAACCAAGAAGCCCAAGAGTTTGCCTGCAGGAACACCAAAGACACACTTGGCCGGGTTTAGCATCATCTTATAGACCCGGAGATTGTCAAAGGTTTCTCTTAAGTCATCTATCAGGGTTTCCTCTTTGATGGATTTAACCACAATATCATCCACGTAAGCATGAACATTGTGCCTGATCTATTTATGAAGACAGTTCTGTACACAACGCTGGTAAGTCGCCTGTGCACACTTGAGTCCAAAGGGCATAGACACATAGCAGAAGGCTCCAAAGGGAGTGATGAATGCCGTCTTCTCCTAGTCCTTAACTGCCATCTTAATCTGATGATACCCGGAATAAGCATCCAAGAAACTTAAGCGTGCACAACCTGCCGTAGCATCAATGATTTGATCAATACGGGGGAGGGCAAAGGGATCAGCCGGACACGCCTTGTTAAAGTCCGTGTAGTCCACACACATCCGCCAGGTGCCGTTCTTCTTGAGCACGAGCACCGGGTTAGCCAACCACTCTGGGTGAAAGAGTTCAACGATAAACCCGGCCGCCAAGAGCCGGGCCACTTCTTCACCAATAGCTTTTCGCCTTTCTTCATTAAACCGCCGAAGGAACTGTCTGACCGGCTTAAATTTCGGATCAACATTGAGAGTGTGCTCAGCGAGTTCTCTAGGTACACCTGGCATGTCGGAAGGTTTCCATGCGAAGATGTCCCTATTCTCACGGATGAACACGATGAGCGCGCTTTCCTATTTCGGGTCCAGATTTGCACTGATGCTAAACTGCTGAGACGAGTCACCTGGAACAAAATCAACAAGTTTAGTCTCGTCAGCTGATTTAAATTTCATTGCCGGTTCATTCTCCGTAGTCGGCTTCTTCAGAGAGGTCATGTCTGTTGGGTCAACATTGTCTTTGTAAAACTTCAACTCCTCTGTAGCACAAACAGACTCTGCGTAAGCTGCATCCCCTTCCTCACACTCCAGAGCCACCTTCCGGCTGCCGTGAACCGTAATGGTCCCATTGTGACCCGGCATCTTGAGCTGTAAGTACACATAACACGGCCGTGCCATGAACTTGGCGTAAGCCGGCCGCCCAAATATAGCATGGTATGGACTTCTTATCTTGACCACCTCAAAGGTCAACTTCTCCACCCTGTAGTTGTTCTCATCACCAAAGGCCACTTCCAATTCGATCTTGCCGACTGGATAAGCCGACTTACCAGGTACCACACCATGGAAGATAGTGTTTGACTGACTGAGGTTCTTATCAGCCAACCCCATACGGCGAAAGGTCTCGTAATAGAGGATGTTGATGCTGCTGCCTCCATCCATGAGTACCTTTGTGAATTTATAACCTCCCACCTGAGGAGCCACAACCAAGGCCAAGTGGCCCGGGTTATCCACCCGGGGAGGGTGATCCTCCCTACTCCACACTATAGGCTGCTCAGACCACCGCAAGTAGCGTGGAACTGCCGGCTCGACAGCATTCACAACCCTCTTGTGAAGCTTCTGATCTCGCTTGCACAAACTAGTGGTAAACACATGATACTGTCCGCCGCTAAGCTGCTTTGGATTGGTCTGATAACCCCCCTGCTGCTGTTGATGACCCTGGCCAGACTGTTGATTAAAGCCCCCTTGACCATTCTGAGAATCAGAATTTGAGCCGCCCCCCGGGCCATGAGAGTCGCCGGCGCCTGAGCCGCCGCCGGGGCCATTGTAGTTTTTAAAAGCCTTCATGATTGCACAATCCTTCCACAGGTGAGTCGCTGGCTTCTCTCTAGAACTGTGCCTCGGACAAGGCTCATTCAACAGCTGCTCTAGTGAAGGTCCTGACCCGCCGCCTCGGGGAGGGGGCCTCCCCTTGCGCCGCTGATTATTACCTTGGGAGTTGGCGTTAGCTACAAACTCTAGGCTGCCATCGGCCTTGCGCTTGCCTCCTCCTTGGTTCCCCGGGTTAAATTGAGGACCCTTGCCGTTGCCGTTCTTCTTTCCCTTCCCTGTCCTTTCATCATCTGAAGGGGGATCCTTGGTACCATCGGAATCGGCGTACTTGACAAGAGCCGCCATCAGTGTACCCATATCAGTACAATCACGTTTAAGCCGCCCGAGTTTCTTCTTTAGGGGCACAAAGCGGCAGTTTTGTTCCAACATTAAGACTGCAGAGCCGGCATCCATCTTATCCGATGAATGTATGATCTCCTTGACCCGGCGAACCCAATGGGTCTTGGATTCACCCTCCTGCTGCTTACAGTTAGTCAGATCCACAATTGACATAGACTGCCTACAGGTATCTTTGAAGTTTTGGATGAACCGGGCTTTCAGCTCAGCCCAAGACCCGATGGAATTCGGTGGTAGCCCTTTCAACCACGTGCGGGCAGTTCCATCTAACATCATGGTGAAATACTTGGCCATGGCCGCCTCACTGACCTCCAGTAGCTCCATAGCCATCTCATAACTCTCAATCCAGGCTGTGGGTTGTAAGTCAGCTGTATAGTTAGGCACCTTCCTAGGGCCCTTGAAGTCCTTAGGTAGACGTTCATTACGGATAGCTGGCACTAAACAAGGAACACCCCCGGTCCTGGTAGGGATACCCACATCAACGGAAGTCGTTGGGTAAGCCGGAGGGGTCTGGTAAGCCGTCACTTGAGGCGCTTGCTCCGCCCCTTGCCGTGCTTGGTCCGCTGTGTAAAAGGCTCCATTATGAGCCGGGCCATGGCCAGGGGGCGGGTCATGGCGTCGGACGTTGCTTGAGCCGGTTGCCGAGACCATGTGCCGGCTGTAACTCGGGCTCTGGCCTGGACGAGGAGTCGAGTGGATTCTGTCCCGGCTGTAGGAGTACGCTTCTTGCTGCGCCAGTGCTGTTTGAAGTAGTTCCCTGACCCGGCGGGTCTCGATAGCCGTCGGAGAGTCACCGTCAACCGGTAGGGCCGCCAGCCGTGCTGCCGCAGCGACCATGTTCTCCAGCGGGTTATTATAATGACCCGGGGGTATTGGCACATACTGAGGCGGGGCAGGGGGCACCTGGGGAGGCCCCATCACTCGCGGCTGAATAAGGGGTCCAGACCCGGGTGCTATGACCCCTGGCGGGTTACTGGACCCTGCACCTGGCGTGTTGAAGAGGTTGCACGGATCGTAAACCGGCGGGAGTCGGGACTGGGCCTTTTGATGCCTCCTTCTCATGACCTCATTGGCCGCGTTCTGATCCATCGTGAGTTGGAAGGACTGCGCCTGGATCATCTCAGTCTGGGCATCGAGAGCCGCCCGCTCCGCAGCCAGTCTGATTCCTTCCGCTGCAAGATCCTCTTTAGCTTTTATTAGATCCAATTTCAACTGTGCCACCTCCGCATCATGCTGGGCTTGATCCGCTGGGTCAACCATGGCGGTTAACAGGGCCGTCATCTTGTCCGTGAGGTCCATTAGCACCTGAGCCGGAGAAGGCACCGGGTTTCCTGCTCCAGCCGCGAGGTTCTGAACAGGCTGCGTGCCAGCCATAAAAACTCCAACCTGACTTGGCGGCTCAAAGAGGTCCGGAATACTGTCACCATCAGAGCAACCTATGAGCCTGCCATCTCGAAGTTGGTACGACGAGTTTGATTCATCGGCGGCCGACTCGCCGTCAGAGCCGGCGGCCGTCTCATCCCCAGATCCAGATCGATCGGAGGGTCCTCCATGGATACACCCTACAAAAGCATGCTTTGAGGCAGGCCGGGCCCGGGCGGGTCGTGCGCGCTGAGCCGTTTCGATGAGATCGGCGCAGAGATCCGGCTCAGGGCCCGGCTCACCAATCTTACCAATGAAGACATGAATTCCGCCGAAGGGGACCCGGTACCCGTACTCAATTGAGCCGGCGTCAGGGCCCCAGTTTGCATCGTCGATGTAGAGCTTGCCGCGACGACTCTTGGTCATCCGGCCCACAGCGTATCCCTTGAGCCCTTCGAAGCTGCCCTTCAAGAACTCAAATCCACCGTGCGCAAGCCCCACGGTGGGCACCAACTGTCGTGGAATTGTCACGGCAGATGTCCTCGAGCTAGGACTTAGTCGTAGAGCCATCGCAACTAGGAAGCTTGAAGGGGTTATGCGGGACAAGGAACACGAGGATTTATACTGGTTCGTCCCGTTACGGTGAAGGTAAAAGCCTACGTCCAATTCGAGGTGGTATTGATTAGGGTTACGATCACCAGGGAGCTAAACAGCTATGCCCGGCTCTTGATCAGATTGTTGTCGCCCTAAACTGCTGCCAGGTCGTCCCTTTATATAGGGAGGATGACGCCCCGCAGCCCTTAGAGTCCCGGCCGGCTCATAAGAGTGTCCGGCTTGGACTCTCAATCATACTTGCCTTAAACTAGAAGTTGTACTATAACAACGATTGTAACTATGGGCCTTAAGCCGTATCCGGGTCTCAGCCCATCTCTGGCCCGTCTTCTTGAAACTCGGCTCCGGGCTTCTGGCAACGACCGTACGAGTAACCCGGCCCCTCCTGGCGGGTGACTCTAAGGTCTATATCCTCAACAGCTTCCATGCAAAAATGTCCCTATTCTCACGGATGAACTCGATGAGCGAGCTTTCCTATTTTGGGTCCAGATTGGCACTGATGCTAAACTGCTGAGATGAATCTCCAGGAACGAAATCAACAAGTTTAGTCTCATCAGCCGACTTAAATTTCATTGCCGGCTCATGCTCCGTAGTCGGCTTTTTCAGAGAGGTCATATTTGTTGGGTCAACGTTGTCCTTATAAAACTTCAACTCCTCTGTTGCACAAACAGATTCTGCATAAGCTGCATCGCCTTCCTCACACTCCAGGGCCACCTTCCGGCTTCCATGAACCATAATGGTCCCATTATGACCCGGCATCTTGAGCTGTAAATACACGTAACACGGCCGTGCCATGAACTTGGCGTAAGCCGGCCGCCCAAATATGGCATGGTACGGACTTCTTATCTTGACCACCTCAAAGGTCAATTTTTCCACCCTGTAGTTGTTCTCATCTCCGAAGGCCACTTCCAACTCGATCTTGCCGACTGGATAAGCCGACTTACCAGGTACCACACCATGGAAGATAGTGTTTGACTGGCTGAGGTTCTTATCAATCAACCCCATACGACGGAACGTCTCATAATAGAGGATGTTGATGCTGCTGCCTCCATCCATGAGCACCTTAGTGAACTTATATCCTCCCACCTGAGGAGCCACGACCAAGGCCAAGTGACCCGGATTATCCACCCGGGGAGGGTGGTCCTCCCTACTCCACACTATAGGCTGCTCAGACCACCGCAAGTAGCGTGGAACCGCCGGCTCAACAGCATTCACAGCCCTCTTATGAAGCTTCTGATCTCGCTTACACAGACTGGTGGTAAACACATGATACTGTCCACCGCTAAGCTGCTTTGGATTGGTCTGATAACCTCCCTGCTGCTGTTGATGACCCTGGCCAGACTGCTGATTAAAGCCCCCTTGACCGTTCTGAGGGTTAGAATTTGAGCCGCCGCCCGGGCCATGAAAGCCACCGGCGCCTGGGCCGCCGCCCGGGCCATTGTAATTCTTAAAGGCCTTCATGATTGCACAATCCTTCCATAGATGAGTTGCTGGCCTCTCTCTAGAGCGATGCCTTGGACAAGGCTCTTCAACAATTGCTCCAGCGTCGGGCCTGACCCGCCGCCTCGGGGAGGGGGCCTCCCCTTGCGTCGCTGGTTACTACCTTGTGAGCTGGCGTTGGCTAGAAACTCTAGGCTGCCATCGGCCTTGCGCTTGCCTCCTCCTTGGTTTCCCAGGTTATGCTGAGGACCCTTGCCGTTGCCGTTCTTCTTTCCCTTCCCTGTCCTTTCATCATCTGAAGCGGGGTCCTTGGTACCATCAGAATCGGCGTACTTGAAAAGAGCCGCCATCAGTGTACCCATATCATTGCAGTCGCGCTTAAGCCGCCCGAGTTTCATCTTCAGGGGCACAAAACGACAATTCTGCTCCAACATTAAGACTGCAGAGCCGGCATCCATCTTATCTGAGGAATGTATTATCTCCTTAACCCGGCGAACCCAATGTGTCGTAGACTCACCCTCCTGCTGCTTGCAGTTAGTCAAATCCACAATTGACATAGACTGCCTGCAGGTATCCTTGAAGTTTTGGATGAACTGGGCCTTCAGCTCCGCCCTAGACCCAATGGAATTCGGTGGTAGCCCTTTCAACCAAGTGCGGGCAGTCCCATCTAATGTCATGGTGAAGTACTTAGCCATTGCCGCCTCACTGACCTCCAGCAGTTCCATGGCCATCTCGTAACTCTCGATCCAGGCTGCAGGTTGTAAGTCAGCCGTGTAATTAGGCACCTTCCTAGGGCCTTTGAAGTCCTTGGGTAGACGTTCATTGCGGATAGCCGGCACTAAACAAGGGACACCCCCAGTCCTGGTAGGGATACCCACGTCGACGGAAGTCGTCGGATAAGCCGGGGGAGTCTGATAAGTCGTCAACTGAGGCACCTGCTCCGCCTCTTGCCGCGCTCGGTCTTGGTCTGCTGCGTGAAAGGCTCCGTTATGAGCCGGGCCATGGCCAGGGGGCGGGTCATGGCATCGGACGTTACTTGAGCCGGTCGCTGAGACCATGTGTCTGCTGTAACTCGGGCTCCGGCCATGACGAGGGGTCGAGTGAATCCTGTCCCGGCTGTAGGAGTACGCCTCTTGCTGCGCCAGTGCCGTTTGAAGGAGTTCCCTGACCTGGCGGGTTTCAATAGCCGTCGGAGAGTCGCCATCAATTGGGAGAGCCGCCAACCGTGCTGCCGCGGCGACCATGTTCTCCAGCGGGTTGGCATAATGACCCGGTGGTATTGGCACGTACTGAGGCGGGGCAGGGGGCATCTGGAGAGGCCCCATCACTTGTGGCTGAATAGGGGTCCCAGACCCGGGCACTATGACCCCTGGCGGGTTACTAGACCCTCCCCCTGGAGTGTTGAAGAGGTTTCGTGGATCGTAAACCAGAGGGAGTCGAGATTGGGCCTTTTGATGCCTCCTTCTCAGGACCTCATTGGACGCGTTTTGATCCATCGTGAGCCGGAAGGACTGCGCTTGAATCAACTGGGTTTGGGCGTCGAGAGCTGCTCTCTCCGCAGCCATCCTGATCCCTTCTGCTGCCAGATCCTCCTTAGCTATCACTAGATCTAACTTTAGCTGTGCCACCTCCTCATCATGCTGAGCTTGATCCGCCGGGTCAACCGTGGCGGTTAACAGGGCCGTCATCTTGTCCGTGAGATCCATTAGCACCTGAGCCGGCGAGGGCACCGGGTTTCCCGCTCCAGCAGCAGGGTTCTGAACAGGCTGTGCCCCGGCCATAAAGACTCCAACCTGACTTAGCGGCTCAAACGGGTCCGGAATAATGTCACCATCGGAACAACCCATGAGCCTGCCATCTTGAAGTTGATACAACGAGTTTGACTCATCGGTGGACGACTCGCCGTCAGAGCCGGCGGCCGTCTCACCACCAGATCCAGATCGATCAGAGGGCCCTCCATGGATGCATCCCACAAAAGCATGCCTTAAGGCAGGCCGGGCCCGGGCGGGTCGTGCACGCTGAGCCGTCTCGATGAGATCGACGCAGAGATCCGGCTCAGGGCCCGGCTCACCAATCTTGCCAATGAAAACATGAATTCCCCCGAAGGGGACCCGGTACCCGTACTCAATTGAGCCGGCGTCGGGGCCCCAGTTTGCATCGTCGATGTAGAGCTTGCCGCGATGACTCTTGGTCATCCAGCCCACAGCGTATCCCTTGAGCCCTTCGAAGCTGCCCTTCAAGAACTCGAATCCACCGTGCGCTGGCCCCACGGTGGGCGCCAACTGTCGTGGAATTGTCACGGCAGATGTCCTCGAGCTAGGACTTAGTCGTGGAGCCATCGCCGCTAGGAAGCTTGAAGGGGTTAAGCGGGACAAGGAACACGAGGGTTTATACTGGTTCGGCCCCTTACGGTGAAGGTAAAAGCCTACGTCCAGTTGAGGTGGTATTGATTAGGGTTTCGATGTCCAGGGAGCTTAACTGCTATGCCTGGCTCTCGATGAGATCTTTCTTGTCCCTAAACCGCTGCCGGGTCGTCCCTTTATATAGGGAGGCTGATGCCCAGCAGCTCTCAGAGTCCCGGCCGGCTCATAAGAGTGTCCGGCTCGGACTCTCAACTATTCTTGCCTTGCACTACAAGTTCTACCATAATAATGATTGTAACTACGGGCCTAAAGCCATATCCGGGTCTTAAGCCCATCTTTGGCCCACCGTCTTCAAGCTTGGCGCCGGGCTTCTGGCAATGACCATTATGAGTAACCCGGCCCCTCCTGGCGGGTGACTCTAAGGTCTATATCCTCAACACTAAGTCATATTTTTTTCACAGCAAGTGCCCATGTTCATCGTTGCATAACTCTCTGCATATAGCTCCGTTTCGCGCGTGTAATATGTCAAATTGTTCGTCTCGTGATGCTCTACAATTTGTTCAATTGCACCATGTTCATTAGAACTTGGAGATTTGTTATTTTTGTATCATTTTATCTGTGCATCTTATGGGCATGAGCTCTACAATCTGCTGGTTCATAACAGAACTTGGAGATTTGTTATTTTTGTATCATTTTATCTGTGCATCTTATGGGCATGAGCTCTACATGTGTTTTGTTGTATGCCATGCCATCTTTCCAGTGGTGTATGACATGTATTTTTATGATCTCTGTGGTGACTAGCACAAGCATGCAAACTAGGCTCCGTAATGTTTCTGATTTCAGAGACTTGGTGATTTCTCTTAAGTTTTTGTCTGCTGTTATTTTGTTGCCATGTAAACTTGATGCTACGGAGCGATCCATGCATATTTTGGTGATGTTCAGTAAGTATGTTTTGTAGCTATAGTTGTAATTGATCAATTCCTGCCCTTGTTTGCAATTATGGAGTGCCATAGCATGACTCAATCTTGCTCTACTTTTGCTATAAAATATTTCTGGCAGACTCTTAACATGATATTCATTTTTGCCAAGCTTATTGTAGTTGATCCATACATGCTATGTATTTGATCTTACCATGGATAGCTTCATAAACATGCCATCTTGCTGTAGGTATGCTTGTTTTGTCATGCATTGCTCTGTAGTGAGTGCGTCAAGCTCACAAAGATGCCCTCATATTATTTTTTCTGCCATGCTCTGTTTTCTGCCAAGTCTAGAACCTGTTAACGAAACTTGCTATGTTTACATGCTTGCCATCATATCTTCTGGTCCTTTTTGGCTTATGGTCAGTAAGGGACTTTTGTCATATGCATTTAGTAGAATACTGTCATGCCTTGTTTTGCTATGTTAAGTTCTTGTAGAATATTGATTTCGTGCTCTGAACATTGCTACCTGATGCTGTTTCTGCCATGTCCAGTAATTTCACTAAGTCTGTGATCCTGTTATCTTTTGCACTTTTGCCATGCTTGTTTGAGCTTGTTATGTTGTGGACTAGCCATAGCTCAGTGTTCATCTTTGGTCAAGCATCTCCTTTAGATTACTTTCATATGCTTTGTTGCTATGTTGGAGTGCTGTAGCATTGTTGCTTGTTGCATCTTAAGTGCTATCATGCTGTTAATTGCAGATTCGTGTCATTCTTGTTTTGCTTGCCATTTGCAAACCGTGCATCCGTTTCCGGTGATCTTTATATCGATTTCGACCGAAATCATCTCATATTTCCAGTGGCATGCTTGGTTTGCCAAGTTACTGCCTTGTTCATAATTTTTCTTCCGGAGCACGCTTATGCATCGCATATCATATCTCGCATATCATACATGTTTTGCATCATGTTGCTTGTGCATTTCTCGTGATTGATTGTGGTTCCGTTTGTTTGTGTTCTTGTCTTGGGTAGAGCCGGGAGACGAGTTTGTGAACGAGGAACCTGTTGAGTACGCTTACGAGGATCAAGCTTTCGACAACTCTGAGAACCTTGCAGGCAAGATGACCACCCCTCGAAATCACTTCTATCTTTGCTTTGCTAGTTGTTCGCTCTATTGCCATGCTGCGCTACCTATCACTTGCTATATCATGCCTCCCATATTGCCATGTCAGCCTCTAACCATCCTTTCCTAGCAAACCGTTGTTTGGCTAAGTTACCGCTTTTGCTCAGCCCTTCTTATAGCGTTGCTAGTTGCAGGTGAAGTTGAAGTTTGTTCCATGTTGGAACATGGTTATGTTGGGATATCACAATATCTCTTATTTAATTAATGCATCTATATTTTTGGTAAAGGGTGGAAGGCTCGGCCTTATGCCTGGTGTTTTGTTCCACTCTTGCCGCCCTAGTATCTGTCTTACCGGTATTATGTTCCTTGAGTTTGCGTTCCTTACGCGGTCGGGTGATTTATGGGACCCCCTTGACAGTTCGCCTTGAATAAAACTCCTCCAGCAAGGCCCAAATTTGGTTTTACCATTTGCCGCCTAAGCCTTTCCCCCGGATTTTCGCGAGCCTGAGGGTCATCTTATTTTAACCCCCCCCCCCGGGCCAGTGCTCCTTCGAGTGTTGGCCCGAATTGAGTAGACTGCGGGGCCCCCTCTTGGAAACTCGAGGTCTGGTTTTACTCGTAGGATGTCTCATCCGGTGTGCCCTGAGAACGAGATATGTGCAGCTCCTATCGGGATTTGTCGGCACATTCGGGCGGTTTTGCTGGTCTTGTTTTACCATTGTCGAAATGTCTTGTAAACCGGGATTCTGAGACTAATCGGGTCTTTCTGGGAGAAGGTTTATCCTTTGTTGACCGTGAGAGCTTATGATGGGCTAAGTTGGGACACCCCTGCAGGGTATTATCTTTCGGAAGCCGTGCCCGCGGTTATGAGGCAGATGGGAATTTGTTAATGTCCGGTTGTAGAGAACTTGTCACTTGACCCAATTAAAATGCATCAACTGTGTGTGTAGCCATGATGGTCTCTTCTCGGCGGAGTCCGGGAAGTGAACACGGTCTGAGTTATGTATGACGTAAGTAGGAGTTCAGGATCACTTCTTGGTCATTGTTAGATGATGACCGCTCCGTTGCTTCTCTTCTCGCTCTCTTTTGCGTATGTTAGCCACCATATATGCTTATTGCCTGCTGCAGCTCCACCTCTTTGCACCATCCTTACCTATAAGCTTAAATAGTCTTGATCTCGCGGGTGTGAGATTGCTGAGTCCTCGTGACTCACAGATTCTACCAAAACAGTTGCAGGTGCCGACGATGCCAGTGCAGATGATGGGGTCGATCTCAAGTGGGAGTTCGACGAGGAACGTGGTCGTTACTATGTGTCTTTTCCTGATGATCAGTAGTGGAGCCCAGTTGGAACGATCGGGGATCTAGCATTTGGGGTTATCTTATTTTCATTTGGATCTTGACCGTAGTCGGTCTATGTGTGTATTTTGGATGATGTATGAATTATATTTATGTATTGTGTGAAGTGGCGATTGTAAGCCAACTCTTTATCCCATTCTTGTTCATTACATGGGATTGTGTGAAGATGACCCTTCTTGCGACAAAACCACTATGCGGTTATGCCTCTAAGTCGTGCCTCGACACGTGGGAGATATAGCCGCATCGTGGGCGTTACAGTAGTAACATATGGATGGTAACATGCAAGTCTTCATTAATTGAGATATAGACTCATTTTACCTGGGGGTGTGTTATGTTACAGCAACATATTATGTTACCACAAGCATCTCTTCCCTCATTAACTCCATGCCACATAAGCAATTTTTTCTTGGTATGTGCTATGTTACTACCTAAGTTACTCCCACTATGGCTAGCCATAGTAAGGAAATTGCTCGGCTAGCCCAGCTAGCCAGCTTTCGCTTTGCTAACCTTGCCTAGTCAAACGGTTTAGTTCTTTTTCTTACCAGCCTTGCCCCGTGAAAATCGTTGCCATGAGTGGGTCGCCGATTTTTCCGTGCGCGAAGTTTACCGTCGGAAGCGAGCCGATCTAGCCCTCCTAAGGTAGCAAGGTTTTTCTAGCCCACCCAAGCTAGCTGGCCCACAATAGCTAACATATTTTAACAGTTCCAAACGCCTAACCTTGCCCAGCTAGGCTATAAACTGTTCTTGCTAAGGATCCAAATGCTCCCTAAGTAACAACGCTCGCTAGCAATGAGGCCAGGAGGGGATTGAGATGCGAAGTTGATGGACGACGCCTAAATATTTCGGGAATATCTGATTTTCGTAAGATGACTTAACACCTAGACGGAGGGAGTACTACTCCTCAATCTAGGTTTGATGGAATATTCGTCACCTCTTCTCTTCTTGTACACACTCCATTTGTATCTCACTTCCTATGGCTTCACACTCGCACGATATTCCTATTCTATGAACCTGTGTGTGTGTGTGTTTAACATGTGTGTGTTAGAGAGAGCGACAGATCGACCTACTCCTACAGAGAGATGGTGTGTAGTATTTGATTTAGCCGCGAGAGTCGGTGCATCCTCTCGTTTCCGGGCGTTCGGTTGGGACAGGCGGACAACTGCCACGCCCGCTCCTGACCAGCCTGGCCCACCCAAAGCCCCTCCATCGCCCGCGCGCGCTTCCCGCCCGAAACGGTCAACACGCCGCTCCAAAGATTTGGTGCCGTATTGATGCCCGGGCAGAGCGGACGCGACCTCTCACTGGCGCCTGCGTTAAAGGGTGAAGCGGATTCAAGAGTGATGGTTGCTTCGTCCGTCCAACTTACTGCTGGGTCTATGTGATTTGACGGTTCATTGGTCAATATTACTGAGGTGGTACGACTGTTGGATGTCCCACGCTTTCGGCGAAAGGAGGTACTACTAGATTACAATTTTCTCCATTCTTAAAGCGGAGTGTGAAGCAGTGAAAACACGTAGGCTCAGTGATTACATGGCCCACCTCACACTATCACCATATTTTCTGTAGACCGTGCGACACCTAACTCTTTACATAGTACTAGTATAATACATACTGTAATTTCTCAGCGAGATAAATTTGTATAATGCTATGAAGCTTCCAGCTTCTGTTTCATGTATCTTGCATCCAAGGTTGCCCGTTACAACATTTCATCAAATACAAAGGAGACTAACATGCATGTTATTGCATGTCAATGATTGATAGATCATAGCCAATATGTACTCCCTCCGTTCCAAAATGAGTGTCTCAACTTTATGCAAACTTTAGTGCAAGGTTGTCCTACTACTAAAGTTGACACTTATATTGGAACAGAGACGGCTAAAGAAAAAAACAATCCATGCAGTCCCTAGCCCTTGAACTGTAAACCCTAACCATGCTTTAATTTGCTGGCAACGTTGGAGCTTCCCAAGAAATGAAGTTTGCAACCCTTTGACCATCGTATCATTTTGTGCAGTTTCACCAAAATCGAGATGAGCATCCGTGTGGCAAAGAAATTGAAGAAGCGTGATTAGAATAAGATTACTGGGACTAGTTGATGAGACATAAACTCATCAGAAATACAGTACGTAGAAGCCAGTAGAGGTATGTGTAGGGCCAATAGGTAGGGAAATATCCACATGGAGTGATGTGGGCAGATGGGGCAGTGGTGCAAGCCAGCTGTAAAGGAAGTTGTACCTGAGGGATGTCGGGATGTAGCTCAACCTAGAGGAGGGCGGCGGGAGGCGGCAACTGCCCACGTCGCGACAAAGAGCAAGGGACGAAGGCAACCTCACCGACTTTGTGAGAGAGAACGGTGGGGACCCTTGATCAGGACGTGCCGACAGTGGGTTTTCGCCGTCGGCGACGGTGACCGCATCTACACTAAGCATCCTCCCCTTCCCCCGGCGGACGTGATCCGCCCGAATGTTAGAGATGTGGCCACAGTCGTTTTGTGCGAGAGAGTGTGAAGAGAGCAAACCCAGCAAGCAACTGTGTAGGCTCGTCCTGGCTATGTATATAGTGGAGCGGTTTCCTTTTCTCTCCATATGAACCTATTTATATTGCGGACATGCCACTGAAGAAAAAAAACTTTATTTATAAATGATGCGGCACCGTTCATGTGTGGTTCCCAACCCTCCATTATTTATAAGTGAGTAACTACTACTAGACGCGTCAAATTATCACGTGGGCTGCATCACCTTACAGAAATGAGCTCCACCGTGTCACGTGTGTGGTTGGGGAAGACGCAAAAGATGCAAAGAGTGCTACTAGTACACTACGTGCGTGGGTGCGTGCACCTCTTCTCTTCGAGCATGGTTATTAAAAGTATAGCCCACTACTGTACTACCACGCGGTTATTATATATGGGCAAAGAGTATAGGCAGAAATAATGACTAATAAGCCGTGAAATCACGAGGCCCACCTTTCTCTATGTTTGACCAAGGAAGCAACCATCATTTCACTCCTCGTTGAATATCCATCCGCTGCTACCTCCACGAACAAATAAAAATCTGCTTCTACCTCCGTAGCATGGTTAATAATATAGCCATGTCAATCATGACATAGAAATATCATTCACTGATACAATAGGGCTGGATCTAAGGCTGGCGATTTTTTTACTTTGTCTCTTGCTCTTTTTGTCTCATTTACTCATTTTACATAGGAGCACGTGTAGAGGATGGCTATTCCTTTTGATAGGACTTCTTCATGGGGTTTAAGACTAAGCAGCTCCAAATTATGCCCGCTGCCCACCACTTTGAATCATGCCATCTATGATAGGGAGTAGTCCCATTGCAACAATGAGGTCCACTAGGTCTAGCACGTCCTATAAGAAGAGACTGTCACGCAAAACATACATCTTGTTGCCTTCTTCCTCGTACAGTACGTACTACTACTACTACTACTACTACTACTACTACTACTACTACTACTACTACTACTACTACTACTACTACTACTACTACTACTACTACTTCTACTACTACTACTCGTTCTCCTATAAACCTTGCGCTTGGCATCTCCAAAATATTAACCTTGCGATTGGCTCTTCGCCTCTTCAGGAAGTCAAGCAATAATGGTACTGCAGTATATATTGTTCTGGCTATATGAAACCAAATGAATTGCTGCACGTCCACCACGTGGGCGAGGGAGAGTGCATACTATTACGTCTGTTTCAATATGGACTACATACAGAGCAAAATGAGTGAATCTACACTCTAAAATACGTCTATATACATAAGTGTTTGGAGTATGTACTAGTAGAGTAGTTCATATTGAAATCTACTAAAGGACATATATTCCAAACAATATGATAATCTCTCTAACCAAGGTAGGGACAAGGAGTAAACAGAGGGAGTAGTAAAATTTTCTCCTCGTCCTGTGAGCCACCGCGCGCGTGGGCGTGGGAGCGGGCGTAAGGCGTAGTAAGCAAGCTTCACCTCGTCCTGTGAGCCGCCGCACCCATGGGCGGGGGAGACAGCGTACTAAGCAAGCTTCTCCTCATTCTGCAAGTTGATGGGACACATCAAAAGTAATACGTACAGAGCATCTCGAGTGTATAGAGCCTTGCCTCTAAGGTAGGCCCCTCATGGTTTGCCTCTTTTTTAACATAACGCGTCAAGTCACAATTTGTTTGTTCACCCGTGGTAGACGATCCTCCATCAAGTGGACAACCATTACACATGTCAAATTACCACGTGGGCTGCCTTCTCGTACAGATATGAGCTCCACCGTGTACCCGCGCGGGTGTGGTTGGGAAAGAGACGGGAGTACGTGCGCCGTGCGTGCACCTCTTCTCTTCGTGCACGTCCCCCACCTATGTGGGTGTGTGTGAGAGACATACAAACCTAGACAGATGGCGTGTGCGTTCATGGGTGTTTTTTGTTCGGGGGGGGGGGGTGATTTCGTGAATGTATTTGTGGGAATATGTGTCGATGACATCTCAAACAAAAATTTGACAGATGCAATGTGTGTGAAATAGAGGCCTATCTATATCATATATAGAGGGGGCGATCCACGAGAAGAGAGGGAGGGGTCATAGATATCAATAGAGTCGAAGAGAGGATCAAGTGGGTGGGTGCGAGATCGATGAAGAGAGCCATCGAAATTGTGTGTGTGGAAGTCAAAGATATATGGTGACTGACCTACCGGAACGTCAGAGGGCACATGGCAAGCTTGTGTGTGGCAGGGAGACATGACTAGAGCGCTCGATGTATCGGTGTGTGTGTGCGGGGGGGGGGGGGGGGTGGAGGCAGAGGCCTAACTAGAGAGGTAGAACGACTCGTATATGTGTTGAGGGAGATCGGTCGACATCCATACATAACTGAAGGACGGGAAATAGGTTGGGACATAGAGAGAGATATAGAGAGAGGAGAGAGAGGGGGAGAGGGGTAGAGTGTTGGATGGGTGATGGAGTTGCTTCTCGAAGATGGTGGGAGAGGCCTACTAGAAAAACAGAGGGTAGAACTGCAATATTATCAATAAGAGTGGGGATGTGTTTCTGTGTGTGCCTGTGCGTGATAGATGTGTCGGGACGCATGCATGGATGATGAAGGGGAACCATGTGTTTGGTAAGCAAACCTAACTAGATCGGTAGATCAATTGTTGTTTGTCGGAGGAAGGGAGAGACATAACTAATGAGGTAGATCAATCGACGCGTTGGAAAAAATGAGTTATAAGGACCTAGCTAGCTATATGTATAGCGGGAGATCGGTCGGTGTACATCCATTTGTTAGAGGCCAATAAGGCGCCCAGCGAGACGGATAGACAGAGAGAATGGAGCTAGGAGGTGGTGCGAGAGGCCGAGCTACTAGCTAGATAGGGGAGGAGTGTGCGATTGTGAGATCGATGAAAAGAGGGGCGAGAGTTTACACATGTGTGGGACCGTATGAGAGACACGAGGCATGGACACAGAAAGGAGGATATGGAAGGTACGTGTGTATGTTGTAGGCAGACATCGCTGGAGAGGTTTATCGATCAATGTGTGTCGGAAAGGAGTTGTGGAGACTTTGGGAGAACGACCTAAAGAAAAGAAAAATGAATGTGCGCGATGGATAGAATGCCGAGGGAGGGGGAGGGCGAGGAGGGCGTGTGCATGCATGAGAGAAATTTAGTGCTAGCTACAAAGGTTAGAGGATTGTGTGGGTGTAAGAGACTAACAAAGATCATAATTTGATATGAAAGTGGATTCATATATTTGAATAGGAGATCATAGTGTTATAAACATATGCATGCATGAATATAGCGGTGATACGCGTGCTGTGGTTTTGCACATGTTATACAATAATGTGATAATGCATGGTGTTCGCAACTCACAGCTAAATGTCGAACAATCTAAACCATACTATACATCGAACAATTTCACATTTTATTTGAATTTGTGATAATGTGTGGCGTTTGCAGCTTACAACTAAATATCGAACAATCTAAACAATACTATATATCGAACAATCTCACATTTTATTTGAATTTGTGGTAATGTGTGGCGTTTCCAACTCACATCTAAATACTTGTAGGCGTAGGGGGCGGGGCGCCATACATTATGTGATAAACACATCATACATATGAGACATGGTTTAGATTATGAAGATCTAGCTAGAGCTTGAAATGTACCGTGATTTGAAATCAACATAAAGTGGATTCAAAAAATCGAGTTCGAGTTCATATAGTACACATAGTTCATATCTAACTCATCAGTAATCATGTGGTGTGTTGTGAAGATAATACACAAACGATGGTTTAACTTAACAATAATGATGATTGTAGGTCTTATTAAAATAGAGAAACGAATTCAAATGGTTTGACTTCACAACAATCATTATTGTAGATCTTATTCAAATAGAGAAACGAATTCAAATTTAGTTCATATTGAAGCGGTAGTATATACATTTGGAATGCACTAAAACCTTCATTTGAGTAGCAGGTTGCATGCATTATACACGTAGCAAAATATTTTAATCGAACATAACATGAATTCAAAGTTTTGAATGGCATTTGTAGTGCGAATTGATTTGGTACAGTACACGGGACTAGACTCTCTTGTGTGGTGCAAATTGATTTATTTTTGTTTTTTCATCGACGGAAGTGTGAATAGATTTGGTACAGTACATGTTGAGGATATAAACCTTAGAGTCACCCGCCAGGAGGGGCCGGGTTACATATAAGGATCATCACCCGAAGCCCGGCGCCAAGCTTGAAGACGGTGGGCCAAAGATGGGCTTAAGACCCGGAGATGGCTTAAGGCCCGTGGTTACAACCGTCATTATGGTAGAACTTGTAGTGTAAGGCAAGAATAGTTGAGAGTCCGAGCCGGACACTCTTATGAGCCGGCCGGGACTCTCAGAAGCTGCTGGGCGTCAACCTCTCTATATAAAGGGACGACCCGGCAGCGGTTTAGGGAGAAGAAAGATTTGATCGAGAGCCAGACATAGCAGTTAAGCTCCCTAGTCATCGAAACCCTAATCAATACCACCTCAACTGGACGTAGGCTTTTACCTTCACCGTAAGGGGCCGAACCAGTATAAACCCTCGTGTTCCTTGTCCCGTTTAACCCCTTCAAGCTTCCTAGCGGCGATGGCTCCACGACTAAGTCCTAGCTTGAGGACATCTGCCGTGACAATTCCACGACAGTTGGCGCCCACCGTGGGGCCAGCGCACGGTGGATTTGAGTTCTTGAAGGGCAGCTTCGAAGGGCTCAAGGGATACGCTGTGGGCCGGATGAATAGGAGTCGTCGCGACAAGCTCCACATCGACGATGCAAACTGGGGCCCCGACGCCCGCTCAATTGAGTACGGATACCGGGTCCCCTTTGGCGGAATTCATGTTTTCATTGGCAAGATTGGCGAGCCGGGCCCGGAGCCGGACCACTGCGCCGATCTCATCGAGATGGCTCAGCGCGCACGACCCGCCCGGCCCCTGCCAGCCTTGAAGCATGCTTTTATAGGATGTATCCATGGAGGGCTCCCTGATGGACCTGGATCTGGTGATGAGACGGTCGCCGGCTCTGACGGCGAGTCGTCCATAGATGAGTCAAACTCGTTGTATCAACTTCAAGATGGCAGGCTCATAGGTTGTTCCGATGGTGACAGTATTCCCGACCCGTTTGAGCCGCCGAGTCGGGTTGGAATCTTCATGGCCGGTGCGCAGCCTGTTCAGAACCCTGCTGCTGGGGCGGGAAACCTGGTGCCCTCGCCGGCTCAGGTGCTGATGGATCTCACGGACAAGATGACGGCCCTGTTGACCGCGCGGATGACCCGGCGGATCAAGCTCAGCATGACGCAGAGGTGGCGCAGGTAAAGTTAGATCTCGTGAAAGCCAAAGAGGATCTAGCAGCAGAAGGGATCAGGATGGCTGCGGAGAGGGCAGCTCTCGACGCCCAAACTCAGTTGATTCAGGCGCAGTCCTTAAGGCTCACGATGGATCAGAACGCGTCCAATGAGGTCATGAGAAGGAGGCATCAAAAGGCCCAATCTCGACTCCCTCCGGTTTACGATCCTCGAAACCTCTTCGACACGCCAGGTGCAGGGTCTAGTAACCCGCCAGGGATCATAGTGCCCGGGTCTGGGACTCCTGTTCAGCCACAAGTGATGGGGCCTCCCCGGGTGAACCCTGCCCCGCCTCAGTATGTGCCGATACCACCGGGTCATTATGCTAACCCGCAGGAGAACATGGTCGCTGCAGCAGCACGGCTGGCGGCCCTCCCAATTGACGGCGACTCTCCAACGGCTATTGAAACCCGCCGGGTCAGAGAACTCCTTCAGACAGCGCTGGCACAGCAAGAGGCGTACTCTTACAGCCGGGACAGGGTCCACTCGACCCCTCGTCCAGGCCGGAGCCCGAGTTATAGCAGACACATGGTCTCAGCGACCGGCTCAAGTAATGTCCGACGTCATGACCCGCCCCCTGGCCATGGCCCGGCTCATAACGGAGCCTTTCACGCAGCAGACCAAGACAGAGCGCGGCAAGAGGCGGATCAGGTGCCTCAGTTGACGGCTTACCAGACCCCCCCGGCTTATCCGACGACTTCCGTCGACGTGGGTATCCCTACGAGGACTGGAGGTGTCCCTTGCTTAGTACCAGCTCTCCGCAATGAACGTCTACCCAAAGACTTCAAAGGCCCTAGGAAGGTGCCTAATTACACGGCTGACTTACAACCCGGGGCCTGGATCGAAAGTTACGAGATGGCCATGGAACTGCTGGAGGTCAGTGAAGCAGCGATGGCCAAGTACTTCACCATGATGTAGGATGGGCCTGCCCGCACTTGGTTGAAAGCGCTACCACCGAATTCCATCGGGTCTTGGGCTGAGCTAAAGGCCCGGTTCATACAAAACTTCAAAGAAACCTTTAGGCAGTCTATGTCAATTGTGGATTTGACTAACTGTAAACAGCAGGAGGGTGAGTCTACGACACATTGGGTTCGCCGGGTCAAAGAGATCATACATTCATCGGATAAGATGGATGCCAGTTCTGCAGTCTTAATGTTGGAGCAAAATTGTCGTTTTCTGCCCCTGAAAATGAAGCTCGGGCGGCTTAAGCGCGACTGCAATGATATGGGTACGCTGATGGCGGCTCTCGTCAAGTACGCCGATTCTGATAGTACCAAGGACCCCGCTTCGGACGGTGAAAGGACAGGGAAGGGAAAGAAGAACGCCAATGGCAAGGGTCCTCAGCATAACCCGGGGAACCAAGGAAGTGGCAAGCGTAAGGCCGACGGCAGCCTAGAGTTCGTGGCCAACGCCAGCTCACAGGGTAATAGCCAGAGACACAAGGGGAGGCCCCCTCCCCGAGCCGGCGGGTCAGGCCCGACGCTGGAGCAGCTGTTGAATGAGCCCTGCCCAAGGCATGGCTCTAGAGAGAGGCCAGCTACTCATCTATGGAAGGATTGTGCAATCATGAAGGCTTTTAAGAATTCCAACGCCTTCAACGGCAACAATGGCCCGAGCAGTGGCTCAGGCGCCGGCGGCTTTCATGGCCCGGGCGGCGGCTCAAATTCTAATCCTAAGAACGGTCAAGGGGGCTTTAATCAGCAGTCTGGCCAGGGTCATCAACAGCAGCAGGGGGGTTATCAGACCAATCCAAAGCAGCTTAGCGGTGGACAGTATCATGTGTTTACCACCAGTCTGTGTAAGCGAGATCAGAAGCTTCATAAGAGGGCTGTGAATGCTGTTGAGCCAGCGGTTCCGCGTTACTTGCGGTGGTCTGAGCAGCCTATAGTGTGGAGTAGGGAGGATCACCCTCCCCGGGTGGCTAATCCGGGTCACTTGGCCTTGGTGGTGGCTCCTTAGGTGGGAGGATATAAGTTCACTAAGGTGCTCATGGATGGAGGCAGCAGCATCAACATCCTCTATTATGAGACTTTCCGTCATATGGGGTTGATTGATAAGAACCTCAGCCAGTCAAACACTATTTTCCATGGTGTGGTACCTGGTAAGTCGGCTTATCCAGTCGGCAAGATTGAGTTGGAAGTGGCCTGTGGAGACGAGCACAACTACAGGGTGGAAAAATTGACCTTTGAGGTGGTCAAGATAAGAAGCCCGTATCATGCCATATTCGGGCGGCCGGCTTACGCCAAGTTCATGGCACGGCCGTGTTACGTGTATTTACAGCTCAAGATGTCGGGTCTCAATGGGACCATTACGGTTCATGGCAGCCGGAAGGTGGCCTTGGAGTGTGAGGAAGGCGATGCAGCTTATGCAGAATCTGTTTGTGCAACAGAGGAGTTAAAATTCTACAAGGAAAATGTTGACCCCACAGATATGACCTCTCTGAAAAAGCCGACTACGGAGCATGAGCCGGCAATGAAATTTAAGTCGGCTGATGAGACTAAACTTGTTGATTTCGTTCCAGGTGATTCATCTCAGCAGTTTAGCATCAGTGCCAATCTGGATCCAAAATAGGAAAGCGCGCTCATCGAGTTCATCCGTGAGAATAGGGACATTTTTGCATGGAAACCTTCTGACATGCCAGGTGTACCTAGAGAACTCGCTGAGCACACTCTCAATGTTGATCCGAAATTTAAGCCGGTCAGGCAATTCCTTCGGCGGTTTAATGAAGAAAGGCGGAAAGCTATTGGTGAAGAGGTGGCCCGGCTCTTGGCCGCCGGAGTTGGTGAGGAGGAGGAGACCCGTGGCGGCGACAGCAACAGAGCTCGAGCGGAGGAACAGTGGCGCGAGGAGGAAGACGGGTGGCTGAAGGCTCATCGGGCCAGACTATTTATAAGGGCAAGCTCATAAGTGGGCGCGAGAAACGAGGAGGCCACGGCGCGGTTATCTCACCATAAAAACGCCTCGATTTTCGGGATGGCAGTAAAGATAAGATCCGTTGCGGATATGGTGGAGTAAAAAATGGATTTAATGGAAGATGACGTCACGGCGGATTACCCGGAATCCAGAGGATGACGCCATGCCGGGTTATGGCCTTCACACAATTGTAAGCCGGAGATTTTCTGTCGAAAGGATTGAAGATTGACATGAGCCGGCTCAAATCATTCTGGGGCCTAATGTTGAGGATATAAACCTTAGAGTCACCCGCCAGGAGGGGCCGGGTTACATATAAGGATCATCACTTGAAGCCCGGTGCCAAGCTTGAAGACGGTGGGCCAAAGATGGGCTTAAGACCCGGAGATGGCTTAAGGCCCGTGGTTACAACCGTCATTATGGTAGAACTTGTAGTGTAAGGCAAGAATAGTTGAGAGTCCGAGCCGGACACTCTTATGAGCCGGCCGGGACTCTCAGAAGCTGCTGGGCGTCAACCTCTCTATATAAAGGGACGACCCGGCAGCGGTTTAGGGAGAAGAAAGATTTGATCGAGAGCCAGGCATAGCAGTTAAGCTCCCTGGTCATCGAAACCCTAATCAATACCACCTCAACTGGACGTAGGCTTTTACCTTCACCGTAAGGGGCCGAACCAGTATAAACCCTCGTGTTCCTTGTCCCTTTTAACCCCTTCAAGCTTCCTAGCGGCGATGGCTCCACGATTAAGTCCTAGCTTGAGGACATCTGCCATGACAATTCCACGACAGTACACGTTAGGCTTGTCCGGAAATTTCAACTTGCGCCTTGTTACCTCGAAATATTTAAGATATATCTTTGTCTTGTTGTGCTCCGAAAACTCCCTCCATCTCTACCCGCGCCTTGCTATCCCGAAATTACAACGCGCGCGAAAACTCTCACCTCCCGCGAAATCCCGACATGCAAAATGCCCGTGATACCCGTGAACCGAAGGAACCGCCTAGCTCAAATCGACGGGGGTACTTTCGTAACTTACCCCACATTTCGGACAAGCGCGTCCCTAAGCCATGGTTCCCCACTCCCATCTCATCAGCCCACCCATTCATACACCGAGGCCACGAAAACCCGCGAAGCCCCACACCCTCCTCCGTCCGCCACCCAGCCGGAGCCTCTTCCCCGACGACGTCGTCCACAGGAACACCTCGATGTCCCTCATCCACCATACCGGATGAGGATCCGTCGTCGATACGTCGTCCCGCCGGCTCAGCCACCCCGTCCTCCACCTCCAAGGAGCTGCCCCGATGTTCCCCTCGTCTTTCGCGCCACCTCCATTCCCACACCGCCGTCTTCACCTACACCATTGGAAGAGCAGCATCATCACTGTTTCCTCGGATGAAGCTGAGGCCTAATTGGCACCACCAAAGAGGTTGTACACTAATCGCTGCATTTTCTTCTTGATTCGATCTCACGGTGCTGCCGGCACTTGGTCTCGAGCCGACATGGCGCGACTCCATCCACGGTGGCGTCGCCGACCCACTTCCTCCACGGCGTCGCTTCCTCGGCGGCGACATCCACATCAGTAGGAGCTGCTGCTGCTTTAGCTCTCGCTCGCGCTGCTGCTCTACTCTTGCTCTCGGTCCCCTGCCTGGTCTGCTCTTGCTCGCGCTGCTGCTCTCGCTCTTGCTCTTGCTTGTGATGCTGCTCCAATTTAGCTACACTTCAGTCGACCGAATCGACTTTTGGGTCAGTCGATTTTCAGGGGGTGGGTGGTTCGCCAGAGTTAAGGAAGAACCAGCCGCAGCGGGGAGGGGGCTCGCCGGAGAGGTACCCCACTATCTATCTTAGGGTTTAGGGTGGGGGCGGTGGTCGCCCGCGGTGGTGGGGCAGTGGCGTGGGGATCGCCGGAGAAAACGCTCGGCACGGGGGGGGGGGTCCTAGAGGGATGGCTGTGCGGTGGTGGGGACTGGTTTCGGGGCGGGCGGGGCGGCGGTTTGGCCGGTGGTGGCTGGCGGCTCAGGGAGGTGGAGGTTGAAGATGAACTGCTACACAACCAGCTGCCCCGGCTCTCGCACGCGCTGCTGCTATTGCTTTTCTGCTACTAGTGCGTTCAGTTTCGACAGTAAAATACAGTTTGAACATCAAAATTCAGTTTCGACAGTTAAGTTCAGTTTCGACAGTTAAATTCAGTTTCAACAGTTAAGTTCAGAGATGAGCGGCTGATGTATTTTACATCTAGCACTTTGTGGTTATGTATTTTACGCCATCTATTGGAGATGCTATTATAATTGCACTCAGGTTAACGTTGTCTCTCTTGTCCTGCTTCAGCCTTGGCGTCGTACAACTCACCCGAGCTGCTCCAACGACAAAGCCGTCCATCAGAGCGGAGCAGTACCCCGGGCTCCATCTCAAGATGCCTAAGATCTTCTTCCCCTCCTCTGACAACCAAGTCAGTCGGATCATCCTCACCGACCAACCCAATCACGCTATGATCGACATGGCTTCGCCAAAGAGGTTGTACACTTGTTGCATCTCTTTTTTACTCTACATGTTATATATATTGTCTAGTGAGGACATGTAGTAACGTGAAATATGATTAGTTTCTCCTACTATATGACAAGCAGTGAGGTACCAAGCAACTTAGCTATCCGTGATGGACTCGCTTGAACGCCATCATTATTATCTCTGTGTGTTTGAGCTGTGCATTTGTCGATGGGCCTGGGAGTTGAGCTAGTAGGGCAGTGGCCTGGGTCCAAATTGGTAGAAGTAGCACAAAAACATTTTTTGAGCCTGCCTGCTAGAATCGCCAGTGCTTGAAAGGAAAACTGAAGGAAAAACATAGGAATTGGTAAGTTTCCTATGGTACTACTATTCATGCATTTGGTTCAAAGGAATGGAGCAGAGGAAAACTGTAGGATTTGTTCCTTTAGTGTCTCCTTGAAAGAAAAACCGTAGGAATTTTAATATCCACAAGCTCCTTCTCAAATTCCTATTCATGAAGCATAAGACTAAGAGATAGTAGAGTAATTGCATTATAACCGTACATTTTCTTGTGGTTTGACTTAATCTCACCATGCTTCTTTGCATCCTGTGATCTTCCCATTCTTGTGAACCAAACACCCAGATTGGCAGAAATCCTGTGTTTTTAAATTCTCTGTTTTGCATAGGATACCCAAAAGAAACTGTTGGGTACACCATCTATCACAGATCCGAAGGCAAGACATTCGTTGCTAAGAATAGATGCTTTCTAGAGAAGGAGTTTCTCTCGAAAGAAGTGAGTGGGAGGAAAGTAGAAATTGATGAGGTAACTGTACCTGCTCCCTTATTGGAAAGTAGTTCATCATAGAAACCGGTTCCTGTGACACCAACACCAATTAGTGAGGAAACTAATGATATTGATCATGAAACTTCAGATCAAATTACTAGTGAACCTCGTAGGTCAACCAGAGTAAGATCCACACCAGAGTGGTACGGTAATACTATTTTGGAGGTCATGTTACTTGACCAAGGCGAACCTACGAACTATGAAGAAGCGATGGTGAGCCCAGATTCCGCAAAATGGCTTGAGGCCATGAAACCTGAGATGGGATCCACGTATGGGAACAAAGTGTGGACTTTGGTTGACTTGCCCGATGATCGGCAAGCCATTGAGAATAAATGGATCTTCAAGAAGAAGGCTGACGCTGACGGTAATGTTATTGTCTATAAAGCTCGACTTGTTGCAAAAGGTTTTTGACAAGTTCAAGGGATTGACTACGATGAGACTTTCTCACCCGTAGCGATGCTTAAGTCTGTCCGAATCATGTTAGCAATTGCTGCATTTTATGATTATGAAATTTGGCAAATGGATGTCAAAACTGCATTCCTGAATGGATTTCTGGAAGAAGAGTTGTATATGATGCAACCAGAAGGTTTTGTCGATCCAAACGGCGCTAACAAAGTGGGCAAGCTCCAGTGATCCATTTATGGACTGGTGCAAGCCTCTCGGAGTTGGAATAAACGTTTTGATAGTGTGATCAAAGCATATGGTTTTATACAGACTTTTGGAGAAGCCTGTATTACAAGAAAGTGAGTGGGAGCTCTATAGCATTTATGATATTATATGTGGATGACATATTGCTGATTGGAAATGATATAGAATTTCTGGATAGCATAAAAGGATACTTGAATAAGAGTTTTTCAATGAAAGACCTCGGTGAAGCTGCTTACATATTAGGCATCAAGATCTATAGAGATAGATCAAGACGCTTGATAGGACTTTCACAAAGCACATACCTTGACAAAGTTTTGAAGAAGTTCAAAATGGATCAAGCAAAGAAAGGGTTCTTGCCTGTGTTAGAAGGTGTGAAGTTGAGTCAGACTCAATGCCCGACCACTGTAGAAGGTAGAGAGAAAATGAAAGATGTTCCCTATGCTTCAGCCATAGGCTCTATCATGTATGCAATGCTGTGTACCAGACCTGATGTGTGTCTTGCTATTAGCCTAGCAGGGAGGTACCAAAGTAATCCAGGAGTGGATCACTGGACAGCGGTCAAGAACATCCTGAAATACCTGAAAAGGACTAAGGATATGTTTCTCATTTATGGAGGTGACAAAGAGCTAGTCGTAAATGGTTACGTCGATGCAAGCTTTGACACTGATCCGGACGATTCTAAATCGCAAACCGGATACGTGTTTACATTGAGCGGTGCAGCTGTCAGTTGGTGCAGTTCTAAACAAAGCGTCGTGGCGGTATCTACATGTGAAGCGGAGTACATAGCTGCTTCGGAAGCAGCAAATGAAGGAGTCTGGATGAAGGAGTTCATATCCGATCTAGGTGTCATACCTAGTGCATCGGGTCCAATGAAAATCTTTCGTGACAGTACTGGTGCAATTGCCTTGGCAAAGGAATCCAGATTTCACAAGAGGACCAAGCAGATCAAGAGACGCTTCAATTCCATCCGGGACCAAGTCCAGGTGGGAGACATAGAGATTTGCAAGATACATGCGGATCTGAATGTTGCAGACCCGTTGACTAAGCCTCTTCCACGAGCAAAACATGATCAACACCAAAACTCCATGTGTTGAGGATATAAACCTTAGAGTCACCCGCCCGGAGGGGCCGGGTTACTCATAATGGTCATCACCTGAGGCCCGGCGCCAAGCTTGAAGACGGTGGGCCAAAGATGGGCTTAAGACCTGGAGATGGCTTAAGGCCCGTAGTTACAACCGTCATTATGGTAGAACTTGTAGTGTAAGGCAAGAATAGTTGAGAGTCCGAGCCGGACACTCTTATAAACCAGCCGGGACTCTGAGAGCTACTGGGCGTCAACCTCTCTATATAAAGGGACGACCCGGCGGCGGTTTAAGGGCAAGAAAGATCTCGTCGAGAGAGAGGCATAGCAGTTAAGCTCCCTAGTCATCGAAACCCTAATCAATACCACCTCAACTGGACGTAGGCTTTTACCTTCACCGTAAGGGGCCGAACCAGTATAACCCTCGTGCTCCTTGTCCCGTTTAACCCCTTCAAGCTTCCTGGATGCGATGGCTCCACGATTAAGTCCTAGCTCGAGGACATCTGCCGTGACAATTCCACGACAGTTGGCGCCCACCGTGGGGCCAGCGCACGGTGGATTTGAGTTCTTGAAGGGCAGCTTCGAAGGGCTCAAGGGATACGCGGTGGGCCGGATGACCAAGAGTCGTCGCGGCAAGCTTTACATCGACGATGCAAACTGGGGCCCCGACGCCGGCTCAGTGGAGTACGGATACCGGGTCCCCTTCGACGGAATTCATGTTTTCATTGGCAAGATTGGTGAGCCGGGCCCTGAGCCGGATCTCTGTGCCGATCTCATCGAGACGGCTCAGCGCACACGACCCGCCCAGGCCCCGCCTGCCTTGAAGCATGCTTTTGTGGGATGCATCCATGGAGGGTGTCGGGGTAAACGACCACGGGTAGCCTAACCGACTACCCCTGGCTCTTCAGAAAATTTATCAGGCCTTTGGGCCTTCAAGCACTCCAAGCATTTGGGCCGCCTTCCCCGGCCGGCTACCACTAAAGCCGACTCCCGGAGGGCGACCCAGCCTCACCGACTCCAAGAAGCCGGCCAAGAGGGACGCCGACTCCTAGAAGCCGGCCAAGACCACAACCGCTCCTACATAACGACGACCTGACGGGGCATGGCCACAGTGCGGCCCACGATCCCCGAAGCCCGAGGCAGGCATGGCTACAGGAGGCCGTACGGGGGGGGTGTCTCCCGTGCGGCCCGGCACTGTAGCCACGCCAGCCGTGACGTCATCCACGACCCCCTCCTGTACGGCCCAAGGACCATGGGCCCCTTCAGCCAGAGAGAGGCGTGAAGGCGGCCCGGCTTTTCCTAGTCGGCCAGGAGCATAGCCGGCCTCCAGAAGCCGGCGACTCCCTTCCTCAAAGCAGGAGGCCCATTAAGGAGACAAGACGAGGTGGGCTACAGTGATAGCCCCCGATGCGGATCACTGTAGCCACGCTTACCTCGACAAAGCCCTCATCATCAGAGGTGCGGCTACAGTAAGCAGCCGCCGACAAGACCCTCAGCGGTGGGGCCGGCCTGCCGACCGAGTAGCCGGCAGCCGGCGGGACCCACCGGCCGGCGGAGGAGCCGGAAGGCGTAGACACTGACGGCTGGGGCCAGTTCCCAGTCGGATTACCATTGTACCCCCGGGGGGTAGGCCTATATAAACCCCCCGGAGCACCCATGCAAAGGGTTGGTTCGCTTCTGGTTTGGCCTCGGAGCATAGTTGGCTTCTAGGTTAACACCCACGCATAGCACACACACCATAGATAGAGAGAAGCAAGAGCTAGCCTTGTTCTTCTTCTCCCTTGATCTCAACAGCTCTAGGAGCGATTGTAGCTACCCCTTATCGATCTAGTGATCATGCGGAGACCCTGCAGAGCAGGACTAGGGGTGTTATCTCCTCGGAGAGCCCCGAACCTGGGTAAGATTCGCCGGCGTGCATGTCTTCGCCTCATCCCGTTTCCGGGCACCGGCGACGTTTTATTGGCTCCCACAATGATAAGCCATCCCTTGGCATATGTCGCACCAACCACCCGACATTTGGCGCCCACCGTGGGGCCAGGTGCACCGTCGTCCGGAGACCTGTTCTGGACGGGAACCCTCTTCTTTCCCCGCGAGCGCAGCCAGCCTGCTGCGCCCGATGGCGTTTGCCCCGACGCGCTGCAAGGCGTCGACGACGCCTGCGCAGCGAGCCGCCTCGCCGATCTGCTCGGCGAGACTCGCATCTCCGATGAGCCTGCGTCCGACGCAGGCACCGACTACCCCGAGAGCCGCCTCGTCAGCCTCCTCGACCAACTTTACGTCTCCAGCGAGCCTGCTGCGGACATGGAGTCTGTCGGCTCCACCGACCCGATGCTCATCGACTCCGACACCGCGTCGCTCGACGCCTACCCCTCCGACGTGGTGGTCTTCGATGACCCACTCCCTCGAGCTGACAGCGGCAGCAGCGCTGTCACCGAAGTGCTGGTCATCAGCCACGTCTCCAACTCGGGCGGGAGCGCCCGCCACGCTCAGCAAGCAGCGATGCACGACCTCTCCATCCCCCTCCCGGCCGACGCCGACGCCGAGACCCTGGAGGCACGCCGTCTTGCCCTCATCACGGAGAGCAAGAAGATAGCCTCGATGAGACGCCTCACCGAGGCCCACCAGCGCGAAGTCGACCGCGCCGCCTTCGGGACGCCGCCGCCGAGCGGCCCGAGCCGAGCCGGCTTCGTCCAGAAGCGCGGCGCAGCCGTTGCCAGCATGCTGGGCGCAGATCGCCCCGTCTACGCCACCCCGCTCGAGAATCTGCGAGCCGCTCAGGCGGCAGCAGAGGAGCTCAATGGGCTGGGAGCCGATGAGCTCCCCTACATGACAAGACGGATCTAGCAGCTGATCGACGCGGCTGCAGAACGGCACGAAGCCGGCGCCCGAGCTGATAGCCATCCCCCGCGCCGGGAGCACGCCGCGACGTCCCGCTCACCGACTGCGAGCGGCACGTGCCAGAAGAAAGACCAGGAGCCGGCTGCCAGCCGCAGCCGGACTCGCATCAGTATCGAGCGCGACGCGGATGGCCGCCCTCGGGCGGTCGAACACCAAGGAAACCTGCCGCCTCCCCCGCCTCGAAGAGAAAGACGCCTCACTCCGCCGCCCATCACACATCCGACTCTTGGCGACCGACTCGGCCGCCGAGAAGGACTCGGCGAGAGTGACGCCCGCCACAGGATCGACCGCCTTGCTCGGTCCTTGGCGTTAGAAGAAGAAGACGATGTCGGCCCGCCATGCTTTGGCCCCCGCGTCCGCGACGAGCCCTTCCCCAAAGGGTTCTCGCTCCCTAGTGACACGCCCAAGTACAACGGCTCGGTGAAGCCGGAAGATTGGCTCATCGACTACTCCACGGCCGTCAGCATCGCCAACGGCAATCGGCGCGTCGCCGTGAAGTACGTCCCCTTGATGCTGCAAGGGACGGCGCGCACGTGGCTCAACAGCCTCAAGCCATACAGCATCAACAGCTGGCTGGACTTCACTGAGGTTTTCGTCCGCAACTTCACTAGCACCTACAAGCGGCCTCCCAAGCCACGCCAGCTCTCCCTCTGCGTCCAAGGGCCCAACGAGTCGACCCGCGACTACCTCACGCGATGGGCCGAGCTCCGCAACTCCTGCGAGGGAGTGCATGAGGTCCAGGCCATCGAGTACTTCACTGCCGGGTGCCGAGAGGGCACCCTCCTCAAGCACCGACTCCTCTGCGACGAGCCGGCTACCCTCGATGAGTTGCTGATCACCGCCGACAAGTACGCCACTGCCGACTCCTCCATGAAGACCGAGCTCCGAGTGGACGCCTCGGGGAAGGTAGTCGCTCCGGCTCCCAAGACGCCGGCTGGCGACCCAAGCCGACGCCCCTACCAGAACGACCACAAGCGCAAGGGCCCGATGCCGACTTCCTCCAGTCGGCAGGTGGCCACAGTTGAAGACGAGCAGCCCGAGGAGCGGCCCGCTCCCAAGAAGAAGGGAGGCCGGCCGCCCTGGCAGCCGTCCTTCTCCTACGAACAAGCACTCGATGCCCCCTGCAAGTTCCACAGCGGCGCGAAGCCGTCCAACCATACAACACGAAAATGCCACTGGCTCACCCGCATCACCAAGCGCGAAGGGATGGTGCCGCCTCCGCCACCCGGCCCGCCGCCTCCAGCTCCCCAGCAGCCGGCGGCCCGGCCGGCAGTCGGCGCCATCCAAGACGAGTTCCCCGAAGCGCACGACGCCTACGTCGTCTTCACGAGTCAAGTAGACAAGCGCAGCCGACGCCGGCAACACCAAGAAGTAAACCCAGTCGCCTCTAGCACCGCCGAGTTCATGCATTGGTCGGAAAAGCCCATCAGCTGGAGCCAGGCCGACCACCCAGAGGTGATGCCTTCGCCTGGCTCCTATGCTATGGTCTTGGACGTCACCCTTGCGACGGAGAGGCGAGCTGCCAGATTTTCCCGCGTCCTGATAGACGGCGGAAGCAGTATCAACATACTGTACCGCGACACCATGGACAAGCTGAACATCAAAGCAAAGCAGCTCATGCCGAGCCGCACTGTCTTCCATGGTATCGTACCCGGCCTATCTTGCTCTCCAATCGGCAAGATCAAAATGGATGTTCTCTTTGGAGACAAAGATCACTTCCGCCGGGAAGCAATATGGTTCGAGGTGGTGGACCTGGAGAGCCCCTATCATCCGCTACTTGGCCAACCTGCTTTGGCCAAGTTCATGGCTGTGCCCCATTATGCCTATCTGAAGATGAAGATGCCGAGCTCGAAGGGGATCATCACGGTAGCCGGCGACTACAAGAAGTCCATCGAGTGTGCCATGGCCAGCAGCCGGCTGGCCGAGTCCCTCGTGGTGGCGGAAGAGAAGAAGATGCTGGAACGGGTTGTGGCCATGGCCGGCAAGCGGCCGACCTTGTCCCCCAACCCCAAGGACTGTGATGCGCAGGGCTCCTTCCAGCCTGCCAAAGAGACGAAGAAGATATCTCTAGACCCGGAGCACCCGGAGAGGTTCGCCGTGATTGGGGCGAACTTGGACAGCAAATAGGAAGGCGAGCTCGCCGACTTCCTCCGTGAGAATCGAGACATCTTTGCATGGTCCCCAAAGGACATGCCGGGCGTCCCGAAGGATTTCGCCGAGCACAAGTTACATGTCCGAGCTGATGCGAAGCCGGTCAGGCAACCCCTCCGCCGACTATCAGAAGAGAAGCGAAGAATCGTGGGAGAAGAGATAGCCCGGCTCCTCGCAGCCGGCTTCATCTTGGAAGTGTTCTTTCCAGAATGGCTTGCCAATCCAGTTCTGGTTTTGAAGAAGAATAACAAGTGGCGCATGTGTATAGACTACACAAGCTTGAACAAGGCCTACCCAAAGGATCCGTTTGCTTTGCCACGGATTGACCAAGTGATAGACTCTACAGCCGGATGCGAGCTGTTGTGTTTTTTGGATGCATACTCAGGGTATCTTCAGATCAAGTTGGACCCAGCTGACCGCCTGAAGACTGCCTTCATCACACCCTTTGGAGCTTTCTGCTACCTGACAATGACATTCGGCTTGAGAAATGCCGGTGCCACTTTTCAGCGTTGCATGCAGAAATGTCTCTTGAAACAACTCGGCAGAAATGCCCACGTCTACGTAGATGACATTGTGGTGAAGACAGAGAAGCGCGGTACCTTGCTGGAAGACCTGAAGGAAACATTCGCCAACTTGCGCCGATTCCAGATCAAGCTCAACCCCGAGAAGTGCGTGTTCGGAGTGCCAGCCGGCCAGCTGCTAGGCTTCCTGGTCTCCGAACGTGGCATTGAGTGCAACCCTGTCAAGATCAAAGCCATCGAGAGGATGGAGATTCCCACCAAGCTGCGGGATGTGCAGAAGTTCACTGGCTGCTTAGCCTCCCTGAATCGTTTTATCAGCCGACTAGGAGAGAAGGCTCTCCCCCTGTACCGACTCATGAAGAAGTCCACTCACTTTGAGTGGAATGATCAAGCCGACCAAGCCTTCCATGAGTTGAAGAAAATGCTGACCACTCCGCCTGTCCTGGCCGCGCCGACTGAGAAGGAGCCCATGCTCCTCTACATCGCCGCGACAAGCCGAGTCGTCAGCACCGTTGTTGTGGTCCAGCGCCCGGAGGAAGGCCGAGCCCAGCTGGTCCAGAGGCCGGTCTACTATATCAGCGAAGTACTATCTAGCTCGAAGCAAAACTACCCGCACTACCAGAAGATGTGCTATGGGGTGTACTTCGCTGCCAAGAAATTGAAGCCCTACTTCCAAGAGCACCCCATCATGGTCATGTGCACTGCCCCGCTCGCCGAGATCATAGGCAGCCGGGATGCATCCGGCCGGGTGGCCAAATGGGCCATTGCCTTGGCGCCCTACACGATCTTCTATCAACCCCGCACTGCCATCAAGTCGCAAGCATTGGCCGACTTCCTCGTCGACTGGGCCGAGACCCAGTACTTACCGCCGGCTCCTGACTCTACCCATTGGCGGATGCACTTCGACGGGTCCAAGATGCGCACCGGCTTGGGAGCTGGCGTCGTCCTCACCTCTCCCAAAGGCGACAAGCTCAAGTACACGCTGCAGATCCACTTCGCCGCCTCCAACAACGTGGCCGAGTACGAGGCGCTCGTACATGGGCTCCGGCTAGCCAAAGAGCTCGGCATACGCCGGATCCTATGCTACGGCGACTCAGACTTGGTGGTCTAGCAATCATCAGACGACTGGGACGCCAAGGACGCAAACATGGCAAACTACCGATTCCTCGTCCAGCAGATGAGCGGATACTTCGAAGGGTGCGAGTTCCTTCATGTGCCAAGGGCCGACAACGACCAAGCAGATGCCCTAGCACGGATCGGCTCCACCCGACAAGCCATACCGACTGGCGTCTCCCTCCAGCGCCTCCTCAAGCCGTCCATCAAGCCGTCTCCAGAGTCGGATTCCATCTTCGTACCACCTGCGCCAGAAACAGCCGGATCCGGCTCAAGAAATCCCGCAGGCGGCACGGGGACTTCGACGACTGCCCCGGGGACTGACGTAGTCGCACCTGGCCCAGGGACCTCAGAGCCCGGCCCGGGGACTGCAGCAGTCGGCCCGGGGACTGCAACGACGCAAGAAGTGGTGGTCGACCCCAACGCAACACCCAACCCACCCACCCGAGTCATGGTGGCTACATTAACAGCAGAAGAAGTCACAGCTCCCTCATGGGCCCTGCCCATCCTCAAGTTCCTAGTCAGCAGAGAGCTGCCGGCTGACGAGATCGCAGCAAGACTAGTCCAACAACGAGCCACAGCATACACAATAATCAACAGGGAGCTTGTGAAGCGCAGCGTCACTGGAGTCTTCCAGCGTTGCGTCGAGCCAGAAAAAGGAGTGGCAATCCTCAAAGACATCCACCAGGGCGAATGCGGCCATCACGCCGCTTCAAGATCCCTCGTGGCCAAGGCTTTCCGCCACGGGTTCTTCTGGCCGACTGCCTTGGAGGATGCTAAAGAAATAGTCAAGACCTGCATAGGATGTCAAGTCTTCAGTTCCAAACAACACCTGCCGGCTTCTGCCCTCAAGACCATTCCCCTCACCTGGCCTTTCGCCGTCTGGGGACTGGACATGGTGGGCCCTTTCAAGACGGCCCGCGGTGGCTTGACACATCTACTCGTTGCTGTGGACAAGTTCACAAAGTGGATCGAAGCAAAGCCGATTAAGAAGCTGAACAGGCCGACTGCCGTGACATTCATCACCGACATCACTACGCGGTACGACGTGCCGCACAGCATCATCACCGACAACGGCACGAACTTCGCCAAAGGAGCACTGGCACGTTTCTGCGCGACACAGGGCATCCGACTGGACTTAGCATCCGTTGCCCACCCGCAGTCAAACGGCCAAGTCGAGCGAGCAAATGGACTTACCCTCTCCGGCATCAAGCCCCGACTGGTTGTACCACTAGAGCGATCGGCCGGCTGCTGGCTTGAAGAACTGCCGGCTGTCCTCTGGAGTCTGCGCACTACACCCAACAAGTCAACTGGCTTCACTCCATTCTTTCTTGTGTACGGTGCCGAGGCTGTCATCCCAACAGACATCGAGTTCGACTCGCCTCAGATCACCATGTACACGGAGGAGGAAGCCAAAGAAGCAAGAGAAGACGGCGTCGACCTACTGGAAGAAGGCCGGCTGTTAGCCCTCAGCCGGTCCGCCATCTACCAGCAAGGCCTGCGCCGCTACTACAACCGCAAGGTCAAGCCAAGATCCTTCCAAGAGGGCGACCTTGTGCTCCGGCTGATCCAGCGAACAGCCGGCCAGCACAAGCTCTCGGCCCCTTGGGAAGGCCCCTTCGTCGTCAGCAAGGCACTCGGCAACGACTCCTACTACTTGATCGACGCGCAAAAGCCAAGAGCATGCAAGAGAGACGACTCCGGCAAGGAGTCGGAGCGACCATGGAACGCAAACCTCCTAAGACGATTTTACAGCTGAAAAGCAGTATGTATCACGCTACCCCTTTTGTATTAAGTTACAAACCAACAGGCCCCCCGAACAGTACTCGGGGACTGCCTTTTATTTATCTATGGATGACGAGTGTCATATCCATGAATGTCTTACTACATTTTGAATTCTTGTCCGGCACCGGGTCCGACTAGTCGGCCCGGGGACTGGCCGCCTTAAGCTATATTATAAGTTCTTCCCGAAGTCAGCAAAGTAGTGCGCCGGCTCCCCAGTCCTCTCTTGTTGAAAGTCGTAGCTCAAAGAACTGACTGTCCGACTAGCAAGAGAGAAGACAGAAAGGACGCCCACACGAAAAACGGCTAAGGAACAACTAACCTATATAGCAAAAAGACGGCCTCTATATACGCCTGCCGACTGTCACAACAGCCGGCTGGCCGGCTTCCTAAAAAACTTAGCTTAAGTCCGGCAGAGCTAAAAGTACTTCCCCCTCCCCAATCGGCCAGGCACTCCCCGGCTGCAGTTTGTAGAACAACTGTTTGACTAGGGAGACGGCAACCAAGGGAGGGCGACAAAGGAAAAAAGCAGAAGGACAAAAAGCAAAAGTACAAGGAAAAGCCGATTGCATAACTTATATACATAAAGCCGCCTAAAGGCTGGCAACAGAATTAAGTTTGAATACACCCAGTGGGTGGAATTGTGCAGACTTAACCGAACATTGTTCAAAGTAACAAGACAGGAAAACAAAGAAAGAAGACTAAGGCATGACTTGGAGGCCGAGCTGGTCGGTGAAGGCAGCTCGCCGGCTGAGGGAGTGGCCGCCTAGCTGGTCCCGGCTTGACCGCCTCCCGCGGCAGGAGACGCACTCGCACGCGACGTAGTGCTGGAGGCGCGGTCAGGCTGGCCGGCTTCTCCACCAGCCGGCTCGGCGCCTTCACCCTCCTCCTCCTCCTCCTCCTCACCCTCGTCGCTGGAGTTGATCTCCTCCGCCGAGTCCTCGCCGTACGCCGGGTCTAGCCCGAACCAATCTTCCGGCTGGGCGACTCCATTGTCGTCCACCTCGGGGGCAAAGACGTTGGTGTCGGTGTAGTCGGCGATCGCCGAAGCTCGCCGAATGATGGCCGGCCGCGCCGGCTCCAGCTCCGTGTCGGCTTGCTGCCGCCAGGTCGACAGCTGGTCCAGGTTCAAGCCGGGATACCAGGCCTTGATGAACTCCAGCGCCCGCCTGGCGCCGGAGCGAGCCGCTGACGCCTTCCAAGCCTCGAAGCGGCCGACGGCCACCTCCAGCCAGTCGGCGGTCCGACTGGGAGTGCGCGGGACTACTTGGTCGGGCCAGAGGGCGGCCAAGACCGCCGACCCGGCACGCTGAAGCCGGCAGAGCAGCCTGTGAGCCGGCTGGTTACGAGCCTGGATCGCCAGGAGCTGCTCCTCCAGCGAGCGGCCGGCGGTCGGCGAGCTCTCGAAGCCGGCTTGCCTCTTCGCCTGGCAACGAGCTTCGATGGCCTGGTTGGCAGCAGTTGAGTAGCCAGGGAAGTACTCTGCGTGAAGAAGAAAAGAAAAGAAGAACCCCAAATCAGAAAAACAAGTCGAAGTAGCAGATGGCAAGAGAGGATGAAGGGGTAGACGACTTACCGTCAACCAGATCCTCAATCTGGCCATAGCCGGAGACCAGAGTCTGCCTGGCCTCTGCCCAGCCGGCCGCCTCCGTCTCGAACTCGGCCTGGAGGGCGGCTTCGCGATCTTGCGCAGCCTTCAGCGCAGCCTTGTGGCCTTCCTCCTGGTCGGCCAGCTTCTTGACCAGGCGGTCGCGCTCCCGCACCAAGGCGGCGAGCTCCGCGTCCTTGGCACGAAGAGCAGTCTGGGACTCCCCCAGCTGTGCCCTCAGACTGGCGTTGGCCGCTGCAGAGATAGAAGAACAAGAAGAACGATGAGAAATCATCAAGGAAGATCCGAGCCGACTGCTCAGCAGTCGGCCCGAATCTCGGGGACTACACCCAGTGGGTGCGCTGACGCGCCCCCACATGAGATAAAGATCAAGTTCCATACCTCGACTTTCAGTGAGATCGGCGGTCTTCTGCGTCAGCTCCCGAGCCTGGGAGTTGAAGGCGGCCGCTCGGAGGTTGTGATAGTCCTGCAAGATGGACAGAAGACCAACGTGAGAACAAAAGCAACGATGAGAAATCATCAAGGAAGATCTGAGCCGACTGCTCAGCAGTCGGCCCGAATCTCGGGGACTACACCCAGTGGGTGCGCTGACGCGCCCCCACGAGAGAAATCAAGAAGAAGATGAGAATACTAACCCGGATGGCAGCCCGCGTGGCGAGGAATTCGTCGGTGAACTGCCTCAGCGTCGCGGCTTGGCCCTGGAGCCGGGCCCGGACGTCTTGCGCAGCGATGTTCACCACGGCTGTCCCTCCGCTTGGCGTCCACCCTGAGGTAGCGCTGGCCGCCTTCGCGTCTCGAGCCGACGAGCTGGAGCCCACGGCCGGCCGTGGCTCCGACGCCGCTTTCTGCGGCTCCGACGCGGCCTTCCCTGCGCGCCGGCTTGGCGGAACCCGGACCGCCACCGCAGCTCCCGCGGCCGGCTCGCCTTCCGCCGACTGTGCGGGCGCAGGCTCAGTCTGGCCACCTTGGGCCGCCCCAGTCGGAGGAGTCGGCCCCGGCGCCTCCCTCAAGAAGATGACGTCGTCGCCGCTCCCTCCCAGATCCGGCTGGGAACCACTGGCTCCCCCTGGCGAGGGATCCGCGCCCCCGGGCGCCATGGTGCGCAGGGGGGTGACCATCAAGGCCTCCCCTGCCGCCGCTTCGGCCTCGGCCTCTGCCTGGGCCTTGGCTGCGGCCTCGGCAAGCGCCTTCGCCGCCTCCTCCTCCCGAGCTGCATGGGCGGCGTCTGCCCTCCGTGCCTCCGCCTCCCGCGCTTCCTGCTCCTCCCGCACCTCCCGCGCGTTCCTTTCCGTCGCCTCCAGGAGGGCGGCGCGGGGATCTACGCGGCGGGTGGTGCTCCCAGAGCCCCCTGGCGACTCGACAACGGAGCCGGCAGCCGCCCGCTCGAGTGACAGTGGACCTCTGATCAAAGAAAAGAAGACAAAGGTTCAGAAAACCACCCAAGAAAAGAAAGAAGGAGAATACACGGAAAGAGAGAAAGCTTACGCTGACACAGCCTGCGGCTGCTTCACCACTCTGCGGAAGCGAGCCGCCTTCGCGGCCGCCTCTTCCCGCCTGGTGGCCGCCGCCCCACCCCTGGGCTTCTTCGACCGGCTACCGAACATGCCCTGGGTGGCGCGACGTTTCTGGCCTCTACTCCGAGCAGGCTGCGCGCCGGAGGAGCCCGCGCCGCGTACGGAGGCCGGCTGGCGGGGCGGGACGGCTTCGGCTTCATCCTCGTCAGGCCAGTCGTCGAAGGTCGCGGAGAACCCGGCGCCGCCTGCTTCGCCGCCGGCTTGGCCGCCGGCCGGCTCGGTGGCATCCTCCATATGGACCGCCCCCAGATCGGGGTCCTCCTGGTCGTGCTCGGTCCGGTCGGGGACGAAGCGGCGCTCCACGTCCGCTTCGCCGGCCGGCCGAAGCAGAGGATTCTGTCAAAAAGCGAGCCGACTGAGTTAGAGTCGGCCCAGAGGAACTCGGCGACAAAGATGAGAGAGAAAGAGAGAAAAAGAGAAGGGGAGCGTACCATAGGCGGAGGATTGGCGCGGCTGTATGGCTCCTTGCCGAATTGTCAGTCGTCGGGAAGCTGGCAGTTGGCGAGGTAGTTCACCATGTCGGCCGCGTCGGCCTGCGGCATCTCCTTGGTGCACATCCGGCTCGGATCGAGCTGGCCGCTCATCTGACAGATCAGATGAGGCCGGCTCTGGAGCGGGAGGACCCGGCGCGTGACGAACGCGGCCAGAAGGTCGGGCCCCGTCAGGCCCTCCGACTGGACCATCACCCGCAGGCGGGCGATGGCGGCGTTCCCTCCCTGCGATAGCGTCACCGCCCGGAAGGACCACTGGGGCAGCCTCCCCGCCGGTGGGCCGGCTACGTAAGCCGGCAGGTTGATGTAGTCGCCCCGGGGAGCGATGTTCCGCACGTAGAAGTATGATTTCTGCCACTTCTTCACCGATTGGATCAGCGTGATGACGGGGAAGGGGTTGTCGGCGCCCGATCTCCGCGACGCGATGAAGGCGCCAGTGTGGGCCGGCACGCCCTTGCTGCGCGTACCCAGCTTCGACTGGAAGAATTCCCCCCAGAGCTCGAGGGTGGGGAGGACGCCGAGATAGCCCTCGCACAGGGTGACGAAGGCCGACAGCAGCACCACCGCGTTGGGGTGAGGTGGTGCGGCTGGAGTTGATAGAAGTCCAACCAGGTGCGGAAGAAGGCGCTCACTGGCAGGCCGAAGCCGCGCAGGAAGTGCGAGCGGAAGACCACCCGCTCGCCCTCCTGCGGCGCCGGCCTGACCTCCTTCTCCGGCACGAGGCAGACCTCCACTTTGTCCGCGCTGGGCAGACGCCGGGTGTCGCGGAGGAAGTCGATGTGGTCGTTGTGGACGATGGAGCCATCCCAATCCCCGCCGAGCTGCTCTACGTGGGGAGGCATAGCGGAAGCTGGCACGGCGGCGGAGGAGCGTGCGAAGGAAGAGCGCGGCGGCGAGGCGCTGTCGTAGGAACGAGCAAGGCGAGAAGACGAAGGGAGTAGGAGGAGCGTGCGAGGGTCTGCCGCCCTCCACCTCCCCCTACTTATAGCCTCACGCGGCCGAAGAGGCCGGACGTGGGGGGGAGACGTGGGATTAACTACGCCCACTCCCCACGACTCGCGTTTATTACGCATAAAGTGCGAGCCAAAACTGCCGGACGGAACGTGCGGGCGGTTTCGGGATACAAAGGATCCGCGCCTGGGCCGGGGCGCGGACGTGGCGGGCCCCCTCCCTGCGGCGACGTCCCGTCACGCGCGTGGGCTGGCAGGCTTTCCGGCCACGTGGCACGCCACGGCCCGAGGCCGGCCTACGGCCCGGTGCACAAGCCCGCGGGTTCCCGCCTCCCGACTCCAGAAGAATTCGACTAAGGGCCGCGCGCCTGCACCAAGGCCGGCTCCCAGCTGCCGGCTTGTCACGATAGGAAGCTGACCGAGCTTCTCGAACCCCACTCCACCTCGAAGCCCAATCAGCTTCGGGGACTACTGTCGGGGTAAACGACCACGGGTAGCCTAACCGACTACCCCTGGCTCTTCAGAAAATTTATCAGGCCTTTGGGCCTTCAAGCACTCCAAGCATTTGGGCCGCCTTCCCCGGCCGGCTACCACTAAAGCCGACTCCCGGAAGGCGACCCAGCCTCACCGACTCCAAGAAGCCGGCCAAGAGGGACGCCGACTCCTAGAAGCCGGCCAAGACCACAACCGCTCCTACATAACGACGACTTGACGGGGCATGGCCACAGTGCGGCCCACGATCCGCGAAGCCCGAGGCAGGCATGGCTACAGGAGGCCGTACGGGGGGGATGTCTCCCGTGCGGCCCGGCACTGTAGCCACGCCAGCCGCGACGTCATCCACGACCCCCTCCTGTACGGCCCAAGGACTGCGGGCCCCTTCAGCCAGAGAGAGGCGTGAAGGCGGCCCGGCTTTTCCTAGTCGGCCAGGAGCATAGCCGGCCTCCAGAAGTCGGCGACTCCCTTCCTCGAAGCAGGAGCCCCATTAAGGAGACAAGACGAGGTGAGGCTACAGTGATAGCCCCCGATGCGGATCACTGTAGCCACGCTTACCTCGACAAAGCCCTCATCATCAGAGGCGCGGCTACAGTAAGCAGCCGCCGACAAGACCCTCGGCGGTGGGGCCGGCCTGCCGACCGAGTAGCCGGCAGCCGGCGGGACCCACCAGCCGGCGGGACCCAGCGGCCGGCGGAGGAGCCGGCAGGCGTAGACACTGACGGCTGGGGCCAGTTCCCAGTCGGATTACCATTGTACCCCCGGGGGGTAGGCCTATATAAACCCCCCGGAGCACCCATGCAAAGGGTTGGTTCGCTTCTGGTTTGGCCTCGGAGCATAGTTGGCTTCTAGGTTAACACCCACGCATAGCACACACACCATAGATAGAGAGAAGCAAGAGCTAGCCTTGTTCTTCTTCTCCCTTGATCTCAACAGCTCTAGGAGCGATTGTAGCTACCCCTTATCGATCTAGTGATCATGCGGAGACCCCGCAGAGCAGGACTAGGGGTGTTATCTCCTCGGAGAGCCCCGAACCTGGGTAAGATTCGCCGGCGTGCATGTCTTCGCCTCATCCCGTTTCCGGGCACCGGCGACGTTTTATTGGCTCCCACAATGATAAGCCATCCCTTGGCATATGTCGCACCAACCACCCGACAGAGGGCTCTCTGATGGATCTGGATCTGGTGAGGAGACGGCCGCCAGCTCTGACGGCGAGTCGTCCACAGATGAGTCAAACTTGTTGTATCAACTTCAAGATGGCATGCTCATGGGTGGTTCCGATGGTGACAGTATTCCGGACCCGTTTCAGCCGCCGAGCCGGGTTGGAATCTTCATGGCCGGTGCACAGCCTGTTCAGAACCCCGCCGCCGGGTCAGGAAACCCGGTGCCCTCGCCGGCTCAGGTGCTGATGGATCTCACGGACAAGATGACGGCCCTGTTAACCGCCACGGTTGACCCGGCGGATCAAGCTCAGCATGATGCGGAGGTGGCGCAGTTAAAGCTGGATCTAGTGAAAGCCAAGGAGGACCTGACGGCGGAAGGGATCAGGATGGCTGCGGAGAGGGCGGCTCTCGATACCCAGACTCAGTTGATTCAGGCGCAGTCCTTCCGGCTCACGATGGATCAGAACGCGTCCAATGAGGTCATGAGGAGGAGGCATCAAAAGGCCCAATCTCGACTCCCTCCGGTCTACGATCCTCGGAACCTCTTCAACACGCCCGGCGTAGGGTCTAGTAACCCGCCGGGGATCATGGTGCCCGGGTCTGGGACGCCTGTTCAGCCACGAGTGATGGGCCTCCCGGGTGAACCCTGCCCCGCCTCAGTATGTGCCAATACCACCGGGTCATTATGCTAACCCGCTGGAGAACATGGTCGCTGCAGCAGAACGGCTGGCGGCTCTCCCAATTGACGCCGACTCTCCAATGGCTGTTGAAACCTGCCGGGTCAGAGGACTCCTTCAGACAGCGCTGGCGCAGCAAGAGGCATACTCGTCCAGCCGGGACATGATCCACTCAACCCCTCGTCCAGGCCGGAGCCCGAGTTATAGCAGGCACATGGTCTCAGCGACCGGCTCAAGTAATGTCCGACGCCATGACCCGCCCCCTGGTCATGGCCCGGCTCATAACGGAGCCTTTCACTCAACAGACCAAGACAGAGCGCGGCAAGAGGCGGAGCAGGTGCCTCAGTTGACGGCTTACCAAACACCCCCGGCTTATCCGACGACTTCCGTCGACGTGGGTATCCCTACGAGGACTGGAGGTGTCCCCTGCTTAGTGCCGGCTCTCCGCAACGAACGTCTGCCCAAGGACATCAAAGGGCCTAGGAAGGTGCCTAATTACACGGCGGACTTACAACCTAGAGCCCGGATCGAGAGTTACGAGATGGCCATGGAATTGCTGGAGGTAAGTGAAGCAGCGATGGCCAAGTAATTCACCATGATGTTAGATGGGACTGCCCGCACTTGGTTGAAAGGGCTACCACCGAACTCCATCGGGTCTTGTGCTGAGTTGAAAGCCCGGTTCATCCAAAATTTCAAGGATACCTGTAGGCAGTCTATGTCAATTGTGGATTTGACTAACTGTAAACAGCAGGAGGGTGAGTCTACGACGCATTGGGTTCGCCGGGTCAAAGAGATCATACATTCATCTGATAAGATGGATGCCGGCTCTGCGGTCTTAATGTTGGAGCAGAATTGTCGTTTCCTTCCCCTAAAGATGAAACTCGGGCGGCTTAAGCGCGACTGCAATGATATGGGTACGCTGATGGCGGCTCTCGTCAAGTATGCCGACTCTGATAGTACCAAGGACCCCGCTTCAGATGATGAAAGGACAGGGAAGGGAAAGAAGAATGGCAATGGCAAGGGTCCTCAGCATAACCCGAGGAACCAAGGAGGTGGCAAGCGTAAGGCTGACGGCAGCCTAGAGTTCGTGGCCAACGCCAGCTCACAGGGTAATAACCAGCGACGCAAGGGGAGGCCACCGCCCCGAGCCGGCGGGTCAGGCCCGACGCTGGAGCAGCTGTTGATTGAGCCTTGTCCAAGGCACGGCTCTAGGGAGAAGCCAGCTACTCATTTATGGAAGGATTGCGCGATCATGAAGGCCTTTAAGAATTCCAATGCCTTTAATGGCAACAATGGCCCGAGCGGTGGCTCAGGCGCCAGCGGCTTTCATGGCCTGGGCGGCAGCTCAAATTCTAATCCTCGGAACGGTCAAGGGGGCTTTAATCAGCAGTCTGGCCAGAGTCATCAACAGCAGCAGGGGGGTTATCAGACCAATCCGAAGCAGCTTAGCGGTGGACAGTATCATGTATTTACCACCAGTCTGCGTAAGCGAGATCAGAAGCTTCATAAGAGGGTTGTGAATGCTGTTGAGCCGGCGGTTCCACGCTATTTAAGATGGTCTGAGCAGCCTATCGTGTGGAGTAGGGAGGATCACCCTCCCCGGGTGGATAATCCGGGTCACTTGGCCTTGGTGGTGGCTCCTCAGGTGGGAGGATATAAGTTCACTAAGGTGCTCATGGATGGAGGCAGCAGCATCAACATCCTCTATTATGAGACTTTCCGTCGTATGGGGTTGATTGATAAGAACCTTTGCTAGTCAAACACTATTTTCCATGGTGTGGTGCCTGGTAAGTCGGCTTATCCAGTTGGCAAGATCGAGTTAGAAGTGGCCTTTGGAGACGAGCACAACTACAGGGTGGAAAAATTGACCTTTGAGGTGGTCAAGATAAGAACCCCGTATCATGCCATATTTGGGCGGCCGGCTTACGCCAAGTTCATGGCACGGCCGTGTTACGTGTATTTACAGCTCAAGATGCCGGTCACAATGGGACCATTACGGTTCATGGCAGCCGGAAGGTGGCCTTGGAGTGTGAGGAAGGCGATGCAGCTTATGCAGAATCTGTTTGTGCGACGGAGGAGTTGAACTTTTACAAGGACAATGTTGACCCAACGGATATGACCTCTGTGAAAAAGCCGACTACGGAGCATGAGCCGGCAATGAAATTTAAGTCGGCTGATGAGACTAAACTTGTTGATTTTGTTCCAGGTGATTCATCTCAGCAGTTTAGCATCTGTGCCAATCTGGATCCAAAATAGGAAAGCGCGCTCATCGAGTTCATCCGTGAGAATAGGGACATTTTTGCATGGAAACCTTCTGACATGCCAGGTGTACCTAGAGAACTCGCTGAGCACACTCTCAATGTTGATCCGAAATTTAAGCCGGTCAGGCAATTCCTTCGGCGGTTTAATGAAGAGAGGCGGAAAGCCATTGGTGAAGAGGTGGCCCGGCTCTTGGCGGCCGGGTTTATTGTGGAAGTCTTTCACCCAGAGTGGTTAGCTAACCCAGTGCTCGTCCTCAAGAAGAATGGCACCTGGCGGATGTGTGTGGACTACACGAACTTAAACAAGGCATGTCCGGCTGATCCTTTTGCCCTTCCCCGTATTGATCAAATCATTGATGCTACGGCGGGTTGCAAGCGCTTAAGTTTCTTGGATGCTTATTCTGGATACCATCAGATTAAAATGGCAATTAAGGACCAGGAGAAGACGGCGTTCATCACTCCCTTTGGAGCCTTCTGCTATGTGTCTATGCCCTTTGGACTCAAGAGTGCACAGGCGACTTATCAGCGTTGCGTGCAGAACTGTCTTCATAACCAGATTGGGCGCAATGTTCATGCCTATGTGGATGATATTGTGGTTAAATCCAGAGAGAAGGAAACTTTGATAGATGATCTGAGGGAAACCTTTGATAATCTCCGGGTCTACAAGATGATGCTTAACCCGGCCAAGTGTGTTTTTGGTGTTCCTGCAGGCAAGCTCTTGGGTTTCTTGGTCTCTAACAGAGGCATTGAAGCTAACCCGGAGAAGATCAAGGCGATCACCTCTCTGGCTAAGCCGGCGTGTATAAACGACGTCCAACGCCTGGCGGGTCGTGTTGCTGCTTTAAGCCGGTTTATAAGCTGTTTGGGTGAGAAGGCCATGCCATTGTACCAGTTGATGAAGAAAACTGATGACTTTGTCTGGAATGATGCTGCTAATACTGCTTTTGAGGATTTGAAGAGACAGCTTGCGGAGCCCACAGTCCTTGCTGCTCCGGTTCACAAGGAGCCCTTATTACTGTATGTAGCAGCTAACACACGGGCCGTCAGTGTGGCTGTGGTGGTGGAGCGCAAGGAAGAGGGTAAGGAGCATCCGGTTCAGCGGTCGGTTTATTACGTCAGCGAAGTGCTCATCGAGTCCAAACAGCGATATCCACATTGGCAGAAGCTTGTTTATGGTGTGTTCATGGCAAGCCGGAAGCTTAAGCATTATTTCCAGGGTCACCCCATCACTGTGGTCAGTTCTGCCCCCCTTGGAGATATCATTCAAAATAGAGAGGCCACAGGGAGAGTGGCTAAGTGGGCTATAGAGCTCGGACCTCATGGTCTGAAATACATACCACGCACTGCAGTTAAATCTCAAGCCTTGGTGGATTTCATCAACGATTGGACAGAGCTACAAGTGCCCGAACAAAAGCCGGATAAGACATATTGGACTATTCACTTCGACGGGTCCATGCAATTGGAGGGCTCGGGGGCTGGAGTCGTGTTGGCTTCTCCTAAGGGTGACAAGTTCCATTATGTGCTACAGTTGATGTTTCCTTGCACTAACAATGCGGCTGAGTATGAGGCCTTGCTCCATGGTCTTCGGATGGCTAAGGAGATGAGTTTGAGTCGGGTAAGGTGCTTCGGCGACTCAGACTTGGTGGCTCAACAAGTATCAGGCAAGTGGGACTCCAAGGACCCTCTCATGGCGGCTTATCGCCGTGGAGTTGATGCCATTGCTGGGCACTTTCAGGGTTACCAAGTAGAGCACATCGATCGCATGAAGAACGAGGCGGCTGATGCTTTAAGCCGGCTGGGCTCTCAACGAAAACCGGTGCCGCCTAATACTTTCCTGGACGTCTTGCATAACCCTTCTATTAAGTTGCCTACAGAGCAAGACTTGGCTGTCCCTGACCCGGAGGCACAACTGGTGGCGGCTCTCCACATCATCCCGGACTGGACAGTGCCCTATCTGGCTTACATGACCTGGGGAGATTTGCCTGAGGATGAAACTTTGGCCAGACAAATAACCCGGCGGTCTAAGTCAATGGTTGTTATCAATGGTGAGCTGCATCGCCGCAGTGTTACGGGAGCGTTCCAGCGTTGTGTCTCCCCTGAGGAAGGTCAAGAGATCTTGCATGAGATTCATGAAGGGGATTGTGGCCATCATGCCGGCTCAAAATCCCTTGTGGCCAAGGCTTTTCGTCATGGTATTTATTGGCTGACGGCTCATGCTGATGTGGAGGACTTGGTCAGTAAATGTGATGGTTGCCAAAAGTTCTCGCGACGGGCTCATGTGCCGGCTCAGGAGCTGAGGATGATCCCAATTACTTGGTCCTTTGCGGTCTGGGGGCTTGATATGGTTGGGCCTTTTAAAAGGTCCAAGGATAAGAAGACCCACCCCTTGGTGGCAGTTGACAAATTCACAAAGTGGGTTGAAGCAGAGCCAGTTAGCAAGTGTGATGCAGCCACGGCGGTTCAGTTTATGAAAAAGGTGATCTTTCGCTTTGGCTTTCCACACAGCATTATAACTGGCAATGGTACCAATCTATCCAAAGGCGCCATGGAGGAGTTTTGTCAACGAGAGCATATTCGACTTGATGTTTCATCAGTGGCTCACCCTCAATCCAATGGGCAAGCTGAGAGGGCTAATCAGGAGATTCTGAAAGGCATCAAGCCCTGGCTTTTGGTCCCTTTGCAACGGACGCCGGGTTGTTGGGTGGAGGAGTTACCCTCCGTGTTGTGGAGCATCAACACTACTCCTAACAGGTCTACGGGTTTCACGCCTTTCTTCATGGTTTATGGAGCGGAAGCAGTCCTCCCCAGTGACATCCGTCATGACTCGCCTCGAGTGGCGGCTTATGTTGAGGTGGATAATGAACAGGCGCGCTAAGATGTTCTTGACTTGTTGGACGAACAGCGTGATGAGGCGGCAGCTCGATCAGCGATTTACCAACAAGACCTGCGCCGTTATCACAGTCGCCGGGTTAAGTCCCGGGTCTTCCAGGAAGGTGATCTGGTGCTCCGGCTCATCCAAGATCAAACAGATGCGCACAAACTATCCCCGCCTTGGGAAGGACCCTTTGTGGTCAGCAAGAACTTGCACAACGGGTCATATTACCACATTGAAATTCGGGAGCACAAAGATTCACGTAAGTCGGAGGAGGAAACCCGTCGGCCGTGGAAGATAGCTCAGCTTCGGCCTTATTACACTTGAGCCACCGGCTCTCATAATGTACATATTTTTATAAGCCATGTATATATTATGATAAGCAATAAAGCAGGACCTCTGTCCTTTTTCTCCTCCAAAGGTAAATGTGTTGTTTCCATTACAAGATCACATGGTAACTTGGAGGTGGATCCGGCTTATGATCGTATTCGAATCTAGCCATATGCAATATAATCACTTGGGGGCTTCCTGTTCAAAAATAGGTCGTATTCGAACCAAAGAGAACATAGCTGTCGATACCCACTTGATTGGCAAAGTGCCGAGCTCATTGGGGAGTTTTCTTTGATCATATTTGAATCATAGCTCAACCCCCCTTTGGGAACCGACGTGGATCGTATTCGAATCAGCGTCGTTAAACAACTCTTAAGGTCATTTCGGGGCTTCCTGTTCAAACATGGGTCGTATTCGAACCAAAGAGAACATAGCTGTCGGTACCCTCTTGATCGGCATCGCCAAACCCACTGGGGGCTATATGATCGCATTCGAATCTTAGCTTAACCCTTTTGGGACGGGTCTCTGGTCGTATTCGAACCGGAAGCCCCTGAGTTTTGATTTTCTGATTTACAACAAGTTCTTCTGGTAGTATCAACAATGTACACGGCGGTTCTTGCTCCGCCGGCTTAACTTTGATTCACAGTGCTGGTTGCACACAATCGCTATCAAGACTGGTAAACCGGAGTTGAGGTACCAACCTTATTATCCGGGTTATATAAACCGGAAGCGTACTTGAAGGCCTGCAAGTGTGTTATTACGGTTATATAAAGGACATACTTAAGACCAGTCTTTCGTGACTTAGATTCATAATTCCGGGTTATATGTATGAGACTATGATTTTCAGGGCGGTACGCCGCCTAGAGACTTGTGATTTGTTTTTCTATGCAGGATAGTTAAAGACAACTATTTGGGCTAAAGGAACATGAATGATCAATTATGACCCGGAGGAATATAAGGAAGCAACTTCAATGGAATTAAGCATTCAGCACGTGCACGATGGCACGACAATGTTAAAATGTTGGCCCTATTCTATTACAAGACTCCCCGAGTCCAAAAGGGTGAAGCATTGTTTAAACAAGCCGCCTACAGAGTTAAGATGCTTGCTGGGTCGAAGCTTCCGGCTCATCCCTCTCTGCTCCTCCGGCTGTTCCCAAGACCTGGAAGGTTGACGATTTCCAGTCAATGCCGCTCAAAGCTTCAAATTGAGCTTCCTCGTCAATTAACCGGCCGGTCAATTTCCGGGGCAAAGGTGTGCTTACGAGTCGGCGGGACTAAGCTGATGGCTTCATAACGCGGAGTGGGGATCCTCTGATTCTCTGCATCGTAGCCCGGCTGGTACTTGGTCAGATCCGTGTCATTTCCAATCAGGGTGGCCACCGGGCGCACGATCTTCACGCAGGCTGCAAAGTCCTTTTAGTCGAAAGGGGTGCCGTTTTCCTTCAAGCTGGGGTAACCAAGTGCAATGTCCGCCGGGTCTAGTTCTGGAAGGAAGGCCTTGGCCCGGCTCAGTGCAGCTATGGCTCCGGCTCTTGCAGAGGCCCGTTGCAGCTCTTGGACACGCTGAGGAAGAACGGCCAGCCGGCGAAGTACTTCCGCCAGGTGAGTCGGAACCTCATTGGATAGGGCCACTACAGCCAAAGCCCGCTGTGACCCGGTGTAGAGTTGCTCCACCAGGGTGTACACGGCCTTCAGCTTGGTCTGCACGTTCTGATTGAGGTTGGCGCTTCTGGGACCTGTTTAACAAAGTAAGATAAGCCGTTCTCAGTGATGGGAGTTATGAGATATAAAGGTTATGAACTTATCGAGAGCCGGCGGAATAACTTACCGAAGATGGCGGCGACCATTTGTGACACATAGCGTTTTAAGCCGGAGAGTTCGGCGGTTCTCTCCAACGGAGCCTTCTCCGCCTGTTCGGCCCGGCTTACAAGAGCAGCCTTCTCTTCGGCCCAAGTCTTCCTTTCAGTTTCAAAGTCCTTCTTCAGCTTCTCTTGAGCAGCAATACTGGACACAAATTTGGCGTTGGCTTTCCGGGTCTCAGTTTCCTGAGTCTTCAGCCGGCTCTTCAGATCAGAGATATCAACCTCAAACTTCTTGCAAGCAGCCAGCACAATTTCCGGGTTATGGAAATGAACAGTTATTATGCAACTTTAAAGTCCCAAGCACTTTCCAAGCAAAGACACTTGGCACTTGGGGGCTAATGCATGTTGAAAGTTTCTATCTACAAAATTACCGGTTCATGCGAGTAAGCCAGAAGATAAGTCTACAACATATTCTATCATAAGTAGTAGACTTGGGGGCTAGAGTATGGTAAAGATAACTATGCAGTAAGCAAGAAGAGTGGTACCTCAGACTTCTGCTGTATCTGATTCACCATGTCGATCTCCAAATCCCGGTTCTTGTGCACCTGACTGACATAGCCGGAGACGATCTCTCCGATGCTCAGGTTAGCATAGTTGGTGAGGTCCAGATTGGCCCGGCGGCGCTCTAGCAACTCTTCCTTGGCAGAGCACTTGGCCAGCGCAGTGGGTCTCCCCGGCTCAACAAACTCCGTCCGCGTGATAACCACGTCCGGGTCATCGGCCGGCTGAGCCGGGCTGGAGGTCTCTGGATTAGCAGAAGTCTCTGCGATTGGCTTGTCGGTTGGTGCGGTAGCTTCAGGAGCAGAGGCAACTGGCGGCTCTTGAGCTGAAACCTCCGGCTCAGTCACGACCGGCTCTTCGACCGACTTATTCTTCTTCGCCCTCTTGCTGAGCTTGGCCTGGGCACTGAAAGGACAAACAGGTTAGTACAAAGGTATGAGCAAGAGGTGATCATCGTTACCCGGGTACGGTCTTGAAAGCTGGCAGGTTCGACTGCATAGAGTCGCCAGAGGAGGGTGAAGTTTCCTGATAATTCGAATCAGAAGAATTGAGCGGTTGACATATAACACCCGCCAAAGGATGAAAAGGGTATAAGTTGGAGATAACCTCGGTTTGGCGTTTCCTTGATGCCTCAGGTAAACCGGAGGAGAGGTCAGCATCCTTGTTGGTCCGGGTATGTCGCCGGCTCTCATGAATCTATTGCTTCAAAAGAAATTGAGGGTCTTGATAAGCTAAAGGATGTGAAAATCTTACTTTCCGGGTTACTCTTCGGACTTTCAGCCTCGGCAAGGGCTCCGAGTCAGAGGAAAGTGTCGTTACCTCTCCAATCACCGGGTTACTTGCTCCGGTGTCATCCTGCTGATGGACAGTATTGATAAGGTGGGCAGAAATAAATAAGAAACACAACAAGAGCTTACAGGTTCAGGGGTTACCTCTGACTCACAGCTGTCGCTTAGCTGAAGTAGCTCTGAAGCAGTAGGCCTGCTTCCCTTCTTACGGGGAGCGGCTCTCTTGGCGGCTTTCTTAGCCTTCCTGGCCTTCTTGGCCGCCTCATGGTCATACTTGACCTTCCAGAATTTATCATCAGCCTGAAAAATACAATGACGATTTCTTAAGGTTCAGATGAAAGCTATCTAAAGGAGAACATAAGATGTTCAGATCAGCGGCTTACCGCTGGGGCCGGGTTGGTCTTGCAGAAGGGGCTTAAGCCGGTCCTCCCGCAGTTTGCCAAGCTCTCATTCAAGAGGGCCTTGGTCATGTCTTCAGCAACGTCTTCAGGAAGATCGTTGCGGCTGTGTCGCAGGGGGTCATCTTTCCGGCCCGTGTAATCACACATTAAGCCGGGGCGGCGGCTTAAGGGGATCACCCGCCACGAGATCCAGACCCGAACCAGATCAATGCCATTGAGGCCATTTCCCAGGAGAGCCTTGATTTTGTTGATGGTGGGGATCAGAGGTTGGCGCTCCGCCTGAGATAGCTTGTCTGACAGAGGGTGAGTTGGTTCCAGACGCGAGGGACGAAAGCCGGCCAGCGGGCTCTCGTCAGCCGGCGAAGTGTCCTGGCAGTAGAACCACGTTTGGTTCCAGTCCTTTGGGTGACTTGGCGTCGCGGCGTAAGGAAACAGGCAGTCTCTCCGGCGTTGAATGGAGATTCCGCCAAGTTCCAGGCTCGGTCCGTTGGCACACTCATTCTGGCGGTTCAAATAGAATAGCTCTCTAAAGAGCAGAAGGCTGGGCTCCTCTCCAAGGTAGACTTCACAGAATACTTGGAAGTTGCATATGTTGGACACTGAATTGGGTCCTATGTCTTGTGGCCGCAGATCAAAGAAATTCAGCACATCTCTAAAGAACTTTCAGCCGGGCGCTGCGAAGCCCCGGCTCATATGATCCGCAAATATTACCACCTCCCCGTCCCTTGGCTGTGGTCTCTCCTCTGACGGGTCAGGGGCGCGGTAAGACATGACATCCTTCTTGGGCAGGTAACCCGTCTTAACAAAATCCGCTAAGGTTTCATCAGTGACGTTGGACTTCATCCAGTTGCACGTGATGGGTGCTTTGGGAGCTTTGGGAGGCATGATGAAAGTCGGAAGCCTATGATAAAAGGAATGTCCGGTTCAATTATAAGCCGGAAGAAGTTTACAGTTCAATGTTTAAAATGGCGGTTTATGAAGGGGCCTAATGACATATGGCTAAATGCATCGGGTTATCTAATCTGCTGAAGGTAGCGAGAGTAATTCAAATTGTCTACAGCTTTATCACAAATGAGCCGGCACAATTTTACGGCGCGTGGCTTCTTTTGAGCCGGAAAGTTTTACGGCGCGTGGCTTCTTTGAGCCGGAAATGTAAGCCGCCATAGCTCAGCAGATGCGGTTTTTTACTAAGTATGGTGAAAACAGGTTTCACACATCGCAGTAACTAATTTGGATCAAAATGGTCGACTAAAGAGGAAAGTTTCCAGACCTAAAACAGACGCAGAAGAAGTTCGTGGGTTCGAACGGAGCCTCTATGCAGTAAAAGGGGAACTATGTACATTGGGAATGGAAGTGAAACAGCTACCGCAGCAGTTTTGTGTAGTCTGAGGATCAAGAAAAGGTGGTAATAATAAAATCTACCAAGGGCTCGTGATGAACAGCGATGAACACGGGAAGAACAGGAAGGAGCCCTAATGCAGATCTGTTCTACGGGGTAGCAAGGACTTACAGTGCTGTAAAGATGCGGAGGTCGCTGCAGTTTATCTGGTCACGTCAGGTTGATGCAGCGGCCGGAGTTGGTGAAGGCAAGAAGACCCACGGCGGCGGCGGCGGTGGAGCTCGAGCGCAACACAGTGGCGAGGGGAAGAAGATGGAGGTGGCGAAGTGACTGGAGGCTCATTGGGCCGGGCTATTTATAACGGTGAGGCTCATAAGTGGGCGCGAGAAACGAGGAGGCCACGGCGTGGTTATCTCACCATAAAAACGCCTCGATTTTCGGGATGGCAGTAAAGATAAGATCCGTTGCGGATATGGTCTAGTAAAAAATGGACTTAATGGAAGATGACGTCACGGCGGATTACCCGGAATCCAGAAGGTGACGTCACGACGGGTTATAGCCTTCACACAATTGTAAGCCGGAGATTTTCTGTCAAAAGGATTGAAGATTGACATGAGCCGGCTCAAATCAATCTGGGGCCTAATGTTGAGGATATAAACCTTAGAGTCACCCGCCCGGAGGGGCCGGGTTACTCATAATGGTCATCACCTGAGGCCCGGCGCCAAGCTTGAAGACGGTGGGCCAAAGATGGGCTTAAGAACCGGAGATGGCTTAAGGCCCGTAGTTACAACCGTCATTATGGTAGAACTTGTAGTGTAAGGCAAGAATAGTTGAAAGTCCGAGCCAGACACTCTTATAAACCGGCCGGGACTCTGAGAGCTGCTGGGCATCAACCTCTCTATATAAAGGGACGACCCGGCGGCGGTTTAAGGGCAAGAAAGATCTCGTCGAGAGCGAGGCATAGCAGTTAAGCTCCCTGGTCATCGAAACCGTAATCAATACCACCTCAACTGGACGTAGGCTTCTACCTTCACCGTAAGGGGCCGAACCAGTATAACCCTCGTGCTCCTTGTCCCGTTTAACCCCTTCAAGCTTCCTAGCTGTGATGGCTCCACGACTAAGTCCTAGCTCGAGGACATCTGCCGTGACAATTCCACGACACCATGGGTGTTAGAATCATTACTGTGTAATCTAGATTATTGACTCTAGTGCAAGTGGGAGACTGAAGGAAATATGCCCTAGAGGCAACAATAAAGTTATTATTTATTTCCTCATATCATGATAAATGTTTATTATTCATGCTAGAATTGTATTAACCGGAAACATAATACATGTGTGAATACATAGACAAACATAGTGTCACTAGTATGCTTCTACTTGACTAGCTCGTTAATCGAAGATGGTTGAGTTTCCTAGCCATAGACATGAGTTGTCATTTGATTAACGGGATCGCACCATTAGGAGAATGGTGTGATTGACTTGACCCATTCCATTAGCTTAGCACTTGATCGTTTAGTATGTTGCTATTGCTTTCTTCATGACTTATACATGTTCCTATGACTATGAGATTATGCAACTCCCGTTTACCGGAGGAACACTTTGTGTGCTACCAAACGTCACAACGTAACTGGGTGATTATAAAGGTGCTCTCCAGGTGTCTCCGAAGGTACTTGTTGAGTTGGCGTATTTCGAGATTAGGATTTGTCACTCCGATTGTCGGAGACGTACCTCTGGGCCCTCTCGGTAATGCACATCACTATAAGCCTTGCAAGCATTGTAACTAATGAGTTAGCTGCAAGATGATGTATTACGGAATGAGTAAAGAGGCTTGTCGGTAACGAGATTGAACTAGGTATTGAGATACCGACGATCGAATCTCGGGCAAGTAACATACCGATGACAAAGGGAACAACGTATGTTGTTATGCGGTTTGACCGATAAAGATCTTCGTAGAATATGTAGGAGCCAATATGAGCATCCAGGTTCCGCTATTGGTTATTGACCGGAGATGTGTCTCGGTCATGTCTACATAGTTCTCGAACCCGTAGGGTCCGCACGCTTAAAGTTTGATGACGATCGGTATTATGAGTTTTTGTGTTTTGATGTACCGAAGGTAGTTCGGAGTCCCAGATATGATCACAGACATGACAAGGAGTCTCGAAATGGCCGAGACATAAAGATCGATATATTGGACGACTATATTCGGACACTAGAAGTGTTCCGAGTGGTTTCGGAGAAAAATCGGAGTACCGGGGGGTTACCGGAACCCCCCGGGGAGTTAATTGGGCCTCATGGGCCTTAGTGGGAGAAGAGGAGGGGCGGCCAGGGCAGCCGCGCGCCCCCTCCCCCTCTAGTCCGAATTGGACAAGGAGGGGGGCGGCGCCCCCCTTTTTCCTTCTCCTCCTCTCTCCCATCCTTCCCTCTCCTACTCCAACAAGGAAAAGGAGGAGTTCTACTCCCGGTGGGAGTAGGACTCCCCCCTTGGCGCGCCCTCCTCCTGGCCGGCCGCCTTCCCCCTTGCTCCATTATATACGGGGGCAGGGGGCACCCTAGAACACACAAGTTGATCTGTTGATCTATTCCAGCTGTGTGCGGTGCCCCCCTCCACCATATTCCACCTCGGTCATATCGTAGCGGTGCTTAGGCGAAGCCCTGCGTCGGTAGCAACATCATCACCGTCAGCACGCCGTCGTGCTGACGGAACTCTCCTGTGAAGCTCTGCTAGATCGGAGTTCGCGGGACGTCATCGAGCTGAACTTGTGCTGAACTCGGAGGTGTCGTACGTTCGGTACTTGGATCGGTCGAATCATGAAGACGTACGACTACATCAACCGCGTTGTGCTAACGCTTCCTCTTTCGGTCTACGAGGGTACGTGGACAACACTCTCCCCTCTCGTTGCTATGCATCACCATGATCCTGATTGTGCGTAGGAATTGTTTTGGAATTACTACGTTCCCCAACACAGACTGTCCTTCGCCGCCTCAGATCTTGTTCCCCGCCGCCGACAGCCATGACAACTGCATTACCATCATCAACCGAGCAGATGACCTCGAGGACTACACAGGTCTGCAAGCGAGGTCGCTCTCATTTGTGTCTGCTTACGTTATGCATCGCTTAATATTACATGCTACTTTATCATCATGTTCACCAATTAGACTCTGAGTCAGCTCCAAACTAATGGTCAAACTTGAGTTTTTAAATGGTTGTGGGGTACATATCAGGGCCGCAATTAATAGTATCTATCTACTATCTAGTTAATCTCTGGTGTCTACTATGAGTTTCATGTTGGGTGGGAAACAAACAGTAAAGAAGCCATTATCTGTATTTTTTAACTGAAGCCATTATCTGCGTGCTATCATTGGTTTTGGGACTATCCACAGGTTGCTACCATCACTCTGGATTTCTGCATGCACTCCTTACATAATCTCACTATGTTTTATTCCTATGCATGTCAGTTATTGTACACAATGGAGCTGAACATGTAGAGCAAAAGAGACGAGCCTTGCGTTGCAATAAAATTGCATGCAGACGTTGCTCCATGGTAGGTGCAAAGGCAGCCCTCCCTCCACCCATTTTGGATTGTAATCGAGAGGAAGATATCTGTTCTGAGGGGGATTCAGAAGGAGAAGACCGCTCCTATTTACCCCCTGAGGTCTTCGCTCTAACTTGGCATGCTGATGTTGGTTATATCATGCATATGGTGCCTTGCATTGCTTACTTTATACATCAAATATGTCATCTGCTTAGTTTAGACATGCTTTGTGTGAATGCCATATGTTTACTTTATTCATCGTTTATGCGAATTATGCAACGCCATCTTGTTTAGCCAGGCATCATATATGTGAATTTTGCAATGCCATCCTGCTTAGCCACTCATCTTATATGTGAATTATATCAGGCCATTCTTACGTATTGCATTTGTCAACAATGTTAGTACATTCAACTACTCTTCATGTGCATCAGTCATTTGACACGGTGATGGAAAATTCTGGAGTGAAAACAAGGTCTTCAGAGCAGACTATGCTATCTGACGAAGCGCATATCTCGCTGGTTACGGATAGCTCCTCAGAGGAGGATTCAGAGATAGATCACCAGTCCTATTTCCCCCTGAGGTGTATGCTCTAACTTGGCAGGGTTATGTTGCTCATGTCATGCGTATGGTGTCTTGCATTGCTATGTCATTTGATTAGTTTAGACATGCTTTGTGTGAATGCCACTTGTTTAGTGTCTAATTACCATATGTGTGAATTATGCATTGCCATCTTGTTGCAAGACATTATATATGTGAATTATGCAATGCTATCTTGTTGCAAAGGCATTATATATGTGAATTATGCAATGCCATGCTGTTTAGCTAATCATCATGTATGTGAATTATATCATGCTATCATTTTTTGTATTACGTGTTCCATTTGTCGACATTGTTTGTATATTCAACTACTCTTCCTGTGCATCAGCCATTGAAGTGGTGATGGAAGTATCTGGAGTGAAAACAAGGTATTCAGAGCAGACAATGCTACCTATTGAAGCAGACATCTTGCTGGTTATAGAGAGCTCCTCGGAGGAGGATTCAGAGACTGATGACCAGTCCTATCCCCCCCCCCCCGAGGTCTATGCTCAAACTTGGCAGGGTTATATTACCCATGTCATGCATGTCGTCTTGCATTGCTTAGTTTTTACATCATATATGGATTGCCATCTGCTTACTTGCTTACTACATAAATCATATATTTGAATTATATCATGCCATCATGTTTACATACACAACATCTATCTGAATTATGTCATGGCAACACATTTAATAAAGACATCATATAGTTATATCATCTCATCTTGTTTAGTGTTTACAGTCATCATATTTTGATTTATGTCATTCTATCTGTGGATTATATCATGCTATCATGTTTCCATAGGCGGCATGTATGTGAATTATGGCATGCCAACCTATTTAATAAACACATTATATAGTTATATCATGCCATCCTGTTTACATAGTCATCATATTTTGAACTATGTCTTTCCATCTTTTTTAGTTAGCCATCATAATGTGAAATTGTGTCATGCTATCCTGTTTAGTTAGCCATCATATATGTGAAATTGTGTCATGCTATCCTGTTTGGTTAGACAACATAAATGTGAATTATTTCATGCCCTCTTTTATTCCCCACTATCCATTGCACCTGTCTATCATACAATGTATGTATATTCAATTACTTTTGTTGTTTATCAGCCAAATTGGAGAGGGTAATGGCAGTATCCCAGGGAGTATGTCAGGGAAAACGACACCTATGTGATCCCCGAGGATCCCTACTACGGTTGGCGGGGGTGAAGAGCTGCGGAAAGAGTAGGTCTAGTGATCAGCGCGAGGGGATTTTTACCCAGGTTCGGGCCGCAAACGATGTGTAATACCCTAGTCATGTTTGTCTGTGTTATTTGGTGCTCTTGTGTTCTTGGACTAGCTACTATGTGCGCATAGTTCCAAAAGTCTGAATCCTTCCACAGTACGCATTGGGCCTCCTTTTAGATGTCAAAGGGGTCGCCACAGTGGCACACAGGAGGTGGAAAGTATATACAGTGTAAAAGTCTATCGCCTAGCATCGTAGGACAAACGCATTTAATGCGCCGCCTATGTGTCCTCTTGCTTTATCGGGGCCGGCAACAAAGCTCGTCCCGTCCGTCGCCGCCTCGCCTTGCTTCCATGCGCGTCCAAGCTGATGAGGCATGCAGTGCCATGCTGGCTGGCTGGTTGCTGTGCTGGTGCGGTGGCAGAGTCTTCTCAAAGAATCTGCATGCCACCACGCAGGTGCTTGACTGGTTGGCCTAGAAGCCGCATGCTGCTACGCAGGCGCTCGTCTAGTTGGCGGGCTGGTTGCCGCGTTGGAACGGCCGCGGGGCAGCGGAGCCTTGGTAGGTGTGGGCCTGGCTGCGGCCCTGCAGATGCCCCCGGCAAGGGTCCTGCCGGGGTCCCGGCAAGGGTCTTGAAGGGTCTTGTGGGCGTCCCCGGCAAGGGTCTTGCCGGGGGTCTTCGGCCGTCCCCGACAAGGGGTCTTGCCGGGGGTCTTCGTCTTCTGGTTCTTATCTAGTCTTGCAGGCCTTTGGTCTTCACCAAGATCTGCATGCCACCATGCAGGCACCCCCGAGCCTTGGTTCAGAGGTTGTCGATGGTGTAAGAACTCTCAGGCTCGAGGGAGGTGGCCTTGCTGGTGTTGGGCAAGTCTCCCTGGCAAGGCCCTTGCTGGGGCTATGTAGGCAGCCCCGGCAAGGGTGTTGCCGAGGAAAGTCCACCTTGCTCCTTCGTTCTTCATGCCTCTGGCTTGAGTGCTGCCTTGGCAGTCTTATACCTTTCCTTCCTCTGGCCCGCCAAGCATGGCCGTAGGTGCGGCTACGACTGCCCGATGGTTCCGCCAGTACCATTGCTTCTTCCTCAAGTTCTCTCTGTGCCACCAGCGCAGCACTGACCACTTGATTCGTTGCCACTAAGTATAGCAGCAACGACTCTTGTGGTTTGGTCACGACTAGTATTGGTGTGGAGGAGAGGTACCTCTTCAAATCTTGCAGCGCTGCCTCTGCCTCCAGAGTCCATTTCACTGGACCTGCCTTTTTCAGAACTTTGAAAAAGGGGAGGACGTGCTCAGCAGATTTGGAGATGAACCTACTCAGAGCAGCAATGCAGCCGGCGAGCCTACGGACAACTTTGACCCATCTTGGCGCCTCAATCTGCTCAATTGCTTTGATCTTGTCGGGATTTGCTTCGATTCCGCGTTGAGACACAGAGAACCCAAGCAGTTTGCCGGATGGGACGCCGAACACGCACTTCTCTGGGTTGAGCTTGAGGTTGATCTTGCGCAGGTTTGCAAATGTTTCCTCCAGATCCTGCACGAGCGCGGCCTTGTCCTTTGTTTTGACCACTATATCATCCATATAAGCTTCCATATTTCTGTGCAGATGGGGCTCAAAACCAATTTGGACTGCTCGGGCAAACGTCGAACCAGCGCTTTTCAACCCGAAAGGCATTCGTACAAAATAGTACATACCACATGGGGTGATGAACGCAGTCTTTTCTTCGTCTTCCTTCATCATGGAGATCTGGTGGTATCCTGAGTAGACGTCGAGGAACGACAGCAGGTCGCACCCGGCGGTGGTGTCCACAATCTGGTCAATGCGTGGCAAAGGGAAAGGATCCTTTAGACATGCTTTATTCATATCTGTATAGTCAATACACAGCCTCCATTTCCCATTTGCCTTACACACTACCACTGGATTGGCCAACCACGTGGGGTGGAGCACTCCTCTGACCAACCCTACCGCCTCCAACTTCCTGATCTCCTCGATGATGAACTCTTGTCGCTCCAAAGCTTGCTTCCTGACCTTCTGCTTGATGGGCCGCGCATGGGGACAGACAGCAAGGTGGTGCTCAATCACCTCCCTGGGAACGCCGGGGATGTCGGATGCTTGCCATGCAAACATGTCGACATTTGCCCGCAGGAAGGCGACGAGCGTGCTTTCCTATTTGCTGTCAAGGGTGGAGCTTATAGTAAAAGCCCCGCCCGTGCCATCCTCCTTGACGGTCACCTTCTTGGTCTCTGGTGGTGCTGCCTTCGATTTCTTGCTCTTGCCGGTGGAGCTCTCTGGCACGTCCTCGACGGGAGCGCAGCACTCCGAAGAGGCGCGCTTGCCGGAGTGGGTGCAGGAGGTCTCGCCGGAAAAGGTCTTACTGGAAGGGGCCTTGCGGGAAGAGGCAGAGGTCTTCCCGGTCTTCTTCCCTCCCGAGGCTTCAGCGGCAGGAGCAAGTGCCTTGGCGGTAGTTGCTGCAACTGCCTCTCGGTAGAGTTGGTCGGCGCAGATGAGCGCGTCTTTCTTGTCGGAGGGGACGGTGATGATGCTTAGTGGCCCGTGCATCTTCAACGTGTTGTAGGCGTAATGTGACGCCGCCATTAACTTGGCCAGCGCTGGGCGGCCAAGGAACCCATTGTAGGGCAAGGTGATCTTAGCGACATAAAAAACGATCTCCTCCGTCCTATAGTTCAGCTCGCCCCCAAATGTAACAGGCAACATGATTTTACCTTTCGGCTGACTCCTCCCCGGGTTGGCCCCTTGAAACGTGCCCGTCTCCTCGAGATCTCCATCGGGGATTTGCAGCCTCTCGATCACAGCGGGCGAGATCAAGTTTAGACCGGCCCCACCATCAACTAGCACTTCTGTCACCTTGAGGTTGCGTATTGTTGGTGAAACCAACAACAGCAAACACCCGACCGTAGTTGTGCGATCAGGGTTATCCTCTGTGTCTAAAATGATAGGCATGCTGGACCACTTCAGTGGCTTCTGGGCATTGAACGATGGCTCCGCCGCAGTGATCTCACGCGCCCACTGCTTCAGTCGGTGGTGAGAGGTGTGCAACGAGGCGCCACCATGGACGCACGTGGCCTCTGTAGCTTTCTGGAACTCGTGCTCACCGGACTCGTCATCCTCATCATGATCATCGTCTCCCTCCTTCTTGTCGCGGCCCCGAGCGGGCCTCTCTTGTTGATTATCTCTGTCGCGGCGGCCTCCCCGACCGCCATGCTTCTTGCCAGACGCCTAAGCACCATCCTGGCCCTTCTGCTTATCGCGCCTCTCATACTCAGCTTTCTGCTTCTCTGCAAGTACCTCAACCTGCCGGCAATTCTGGAGGTCATGGCCCTTGGTGTGATTGATCTTGCAGTACTGCTTGTCGGAGCCCCCTGGCTTGTCAGCAGCCGCCAAGGCCCAGCAGGCGGCGCACCCGGCAACTTCTTTGCCGGGGTCGTCAGCCTTAGCCTTCTTGGTGGCATCGGGGTCGCCGGATCCCTCAACGGCAAGCACGGTCTTGCCCTTACGCTTCCTATTGCGCTGTCGGCCCTTCTTTGCCGGGGCAACGACGTCTTCATCTGTGGAGTCGGTTTCGGCCCCCGCATCTTTGCCGGGGTACTTCCTCCCCTCTTCATCCCGAGGACATCTATCGGCCAGAACATAAAGCTCGGCCACATCCTTGACCTTGTTCATCGCCATCTCTTCACGCATCTTGCAGTTGCGCACATTCTGATGAAATGCACTGATGACGGTGGCGGGATGAGCATCTGGGATGTTGTACTGCACACGGCTGAACCTTTGTATATACTTGCACAGGGGTTCACCGTCCTTCTGTGGGATGACATGCAAATCACTTGCCTGGCCAGGAGCTTGGTGGCCCCTGGTAAAGGCGCCAACAAACTCGTGGCACAGATCCGACCAAGAAGAAATGGAATCCACTGGCAGGTGCATTAACCATGACATGACGTTGGGCTTAAGTGCCAAAGGAAAGTAGTTGGCGAGCACCTTGTCGTCGCGAGCCCCGGCAGCTTGCATCGCGATGGTGTAGATGCTGAGGAACTCCGACGGGTGAGTCTTGTCGTTGTACTTTTCCCCAACATCAGGCTTGAACGTGCGGTGGGAGGGCCACTGGAACTGCCGCAGCTCAGGGGTAAAGGCTGGGCAACCCACCTCGTAAGGTAGGTCACCGAAACCCCCAGGCGCTGGGCGGTCCATAGTGGGCCCCGCACTCCTATCTGACTGATAGCATGCTTCCTGCCGCCGCTCGATAGTGGTCCGAGCGTCTTTCTGGGCTCGCTCCCGAAGAACTTGACGTTGGTCGCAGGAGGCTCGCGGGTCGGACGGCGCGGTGGAAACGTTATCATAGGCGTCGCCCGACGAGCCGGCGGCTGCTGTTGCTAGCATGGGGGAGGGGGTGCATCGTGGTCGCGGCACCTCCGGTCCTCCCACCACCGGCGTGCACCGGCTCTACAGAGCGCCGGCACGAGGGTCCCACTAGTCGCGGTTCATCTTTATTGGCGAAGCTGATGAGGCTCCAAATGGTGGCTCTCCACTCGTCGAGCTTCTCTGCGACAGGAGGAAAGTCGGGGAGCAGTTGCACACGCGCCAATGCTTCTGTTGGCGTGGGTGGCGGCGAAAGCTGTGTGGACTGTGGCGCCCTCTGACTTCTAACCATGCCAGAAGAAGCTCTATCACGGTCTCGCGGTCGCGCGCCGTTTCCGCCATCGTTTGGGCACGCATGCTGGTCCGGTGCATCACGCGAGTGACGCAAAGGGCTCTTCCCGCGGCGGTGCCTGAGGGCACCGGCGTCATGGCGTTGCTCGTCGCGCGTGACCTGGGAAGGCCATGGTGCGGACGCCGGCTGGGGCATCCTGGAGGTTGCCGCGCCGCCCGTGGGAAGCACGGCCCCGCCCTTGGACCCAGCGGTGTGCGACTCGTCGTCTTGGGCTTGAACAACGCCGCTCGCCTGGCTCCGATCGCTAGGGTGTCATGGAGGCTCGCGGGCCACGCCTCCGCTGCCACCCACGGCTACCCGCCCGCGCTGGTACGGGCGGTTCGGCTCCAGACGAACCGATCACCGTGATCCCCTTCTTCTTGGGAGCCATGGCGATAAAGAAGTCGATGCGCTAACTTCTAGACCAGATTTTCACAACCTCGTGCCCCCTACCTGGTGCATCCATGTTGATGGAGACTTCAACCCACGAAGGGTAACATTTGCGCGAGTCCACGGAGGGCTCCACCCACGAAGGGTCCACGAAGAAGCAACCTTGTCTATCCCACCATGGCCGTCGCCCACGAAGGACTTGCCTCACTAGGGTAGATCTTCACGAAGTAGGCGATCTCCTTGCCCTTACAAACTCCTTGGTTCAACACCACAATCTTGACGGAGGCTCCCAAGTGACACCTAGCCAATCTAGGAGACACCACTCTCCATGAAGTAACAAATGGTGTGTTGATGATGAACTCCTTGCTCTTGTGCTTCAAATGATAGTCTCCCCAACACTCAACTCTCTCACAGGATTCGGATTTGGTGGAAAGAAGATTTGAGTGGAAAGCAACTTGGGGAAGGCCAGAGATCAAGATTTATGTGGTTGGAATGGAATATCTTGACCTCAACACAAGTGTAGGTGGTTCTCTCTCAGAAAATGTATGTTGGAAGTGTAGGCATGTTCTGATGGCTCTCTCCATGAATGAAGAGTGGGTGGAGGGGTATATATAGCCTCCACACAAAATCTAACCATTACACACAATTTACCAAACTCGGTGGGACCGAATTGTTAAACTCGGTCAGACCGATTTAGTTCATAATGTGACCGTTAGGGTTTTCAGTGGGACCGACACGTCAACTCGGTGAGACCGATTTCGTTAGGGTTAGGCATAACGTAATCTTGGTGAGACCGATTACACAAACTCGGTGAGACCGATTTTGGTAATAGGCAAACAGAGAGTTGGTCAGGCAAACTCGGTGGGACCGATTCGCTCATCTCAGTTAGACCGAAACGTTACGAAAGGGAAACAGGGAGTTTGCATTGCAATCTCGGTGGTACCGATCGCTCATCTCGGTTTGACCGAAACGTTACGAAGGGAAACAGAGAGATTACAATCCCTTCTCGGTGAGACCGAGATCCCTATCGGTGACACCGAAAAGACTAGGGTTTCTGGTAGTGGCCATGTCAATTGAACTCGGTGGCGCCGGATAGACAGTTTCGGTTGGGCCGAGTTTGACTTTTGGTTTGGGACATATGTGGATGTGAGAAAGTAGTTGAGGGTTTTTGGAGCATATCACTAAGCACTTTGAGCAAGAAACTCCTCACCCCCTCTTGATAGTATTGGCTTTTCCTATGGACTCAATGTGATCTTGGATCACTTAAAATGAAAAAAGTAGAGTCTTGTGCTTTGAGCTTGAGCCAACCTTTTGTCCTTAGCATTTTGAGGGGTCCACTTTTCTCATCCATGCCATGCCAATCATTGAGCTTTCCTGAAATATTTATCTTGAAATAGCATTAGCTCAGTGAGCTATATGTTGTTAGGAATTACCAAAACCACCCAGGGATAGTTGCACTTTCAATCTCCCCCTTTTTGGTAATTGATGACAACATATAGATCAAAGCTTCGACAAAAGATAATAAGGTTGAAAAACATCGTCGCTTTGAGAAGTATGTGATAAGCAAGAGCTCCCTCTAAATTTGTGCATTATTTAAAATTTGATTTTGAATGCAAATGCACAATCGATTAGGATCATGGGTTACTCTTCCATGCTACATACATCTTGGTGGAGTGCTCAAAATGATAGAAGTTAAAAGCATGCACTCATCACCGAGCAAGTGAATGATCATATAGGGATATAAGATATAATATCATCCAACAAGCATTAAGGGTAGCATATGATCAAACACATGATCAAACAAGTATCTCATCAGGACATAAAGTATCTCACACAAGCACACAATAAAGTTTCAACCAAAATAGCAAGAGAGATAAAAGCAACACTCTCTCTCGAAGCCTATGATCTATACATTTTTCTCTCCCTTTGGCAACAAGTTACCAAAAAGTTCAAAAATGCATAGTGCTAAACTACTCTCAGGCTTGATCTTCGGTAGGTGGTGTAGAGATGACTCCAAGGACAAAAGCTTCTGTTGATGTAGCTGGAACTGGTGGAGTGGCTGCTGGAGGTGGCACGGGAGTTGTAGCTGCTGGAGCTGATGTTGTAGCTCGAGTATCAGTGACTGGCACTGCAGCAGTTCTCTGTCCCCTGGGCACTCTAGCAAAAGCATCTGTAGTAGACTTGCCCTTCTTCTCCTCTGCTTCCTCCTGTAGCTGCTCAACTGCAGTTTGGATCTCAGTTACCTTGAGATCAAGATCATAGAATTTGGTCTCTATAATCCTCTGCAAGCTCTCCTGGTTTTGAGTTAGGGTGGCCAAGCCCTTCTCAATCCTCAAGGTGGATTGGATCAGATATGCTAACTGATCCTTCTTGCTCTTCAGGAAAACCTGAGATGCCTCTTCAACAGTTGGCATCTTTGCAGCTTTCTTTGCCCTTGCCTTCTCTCTCTTCTCATGTGCTTGAGCTGATGATGGTTCATTCTCAGTCATGACTACAGTGTTGTCTTCAAACTCAGGATATAAGGCCAGATGCTCCTTATCCAACAGATATGTGCATGGCCCATCTTTGAGTTGATGAGCTTCTGAATGTGTGGGGGCATACCCACAACTTCTCTTCTGATCAGCTGCTGTCCTTTTGATTGTTTCCACAATCAGACTCATGACTTTGAACTTTTGAGGCACATCAAACAAATGTAGCAAGTTGATAGCATGTCCTCTGATCATCTTGTGATCACCTGACTTGGGTAGCAAAGTGTGCCTTAGGATCCAATTTATGGTAGGCAGACCAGACAACAAAAAGTGGACAGATCCAAACTTATGAGTTTCCAGAGCATCATCTGGGATCTCTCTGTACATGTGTGCCATAGTGTTGTGGTCTTTCTTCTTCTCAGCATAAACATCCAAGTCATCCTCATTTTTTCCGGAGCATTAATCAACTGAGCCCATTCTTCAATAGTGGATTAGTACCTTGTACCTTCAGACATCCAAACTATCTTCCCATCTGGGTAGAAGTGGGCAGTGGAGTAAAACTGCATGATCAGCTCATCATTCCACTTGGTGAGCTTCTGGGCAATAAATGAATCAAATCCACATGCTTTGAAGCTGTCATATACTCCAGGATAGTGATCTTCATTCTTCTTGATGTACTCCCAGTCAACCCATCTCATGTCACACACAATGGGCTTATTGTCAAGCAAAACTGTCTCATAAAAGTCTTGTTGTTCCCTAGTGTGAAACCTGTAGTCAACAGCAGTTCTTCTCCTGACAGCATATGGATCAGACTATCTTCATAACCTCAGTCCTGCATCCTTCATGATCTTCATGTTTTCTGCAACTGGATGTGCATCATTGTGGTCAGGGATCTTGGGCTTGAGCTTTCTCAAAACAAGTGAGGCATCTTCCTCTTCTTCAGCAGCCTCAGGCACTGGGCCTTGTTTTTCTCCTCAGCAGGAATGTTTCTAGTGCTTTGATAATCCCCAAGTGTAGGGAATCATCATAGCAATTTCCAAAGGTGGAAGTGATAAGTATGGAGTGTCGAACCCACAAGGAGCTAAAGGTAAGATCAATATTCTCTGAAGCCCTATCTGCCACTGATACGACTCTACGTGCACCGAACGTTTGCTTCCAACTAGAAACGAGAAATAAAACTACGTTGTGGGTATGAAGATGATAACTTTGCATGGTATTGGAGAGCTAAAATATAAAAGTAGCTGTTGTTATCATAAAGTTAGAATATACTACTAAATATTATAAATAGTGAGTGTGGAATAATGGTGGATCGGTGTGCGAAATTGTCCTAGGCAATCGTTAACAAGACCGGTAATCACTATTGCAGTTTCATGTGAGGGAGAGGCATAAGCTAACATACTTTCTCTACTTGGATCATATGCACTTATGATTGGAACTCTAGCAAGCATCCGCAACTACTAAAGATCATTAAGGTAAAACCCAACCATAGCATTAAAGCATCAAGTCCTCTTTATTCCCATACGCAACAACCCCCTTACTCGGGTTTGTGTTTCAGTCACTCACGCAACCCACTATAAGCGAATCATAAACGTATTGCAACACCCTTCAGCGGGGATCCCTCACGCTTGCGTGACACGGAGGGCACCATAGGACAGCACCAAAGTAAAACATACAACTCATACCAATCTAGATCATCAATCAACCCAAAGACAAAAGATATCTACTCAAAACATCATAGGATGGAAACACATCATTGGATCATAATATGTGGCATAAAGCACCATGTTCAAGTAGGGATTACAGCGGGGTGCGGGAGAGTGGACCGCGTAAAAGAGATGAGGATGGTGATGATGATTATGATGATGGTGATGTTGATGAAGACGATCACCGCGGCGATGATTCCCCTCCCGTTGGCACTCCGGCACCACCGGAAGAGAGGAGGAGAGGTTCTCCCCCTTGTGCTTCCTCCTCCATGGCCTCTCCCCTACATGGGGAAAGGTTCTCCCTCTGATCCTTGGCCTTCATGGCGATGATGGCCTCTCCGGGATACTCCTCCATGGCCACCGGTGATGATGGCCCCCTCTGGCAGGGTGCCGGAGACGGCCTAGATTGCTTTCTCATAGATACAGAGGCTTGCGGCGGCGGAACTCCCGATCTAGGTTAATTTTCCGAAGTTTCTGTATTTATAGGAATTTTTGGCGTCGGTCTCATCTCAAGGAGGTGCCCGAGCTGTCCACGAGGCAGGCCCACGCGCCCAGGGGGTGGGCGCGCCCCCCACCCTCGTGGGCAGCTCGGGACTCTTCTGGCCCAACTTCGATGATCCGTGGTCTTCTTTTAGTCCATAAAAAGTCATCAAAAATTGGCACGTCAATTGGACTCCGTTTGGTATTCCTTTTCTGCAAAACTCAAAAACAAGGAGAAAACAGAAACTGGCACTAGGCTCTAGGTTAATAGATTAGTCCCAAAAATCATATAAAACAACATATAAAAGCCCATTAAACATCCAAGATAGATAATATAACAGCATGAATACATCATAAATTATAGATACGTTGGAGACGTGTCACCATCCCCAAGCTTAATTGCTGCTCGTCCTCGAGTAGGTAAATGATAAAAGAAATAATTTATGAAGTGTGAATGCTAGCAAGTGCATAAGTTTGATCAATGATAATTCCAATCACTTTTTATAGCATCATTATATGTCATAACAGTAGCTCAACTCATAAGACTTTTCATGATCAAGTAACAAGCTATTCACCTGTTAAAGTATAGATCATAAACTTTCTTGAAAACTAACAAACCGTGTTATCAGTCATCAAACAATTACAATTCATCTTATTTTTAGGAAGATTCTATGTCAGAGCTTTGATTTAGCAAACTCCACATACTCAACTATCATTTAGTCTTTCGCAATTGCTAACACTCAAGCGATATTTATGGGTTCAAAATTTTAATCAGACACAGAGAAAGATAGGGGCTTATAGATTCGCCTCCCAACCTTTTACCTCAAGGGTATTTTCAACAATAATAGTTCATGATGCCTTACATCAAATTGGATATATATACCAGAATCTTTCCAACACAATGTGCTTGCCAAAGGATAAAATGTAAAAAGGAAAGGTGAAAAATCACCATGACTCTTGCATATGGGTAAGAGATAAAAATAAAAGATAGGCCCTTCGCAGAGGGAAGCAGAGGTTGCCATGCGCTTTCAGGGTTGGATGCACAAAATCTTAATGCGAAAGAACGTCACTTTATATTGCCACTTGTGATATGGACCTTTATTATGCAGTCCATCGCTTTTATTTCTTCCACATCACAAGATCGTATAAAGCTTATTTCCTCCACACTAATCAATCATACATATTTAGAGAGCAATTTTTATTGCTTGCACCGATGACAACTTACTTGAAGGATCTTACTCAATCCAGAGGTAGGTATGGTGGACTCTCATGGCAAAACCGGGTTTAAGGGTATTTGGAAGCACAAGTAGTATCTCTACTTAGTACAAAGAATTTGGCTAGCATAAGGGGGAAAGTCAAGTTCAACGTGTTGGGCGATCCATGACAATATACTTTATTTCAGATATAAGAAAACATAACCCATTACGTTGTCTTCCTTGTCCAACATCAACCTTTTAGCATGTCATATTTTAATGAGTGCTCACAATTACAAAAGATGTCCAAGATAGTATATTTATATGTGAAATTCCTCTTCCTTCAATATTCTTTCATGAATTGTTCAAGTGACCAATTCTACGTTTGCTAACTTTCAATAAGTTTACTACCTATACTCATTATGTGTGAAGTCATTACTCCCTATGTTATAAGCATATGAAACATATATAAATTCAGATTTATGGCATTCAATTTATTCAACCATTTACTCATAGGATATACGTGAAGCACATGAGCAAATGACAAACTACTCCAAAAGATATGAGTTAAGAACACTGAGTAGTCAAATAATTAACTAGCCATGGGAGGATTCTTTTTCATTCAATAATTCAGATCCAATGATTTTATTCAAACAGCAAGCAAAATTGAGAATACGCTCCAAGCAAAACACATATCATGTGACGAATAAAAATATAGCTCCGAGTAAGGTATACCGATAGTTTTGAAGACGAAAGAGGGGATGCCTTCCGGGGCATACCCAAGCTTAGGCGCTTGAGTCTTCCTTGAATATTACCTTGGGATGCCTTGGGAATCCCCAAGCTTAGGGTCTTTCCACTCCTTATAATCCTCATATCGATATCTCACCCAAAGCTTGAAAACTTCAATCACACAAAACTTAACGATAACTTTGTGAGATAGGTTAGTATGATAAAAAGTAAACCATTCACTTTGGTACTGTCAAAGAAAAGGTTCATAATTGTTCTCACACAATTCCTACTGTACCATATCATTTCTACAATTTATATTGAGAAATATAAGTCATAGAAACTAGAAAACAAGCAAACTATGCAATGAAAACAGAATCTGTCAGAAACAGAACAGCCTGTAATGATCTGAACATGAACCATACTTCTGCTACTCCAAAAATTATGAAATAAATTTTTGGACGTGAGGAATTTTCCTATTAATCTTCAGCAAAAATAATCAACTCAAAATCACTCTTCTGTAAAAAAAATGACAGCTAATCTCATGAGCGTAAAGTTTCTGTTTTTTACAGCAAGATCACATTAACTTTCACCCAAGTCTTCCCAAAGGTCTTACTTGGCACTTTATTGAAACAAAATCTATAAAACATGATTACTAGAGTAGATTAATCATGTAGACACACAAAGACAGTAAGGGTAAATATTGGGTTGTCTCCCAACAAGCGCTTTTCTTTAATGCCTTTTAGCTAGGCATGATGATCTCAATGATGCTCACATAAAAGGTAGGAATTGAAACATAAAGAGAGCGTCATGAAGAATATGACTAGCATATTTAAATCTAACCCACTTCCTATGCCTAGGGATTTTATGAGCATATGATTTATGGGAACAAGAATCAACTAGCATAGGAAGGCAAAACAAGTATAACTTCAAAACTTTAAGCACATAGAGAGGAAACTTGATATTATTGCAACCCCTACAAGCATGCATTCCTCCCTCATAATAATTTTCAGTAGCATCATGGATAGCAACTTTGTTCTCATACTCAATTGGAACCTTTTCCGAAATAGTGGAATAATTACTAGCTAAAGTTGACACTCTTCCAAATCCACTTTCATAAATATCACACTAAGATTCAACACCCTCCAAAATAGTGGGATCACTAATTCCTAAAGTTGACACTCTTCCAAACCCACTTTAAATTATATTATTATTCATACCCCAAAAGATTTAAGTGAAGTTCATGGAGCATTCTACAATTAATATAGACTAACCAATATCCAAGCTCAAAATGTATAAGTGAAGCACATGAAGCATTCTATAAAACCATACTCAAAAGATTTAAGTGAAGCACAAAGAGCAGTTCTATAAGATCATACTTAAAAGATTTAAGTGAAGCACATGAAGTATTCTATAAATCAATGAAGGGCTATCTCATGCTAGCATGGTTCTTAAAGGAAAAACAAAAACACAAAAGACACAAATCATGTGAACAAAGCAAAAAACCAAGGTATACCGATATTTGTTGAAGAAGAAAGATGGGATGCCAACCGGGGCATCCCCAAGCTTAGATGGTTGAGTATCCTTTGAAATATTTACTTGGGGTGCCTTGGGCATCCCCAAGCTTCAACTCTTGCCTCTCTTTATTCTTCTCATATTGATAGCTCCGCGACCTTCGGACACTTCATCCACACAAAACTTTAACAAAAACTTGTGAGATCCGTTAGTGTAATAAAGCAAATCACTACCTTTAGGTACTGTAATGAACTCATTCTTTAAACCTACTGTATTCCAGCTTCTCTATGGTTCATACCCCCCGATACTAGCCATAGATTCATCGAAATAAGCAAACAACACACGCAAAACAGAATCTGTTAAAAACAGAACAGTCTGTAGTAATCTGGAAGTTTGGTAAACTTCTGTAACTCCTAAAATTATGAAATAAATTTTAAAATTTGAAACATTTGTACAGAAGTAATGTGCAAAACGTTTCAGACCCATTTGACTCTCCAGTAAGAAATGTAAATTCATGCACTACAGCCAAAGTTTCTGTTTTTGTTCTGCACATAGTAAACAAGCAATCTAATCATCCTAAAACCAAAGCTTGGCACATTATTTTTATAATAAAATGGATATATACAAGGGGATAATTATTTACAGAGAAACTTCCATGAAAAATTCTACATTTTTTCCATGAGCATGAACGCAAGTGCTCAAGGTCGACCCTCACTTCTTCAATGCATAACTTTCCAATCACTTCCCTTTTTGAAAAACTTTTTAGGCATGAGAGGCAAGTAATATTTTTTTTGTATTTTCATTCTTTTAAATTTTTTTGTATGTTTCACCCACAACTAAACAGAAACAAAAAGGAAAAACAAAATCAACTTAGTGAAGAAAGCAAACAAGCACACACGAGAATACCAACCCCACGCTATTGCTCCCAGGCAACGGCGCCAGAAAAGAGCTTGATAATCCTCAAGTGTATGGAATCATCGTAGCAATTTCCAAAGGTGGAAGTGATAAGTATGGAGTGTCGAACCCACAAGGAGCTAAAGGTAAGATCAATATTCTCTCAAGCCCTATCTGCCACTGATACGACTCTACGTGCACCGAACGTTTTCTTCCAACTAGAAACGAGAAATAAAACTACGTTGTGGGTATGAAGAGGATAACTTTGCATGGTATCGGAGAGCTAAAATATAAAAGTAGTTGCTGTTATCATAAAGTTAGAATATACTACTAAATATTATAAATAGCGAGTGTGGAATAATGGTGGATCGGTGTGCGAAATTGTCCTAGGCAATCGTTAACAAGACTGGTAATCACTATTGCAGTTTCATGTGAGGGAGAGGCATAAGCTAACATACTTTCTCTACTTGGATCATATGCACTTATGATTGGAACTCTAGCAAGCATCCGCTACTACTAAAGATCATTAAGGTAAAACCCAACCATAGCATTAAAGCATCAAGTCCTCTTTATTCCCATACGCAACAACCCCCTTACTCGGGTTTGTGTTTCGGTCACTCACGCAACCCACTATAAGCGAATCATAAACGTATTGCAACACCCTACAGCGGGGATCCCTCATGCTTGCGCGACACGGAGGGCACCATAGGACAGCACCAAAGTAAAACATACAACTCATACCAATCTAGATCATCAATCAACCCAAAGACAAAAGATATCTACTCAAAACATCATAGGATGGCAACACATCATTGGATCATAATATGTGGCATAAAGCACCATGTTCAAGTAGGGATTACAGCTGGGTGCGGGAGAGTGGACCACGTAAAAGAGATGAGGATGGTGATGTTGATGAAGACGATCACCGCGGCGATGATTCCCCTCCCGATGGCACTCCGGCGCCACCGGAAGAGAGGAGGAGAGGTTCTCCCCCTTGTGCTTCCTCTTCCATGGCCTGCCCCCTAGATGGGGAAAGGTTCTCCCTCTGATCCTTGGCCTTCATGGCGATGATGGCCTCTCCGGGATACTCCTCCATGGCCACCGGTGATGATGGCCCCCTCCGGGTTGGTGCCGGAGAGGGCCTAGATTGATTTCTCGTGGCTACAGAGGCTGGCGGCAGCGGAACTCCCGATCTAGGTTAATTTTCCAAAATTTCTGTATTTATAGGAATTTTTGGCGTCGGTCTCATGTCAAGGAGGTGCCCGAGCTGTCCACGAGGCAGGCCCACGCGCCCAGGGGGGTGGGCGCGCCCCCCACCCTCGTGGGCAGCTCGGGACTCTTCTGGCACGTCAATTGGACTCCGTTTGGTATTCCTTTTCTACAAAACTCAAAAACAAGGAGAAAACAGAAACTGGCACTGGGCTCTAGGTTAATAGGTTAGTCCCAAAAATCATATAAAACAACATATAAAAGCCCATTAAACATCCAAGATAGATAATATAATAGCATGAATACTTCATAAATTATAGATACGTTGGAGATGTATCATGCTTCTCTTGGATTTAGGCTTTGGAGCTAGAGCAGCAGCCTTAGGAGCAGCTTTGGGCTTAGATGGAGCAACCCCTGATCTGATTGCATCTCCCATGAGCTTCTGAGCTTTGGGTGCTGGTGCAGCATCCTCTTGTTCTTCTTCTTCTTCTTCAGAATCAATCGTCATTGAGGCCTTGCCAAGAACTTTGGCATTAGTGGTTCTTGCCCTTTTCTTCTTCTTATCCTCACCAGCTGCTTCTTCTTCAGATTCAATGGTGAACTTCATGGTTTCACCTGTGGAAACTTTCCTTGGCTTTGACATTGGAACTCTTCTTGCTGGAGCCTTTGTTTTCATTCCTGGCTTACTTGCAGCAGTTGTGCCATACTCCTTTTTCAGCACCTTTTTCCTTGAAGTGGCTTCATCCTCTACAGCCACATAATCTTCATCCTCTGAATCAGAATTTTTCTTCTTCCTTGTCCTGGTAGCTGCCTTTGGCAAGTTACTAGGTGTGCTCCTGCTGCCCTCATCATAGCTGCTTGAGGGATCAGAACCCTCACACATGTGCACCTGCTGTTCAGACTTGTTCTGGCTGTCACTTTGGTGAGACATCTTGCAGGCAAACTGTCAGCAGACCCTGTGAATAGATTACAGATGAGGTAGAGAAGATGAGCATCACAAAGTACATGAGTTTTGCAAAGCAATTGAGTCAAAAAACTTAGTTTTAGTTCTCTACAGAAGTGATCTCGGAGCTACCGAATTGACAAACTCGGTGATACCGAAGCAACACCTTGAACCTAAACTAGTGAACTCGGTAGGGCCGAGTCACTGTTCGGTGGCACCGAGATTGCTAGGGTTTCACAGAATCCTGAACTCGGTCACACCGATTTGCGCGTTTCGGACAGACCGAAAAAGCGCATGTGCATTGGCCAAGGCCGAAACGGTGAGACCGATTTATACAGTTCGGTCGGTCTGAGATGTGTTCTGCGGAGAGCTAACCCTAAATTTTTTGAATCAATCTAGACCTAAGGAAGTTTTTGCTGGATGGATCAATCTCAATCGTGGCAAGAAACATGGCATTGTCCTTGTGCTAGTAATCGGAGTGAAAAAGACAGCACAAGGGGTCGAACACTTACCCTAGACCGGCGAGTGTTCGCTACGGCGGCAACGGCGGGGCAGATTGCCGTTGACGGTGGCGGAGACCAGCGGCGGGAGGTCGCTGGAGGCGAGAAGACGATCCGGAGACCCGAGAAGGCAGAGCAGGTTACGCGCGGGTGAAGGGTTTCGGAAAAATTTCCAAAATTTGACCCGTCGGTATATATAACCTGACCCTGTCGATGTGACCGAGTGGAACAACTCGGTGGCACCGAGATGCAAAACTGCATGCAGTTACTGCAACTCGGTGTGACTTAAAGGTTCTAATCGGTTGCACCAAGATTCAAAACCTAGATCAACTTAGTGATCTCGGTAGGACCGAAAAGGATGAATCGGTTAGACCGAGATGCACAAAGAGGTTTTGGAAGTTTAAGTCTATGATGAATCGGGGACTCCGAGTGCTGCTCACACAGAGTGGTTCGAATCTGACTTGATCAAACTTTGTGATGTAGCATGAATAGAGTTTGAGACGAGAAAAGCATAGATAGCTAGAGGGAGTTCTTAGGCATTCTTGTCCATCCATTTGGCAAAAGAGAAAAAGGAAAACAATCAAAGCAATAAATGGATGTCCTCGAATGAGAAAAAAATATGCATTCAACATGCTCACACAATTAAAATGGCAAATTAAATATGTGACAAAGCATGCACAAACACTCTAGCATCTATCAAGCAATTGGCGATGACTAGGTCATCTATATATGAGTGTATTGACTTAGGAGTCAAATGAGAACATTTGATCATAGGTCATACTCATCGTTTAAGCACAAGTGGGGTTACCACTTTTTCATAAAGCATTGTTGTGCTCACACCATTAGAGTTGCTTTAGCTCAATTTTAGAGTAAAGCTCCCCCTAGATGTGATATCCCCCCTAAGAGGGATGAACTAACCTTGGTTTTGTCGATGATGACTTCATGTAGGTGTTGAAGATGTGGATGCTCAAAGTTGATGTAGATCAATCGGAGCGATCCATTGGAATGAGTTGCACTTTCAATACCTACACGGGTTAGTCCCACAAGGAACAAGCAAGGATATCTATAGACATAGAGTGATGTATACACAAGATGTTGTCCATGAAAGCATTAGGTTACCTTTTCCCTTGTCTTACCAACAAGAGGGTTTGTGACTCCTTGAGCTAGTGCAAGATATGAAAGTTGTTTGCACTTGTCCTTGCCAAAATGACGAGAGTGAAGTATGTTGGCGGAGTCACCCTCAAGAACTCTCTAGTTCTTCTTCTTCGGGATCCACACCATCTTGATGGGAATCCTTGGAGTTGTAGTAGTACTTGATGAAGTAGAACTTGATGTTGTTTTGGGAACCCACTTGACTAAGGCCTTAGGTGCTTCTTCAAACTCATCAATTTCCTCTTGAAGCTTGTCCTTGCCTTTTTGCTTGTGGTCTTGTGGTGGAAGATCATTTTGAGCTTGTGTTCCTTTTAAAGAAGTAGGATCATACTTCCTTGTTGAGGAACAAACTTCGTCTTGGGTTATTGATCTTCTTCCCACTCAACTCCATTGGAATTGAACTTTCTTTCAAAACCAACACCTTGATTCTTCCGGTGTCTTCCTTGCTTGCGTACAATTTCCTCAAATTGCTTACTTCCGGCAAGGCTCTTGTAAACACCTTTCTCTATAATTCCCTTCAATAAGCTATTTTCTTGCTCAAGTGTAACTTGGCTAAGAGAATCATTAGTGGAATCAAGAGATCTACTAGAAGCAACATCATTGGATTTAGCATGATTGTTGTTACTTCTAGATGAAGAATCTTTCTTGTTCTTGTTGTTAGAATTAACTTGTGGCATGTAAGTAGACAAGAGTAAACGCTTGGCAATGTAAGAAGAACTTTTCTTGCGAAGATCATCATTGATCGCCTTTAAAAACTCATGCTCTTGCTCAAGGTTGAGCTTTTCAAAGCGTAGCTTCTCATGAGTCTTTAAAAGTTCTCGATGATCTTCCAAGGTAGTTTCATGAGCTAACATAAGAGTGTTTAGTTCTTTCGTTAGACGCTCAATCACCTTCTTATCATCATCATTCATTTTATCTTGATTAGCATGATTAATAGCAAATTCATCATAGTTCTCTTAACTAGAATTGTCAACAAGTAAATCATCATCTCCTAGCAAATCATCTTCATCACTATTGAAATCAACATACTCGGGGTGTGTTACCTTTGGACCTTTAGCCATGAAGCATCTCCCAATTCCTTCATTTGGTGATTCAAATATGTCGTAGGAGTTGGATGTCACAAGTGCTAGTCTGGCAACACCTTCATCTTGAGTATATTCGGAGTCGGAGTGATAACTTCTTTCGGAGTGCTTGTCGGAGTCGGAGCCGGATACCCATTCACCAACATGAGCTTGATGTCTTCTTTTTGCGTAGCTTCTTGATGACTTATCCTTCCTTTCCGAATCCTTGCTTCTCCGAGAGGGTCTTCGTTCATAACGATCATCTCTACTCCTTCTTTCTCTTGATGGTGATTCTTCTCTTCTACTCCTTCTTTTGGGAGAATCTTCTCTTCTTTTGTAGGGAGCCGTACACTCATTGGAATAGTGTCTGGGTCTTCCACAATTGTAGCAATTACGCTCACTACTAGAAGATCTTTTGTCATTGTAGGACCTTGACTTGGAACTTCTTTCCTTGCTTCCACTTTTGTAGAACTTGTTGAAGTTCTTCACCATTAGGCTCAATTCTTCATTGAAGGTTTGTTTCTCACTTGATGATGTGGGAGCTTCACATGAGGCTTTGTAAGCACCGCTTGACTTGTTATGGAGCTCTTCCTTATCCTTGAGTGACATGTCATGAGCAACAATTCTTCCAATGACTTCCGTTGGCTTGAGATGTTTGTAATTAGGCATCATTTGGATCAATGTGCACACGGTATCATATTTTCCATCCAAGCCTCTTAGGATCTTCTTGATGACGAATTTATCGGTCATCTCTTCACTTCCTAAGTCGGCAATCTCATTTGTGATGAGAGCAAGCCTAGAGTACATTTCAGCGACGCCTTCACAATCCTTCATTTTGAACTTGTCAAGCTGACTTTGGAGCACATCCAATTTGGATTCCTTGACTGAATCGGTACCTTCGTGCATATCAATCAAAGTATCCCAAATTTCCTTTGCATTCTCAAGACGGCTGATTTTGTTGAATTCTTCAGGGCACAATCCGTTGAAGAGAATATCACAAGCTTGAGCATTGTATTGTAGCATCTTCAACCCTTCCGCGGTAGCTTCACGGTTTGGTTCTCTCCAATCGAAGAATTCACCTTGCAAGCCAATACACCCAATAACCCAAACGGCGGGGTTATGTCCAAGAATATGCATAGCAAAAATTGTACCATCAAAGTAAGGACCTCTATGGTGGTAATTTCCCTCACTAGACGCCATACTCTCCTAGGTTGTGAAACCAAGGCTATGACCACCAAAAGCTATGGAAATCAAAGCAAATGGAGACCAAAGCTCTGATACCACTTGTAGGATCGAAAGTATGTCTAGAGGGGGGTGATTAGACTACTTGACCAATTAAAAATCTAGCCTTTTCCCAATTTTAGTTCTTGGCAGATTTTAGCAACTTTGCACAAGTCAAGCAACCAACCTACACATGCAATTCTAAGAGTATAGCAGCGGAATGTAAAACAATTGCATATGAAGGTAAAGGGAGGAGTTTGAGGAAGCAAACGCAATGATGCCACGGAGATTTTTTATCCGTGGTTCCGATAGGTGGTGCTATCGTACATCCACGTTGATGGAGACTTCAACCCACGAAGGGTAACGGTTGCGCGAGTCCACGGAGGGCTCCACCCACGAAGGGTCCACGAAGAAGCAACCTTGTCTATCCCACCATGGCCTTCGCCCACGAAGGACTTGCCTCACTAGGGTAGATCTTCATGAAGTAGGCGATCTCCTTGCCCTTACAAACTCCTTGGTTCAACACCACAATCTTGACGGAGGCTCCCAAGTGACACCTAGCCAATCTAGGAGACACCACTCTCCATGAAGTAACAAATGGTGTGTTGATGATGAACTCCTTGCTCTTGTGCTTCAAATGATAGTCTCCCCAACACTCAACTCTCTCACACAGGATTTGGATTTGATGGAAAGAAGATTTGAGTGGAAAGCAACTTGGGGAAGGCTAGAGATCAAGATTTATGTGGTTGGAATGGAATATCTTGACCTCAACACAAGAGTAGGTGGTTTTCTCTCAGAAAATGTATGTTGGAAGTGTGGGCATGTTCTGATGGCTCTCTCCATGAATGATGAGTGGGTGGAGGGGTATATATAGCCTCCACACAAAATCTAACCGTTACACACAATTTACCAAACTCTGTGGGACCGAATCGTTAAACTCGGTCAGACCGATTTAGTTCATAATGTGACCGTTAGGGTTTTCGGTGGGACCGACACGTCAACTCGGTGAGACCGATTTCGTTAGGGTTTGGGCATAACGTAATCTCGGTGAGACCGATTACACAAACTCGGTGAGACCGATTTTGGTAATAGACAAATAGAGAGTTGGTCAGGCAAACTCGGTGGGACCGATTCGCTCATCTCGGTTAGACCGAAACATTACTAAAGGGAAAGAGAGAGTTTGCATTACAATCTCGGTGGTACCGATCGCTCATCTCGGTTTGACCGAAATGTTACGTAGGGAAACAGAGAGATTACAATCCCATCTCGATGAGACCGAGATCCCTATCGGTGAGACCGAAAAGACTAGGGTTTCTGGCAGTGGCTATGTCAATTGAACTCAGTGGCGCCAGATAGACAGTTTCGGTGGGGCCGAGTTTGAGTTTTGGTGTGGGACATATGTGATTGTGAGAAAGTAGTTGAGGGTTTTTGGAGCATATCATTAAGCACTTTGAGCAAGAAACTCCTCACCCCCTCTTGATAGTATTGGCTTTTCCTATGGACTCAATGTGATCTTGGATCACTTAAAATGAAAAAAGTAGAGTCTTGTGCTTTGAGCTTGAGCCAATTTTTTGTCCTTAGCATTTTGAGGGGTCCACTTTTCTCATCCATGCCATGCCAATCATTGAGCTTTCCTGAAGTATTTATCTTGAAATAGCATTAGCTCAATGAGGTATATGTTTTTAGGAATTACCAAAACCAGCCAGGGATAGTTGCACTTTCAGGTCTTGCCGGGGGTCTTCGGCCGTCCCCGACAAGGGGTCTTGCCGGGGGTCTTCGTCTTCTGGTTCTTATCTAGTCTTGCAGGCCTTTGGTCTTCACCAAGATCTGCATGCCACCATGTAGGCGCCCCTGAGCCTTGGTTCTGAGGTTGTCGATGGTGTCAGAACTCTCAGGCTCGAGGGAGGCGGCCTTGCTGGTGTTGGGCAATTCGCCCCGGCAAGGCCCTTGCCGGGGCTATGTAGGCCGCCCCGACAAGGGTGTTGCCGAGGGAAGTCCACCTTGCTCCTTCGTTCTTCATGCCTCTGGCTTGAGTCCTGCCTTGGCAGTCTTATACCTTTCCTTCCTCTGCCCCACCAAGCATGGTCGCAGGTGCGGCTACGACTGCCCGTGCACAAGTAAAGGGGTACAGAAAGACCCCTACTTTTGTACACCGATAGAGTAACAACACTGTCTTCAGAAAATATAGTGCTACCAGTTGATGCAGATAGAACCACGGTTGTACTTGCCCAAGAACCATCCCCACCACACATAACCCAAACTCTCACAGATTGTACCCCTACCCAGTTGGACAGAGAACCAGCTACACCCCTTCTAACCGCAACCCCAGCAGATAGTAACCCAGTTCCAGTTGACACATCACCGTCTCCACCATAGAGCACCCAAACACGAGCAGTTAGTAAGAGAATTGCAGTACCCAAAGCACGAGGACCACCACTCCAAATCCCAACTCAACGCCTAAAGGAGAAGAATAATTGTTCTCAGGTCAGGTTCTGTAGCTATGGTCCATACTCCTTTGCTCTTGCATCACTGTATTTACTCATACCAACTATTTTCAAATTTGAAGGATGGAATTGAAACTCCAATGGTGCAACCGGTATGTTTTAAACCAGTTTCTTTAACTAGTTTGCTGTTGTAACTTGATTTATGTTGATCTTAGTTTCAATTGAATAAATAGTTATGTTCTCATGCCATGCACATTACAAGTGTTGTTATTGCTCTATAGTTTCCCACACTTATATTCTGTCTATTCTGCTTTGTCTTGAACAAATATTATTTGAACTGTGTCTCTATCTTGATTTGGCAACAAAAACTAGAATGATATAGACCATAAAGTGACCATGGTACATAGATATATGTTTGTTTCATGTTGTTATCCTGTCCACTTTACTACTGAACTGATTTACCAAAATGAGTTTCATATACAACATGGTAAATCTGTGATGTGTCTGCTTGTTTCTCTTTCAGAATGCGGACAAAATATTGGAGAACAGTACCCCGTTATGCAATGGCAATGGAAGTAATGCAGATAAGGTTCAAGATAGCGAGACATCCCTGTTGGTCTCCAAGAAAGCTGATATAAACTTTCTTGACGATAGTGAGAGAACCCAAAAGTCTTGTCTTGATGTAGTGTTCGAGTTACTAGCCACTACTGCCGGCACAAGCTCCTCGAACTCGCTGCCTGAATCAGTACGTCTTCTTGAGTCTCAACTTCAAGTTGAAAGACATCGATCAAATGTGCTGCGACAGGAAGCTGAAGGACTGAGGAAGTCCCTGCAGAATTCAGATGCATACTTTCTGGTGCAACAGCAAGAGCTGAAGGATTTAAGCGCCAAACAAGAGAGTGTTAATAAGCTTGCTAAGCATCTTGCCAGCATTATAGCTACCCAGGATATTGTTTCTTGAGCTCTTCTAAAGTGGTTTCTGTTCTGGACTTGTCTTGCTGCGGCGTTTATTTGCACTAGTTACCAACTTTGACAACCAGTGTATATGATATGCGGCTTTGTTCCCTATATTTGCACCGGTGGTGAACTTTGATGCCTAGTGGATGTAATATGTGTAATAGCCGTGATAGTCATGAGTAAGTTGCTTGATTATTTATTTCCTTGTTGTCTTGTCTATTTGTTTGCTTGTAGTCAGTGTAGTTCTTTTTTCGCGGTTTGCTAGTGGCCGCAATAACCTATTTTTAAAAACTAGGCCACAATAACCATGGGCTACATATTTACTGTAGTTACCATGGGCCTCCTACGGGCCGTAGAAACAATGGGTCTTCTAAGGGCTGCAGAAACAATGGGCCTTCTATGGGCCGTAGCATCAATGGGCCTTCTACGGGCCGTATGATCGATCGGCCAAACATGGGCCAATAAGAGACCGTATTATGGGCCATAAACGGGCTAGGTTTGGAATCGTCCATTCATGGGCCGACTATAATGGGCCATCGTTAATCTGCCGTATTTGATGACGCTATGAAAACGACCCAATGGATTAATGGGCCGCAAATGGGCCGATTGTAACCACGGGCTGAATTTGGCCCACAAGCAGAAAAGGCCAGTAACGGGTGTAAGTAACCGAATGCTGGAAATAAGCCCAAGAATAAATGGGCCATGAGAAGGCCGAAAGATAACATGGGTTGGAAACGGCCCAATCAAATAATGAGCCGTTAATGGGTATAAAGCGGTACACTGTTCATTGCGGGCCAGATTCACCACGGGCTGTTAATGGGCCAAGAGTTACAAATGGCCTCCTATGGGCCGAAAGACATCATGGGCCATACATGGGTCAGAAGTTACAACGGGCTGGAATCATATTGGACGGCCCAGATGAAGCTTCCGGGCTTAATTCCAATAGGCCGTAACGGGTCATGAGTTAGCGGGCCGTAAATGGGCTATATACGAACAAACCGTTAACAGGCTTTTCATGGGCCGGCCCATTACCTTTTGACCAAGTCAAACGGGCCGGCCTTTTCACCGGAATGGGCCTCTGTTGGGCGGTGCCACGTGTCGACGTATCATAGGCGCCTCCTGTCCAATGAATGGATGACATCTGTCCCAACGGTGAGCCAACACGTGTTTCCTCCGGCCAATGACAATTTTACACGTGGAAAATCCTCATTGGTCCGGGCAGTTAATGGGTTATCGGATCCAAAACCGGACCCGATAGCTTAACGGTGACCCGTTATGGTGGATGCCACGTGTCGGTCACCCTTGACGAAAGCACTTCTATGATGTGCGATTTGTCGTCCTGGAAGTGGACACTTTCGTGATGATAATTTTTGTAATGTCATGGAACACTTCTACGACAACACATGTATGACTATCTTGATTCTGTCATAAAATCGTCATGGATGTACATGCATGACAGAAAACGTGACCTACTGTGACAAACACGTATCATCACGGAAGTGTATTTTTTTGTAGTGCAAGGGATGCACCAGTGGACCACAAGGGTGGAGGGCGTACCCTACCCCATGGGTACCCCCCCTGCCTTGTGGGTCCCACGTGGGTCCCCTCCACTTGTTACAGCACCCATCCACTTCGTCTTCCTCCAGAAAAAATCATCCGATAGCTCAAACCCATGTTCTTGCTCATTTTACTGCCATTTTCGATCTCCTTGCTCAAAGCTCCATTCGCAAAACTCCTTTAGGGGATTGTTATTCGGTATGTGACTCCTCCATTGATACAATTAGTTTTTTCTCTATTGCTTTATTTATTGCAAATTTTTTCTACTGTGGTGACCTTGTCCTTGAGTTTGCATGTCAAATTTATATGGTCCAAAGTAGTTTTGATGCATGATTTAGCCTCTGGACACTTGTAGGAGTAATTAGTATCAATCTTGTAGAGTTTATTCACTTTTAATTGGAGTCACTAAAAATTTTAGAAAATTTTCACATGAAGAAAACTGTCTAGGAAAATGTAACAAGGTGGCTCTTCGAGGAAGCAAGCACCGAGGCTCGTGATACGTGAGCCGGACCTTGAACTACCAAGGGAAGCTCAAGTGCGGCCTTGTGAATGGCCGTCATATGAATTCATGGTTCATGCAGGTTTCAAGGATGAGTTTGATGCATACGTACAAAATGCCGGCCTTGTGGACTTCGTGTCAGGTAAGTTCCGACAATAGTACTACCTCACCAATTCCTTTGTGCGGAGGTTTGAATTTTCATCTAAGCGCAATACCCATACTGTTTTATTCGATCTTTATGATGAATGATATACCATGGACCTTGAGGATTTTAATACTGCTTGCAAAATCCCACGATGGGGCCTTCTTAGTGAGCCTCACAAAGCTGAATACAATGATTTCCTTGCTAGCATCACTGTGGGAGAAACTAGAAATATCACAGAAACTACCATAGGGAGCATTCACTTTCCTGCCATACTATTTTCCTCTCTTTATAGGTAGATGCATTAATGGTAAGCATGAGCGTTGCCACCTTTGCGTTCGACATCTTAGTGTCCTCAAGTGTGCGGTATTAGGCAATAGGCGTTATAATTTGGGGGCATTATTGCGAGGAGGTTACATCTTAATGCTAAAGATGGAGATTTATTCGGTGGGATTTATGCAACTCGTTTAGCTAATTATCTTGGAGTACCCATAAGGTGAAATGACATAGAGTTGCTACCTGCTTTTCTTGATTATAATGCTTTATTGCGCTATCAGTTTCTTGAGAGGAACGAATGGTCCCTCCAGAACCGACTAATCTTTGACAGACGATGGGCTTTCCATGTTACCCTTCCTGCCCCTGCCTTCTAACTTCCAGGTAAAAGCGAGATATTTTATAACCATAGAGGAGGCAAACGAGTATGAGAGAGATATGGAGGTCGATATGAAAAATTAGGAAAATAAGAAACAACCAGGAAGGTCACCATGGTGGGCGCAAGACACCAGGGCGTGCCTGGCTTGCGAGGCGCGCCCAGGTGGGTTGTGTCCACCTCGGGTACCTTCCGGACTCTGTTTTTCTTCCGTTTGCTTGTTTCCCAAGATAAAAAAATCTTTATATACCCACCGAACCTATTGACCACCGTATCACGGAGAAATCTTCTATTTTCTTTTCTTGCTGTTTTCGGTCAGATCTGTAAAGCCATGCATCATGTCTTCTTCCTCCTCCAACAACACGGAAGAGGATGCTTGGTTGATGAAGACTGAGCTCAAGAGAGATGTGACAGCCTGGTTTTTGCCCTCCTTTATTTGCCTGATTTTTCATTTGAATTGATTTTGAAATTTGGAGTTTTTGGATCTTTTCATATGGACTTAAACACTTGGGTACCCTTGGCTTTCACCCAAGTACATCACTTCTCTCCCTAACCATCATTCCCTCTCTGATCCTACCCAAAATAATATTTGGAATATTTTTTTAAATAAAAAATATTCATTTTTCCTCTCTAAAACCCAAGCTAGTTCAATGAGCTCCAAAGCAACCCCAATTTTTCTGGCTCACAAAAATCTGAGAAAATTCAAAAATATTCTTTGAACCCTAGGGCACCTTCCTGAGCAAAAATATTTCATCACTTTTTGGAATATTTTTCCTACAGAAAATATTTTCTGTTCTGGACAGAAATGGTGGTTTCTACAGCAACTACCATTTTACTTGCTCCATTGTGCCTGAACTTTCTTGTGCATCATCACCGTAGTAGATGATGGCTAGCCTCCAAAGCACAGCCCCAACTCCCAGCCATTTGACCTCAGTAACCTCTCAAAGTTACTGATCAGAAACTTACCTGGCTTGTAAAATCTTCTCTACTGCGTCTGGAGCCAAACCAAAGCATGGTAATCTTCAAAACTACCACGAACAACAAGCCAAACATGATCTTTGGGCGTTGGTCGGCCTGAGGGAAGAGTTCACGCAGTGACCACTCGTGTCCATGATGCCAGCATGCGTGTCGACGCGCTCCGAGTGCCGCCGAGCGCTCTGTTTCGCGCGTGCTCGCTTCCCCGACAGCTCGAGCGTGTCAAACTTCGCCACCATCTTCGTCTCAACTCCCTTAACTCCCCCTGGCACTCGCCGAGGCCGGAGCTCGCCGCAGCGAGCACGGGCGTGGTTCGGCCAACGCCACAGTGCGCTCTGCACTGTGCTCGTCGCCTTCCTCTTGATCCTGTGCTCGTCCCCTTTCACCCACAGTCCCCGCGTGAGTTGCGTCGCCTTCTCCTCGTCTCACTGACGCCGCTCGTCGCCGGGCGCAGTGTCCAGGTGTCGTCGGCGGAGCCCGATCCACCCCCCGACGCTCGCCTATAAAAGGAGCCACCCTAGCCTCCTCGAGCACCATCCTCCACTCCCACGCACTCCACAAACGTGTAGATAGCCGTAGCCCTTCCGGGCAGGCCGCGGGCCGCCGTCCCCGAGCTCGCCGGCGATCCCCTCGGGTCGTCACGGTAGCTCCAGCACCTCCAAGGCCAGGGCGACCCTTCCAGAGCGTCCGCCTCTCTCCGGTGAAGCCGTCCCGTCCACTTGGAACCCCTGGAGTTGCATCTGCTCCCCGTCTTCCTCATCTCCGGCGACCACCGCTCTCTGCCTCTGCTTGCGAGGTCGATTCCGACGCCGTCCAACCACCCCTAGCTACGCTACGGGTACGGGCAGGTGCACGTCCATCCCCTCTCTCGATCCCTCCCTCTCGTTTGGGCTAAGGATCCCTCGTCTCCGGCGAGAGCTCCGGCGAAGCCGCGACCCCCTCTGTTTCCTCCTCCCTCTCCATCTCGCCTGACTAGCGGGGCCTGCTAGTCAGCCACTCTGTACGCACGCGAAGCGTACGAGTGGTGGCGCCCTGAGGCTTTACGCCTTCGACGTCACCCCCCTAGTCTGTTTTATTTAAATTCAAATTCATTTAATTTACAGAGAGCTTCAAACAGCTATAACTCTTCAACCATAAGTCCAAATGAGTTGATTCTTTTTGGCATTGTGTTCTTTGCAAAGAAATCTAGCAGCGCACCAAAGATGAGATTTTTATGCGCTGCCTAGATTTTCTGGTGATTTTCAGAAGGGTTCTTGATATTTTCTTCTTGTGTTTAAAATTATTTTCAGAGGGTGAGGCTTGTCTTGAGGATCACCAGAAGGCTTGTGAACCTCATCTGCACTAAGGCAAGCCACAACAACATTTTCATGGTGCCATTTCAATATTTATGATTTTCTTACTTGAATGAAAAGTTTAATCCATGCATTTAAATAACTATTATGTTATTTTATTCTGTTAAGTGCTTGTTTGAGTTAATATGCTTGATTTACATAATGTTTGAAACTAACTTAGCTGGTAAAGAATCTAGGATTCATTTGTGATGATGAAAGAATAATATTGTGATACAAATGAGTAATTACTTAAAGTTATTTTCTTGCATGAGTAAAATAATAAAAATTTGCTAGAAAATATTCTGGTTAAAGTAAGGTTTTTCCTAACCAGAAAAGTGGCATAAGTTGTTGATGATTATGCTTAGTGTGAATATGGTTGAGTCAGTCATTTCCATTAATATGTAATGCATAGGTTAAGTTGCATTTCATGGCATACTATGACACCGGTTATTTTTACTTTAAGTTGAACCTGAATATAACTCAACTTGAACATATCGTTGGCCGGGTCATGGTGCCACTGAGTCGAGTTTTTCCCAGTGCAATGTCACATCCCTAGTCTGGTATGCACTTAGGCTTGCTAGATATGCTTGCATCATGTCTAAATTTATTGAAATTTGAAATGGGGATGAACAAACCCTAGCACCAAATGAACTCAACTAGGGTCAAATTCAAATGGTTTCAATGATCCCAAAATGCCTTCAACAATGTTTGATAATTTTGGCAAGGCTTTGAGTCCAAACCAAAAATAGTGAACATTTTTGTAGAATATTTTGGATCATTGGATTAAATCATAAAGTATTTGAATTTGGGCATTTAAATGCTATAATTATTCTAAATGCTCAGATTATTCTGAAATGATTTGAGGGCTGTTGGAAATAATTCAAAAGGTGCCCACAAATATTTTCAGGAGTTTTGGGAGTGATTTAGTATTTTTACTAAATCAAAACATAATAGCAAAAATAGAAAAACAGAAACAAATGAGAGAGAGAGAGAGAAGTGCTTACCTGTCCAGCCCACCAGAGCCGGCCCAGCTCCTGTGCTGGTCCCGCACTGTGCGGCCCAGCCCACCGCAGCCGCCACCGTCTTCAACCTCCTGCCAGTAGGCAGGAGGGCGTGTGCTCGACGCGCGCGTGCACGCGCCGGCCACCTCCTGCTTGCCGCTTCCTCCTCGACGCGCCTGGAGACGCCACGCGCCACCCCGGTCCCTCTCTCCCACTCCCTCGCCCTTCCCGCCTCTGCCGCTCTCTCTCCCGAAACCGAACGTAGCCATCGCCGCCGACGAGCTCCACCACGGCCGCAGCTATCTCCGGGCCTCTCCGACGCGCCCCCGAGCTCCGTTGTGACGTCCCCGTCCTCTTCGCCGAGCCACATGACGCCGGAGCGCCCCGCAGCGCCGCTATCGCCGTTGTCTTCTTCCTCTGCTCCGAGCGCCGCCCCGTTCGATTCGTCACCCTCCGGGCTTCCCCGACCTCTCCGACGACGCCTTAGAGTTCACTGTGAGCTCCTGTTGCTTCCCCCTCGCTCTCCCCCTCTGTTCTCGTCCCCTAGCCCCGTCTTCCGACCGAGCCCGAGAGCTCACCGCCGCCGGCCATGGCACCGCCGTAGTTAGAGCGCATCCACGACGCATTCGAGCCCACCCCCGTGCTCAGCGAGTCTGCAGGGCTCCGTAGCAACCCGCAGCTCGTCCTCCCGTGCACCAAAACGCTGTGTCCGAGCGTGCCCGTACTCCGGCCGCCGCGGAAGTGCTCGCCGCCGTCACCTCCGGCCATCCCAGCTGCTGCTGCTACCACCACTAGATGCGCGGGAGCGCCAGCAATCCGTAGGAGCAAACCCCGCCTCAAACCGTGGGCTGTAGCGAGATCCCGATGATCTCCGCCGCGCGAAATGGTCGTCGCCGGCGAAACTCCGGCGACTGATGACGTGGCTCGTCATTAGCCACTAATGACCCAGCTAAACCACCCCTAGAGCCACTGCCATGTGGGCCCAGGCCCTAATTAACTTAGATTAGCACTAACTAATTTGGTTAGTTAGCTGAGTCACTGACCAGTGGGCTCCACTGGTCAGGTTTGACCTGGACGGCGCCCGTTGACCTGCTGAGGTCAGCATGACGCAACGCTGACGCAGTAATAGATTTTCTGGACTTATTCTTATACAGGAAATTCCAGAAAATACCACAAACTTCAAAAAATCATAGAAAATAATCTATAGCTCAGAATGAAAAGATTTATATATGAAAAATGATCAGAAAAATCCAATCTATCCATCTGAACCATTTTAATGCATGTTAGAACAACTTATGGCTGCTGTTTAGGCCAAATCATATAAATGGCATTTAAACCCTCACATATGGAGTTTGAATTTGAACCTAGGGTTCAAACCAACTCCATTTAACATGTTGCTAGCTGCCTTAGCTCAAAACACATTCATATTGCCATGTCATGATCATGCATCATATTGTGCATTGCATTGATTGTATTTCTTCTCTGTTGCCGGTATTTGTCCCCTCTCGGTAGACGATGTTGCGATGATGAGTTCGATGACACCGATGAAGAACTATAATATCTTCATAAGTGCGAGGCAAGCATAACCCCCTCGTTCATTCCGATACAATCCCACTCTCTCGCTCCTGCTCTCTTTTACTTCATTAGGACAACAACGATTCATCTGTTACTTGTTGCGGTAGTTGAACCCCTTATCCTCTGCATGACCTGTCATTGCCACAGTAAATAGATGAAACCCACTAGCATGAGTAGGAGTTGTTTGAGCCCTGATGTGCCTACTCATTCATGCTTGTTTGTCATGCCTGCTACTGCTTAGAGTTGAGTCGGGTCTGATCCATCGGGGATGAATTGGAATGGTGATGAACATGTCCTACTGTGTGTGAGCTAAGTGTGTGAACACGATTTGGTAAAGGTAGCGGTGAGAGGCCATGTAGGAGTACATGGTGGGTTGTCTCATTGAAGCCGTCCTCAGGAACTGAGTTCTGTGTTTGTGATCCATGATACAGTTACTACCACGCATTGGGCCCGAAACCAATAGACCCTCTCGGCTTCTTAATCACCCTTGTCCTCTGTCCAGGAGTTGCAAGTAGTTTCTGGTGTTTGTAGTATGCTGGAGGCCGTGGGCACCACTGACCCGAGGGGTGGGCTGTGATGCGGTAGGCACGTGGCACGGTGTACCGGGCGCCCGTTTGGTGTCTCAGGAACCCTGCACACATCGTTCGTGGTCGTATGTGGAAACCTCGGCCGGACTCCCTGCGGATGGAACCTGAATAGGCGATAAACCTGGACTAGAGACTTTAGCGTTTAGGTAGGCTGTGGCCGACACCCTCGTTGGGCTTCCGCTTGAAGGTTGCCGAGTACATGCTGTGTAAACGGCGGTAAGTGGTGAGAGCGTGTGTGACGAAGTACACCCCTGCAGGGTTAACATCATCTATTCGAATAGCCGTGTCCGCGGTAAAGGACTTCTGGGTTGCCTATAATAGTTCATAGACAAGTGAAAGTGGATACTCTAAAATGCGCAAGATAAGCGTGAGTGCTATGGATGGCGTTCTCGTAGGGAGACGGGAGTGAATCCATAGTGGTGTATTGATATGGTGAATATGTGGACTCGTGTGCGCCACCTCAAAAGAGTTACTTGCAGTCGTAGTTAGGATAGCCACCGAGTCAAAGCTGGCTTGCTGCAGTTAAACTCCACCACCCCCTTTGTTGATACCGATGCATATGTAGATAGTTCTGATGTAAGTCTTGCTGGGTACATTTGTACTCACGTTTGCTTATTTTATGTTTTGTAGAGAGACGTCAGTCTTGCTAGTAGTTCCATGTGGACTTCGACGTTTAGCTTGATACCTCAGCTACGATCTTGTGCCCTCGGCAGGATCTAGTAAATAGTTAGGCTTCTCAGCCTTTTTCATTTGTAGATGTCTGTACTCAGACATGTTAAGCTTCCGCATGTGTTTGACTTGTATGCTCTGAATGTTGGGTCATGAGACCTATGTTTGTAATATCTCGCTCCTCGGAGCCTAATGAATAAATACTCTGAGCATAGAGTCTTGTTGTGATGCCATGTTGTATTTGCACATATCGAGCATATTGTGTGTATGACTGAAATGCTTGGTATGTGTGGGATCCGACAACCTAGTTGTTTATCCTTGGTAGCCTCTCTTATGGGGAAATGTAGTCTTGTGCTTCCATGAGCCATAGTAGTCCGCTACAGCCCGGTTCACCGGAGTCCTGCTAGCCCAGCACTACTGCTCCAGAACACTTGACTGGCCGGCATGTGATTCACTTCGTTCCTGTGTCTGTCCCTTCGGGGAAATGTCACGCGGTGACATCCGGAGTCCTGCCTAGCCTGCTACAGCCCGGGTTCCCGGAGTCCTGTTAGCCCAGTGCTACAGCCCGGATTCACACGCTGCTCACCGACATGCTCGATGTTGATTCATGTATGCCTGTCCCCGTAAGTTAGTGCCACTTTGGGTTCACGACTAGCCATGTCGGCCCGGGTTCTCTGTCATATGGATGCTAGCGACACTATCATATACGTGAGCCAAAAGGCGCAAACGGTCCCGGGCCATGGTAAGGCGACACCCGTGGGAATACCGTGCGTGAGGCCGCAAAGTGATATGAGGTGTTACAGGCTAGATCGGTGTGACTTAGAATCGGGGTCCTGACATGCAACCACATTTGCCTTATGGGAGGCCTTGATTTGGTCTGTTGTCATGCCTCTGGTCGGTGCCTCCAACTAGGGAAGGTTATGGGCTTGCTTACCCTGGCCCGGTAAGCAGACATAACCTTGTGTTCCCGTTGTTGAGATTATGGTACCAGGTCTCCTTGTGGGATCGTTTTGGCCACCGAGGACTAGCCCAGTGGGGATTGTGTCGGAGTGGCCGGGAGAGTGTCATGGCAATGGAGGGGTTTCGTCGGAATGCCGCTGGTCCACCCGAATGGGAGTGCGAGGCCATGGGTTCCGTGGTGTGGGTACAGTGTGCTACCTCTGCAGAGTGTATAATCTATCGATAGCCGATTCCACGGTCACGGACACGCTCGAAATAGGTCCCACCATGGGTCAACATTTAATAATTTTTGCACACTTAGTTATGAACTTTGCACTGTTGATGATGGCGGAAAGACCATCGAGATGTTCGAGACCAAGCATTGGTCGTGGTTGTGATCGCCGTAAGGATCACGAGCCACCCATATCAAGACCACGATGGTGGTTTGTGTGTGATCCGAGAACGATCACGGTTGGTAAGTCGGTCCCGAGGGACGTTTATCAAAAGAGCATGATCACAGCATGTTGAAACATTATTGCATTATTAATTGGTTAATTATCATGATATTGCTTGTCATTATGATTATGCCTTTTGTGAGCTTGCAAGTACATTCAATGTACTGACCTGGCGTGTCATGCCAGATTTCAGGAAAGTCTCGTTGGAAAGGAGCGCTGCTCGAGTCTAGATCGTGTCCACATCGGTGTCCCTATGCTATGGAGTTTCCGCTACGACGTTGTTCCGCTGCTGCGTAGTTTTTATGATCGAGGCCCCTTTATGTTCACTAAATAATGTACATATTGTTCAGCCGCACCGTGTGTGCCGCTTGGCCTCGACTCCATTATAATATAAACTCTGGTCCGCTAGCATCAATAAAGCGGTTGTTTTTTGTACCAAGATGTTGTGTGTTGCCAGAAGACATGGTCTCTGGGCTGGCAATGCATGGTAAACCGGTCGCTCTAAGCCGGGGTGCCATAAGAGAGGAGTGAGGGAGTCCTGGATTTAGGGGTCCTCGGGCGTCCGGGCTGTATAACATGGGCCAGGCTGATGGGCTATGAAGATACAAGACAGAAGACTTCTTCCCGTGTCCGGATGGGACTCTCCTTTGCGTGGATGGCAAGCTTGGCGTTCGGATATGTAGATTCCTTCCGCTGTAAACCAACTTTGTACAACCCTAGGCCCCTCCTGTGTATATATAAACCAGAGGGTTTAGTCCGTAGAGGCAATCATAATCATACAGGCTAGACTTCTAGGGTTTAGCCATTACGATCTCGTGGTAGATCAACTCTTGTAATCCTCATATTCATCAATATCAATCAAGCAGGAAGTAGGGTATTACCTCCATCGAGAGGGCCCGAACCTGGGTAAACATCGTGTCCCCTGTCTCCTGTTACCATCAACCATAGACGCACATTTTGGGACCCCCTACCCGAGATCCGCCGGTTTTGACACCGACATTGGTGCTTTCATTGAGAGTTCCGCTGCATCGTCATCAGAAGGTTCGATGGCTCCATCAGTCATCTACAACAATGCTGCCCTGGGGGAAGTTTTCCTCCCCGGCCAGATCTTTGTGTTCAGCGGCTTCGCACTGCGGGCCAACTCGCTTGGCCATCTAGAGCAGATCGACAGCTACGCCCCATGTCACCAGATTAGTTTTGGAAATCTGGACTATGTCGCTGATATCTGAGGAGACTTGATCTTCCAAGGGTGTGCGACCCTAATTTCTGCTCCGGCCTTAGATCCGGAGTGCGTCGCCAGGTCCGAAGACAGGATTACTCAGCCCGCCGAACTATCCGCGGCTGCTAAGCATGGTATGGGAAAGCCGGAGGAAGTAGTGTCGCTGGCCACCATCATGAAGCCGGACTCTCCTCCGGACACTAGCTCCGAACCCTCGGAGTCAGCATCATGTGAGTACGGCCAAGGAGTCTCCCCCCCGCCGTACTCCATGGACTCTCTTCTCCCTGGCCAAACCTTGCCTTTAAGTGAGGCTGTGGACTTAATGAGGTCCCTTGTCATTAAAAGGGAGCAATGTCCGAACTACGCCCAGCCCGGACTAGGGGCTGAGAGCAGGGAATTTCAAGTCCCACCCACCACCCACTTCATAGCCACTGTCGAGCACTTAACTGACATGCTCGATTACGGCTCCGAAGACATTGACGGTATGGACGATGATGCCGGAGAAGAGCAGGCCCAAAGCCCTCCGTTTACCGGCCGTTGGACGGCCACCTCTTTGTATGACGTGTACATGGTGGATACACCCAAAAAGGGTGACGGCGATGACAAAGAAGATCTAGTTGAGGATAAAGCTCCTGAGATACAGCCAAAGCACCGACGTCAGCGGCGCCGCTCTAAATCACGCCGTGGAAAAGACATCAATACCGGCACAGGAGACGACAATACTCTGGACAACGCCGAAGACAAAGAAGATCCCGTCGAGCCAACTTTCGAACAGGACGATCGGCAAGATGGGCAAGTTAGCCCTGACGAACAGGATGTAAACAAAGACTCAAAAGACAGTAATCATCTCCCACTCTCCGAGGACGAGGTAAGCCTCGGTGACGAAGACTTTATCATACCTGAGGAACCTCTCGAACATGACCGATTCAAGCGCCGGCTAATCGCTACTGCAAGGAGCCTGAAAAAGAAGCAGCAGCAGCTTCAAGCTAATCAAGATCTGCTCAATGATAGATGGACTAATGTCCTCGCAACTGAGGAATACGGCCTCGAGCGCCCAACCAAAAGTTACCCGAAGCGTAAACTGCTACCCCAATTTGACGACGAGGCCCTGGAGCCCGTACCATCAACATATAATCCGGCTGACCGACCACCACGTGGCCGGGACAAAACGACAACTCAAGCCAAACACCATCCCATACTACCTCGCCATAAAGGTAGAGACACAACAGCTCGGGGATATACATACGACCTGCGGCAGGACCTGGAAAATAGAGCAGGTCAAACCAGACCGATCTACGGATCGCGGGGGCGTAACCCGACGCGCGACAACGGCTATCTAGCCAGACGTGACAAGCATAATCACGTCCGGGCCAAAAACTGCAGATGGACTCTATCCGAGCTATGTCGTGACTTGGCCCGATATAGAGGCGCCGCACACCCCCTCCGCTTCATTGATGAAGTAATGGAGCATGAATTCCCAGAAGGGTTCAAACCTATGAATATCGAATCATATGATTGAACAACCGACCCCACAGTATGGATTGAAGACTTCCTGCTCCATATCCACATGGCCCGGGGCGATGATCTACATGCCATCAAGTACCTCCCACTAAAATTAAAGGGACCAGCCCGGCACTGCCTAAACAGCCTCCCAGAAAACTCCATTGGCAACTGGGAGGACCTGGAAGACGCCTTTCGCGATAATTTCCAAGGTACATATGTCCGGCCTCCGGACGCCGAAGACCTCAGTCACATCATCCAACAGCCCGGAGAGTCAGCTAGGAAGCTCTGGACTAGGTTCTTAATTAAAAAGAACCAAATCGTCGACTGTCCGGATGCCGAAGCCCTAGCGGCCTTTAAACATAGCGTCCGAGATGAGTGGCTGGCCCGTCACCTCGGCCAAGGAAAACCAAAGTCTATGGAAGCTCTTACCGCACTAATGACCCGCTTCTGCGCGGGAGAAGATAGCTGGCTAGCTCGACGAAAGAATAGCACCAGCGATCCTGGCACCTCTGAGGTCAGGGACGGCAATGGCAAGCCTCGACGCAATAAAAACAAGCGTCGAAACAATAATGTAGGAACCCAAGACACGGCGGTCAATGCCGGATTCAGCGGTTCCAAATCCGGTCAACGGAAGAAGCCATTCAAGAAAAACAAAGATGGTCCATCTAGTTTAGACAGGATACTGGATCGACCCTGTCAAATTCATGGCAGCCCTGACAAACCCGCCAACCATACCAACGGAAATTGTTGGGTTTTCATACAAGTAGGCAAGCTCAACGCCGAACACAAAGGGAAGGGGCCGCCTAGTTACAGCGAAGATTAAGAGACTCGCCAACCAAACACTGGGGGACAAAAGCAATTTCCCCCCAAAGTACAGTAAACATGATATCTGTGACACATATCCCTACAAGGGAGCGCAAGCGCGTACCACGAGACGACTACGCCATAAACTCGGTCGTACCAAAATTTAACCCATGGGCAACCTGTTCGATCACTTTTGATCGCAATGACCACCCAACGGGTATCCGTCACAAAGGTTCGGCAGCTCTGGTCCTCGACCCGATCATTGATGGATTCCATCTCACACGAGTCCTTCTGGACGGCGGCAGTAGCCTTAATTTTCTCTATCAAGACACTGTTCGCAAAATGGGCATTGATCCCTCAAGGATCAAGCCCACCAAAACTACGTTCAAAGGGGTAATACCCAGCGAAGAAGCTCACTATACGGGCTCAATCACGTTGGAAGTCGTCTTCGGTTCACCGGACAACACCCGAGGCGAAGCCTTGATCTTCGATATTGTTCCATTCTGCAGTGGATACCATGCACTGCTCGGGCGGACTGCTTTTGCTTGTTTCAATGCGGTCCCACACTACGCCCATCTAAAGCTTAAGATGCCCGGTCCACGTGGCGTCATAACAATCAATGGGAACACGGAACACCCCCTACGTTCCGAAGAGTATACCACGGCCATCACAGCCGAAGTACAAAGCGGCCTCGTTAAACCGCATACCTCATCGGCCATTAAGTCACCGGCCTTTACTACACAAGACCGATCAATTTTAGAGCTGGATTAGTAGTTCCGCCTCCGTTGTTCGCCGCATATGCCCGCGAAATTCACATTGCGCATGCATAATTATGCACTTAAAATACCTTGGTCATCGGTGGAGGCACAATGCGGACAGACCTACAACACGGTTCGTCCCCCTACAGCTTTTCCCCCCTTCCTTTTAACTATTTCTTATCTCTTGTCATAGATGAATCAAAACCTGTTCGTCCTACGGACCTACAAGGACTCTTTTAGAGCCAGTTTCATCCAGGCAACCAAAGATTGCTCCTTTCAAGGAATCCTCTTCGCTAAGGCAAAGGCAGTGCAGATGTGCGACAGGAGGTACTAAAGATTTTTTGTAGACCAAACACTCTATTTAAAACCCGGATATAGCCTTTTCCCTCAGCCTTGGACCTGTGGCATGTAAAATGACCTGGGTAGGGGTGTTATAATCTGTAAGATTGCGTTCGACATATCAATCAGATTCCAGTGAACATAATCCGTCTTCATTACTTACTTTTCCTCATAGAACTGTATTTTACCTCTTCGGTGGTTTCACATACACACCTCGGCACTAATCGCCTGGGGCTCGATACGACAACATATTAGCTGCCGACAAGTCCGAACAACTCTACAGCATAGTTCGGCGTCACGAGTTTGGCATTATATGCATCAGCTCTGAATCATGTCTTTGGTCAATAGTTCGGTTGCCCGGCTCCTGTGCTTACTACCTTACGTTCCGCTCTATCGGCTAGGGTAGTAAAGGGAGTACTACTGCGATTGTGTTTCTGGTTCACCTGGTTAAACACCTCAGTAGAGAAAGCCGAAAACTGACTGTCATGATGCGGCGAGAGCTGGTCAACCACTCGGTGACTTATTAAAATCTTTTGCGATTTCTTCTGTATAACACGAAGGACCGTTTTCCGGTCACATATGTAGCGCAGCCGTATTCGGATAACCAAGTACATACAAGAGGCTATATCGTAGACCCACCGCCAAACTCCTATGGCTAAGTGAAGGTGTTAAAGCCCTATAGTCCGATTGCCTAGTTCGCCGCATTGACACCTCCTTCACGGACCAAGACGTTGGGTCAAGTGTAGTAAGTTGCTATTCCGAACACCCCTGCATTATATGCGAGGGGGCTGAAGCTGACGACTAACAAACTTTCAGATTATAAAAACGGCCGCACAGGAGGAAATACCTTTCAGGCCAAAGGCATAAATATAACACAGCCTTAGTATATCATAATATTGTTATCACAATTCCGATACATTCACTCGAACATCATATCCTTCGAGCACTGACCCTCTATCAAGCGGGCGCCCTCTAGGACATCCTCAAAATAATGCTTCGGCATGCGATGGTCCTTGCACCCGGGTGGACTCTTTGCTGCAACATCGGCGGCCTTCATTTTTGCCAAGTACGTCTTGACGCGGGCAAAGGCCATCCGTGCACCTTCAATGCACGTCGATCGCTTAACGGCGTCTATACGCGGCACCGCATCAACAAGTCGTTGCACCAAATCGAAATAACTTTTTGGAATTGGCTCAGTCGGCCACAGCCGGACCACGACGTCCTTCATGGCAGCTCCGAACACCTTGTGGAGCTCGGCCCACTGGGCCATTTGTTCGCTCAGCAACGACGGACGCCTTGGCGCGTTGAACTGTGACCAGAAAAGCTTCTCCGCCGCACGTCCTTCCTGCGCTTGGTAAAACTGTGCTGTATCGGCGACACTCTTCGGCAGGTCCAAGAATTCATGTGGAGAACTCCACAATTGATTAAGCAGGGCATACTTCGGGTCACCGGATTTATTCTGTAACAGAAAGGGCTTACCAGCCGCTATCTCCCCAGCTTGCCGGATCTCCTCCCGAGCCGCTCTAGACTCGGACCGCGCCTCTCGCGCCTCTTGTAAAGCCTTGTCGAGTTCGGCTGCCTTCGCTTTGTTATCCTTCTCGAGTGAGTGGCATTAGCCATTGGCATCCTTCAGCTCTCGCGCCATGGTAGATATTCTCTCCTTGCACTAGCGCCGAGCGGCCTGTTCGGCCTTTAACTCAGCAGCTGTCTTCTTGACAGCCACATTTCTCACTCGGGCTTGCTCCATGGCCCGGGCAAGTTCAGCCCGAAGGGTCTCAACCGCAGGAGCACCATCTGCAATGATGCATGTTCCAGTATATAATTCTCAGCTTCATGCTCATATTATTATACATGCATAACCTGACTGCCCCAAGACATACCTTGTGCCTCGTCGAGCCGCCTGTTAATAAGGGTAATGTCATAGTACGCTAACTCAAGTTTCTGCCTTAAATCTGCAACTTCCACAGCTTGAGCGATCGCCATTGACTTAACGACATGTTTTCAAATTAATCATGTCATTTCGTGAGCATATCTTTTTGATCCTCTGATCGCCCCCCCGTGGGAGCCGACCAGAGTCTCAAGGGCTACTATCTATACACAGGCGCATTCTGCATGTGAAGAAGTGGTTAAGATATTACATTGCATACCTCGAAGCCTCTTAGTAGGCCCGTGAAGGCTTCATTCAATCCTCTTCTTGCGGATAGAATCCTCTCAATTACCATACCCATTAAGGTACGATGTTCCTCTGAGACGGATGCATTTTGCAACATGCCCATCAATGTATCCGGCGCCTCCTGATTCCTGGAAGCGGCTGCGGGAGTACGACCTCCCTTCGAAGGGATATGTTTGCTCGACCCTAGAGTCGTCTTCGGCTGTAAACCAGATAGTTCGGGGCTTTTATTGTTGGTCCCCGTGGGGGATGGACACCACGGACCCTGGCCGACCGAACTATCACCTTCAGGCGCTGTCTGCATTGTCCCCCTCCCCACTTGATGATCGGGGGAGATCCTCCAGGACGACACCTCGACGCCGTCCGCCCTAAGGGGCGAGGAAGCCTATGGAGGCGTCTCGCTCTCCATCATCTCCGGAAGCAGGTCACCCGAGGAGGAGGACTGTTGAGGAAGACTGCGGGCCGGACTGCAAACATACCTTTTAGATGTTACCCTTGTAACCTGAAAGGAACGGGATATGTTTAGAACACCCGTGTTCACTTACGATTCAGCGGAAGGCTTATCCATTTGGAGGAACTGTGCGACAACGTCGTCTTCCGAACCCGAACCATATGGTAGGGACTTCTTCCCTCTCTTGGGAACCTCTACCTCCAAATCTTCGGAGGCGGTCCTTTTCTTCCCATGGGGAGAAGGGATATCAGCTTCTCCTTCCCCTTCGTCTTCAGAAGAGGGAAATTCAGTCTCCCCGGACATAGCGTCCGGTGTACCTTTTGGAGTGGAGGCCACCTTTGGCCTTTTTGCTCTCCTCCTTGTCCTCCTTTGCCGGAACTTGATACAGTGTTGGGGCCAACATCCTTGACAACAGAGGATCACCTGAGTTTTCGGGAAGTGGAGCCGAACACCTGATTCGTCCCGCCTTCTTTATCCAGCCCTGATCAAAGATAGGTTTCTCAGTATATTGTTACGAGATAATCAACTAAAGATGTGTTCAGGAAGCGAGTGCTTACCGAGGTATCCGGATGGTTGCAGTCGAGGCCGATGTCCTTAGTTATATCCGGCCACTGCTTTCGGGTCCAGAAGAATAACTTCCACATCCCTCTGTGCGTTGTGCCGAAGAAGTGCCGAAGGGTCCGTGGTCCTTCCGGATTGAACTCCCACATGTGGAGAAGCCGCCGCTGGCACGCCAGGACCCGACGGACTAGCATTACCTGGATCACGTTGATGATGCCGGTGTCCTTTTCAAGGAGGCTTCGGATACGGCTTTGTAGCGTCTGCACTTCATCAACTGATCCCCAGTCCAGCCCCTTATTAATCCATGATGTGAGTCATAATGGAGGGCCAGATCGGAATGCAGGTGTAGCTGCCCACTTGGTACCACGGGGTTCAGTGATGTAAAACCACTCCCGTTGCCATAGGTTGGAAGTTTCCGTGAAGGAGCCTTTTGGCCAAAGAGTATTGGTGAGCTTGCTCACCATAGCGCCGCCACACTCCGATTGCTCCCCGTCGACCACCTTCGGCTCTACATTAAAGGTCTTCAGCCATAAGCCGAAGTGTGGGGGAATGCGGAGAAATGCCTCGCACATGACGATGAATGACGAGATGTGAAGAAAGGAGTCCGGAGCTAGATCGTGAAAATCTAGCCCGTAATAGAACATGAGGCCACAGACGAAGGGGTGGAGAGCGAACCCTAACCCCCGGAGGAAGTGGGAGATGAATACGACCCTCTCGCCGGATCTGGGTGTAGGAATAACCTGCCCCTTAGCAGGGAGCCTGTGGAGGATTTCCGCGGTCAGGTACCTTGCCGCCCGGAGCTTCGCGATATCCTCCTCTGTGATAGAGGAGGCCACCCACCGGCCTTGAGGGCTAGGTCCAGACATGACTGGGAGGTTTGGAGCAATTAAGTTGAAACCTGGGTGTTGGAACTCGAGGTTGGAAAGGTTGAGGAAGAGGTAAGCGTAGAGGAGAAAGACGGGTCTGTGCCCCTTTATAAAGACGATGAATATCGAACGCCTCCTCATGGGCCTTAAAACTCGCCTATTCCCAAGGAATTGTACAAACGGTGCGGTTGGATTACCCACGCTCGTATTGATGAAAATCCCATAATAAGGGGACACGATCTCTGCTTCGACAAGAGGTGCCAATAAAACCGCATCTTGAAACATGGAGTAGGAGACTAAAAAATGGTTCGAAATAATGACCGGGCCGGGACGTGATGTCACACGACAAATGTTGTCAGTAGATTGGACTCGTGAAATATTATACTCTCTGCGGTTGTGTGTGGTACTTGTTTTGCAGAGCCAGACACGTTTTCTGTGTTCGAAGGCTGTTTTGGAGTATTCGGAAGAGGAACCCGCCTTGCAATGTCGAAGACAATCTACGCGTCACACACATCATCATTGAAGCCTGGTTCAGGGGCTACTGAGGGAGTCCTGGATTAAGGGGTCCTCGGGCGTCCGGGCTATGTAACATGGGCCGGACTGATGGGCTATGAAGATACAAGACAGAAGACTTCTTCCCGTGTCCGGATGGGACTCTCCTTTGCGTGGATGGCAAGCTTGGCGTTCGGATATGTAGATTGCTTCCGCTGTAAAGCGACTCTGTAAAACCCTAGGCCCCTCCGGTGTCTATATAAACCGGAGGGTTTAGTCCGTAGAGGCAATCATAATCATACAGGCTAGATTCTAGGGTTTAGCCATTATTATCTCGTGGTAGATCAACTCTTGCAATCCTCATATTCATCAAGATCAATCAAGTAGGAAGTAGGGTATTACCTCCATTGAGAGGGCCCGAAACTGGGTAAACATCGTGTCCCCCGTCTCCTGTTACCATCGACCTTAGACGCACAGTTCAGGACCCCCTACCCAAGATCTGCCGGTTTTGACACCAACAAGGAGCTCGTAGAAGCCGTCAAGGGAGACAAGAGCAAGAAGGCTACCGGAGATCAAGCCCCGGTGCTCGAGCAAGCACTACCGACCGAGGAGGAAGAAAAGATATCCTTAAACCTTACTATGCTCATCTTACCCCTACTAAGATTGAAGCCTTTCGGATCATTGAAACGGTTCTTGTGCAAAATAAATATGTCACTCGTGAAAATATTCTGCATCAAGAGCAGATCCTCTTCCTTCGGAGCGTCATCCGTAGATTGGAGAATCTCTTGATCTTGAAGGACAGGATCGCTACCACACCACCACCGCCACCTTCTTCATCACTAAAATAAAATAGAGTATCGGGTATAGGTAATCCCCTTGGCTTCCGCCAAGCTTGGGGGAGGTGCCCCGGTATCGTATCACACCCACTATCTTTTGCCTTTACTAATTTTAGTTTGATCTTTTGCCTTAGATGAATAAAAGTTTAGTTTGATCCTTTTGAGAGTTTGCTTACTGATCTATCCTTGTAATCGTGTGCGAGATATATAATAAAGTTTAGTTTGAGTTTTGTGCTTTCTTTTCTTTCATGTTCCAATAAAAAGAAAGGAAATAAATGAAAAAGATCATATGCTAATCTTATGGTAGGTAATGACACCACATAAGGAAAAGTACAAGTAGAAAATTTTATTAGAGATTGACAAACATAGCATTGGTCAATGATGCAATTCATGAAAGAATTAATAAGGGAAGAGAAGATTCACATGTAAACATACTATCTTGGAAATCTTTTGTAATTGTGGGCCCCCATCAAAATATTATATGCCAAAATTGTTGACGTTGGACAAGGAAGACAACGTAATGATTTATGTTTGTTCATATTCACATAGAAGTTATATTATCATTGATCCTTCAACATGTGGTGCTTGCCCCCCATCTTTGCTAGCCAAAAACTCCGCACTAAGTAGAGATACTACTTGTGCGTCCAAAAACCCTTAAACCCAAATCTTATTTTCCAAATTCCACCATACCTACCTAAGCATTGAGTAAGATCCTTCAAGTAAGTTGTCAGCAGTCAAATAAGGCAATAAAAATTGCTTCTAAAAGTGTGAGATCATTTAGTGTAAGAGAAAATTGAGTGTTGTACGAACTTGTGATGGTCAAGAATAAAAGCGACAGTCTGCATAATAAAGGTTGCCATCACAAGGGGCAATACATGAAGGAAATATGCCCTAGAGACAATAATAAAGTTGTTATTTTATATTTCCATATATCATGATAAATGTTTATTATTCATGCTAGAATTGTATTAACCGAAAACTTGATACATGTGTGAATACATAGACAAAACAAAGTGTCCCTAGTATGCCTCTACTTGACTAGCTCGTTAATCAAAGATGGTTAAGTTTCCTAACCATAGACATGTGTGGTCCTTTGATGAATGGGATCACATCATTCGAGAATGATGTGATGGACAAGACCCATCTATTAGCTTAGCATTATGATTGTTTAGTTTTATTGCTATTGCTTTCTTCATGACTTATACATGTTCCTCTGACTATGAGATTATGCAACTCCCGAATACCGGAGGAACACCTTGTGTGCTATCAAACGTCACCACATAACTGAGTGATTATAAAGATGCTCTACAGGTGTCTCCGATGGTGTTTTTTGGGTTGGCATAGATCGAGATTAGGATTTGTCACTCCGATTATCGGAGAGATATCTCTGGGCCCTCTCGGTAATTCATCATCACTGTCGCCACGCCGTCGTGCTGATGGAACTCTCCCTCATCCTGAACTGGATCAAGGGCTCGAGGGATGTCATCGTGCTAAACGTGCGCTGAAGACAGAGGTGCCGTACATTCAGTACTTGGATCGGTTGGATCGTGAAGGCGTTCGACTACATCAACCACGTTACTAAACGCATCCGCTTTTGGTCTACGAGGGTACGTGGAGACACTCCCCTCTCGTTGCTATGCTTCTCCTAGATAGATCTTGCGTGATCGTAGGAATTTTTTGAAATACTACGTTCCCCAACAATACAACGTGACATTCTTTTGCACTCAGGGGTTGAGCATACAAACAAATAAGCGCATGGCAACCTCTGCTGCCCTCTGCGAAGGGCCTATCTTTTAATTTTATGTATTTACTTTTATGCAAGAGTCAAAGTTTTTCTCTCGATTCCTTTTCATTTTTCTCCATTAGCAAGCATCATGTGGTGAGTTAAGATCTAGGCACATATGTCCAGTTGAATATGGGTAGCATGAGTTATTATTGTTGACATCACCCTTGAGGTGAATACGTTGGGAGGCGAAACTATAAGCCCCTATCTTTCTATGTGTCTGGTTGAAACGTTTTTCTCATGTGTATGCGGTGAGTGTTAGCAATCATAGAAGACTATATGATGGTTGAGTATGTGGACTTTCCTAAAGGCTCCGATACATGACCCTTCCTGAAAGATGATGAATTGTAGTTGCAAAGTTGGCTGAGAACGTAGTTTGTTGGTTTCCAATAGAGTTTATGCTTTATACTTTGATAGAGTGTAGAATAGTTACTTATTCATGAGAAGTCTATGATAAAAGTTCTATCATAAAAGTTTTATGTTAAAGTTTGTTGTTATTATAATAATTCACATGATGCTTCTTGATACGTCTCCAACATATCTATATTTTTTTATTGTTCCATGCTATTATATTATCTGTTTTGGATGTTTAATGGGCTTTAATATGCTCTTTTATATTATTTTTGGGACTAACCTATTAACCGAAGGCCCAATGTCAGTTTCTGTTTTTTTGCCTATTTTAGTGTTTTGCAGAAAAGGATTACCAAATGGAATCCAAACGGAATGAAACCTTCGAGATGATCTTTCTTGGACCAAAAGCAAACCAGAAGACTTGGAGTTGAAGTCTAGAACTCCGCGAGGCGGCCACGAGGCAGGAGGGCGCGCCCCCACCCTCGTGGGCCCCACGAAGCTCCACCGACTTACTTCTTTCGCCTATATATACTCTTATACCCTAAAAACATCAGGGAGAGCCACGAAACCACTTTTCCACCGCCACAACCTTCTGTACCCGTGAGATCCCATCTTGGGGCCTTTTCAGGCACTCCGCCGGAGGTAGAATCGATCACGGAGGGCTTCTACATCAACACCATAGCCTCTCCGATGATGCGTGAGTAGTTTACCACAGATCTTCGGGTCCATAGTTATTAGCTAGATGGCTTCTTCTCTCTCTATGATTCTCAATACAAAGTTCTCCTCGATGTTCTTGGAGATCTATTCGATGTAATACTCTTTTGTGGTGTGTTTACCGAGATCTGATGAATTGTGGATTTATGAACAAGTTTATCTATGAATATTATTTGATTCTTCTCTGAATTCTTATATGCATGATTTGGTATCTTTGCAAGTCTCTTCGAATTATCGGTTTAGTTTGGCCTATTAGATTGATCTTTCTTGCAATGGGAGAAGTGCTTAGCTTTGGGTTCAATCTTGCGGTGTCCTTTCCCAGTGATAGTAGGGGCAGCAAGGCACGTATTGTATTGTTGCCATCGAGGATAACAAGATGGGGTTTATATCATATTGCATGAGTTTATCCCTCTACATCATGTCATCTTGCTTAAAGCATTACTCTGTTCCTATGAACTTAATACTCTAGATGCATGCTGGATAGTGGTCGATGTGTGGAGTAATATTAGTAGATGCAGGCAGGAGTCGGTCTACTTGTCTCGGACATGATGCCTATATACATGATCATACCTAGATATTCTCATAACTATGCTCAATTTTGTCAATTGCTCAACAGTAATTTGTTCACCCACCGTAAATACTTATGCTCATGAGAGAAGCCACTAGTGAAACCTATGGCCCCCGGGTCTATTTTCCATCATATTAATCTCCCGACAACAAGCTATTTCTTTTGCCGCTTTTATTTTGCTTTCTTTACTTTGCATCTTTATCATAAAAATACCAAAAATATTATCTTATCATATCTATCAGATCTCACTCTCGTAAGTGACCGTGTAGGGATTGACAACCCCTTATCGCGTTGGTTGCGAGGATTTATTGTTTTGTGTAGGTGCGAGGGACTCGTGCGTGGCCTCCTACTGGATTGATACCTTGGTTCTCAAAAACTGAGGGAAATACTTACGCTACTTTGCTACATCACCCTTTCCTCTTCAAGAGAAAACCAACGCAGTGCTCAAGAGGTAGCAAGAAGGATTTCTGGCGCCGTTGCCGGGGAGTCTACGCAAAAGTCAACATACCAAGTACCCATCACAAAGCCTTATCTCCCGCATTACATTATTTGCCATTTGCCTCTCGTTTTCCTTTCCCCCACTTCACCCTTGCCGTTTTATTCGCCCTCTCTTTTCCATTTGCCTCTTTTTGCCCGCCTCTTGTTTGCTCGTGTGTTCGATTGCTTGCTTGTCACGATGGCTCAAGATAATACCAAATTATGTAACTTTACCAATACCAACAATAATGATTTCCTTAGCACTCCGATTGCTCCTCTTACCGATACTGAATCTTGTGGAATCAATGCTGCTTTGTTGAATCCTGTCATGGAAGATCAATTCGCTGGGCTTCCTAGTGAAGATGCTGCTACTCATCTAAATAGCTTCGTTGATTTGTGTGATATGCAAAATAAGAAAGATGTGGACAATGATATTGTTCAATTGAAGCTATTCCCTTTTTCGCTTAGAGATCGTGCTAAAGCTTGGTTTTCATCTTTGCCTAAAAATAGTATTGATTCTTGGAATAAGTGCAAAGATGCTTTTATCTCTAAGTATTTTCCTCCCTCTAAGATCATCTCTCTTAGAAACGATATTATGAATTTTAAGCAACTTGATCATGAACATGTTGCACAAGCTTGGGAAAGGATGAAATTAATGATACGTAATTGCCCTACGCATGGTTTGAATTTGTGGGTGATTATACAAAAAATTTATGCCGGATTGAATTTTGTTCTAGAAATCTTTTAGATTCCGCCGTGGGAGGCACTTTTATGGAAATCACTTTAGGAGAAGCTACTAAACTCCTAGATAATATTATGGTTAATTATTCTCAATGGCACACTGAAAGATCTACTAGTAAAAAAGTGCATGCGATAGAAGAAATTAATGTTTTGAGTGGAAAGATGGATGAACTTATGAAATTATTTGCTACTAAGAGTGTTTCTTCTGATCCTAATGATATGCCTTTGTCTACTTTGATTGAGAATAATAATGAATCCATGGATGTGAATTTTGTTGGTAGGAATAATTTTGGTAACAACGCGTATAGAGGAAACTTTCATCCTAGGATTTATCCTAGTAATTCCTCTAATAATTATGTTAATTCCTACAACAATTCTTATGGAAATTTTAATAAGATGCCTTCTGAATTTGAGACTAGTGTTAAGGAATTTATGAATTCGCAAAAGAATTTCAATGCTTTGCTTGAAGAAAATTTGCTTAAAGTTGATGAATTGGCTAGGAACGTTGATAGAATTTCTCTTGATGTTGATTCTTTGAAACTTAGATCTATTCCTCCTAAGCATGATATCATTGAGTCTCTCAAAGCCATGAGAATTTCCATTGATGAGTGCAAAGAAAGAACTGCTAGGATGCGTGCTAAGAAAGATTGCTTAGTGAAAGCGTGTTCTTCAAATTTCTATGAAAATAAAGATGAAGATCTAAAAGTTATTGATGTGTCCCCATCGAGGATAAAAAGATGGGGTTTATATCATACTGCTTGAGTTTATCCCTATACATCATGTCATCTTGCTTAATGTGTTACTCTGTTCTTATGAACTTAATACTCTAGATGCATGTTGGATAGCGGTCGATGTGTGGAGTAATAGTAGTAGATGCAGAATCGTTTCGGTCTACTTGACACAGACGTGATGCCTATATTCATGATCATTGCCTTAGATAACTTCATAACTATGCGCTTTTCTATCAATTGCTCGGCAGTAATTTGTTCACCCACCGTAATACATGCTATCTTGAGAAAAGCACTAGTGAAACCTATGGCCCCCAGGCTCTTTCTTATTATATTGCATCTCTTTTATTTACATCGCATCTCGTTTACCATTTTGCAATCTTTACTTTCCAATCTATACAACAAAAATACCAAAAATATTTACTTTACTATCTTTATTAGATCTCACTTTTGCGAGTGACCGTGAAGGGATTGACAACCACTTTATCGCGTTGGTTGCAAGGTTCTTGATTGTTTGTGCAGGTACTAGATGACTTGTGCATTGTCTCCTACTGGATTGATACCTTGGTTCTAAAAAACTGAGGGAAATACTTACGCTACTTTGCTGCATCACCCTTTCCTCTTCAAGGTAAAACCAACGCATGCTCAAGAGGTAGCACTTCTATGTTTGTATTCTGTTTTTATCGACACCTCTCTCTCTAAGCATGTCGACATGTTTTTTGATTTTGGTTTTCGCTTGAGGACAAGCAAGGTCTAATCTTGGGGGAGTTCATACGTCCGTTTTGCATCATGTTTACATACTGTTATTTATAATGTTTTTATGCACAATAATGCTTTTTGGAGTAATTCTAATGCCTTTTCTCTCATAAAATGCAAGGTACACATAATGAGGGAGAATTCCGGCAGCTGGAAATCTGGACCTGAAAAAGCTACGTCGGGCTACCTATTCTGCACAACTCCAAATGAGTTGAAACTTTACGGGGATTTTTTATGGAATATATAAGAAATATTGCAGCCAATAAGTACCAGAGGGGGCCCACCAGGTGAGCACCACCCACCTGGGCATGCCAGGGAGCCCAGACGCTCCCTGGTGGGTTGTGCTCCCCTCGTCCGACCTCCGGTGTCCATCTTCTGGTATATATGTCATTTTGGCCAAGAAAAAAAATAAGGAGAGGAATTTCGGGGCTGAGCACCGCCGTCTCGAGGCGGAATTTGGGCAGGAGCACTTTTGCCCTCCGGCAGAGCGATTCCGCCGGGGGAACTTCCCTCCTGGAGGAGGAAATCATCGTCATTGTCGGGTGGTAGGTGCGACATATGCCAACGGGTAGCTTACCATTGTGGGAGCCAGTAAGACATCGCCGGTGCCTGGAAACGGGATAAGGCAAAGACATGCACGCCGGCAAATCTTACCCAGGTTCGGAGCTCTCCGTGGAGATAACACCCCTAGTCCTGCTCTGTGGGGTCTCCGCATGATCACTAGATCAACACAAGTAGCTACAAGTACTCCTCGAGCTGTTTGGCTAGAGGAGGAAGAAAGGCAAGGCTAGCTCTCCTCTTCCCTCTACGTGGTGTCTAAAACTATCTCAGAGATCAACCCTTTGCATGGGTGCCTTGGGGGGTTTATATAGGCCTAGCCCCCAGGGATACAATGGTAATCCGGCTGGGTGCGGGTCCCAGCCGTCAGTGTCTGTGCTCGCCGGCTTCTTCGTCGGCCGTTGGGGCCCGCCGACTGGTGGGTCCCGCCGGCTGCCGGCCTCTTGGTCGACAGGCCGGCCCCACCACCTGGGGGCCTTGTCGGCGGCTGGTTACTGTTGCCTCGCCCTGATGACAAGGGCTTGGTCGAGGTAAGCGTGGCTACAGTGCAGCCGCCTGGCGGGCTCTCACTGTAGCCTCACCTCGTCTTGTCTCCTTAATGATGCACATACTTCGAGGGAGGGAGGTAGCCGGCTATTGGGAGCCGGCTACGCCCCAGGCCGACTAGGGGAGACCGGGCCGCCTTCGAGCGTCTCTCTGGCTGAAGGGGCCCGCCGCCCGCGGGCCGTACTGGCGCCTGTCGTGGGTGACGTCACGGTCAACATAGCAACAGTGCCGCGCTGGACGGGGGATGGCTGACCTGTACGGTGCACTGTGGCCATGCATGCTCCGGGATTCGGGGGTGGTAGGCTGTACTGTGGCCACGCCCCGTCTCATCACCGGTATGTGGGTGCAGCCCTGGTGGGTGCAGTCTTGGCCGGCTTCCGGGAGTCGGTATTCTTGTGGCCGGCTTCTGGGAGTCGGTCTACTTATGGCTGGCTTCTGGGACTCGGCCTACTTATGGCCGGCTTCTGGGAGTCGGCCATCTTATGGTTATCTTCGGGAAGGTTTTGGAGGTCGGGTCGGCTTTCGGTAGTCGGCCTGTGAGATAGCCGACCAGGGGAAGGCGGCCCTGTGTTTTGGATGCTTGAAGGCCCAATCGGCCTGATGATTTTTCAAAGAGCCAGGGGAGTCGGTTAGGCTACCCGTGGCCATTTACTCCGACAGTAGTCCCCGAAGCTGGTTGGGCTTCGAGGCTGAGAAGAGGACGAGAAGCTCGGTCAACTTCCTATCTTGAAGAGCCAGCAGCTAGGAGCCGGCTTCGGTTGGGTACGCCGTCTTGGCGAGATTTTGAAGTCTGAAGGCGGGAGTCGGTTCGTGCGAACACCGGGTTGCGGGCCGGCCGCTCGCCGCCCGCGTACCACGTGGCACCCTCTGGCTGAAAAAAGTCTGCCACCCCACGCGCGCGACAGGACGTCACGGCAGGCCAGGGGGCCCATCACTCCCACGCCTAGGCCCAGGCACGGATTCTCTGTGGCCCAAAGCGGGCCGCACGGCTTCCGGCGGCAGTTTCTGCACGTCGTTAGGGCGCAGTAATCGCGGAACATGGGGGAGTGGGCGCAGATAATCCCGTGTTCCCCCCACGCCTCGCCTCCTCGGCTTCACCGCATGAGGCTATAAGTAGGGGGAGGAGGGGGAACGGCAGGCGCTCACACGCTCCCCTCGCTCCGCCATTTTCTTCCTTTCCTTCTCCGTCACAGCAGCCCTTCGCCGCCGCGCCGTCCCTCTATTCTTCGGACTACCCCGCAGCTTCGCCGCCGCGGGGCCGTGATTTCGCCGTCGCCGCGCCCTTTCTCGCCAGCTTCTTGCCGTCATGCAGCACGGCGGAGACTGGGACGGCTCCAACATCCACGCGGACCACATCGACTTCCTCTGCAAGACGCGGCGGATGCCCGGCGAGGACCAGGTGCGGGTCCGTCTTGCGCCGGAGAAGGAGATCACGCCGGCGCCGGAGGAAGGCGAGCGGGTAATCTTCCGCTCGCACTTCCTGCGTGGCCTCGGCCTGCCCGCGAGCGCCTTCTTCCGCTCCTTCCTCGAATTCTATCAGCTCCAGCCGCACCACCTCACTCCAAACACGGTGGTGCTGCTGTCCGCCTTCGTCACTCTGTGCGAGGGCTTCCTCGGCGTCCTTCCCACCCTCGAGCTCTGGGGGAATTCTTCCAATCCAAGCTTGGCACCCGCGTGCAGGGCGTGCCGGCTCAAAGCGGCGCCTTCATCGCGGTGCGGAGGCTGGCAGCTGACAACCCCTTCCCTGCCATCACGCTGATCCAGTCGGTGAAGCTCTGGCAGAAATTGTACTTACGTAGCCGGCCTGCCGGCTGGGAGGCGGCCCCAGTGGTCCTATCGGGCCAGGACGATGTCGCCGGCTGGAGCCGCCGCCGTCGCCCGACTCCGGGTAATGATCCAGTCGGAGGGCCTAACTAGGTCCGACCTGCTGGCCGCCTTCGTGGTGCGCCGGGTGCTCCCACTTCAAGGCCGCCCTCATTTGATCAGTCAAAAGAGCGGCCAACTCGATCCGAGTCAGATGTGCACCAAGGAGATGCCTCATGACGAGGTGGGTCATATGGTGAACTAACTTGCGAACTGCAAGCTCTCCGCAGAGTGGCAGTTTGGCAAGGAGCCGTACTCCCATGCCAATCCCCCGCCTATGGTATGCTTTCTTTATCTTCTCTTCTTTAGTTTTGTCACCAAGTTTTTCTTGGCCGACTCTGACCAGTCGGCACGTCTTGGCAGAGCCCTCTCCTTCGACCTGCGGCCGGGACAGCGGTGGCGGATCGCCAATTTCTCCCCGACCGGGCGGAGCATGACTCGGAGGACCCCGACTTGGGGGTGGCCGCCATGGACGATAACACCGAGGCAGGAGGCGGCGAAGCAGGCGGCTCCGAGCTTGGAGCCAGCTTCGACGACTGGCCGGAGGACGACGAGGCGGAAATCGTCCCGCGCCGCGAGCCGGCGTCCAACTCTGGCGCGGGTTCCTCCGGCGCGCCGCCTGCTCGAGGCGGCGCGCAGAAGCGCCGGGCCATGTCGGGCTTGTTCGGCAGTCGGCCGAAGAAGCCCAAGAGCGAGGCGGTGGCGACCAGGCGGGATGAGGCGGCCGCGAAGGCGGCCCGCTTCCGCAAGGTGGTGAAGCAGCCGCAAACGGTTTCGGCGTAAGTGTAGATTCTCTTGCATGTTCCTTCTTCTTTTCTTGTCGATTTCTGAATCCTTGTTTTGTCTTATCAAACAGGGCTCCGCTCTCTCTTGAGCGGATCGCTGCCGCCTCCGTGGTTGGATCGGCGGGAGGATCCGCAAACACCCACCGCGTTGACCCCCGTGCCGAGCTTCAGGCAGCAACGGAGCGGAACGCGCGGGAGGCGCGGGAGGAGCGGGAGGCGGAGGAGCTAAGGGCGGCCGCTGCCAAGGCGACGCAGGAGATAGCGGAGGAGCCGGCGAAGGCACAACCCGACGCGGCGGCCAAGGCCCAGGCGGTGGCTGCGGCCGTAGCGGCAGCGGCGGGGGCCTTGCTTGTCACCCCCCTGCGTGCCGCGGCGCCCGAGATCCCGGAGCCCCCGCCGGAGGAAGCCGGTGGCGTCCTGCACCGCCATCACCGACTGGGGCGGACCGAGGCGGCCGACTTGACGCGCCGCCCGCGCGGCCGGCTGGAGGTGAGCCGGCTGCGAAGACGGACCTGGTGGTCCGATCGTCATCACGCCAGCGCGCGGGGAAGGCGACTTTGGCGCCGGACCCGCAGAAGGCCGCGGGCTCTAGCTCATCGACCCAGGATCTGGAGACAGCCAGCGCCAGCTCAGGGTGGACGCCGGGTGGCGGGACGGCCGTGGTGAAGGTGGCGGCGCAAGAAGTCCGGAACCGGCTTCAGTCCCAGGCCGCCATGCTGAGGCAGTACAATGATGAGTTCCTCGCGACAGGGGCGGCCATTCGGGTGAGTCTTCCTGTTTTTCTGTTTCTTGATCTTGCTTTCTTTCGTGGGGGCGCGTTAGCGCACCCACTGGGTGTAGTCCGCGAGTTCCGAGTCGGCTGCTGAGCAGGCGGCTTGGAACTTCTTAGTAGACTTTGATTGCTTATCTTGCTCTTGTCCGCTTCTCTATCCGACTTGCAGGACTACCACAACCTCCGTGCGACTGCCTTCAACTCCCAGGCTCGGGAGCTGACCCAGAAGACTGCTGATCTAACTGAGAGCCGGAGTAAGTGCTTCATCTTTTATCTCATGTGGGGGCACGTCAACGCACCCACTCGGTGTAGTCCCCGAGATTCAGGCCGACTGCTGAGCAGTCGGGTCGGATCCTTCCTTACGACTTCTTTCTTATTGCTTTTTTCTTCTTTGCCATATCTGCAGAGGCCAATGCCAGCCTGAGGGAGCAGCTGGGTGGGACCCAGACCGCCCTTCGCGCTAAGGAAGCCGAGTTTGATGCCTTGGTTCAGGAGCGTGACCGCCTGGTCAAGAGGCTGGCCGACCAGGAGGAGAACCACAAGGCGGCCCTGAAGGCGGTGCAGGACAGCGAGGCCGCCCGCCAAGCCGAGCACGAGACCGAGGCGGCGAGCTGGGCTGAGGCAAGGCAGTCGCTGATCAGCGGCTATGGCCAGATCGAAGACTTGGTCGACGAAAGGCCGCCTTCTTCTTCGTTTCTTGCTTGCCGCTTGCCATTTAGTCCATTCTCTGACTTTGTGTTTTTTCTCTTTCTTTCTTTCTTGTGCAGAGTACTTCCCTGGTTATTCTACCGCCGCCAACCAGGTCGTCGAGGCCCACTGCGAGGCACGAAGGCAAGCCGGTGTGGAGATCGCGCCGAATGCTCGTCGGTCGCTTGAGGAGCAGCTTCTGGCGATCCAAGCCCGCCTCCAGCCGGCTCACCGCATGCTCCGCCGTCTTCAACGCGTTGGGGCGCAAGTGCTGGCCACCCTCTGACCTGGCGAGGCGGTTCCCCGTACCCCCAGTCGGACTGCCGACTGGCTGGAGGTAGCAGTTGGCCGCTTCGAGGCCTGGAAGGCTTCTGCAGCTCGGTCAGGCGCCAGGCGGGCGCTGGAGTTCGTCAAAGCCTGGCATCCCGAGTTGAGCTTGGACCAGCTAGCCACCTGGCGGCAGGAGGCTGATGAGGAGTTGGAGGCGGTGCGGCCGGCTATCATCCAGCGCGCTTCGGCAATCGCCAACTACACCGACACCAGCGCCTTTGCTCCTGAGGTGGATGTTAACGGCACTGCTCAGCCGGAGGAGTGGTTCGGGCTGAACCCGGCGGATGGTGAGGACTCGGCGGAGGAGATCGACTCCAGCGACGAGGGCGAAGAGGACGAGGGAGAGGATGGTGAAGACGCCATGCCAGACGGTGGAGCAACCGGCCAGCCTCAACTTGATCGTGTCTCCAGCAACGAGGTGTGTGCGAGCGCGCCGCCTGCAGCCGGCGATGATCAAGCCGAGACTCGCCAGCCGGCCACTCCTCCAGCTGGCACTGCCGTCTCCACCGACCAGCCCAGCTCGCCTGTTGCGCCCTTAGTCTGATCCGCCGCCTTTGCTTTCCTGTTTATTGCTCTTCGAACAATATTTTGTTAAGTTTGCGCAGTTCCACCCACTGGGGGTGTATTCAAATTATGTTGACTGTCGGCCTGTTGAAGGCCTTATGTGTAAATATAATCATGCATGTGTTTTGGCTTCCCATTGTTCTTGTTTTTCATCCTTTGGCTGTTTCCTTTGCCGCCCTCCCTTGGTCGCTGCCATCCCAGCCGGACAGTTGCTCTGTAGTGTGTGGCTGCAGAACTGCTTTGGCCGGTTGGGAGGGCAAGTACTCTAGCTTTCTTGGATTGTAGCGAAGTGAATGGGAAGCCGACCAGCCGGCTGTACTGACACCCGGTAGGTGTGGTGGGAGGCCGGCTTGTGTTATATAGGTTCGTTAGTCCTTAGCCGTTTTTCGTGTGGGCATCCTTTCCTGCCTTTGGCTCTTGCCAGTCGGACAGTCGGTTCTTCGAGCTGCGACTTTCAATAAGAGAGGGCTCGGGTGCCGGCACACTACTTGTCTGACTGCAGGTAGAACTTTAATATAACTCAAGGCGGCCAGTCCCCGGGCCGACTGGTCGAACCCGGTGCCAGATAGAAAGTCAAATGTAATAGTACATTCATAGCTATGACACTCGTCATTCATAGATAAAAGAGGGTAGTCCCCGAGTGCGCCTCGGGGGGCCCGTTGTCTTGTACTTAATACAAAAAGGTAGCGTGATACATACTGCTTTTAACTGTAAAATCTTCTCATGAGATTGGCGTTCCATGGTCGTTCCGACTCCTTGCCGGAATCGTCCCTCTTGCGCGCCTTCGGCTTCTGTGCGTCGATCAGGTAGTAGGAGTCGTTGCCTAGGGCCTTGCTGATCACGAATGGGCCTTCCCAAGGGGCCGAGAGCTTGTGCTGGCCGGCTGTTCGCTGGATCAGCCGGAGCACAAGATCGCCCTCTTGGAAGGAATTCGGCTTGACCTTTCGGTTGTGGTAACGGCGCAAACCCTGCTGGTAGATGGTGGACCGGCTAAGTGCTAACAGCCGGCCCTCTTCCAGCAGGTCGACACCGTCTTCTCGCGCTTCCTTGGCCTCCGCCTCCGTGTACATGGTGACCTGAGGCGAGTCGAACTCGATGTCAGTTGGGATGACAGCCTCGGCACCATATAGAAGGAAGAAAGGAGTGAAGCCGGTTGACTTGTTCGGGGTAGTACGCAGACTCCAGAGGACAGCCGGCAGCTCATCGAGCCAGCAGCTGGCCGAACGCTCCAGTGGTACGACCAGTCGGGGCTTGATGCCAGAGAGGATGAGGTCGTTTACTCGCTCGACCTGGCCGTTTGACTGCGGGTGGGCAACGGACGCTAAGTCCAGTCAGATGCCCTATGTCACGCAGAAACGTGCCAGTGCTCCCTTGGCAAAATTCGTGCCGTTGTCGGTGATGATGTTGTGTGGTATACCATACCGAGTGGTGATATCTGCGATCAATGTCACGGCCGTCGGCCCGTTCAGCTTCTTGATTGGCTTTGCTTCAATCCACTTAGTGAATTTGTCCACGGCGACAAGCAGATGTGTCATGCCGCCGCGGGCCGTCTTGAATGGGCCCACCATGTCCTGCCCCCAAACGGCAAAGGGCCAGGTGAGGGGGATGGTCTTGAGTGCAGAAGTCGGCAGGTGTTGCTTGGAGCTGAAGACTTGGCACCCTTTGCTGCATTTGACTAATTCCTTGGCGTCTTCCAAAGCAGTCGGCCGGAAGAAACCATGGCGGAAAGCTTTGGCGACAAGTGATCTTGAGGCCGCGTGGTGGCCGCATTCGCCTTGGTGGATATCCTTGAGGATTGCTATGCCCTTCTCTGGCTCGACGCAGCGCTGGAAGACTCCAGTGACGCTACGCTTAACAAGTTCTCTGTTTATTATTGAGTATGCTCTGGCTCGGCGTTGAACTAGTCTTGTCGAGACCTCATCAGTCGGCAGCTCTCTGTTTACTAGGAAGTTGAGGATGGGCTGGGCCCATGATGGAGCCGTGACTTCTTCTATTGTCAGTACGGCTACTGTGACATGGGTGGGTGGGTTGGGTGGTGAAGAGTTGGATTCGGCCACCGCCTGTTGTGTCGTTGCAGTCCCCGGGCCGACTGCTGTAGTCGCCGGGCCGGGTTCTGAAGTCCCCGAGCCGGGTGCGACTACGGCAGTCCCCGGGCCGCCTGTCAAATTCCCCGAGCCGCCTGCAGGGTTCCCCAAGTCGGATCCGACTGCATCAGTGGCAGGCGGTACGAAGATGGAGTCTGATTCTGGAGACGGCTTGACAGACGGTTTGAGGAGACGTTGGAGAGAGACGCCGGTTGGTATAGCTTGTCGGGTGAGCCGATCCGTGCCAGGGCATCTGCTTGCTCGTTGTCGGCCCGTGGTACGTGGAGGAACTCGCATCCTTCAAAGTATCCGCTGATTTGCTGAACGAGGAATCGATAGCTCGCCATGTTTGCGTCCTTGGCGTCCCAGTCACCGGATGACTGCTGGACCACCAAATCCGAGTCGCCATAGCACAGGATCTGGCGTATGCCGAGCTCTTTTGCTAGCCGGAGCCCGTGTATGAGCGCCTCGTACTCAGCCACATTGTTGGAGGCGGCAAAATGAATTTGCAATATGTATCTGAGCTTGTCGCCCTTGGGAGAGGTTTGGACGATGCCGGCTCCCAAGCCGGTGCGCATCTTGGATCCATCGAAGTGCATCCGCCAATGAGTGGAGTCGGTAGCCGGCGGTAGGTACTGGGTCTCGGCCCAGTCGACAAGGAAGTCGGCCAATGCTTGGGAATTGATGGCGGTGCGGGGCTGGTAGAAGATCGTGTAAGGAGCCAGTGCAATGACCCACTTAGCCACCCGGCCGGATGCATCCCGACTGCCTATGATCTCGGGAAGCAGGGCAGTGCATACGACCGTGATGGGATGCTCTTGAAAGTAGGGCTTCAGCTTCTTGGCGGCAAAGTACACTCCTTAGCACATCTTCTGGTAATGCGGGTAGTTTTGCTTCGAGGTGGACAGTACCTCGCTCAAATAATATACCGGCCTCTGGACTAATTGAGCTCGGCCTTCTTCTGGGCGTTGGACCACGATGATTGTACTGACCACTCGGCCAGTCGCAGCAATGTAAAGGAGCATGGGCTCTTTCTCAGTCGGCGCTGCCAGGACAGGCGGTGTGGTCAGCATCTTCTTCAACTCGTGGAAAGCTTTGTCTGCTTGGTCGTTCCACTCGAAGTGGGTGGACTTCTTCATGAGTCGGTATAGGGGGAGAGCCTTCTCCCCTAGCTGACTGATAAAGCGGTTTAGGGAGGCCAGGCACCCGGTAAACTTCTGAACGTCTCGCAGCTTGGTAGGAATCTCCATTCTCTCTATGGCCTTGATCTTCACTGGGTTGCACTCAATGCCGCGTTCGGAGACCAAAAATCCTAGAAGCTGGCCGGCTGGTACTCCGAACACGCATTTCTCAGGGTTGAGCTTGATCTGAAATCGGCGCAAGTTGGCAAATGTTTCTCTGAGGTCTTCCAGCAGGGTGCCGCGCTTCTCCGTCTTCACCACAATATCGTCTACATAGACGTGGGGATTTCTGCTGAGTTGCTTGAGGAGGCATTTCTGCATGCAACGCTGAAAAGTGGCACCGGCATTTCTCAAGCCGAATGTCATAGTCAATTAGCAGAAAGCTCCGAATAGTGTGATGAAGGCGGTCTTCAGGCGGTCGGCTGGGTCCAACTTGATTTGGTGGTAGCCTGAGTAAGCATCCAAGAAAATCAACAACTCGCATCCGGCTATGGAGTCTATCACTTGATCGATCCGTGGTAGGGCAAACGGATCTTTGGGCCAGGCTTTGTTGAGGCTGGTGTAATCTATACACATACACCATTTATTGTTCTTCTTGAACACCAAGACCGGGTTGGCAAGCCACTCTGGAAAAAACACCTCCATAATGAAGCCAGCTGCCAGGAGCAGGGCTATCTCTTCTCCTACGATCCTTCTCTTCTCCTCCGACAGTCGGCGGAGAGGCTGCTTGACTGGTTTTGCATCCGCTCGGACGTGTAGCTTGTGCTCGGCGAAATACTTCGGAACACCCGGCATGTCCTTTGGGGACCATGCAAAGATGTCCCGATTCTCACGGAGGAAGTCGACGAGCTCGCCTTCCTATTTGCTGTCCAGGTTTGCACCAATGACAGCAAACCTCTCCGGGTTCTCCGGGTCCAGAGGTATCTTCTTTGTTTCCTTGGCCGGCTGGAAGGAGCCCTGAGCATCATATTCCTTGGGGTTGGGAGACAAGGCCGGCTGCTTGCCGGCCATGGCCACGACTCGCTCCAGCGTCTTCTTCTCTTCAGCGATCACGAGGGACTCGGCCAGCCGGCTGTTGGCTGCAGCGCACTCGGTGGACTTCTTGTAGTCTCCGGCTATGGTGATGATCCCCTTTGAACTCGTGATCTTCATCTTGAGGTAGGCGTAGTGGGGCACGGCCATGAACTTGGCCAGGGCAGGTCGGCCAAGCAGTGCGTGGTAAGGGCTCTCTATATCCAGTACTTCAAACCAGATCGCTTCTCGGCGAAAGTGATCCTTGTCTCCGAAGAGAACATCCATCTTGATCTTGCCGATTGGGGAGCAAGACAGGCCGGGTACGATGCCATGGAACACAGTCCGGCTTGGCATGAGTTGCTTCATCTTGATGTTCAATATCTCCATGGTGTCGCGGTACAGTATGTTGATGCTGCTTCCACCATCAATCCGCACACGGGAGAAATGGGCAGCTCGCCTTTCTGTCGCGAGGGTGGCGTCCAACACCAATGCATAAGAGCCGGGAGACGGCATCACCTCTGGGTGATCGGCCCGGCTCCAGCTGATAGGTTTCTCACACCAATGCATGAACTCGGGGTTGCTGGAGGCGACCGCGTTGACTTCTTGGTGCTGTCGGCGCCGACTGCGCTTGTCTTCAATTTGGCTTGTGAAGACGACGTAGGCGGCGTGCTCATCTGGGAACTCATCTTGAATGGCTCCGACTGCTGGTCGAACAGCCGGCTGCTGAAGGGCTGGAGGCGGCGGGCCAGGAGGTGGAGGCGGCAGCAGCCCCTCGCCCTTGGAGATTCGCGTGAGCCAATGGCACTTCCGGGTCGTGTGGTTGGACGGCTTCGCGCCGCTGTGGAACTTGCAAGGGGCATCAAGAGTTTGCTCGTAGGAGAAAGCCGGCTGCCAAGCCGGCCTGCCGCCCTTCTTCTTGGGCGCGGCCGCTCTTCGGGCTGTTCGTCTTCGACGGTGGCTACTTGCCGACTGGTGGAAGGCGGCATAGGGGCCTTGCGCTTGTGGTCATTCTTGTAGGGGCGTCGGTTGGAGTCACCAGCCGGCGTCTTGGGAGCCGGAGCGAGCACCTTTCCAGAGGCGTCCACTCGAAGCTCGGTCTTCATCAAATAGTCGGCCGTGGCGTACTTGTCTACTATGATCAGCAGCTCGTCGAGGGTAGTCGGCTCATCGCGGAGGAATCGGTGCTTGAGGAGGGTGCCCTCTCGGCACCCGGCGGTGAAGTACTCTATGGCTTGAACCTCGTGCACCCCCTCGCAGGAGTTGCGGAGCTCGGCCCAACGCGTGAGGTAGTTGCGAGTTGATTCGCTGGGCCCTTGGACGCACAAGGAGAGCTGGCGGGGCTTGGGAGGCTGCTTGTATGTGCTGGTGAAGTTGTGGACGAAGACTTCCGTGAAGTCTAGCCAGCTGTTGACGCTGTAGGGCTTGAGGCTGTTTAGCCAGGTGCGTGCCATGCCTTGAAGCATGAGAGGGACGTACTTCACGGCAACGCGCCTGTTGCTGTTTGCTATGCTGACTGCGGTGGATTAGTCGATCAACCAATCTTCCGGCTTCATGGAGCCGTTGTATTTTGGCGTGTCTCTTGGGAGTGAGAACCCTTTGGGGAAGGCCTCGTCGCGGATGCGGGGGCCAAATCAAGGCGGGCCGACATCATCTTCTTCTTCTAGCGCCAGGGATCGCGCTAGGCGGTCGATCCGGTGGCGGGCATCATTCTCGCCGACTCCTTCGCGGTGGTCTAGTCGGCCACCGAGAGTCGAATGCGTGATAGGCGGCGGGGTGGGATATCTCCCCCCACGAGGCGGGGAGAAGCGGATTGCCTTGTCGTTCCACCGCTCCGGGGTGGCCTTCTGCGTCGCGCTCAATGGTGACCCGAGTCCGACTGCGGCTAGCAGCCGGCTCCTTGTCTTTTCTTGCGCGGGCGCCGCTTGCAGTCGGCGTCCGGGATGTCGCGTCGTGCTCTCTGTGTGGGGGAGGACTTTCAGCGCGGGCGCCGGCTTCATGCCGTTATGCAGCCGCGTCGATCAGCTGCTGGATGCATCTGGTCATGTAGGGGCGCTCATCAGCCCCCAGCCCATTCAGCTCGTCTACGGCCGCCTGAGCGGCACGCAGGTTCTCGAATGGCGTGGCGTAGACTGGGTGGTTTGCTCCCAGCATGCTGGCGATGGCCGCGCCGCGCTTCTTGACGAGGCCAGCTTGGCTCGGCCCGCCAGGAGGCGGCGTACCAAAGGCGGCGCGGTCGACTTCGCGCTGGTGAGCCTCAGTGAGGCGTCTCTTGGATGCTATCTTCTAGCCCTCCGCGATGAGGGCGAGGCGGCGTGCCTCCAGAGTCTCGGTGTTGGCGTCGGCCGGGATGGGGACGGACAAGTCGCGCAGCGCCGCTTGTAGGGCGTCGTGGGCGTTCTCGCCCGAGACAGCGCCGTGGCTGATGACCAGCACCTCAGTGACAGTGTTGCCGCCACTGTCGGCTCGAGGGAGAGGGTCGTCGATGATCACCACGTTGGTGGGGAACGCGTCGAGCAATGACGTGTCGGAGTCGACAAGCATCGGGTCGGTGGAGCCGACCGACTCCAAGTCCATAGCAAGCTCGCTGGAGACGTGAAGCTGGTCGAGGAGGCTGACAAGGCGGCTCTTGGGGCAGTCTGTGCCCGCGTCGGACGCAGGCTCGTCGGAGATGCGAGCCTCGCCAAGAAGATCGGTGAGGCAGCTCACCGCGCAGGCGTCGTCGACGCCTTGCAGCACGTCAGGGCAAGCGCCATCGGGCGTAGCGGGCTATCTACGCTCGCGGGGGAGGAAAAGCGTTCCCGTCCAGAACAGGTCTCCGGACGACGGTGCACCTGGGCCCATGGTGGGCGCCAAATGTCGGGTGGTAGGTGCGACATATGCCAACGGGTGGCTTATCATTGTGGGAGCCAGTAAGACATCGCCGGTGCCTGGAAACGGGATAAGGCGAAGACATGAACACCAACGAATCTTACCCAGGTTCAGGGCTCTCCGTGGAGATAACACCCCTAGTCCTGCTCTGCGGGGTCTCCGCATGATCACTAGATCAACACAAGTAGCTACAAGTACTCCTCGAGCTGTTTGGCTAGAGGAGGAAGAAAGGCAAGGCTAGCTCTCCTCTTCCCTCTACGTGGTGTCTAAAACTATCTCAGAGATCAACCCTTTGCATGGGTGCCCTGGGGGGTTTATATAGGCCTACCCCCCAGGGATACAATGGTAATCCGGCTAGGTGCGGGTCCCAGCCGTCAGTGTCTGTGCTCGCTGGCTTCTTCGCCGGCCGTTGGGGCCCGCCGACTGGTGGGTCCCGCCGGCTGCCAGCCTCTTGGTCGACAGGCCGGCCCCACCGCCTGGGGGCCTTGTCGGCGGCTGGTTACTGTTGCCTCGCTCCTGATGACGAGGGCTTTGTCGAGGTAAGCGTGGCTACAGTGCCGCCGCCTGGCGGGCTCTCACTGTAGCCTCACCTCGTCTTGTCTCCTTAATGATTCACATACTTCGAGGAAGGGAGGTAGCCGGCTATTGGGAGCCGGCTACGCCCGAGGCCGACCAGGGGAGGCCGGGCCGCCTTCGAGCGTCTCTCCTGCTGAAGGGGCCCGCCGCCCGCGGGCCGTACTGGCGTCTGTCGTGGGTGACGTCACGGATAACATGGCAACAGTGCCGCGCCGGACGGGGGATGGCTGACCCGTACGGCGCACTGTGGCCATGCATGCTCCGGGATTCGGGGGTGGCAGGCTGTACTGTGGCCACGGCCCGTCTCATCACCGTTATGTGGGTGCAGCCCTGGTGGGTGCACTCTTGGCCGGCTTACGGGAGTCGGTCTTCTTGTGGCCGGCTTCTGGGAGTCGGGCTACTTATGGCCGGCTTCTGGGAGTCGGCCTACTTATGGCCGGCTTCTAGGAGTCGGCCATCTTATGGTTATCTTTGGGAAGGTTTTGGAGGTCGGGTCGCCTTCCGGTAGTCGGCCTGTGAGATAGCCGACCAGGGGAAGGCGGCCCTGTGTTTTGGATGCTTGAAGGCCCAATCGGCCTGATAATTTTTCAAAGTGCCAGGGGGAGTCGGTTAGGCTACCCGTGGCCATTTACTCCGACAGTCATCATCATCACCAACAACTCTCCCATCTTGGGAGGGCAATCTCCATCAACATCTTCAACAGCACCATCTCCTCTCAAACCCTAGTTCATCTCTTGTGTTCAATCTTTGTACCGGAACTATAGATTGGTGCTTGTGGGTGACTAGTAGTGTTGATTACATCTTGTAGTTGATTACTATATGGTTTATTTGGTGGAAGATTATATGTTTAGATACATTATGCTATTTAATACCCCTCTGATCTCGAGCGTGTTTATCATTTGTGAGTAGTTAATTTTGTTATTGAGGTCACGGGAGAAATCATGTTGCAAGTAATCATGTGAACTTGATACGTGTTCGATATTTTGATAGTATGTATGTTGTGATTCCCTTAGTGGTGTCATGTGAATGTCGACTACATGACACTTCACCATATTTGGGCCTAAGGGAATGCATTGTGGATTAGTTATTAGATGATGGGTTGCGAGAGTGAAAGAAGCTTAAACCCTAGTTTATGCGCTATTCTGTAAGGGACCGATTGGATCCAAAAGTTTAATGCTATGGTTAGAATTTATTCTTAATACTTTTCTCGTAGTTGCGGATGCTTGTGAGGGGGTTAATCATAAGTAGGACGTTTGTTCAAGTAAGAACATCACCTAAGCACTGGTCCACCCACATGTCAAATTATCAAAGTAGCGAACACAAATCGAACCAACATGATGAAAGTGACTAGATGAAATTCCCTTGTACCCTCAAGAACGCTTTGCTTATTATAAGAGACCGATTTGGCCTGTCTTTGCCTCAAAAGGATTGGGCTACCTTGCTGCACTTTTGTTACTAAAATCGTTACTTGCTCGTTACAAATTATCTTGCTATAAAACTACTCTATTACTTACAATATCAGCACTTGCAGACAGTTCCTTGTTGAAACCACTTGTCATTTCCTTCTGCTCCTCGTCGGGTTCGACACTCTTACCTATCAATAAGGCTACAATTGATCCCATATACTTGCGTGTCATCACTGCTACTGTTCATGTCGACTTCCTCCAGCCTCCACCTGCTACTGTTCATCCATCGTCGACTTCCTCTAGCCTCCACCAGCAACTCTTCATCCACGGGGGTCCTGTTCATCCAGCCTCCATTGGCTACTGTTCATCCAGCCCTCCACGGGGTCCTATTCATCCAGCCTCCACCGGCTCCTGTTCAACCAGCCCTCTGTCGGAGTAAATGGCCACGGGTAGCCTAACCGACTGCCCCTGGCTCTTCAAAAATTACCAGGCCATTTGAGCCTTCAAGCATTCAAGCATTGGGCCGCCTACCCCGGTCGGCTACCTCTGAAGCCGACTCTCAGAAGGCGACCCAGCTTCAGCAACCTCCCCCCAAGATAACCACGGGATGGCCGACTCCAGGAAGCCGGCCATAGAGGATGCCGACTCCCCAGAGCCGGCCATGAAGAACGCCGACTCCTCCGAGCCGGCCACGAAGGGCGCCGACTCCAAGAAGCCGGCCAAGACCGCACCCACCAAAACTACACCCACATAACGGTGACAAGACGGGGTGTGGCCACAGTGCGGCCTACTACCCCCGAAGCCCGAGGCAAGCATGGCCACAGGACGCCGTACGGGACGGCCATCTCCCGTCCGGCTCGGCACTGTAGCCATGCTGGCCGCAACGTCATCCACGACCAACGCTAGTACAGCCCACGGGCGGTGGGCGCCTTTAGCCAGAGAGAAACATCAAGGCGGCCCGGCCTCCCCAGTCGGCCAAGGGCGTAGCCGGCCTCCAGAAGCCGGCTACCCCCCTCCCTCGAAGCATGTGCCACATTAAGGAGACAAGACGAGGTATGGCTACAGTGAGAGCCCTCGAGGCGGCCCACTGTAGCCACGCTTACCTCGACGAAGCCCTCGTCATCAGGGACGAGGCTACAGTAAGCAGCCGCCGACAAGACCCTAGGCAGTGGGGCTGGCCTGTCGACCAAGAGGCCAGCAGCCGGCGGGACCCACCAGTCGGCGGGCCCCAACGGCCGGCGGAGAAGCCGTCGAGCACAGACACTGACGAGTGGAACCCGCGCCCAGCCGGATTACAATTGTACCCCCGGGGGTAGGCCTATATAAACCCCCCGGGGCACCCATGCAAAGGGTTGGCTTCTTAGAGTTACACACACACACCATAGAGAGAGGGCAGCAAGAGCTAGCCTTATTCTTCTTCTCCCTTGAACCCAACAGCTCTAGGAGCATGTGTAGCTACTCTTTCTGATCTAGTGATCATGCGGAGACCCCGCAGAGCAGGACTAGGGGTGTTATCTCCACGGAGAGCCCCGAACCTGGGTAAGATTCGCTGGCGTGCATTTCTTCGCCTCATCCCGTTTCCAGGCACCGGCGACGTCTTACTGGCACCCACCATGATAAGCCACCCGTTGGCATATGTCGCACCTACCACCCGACATTTGGCGCCCACCATGGGGCCAGGTGCACCGTCGTCTGGAGACCTGTTCTGGACGGGAACCCTCTTCCTCCCCCGCGAGCGCGGCCATCCTGCTGCGCCCGATGGCGTTTGCCTCGACGCGCTGCAAGGCGTCGATGACGCCTGCGCGGCGAGCTGCCTCGCCGATCTGCTCGGCGAGACTCGCATCTCCGACGAGCCCGCGTCCGACGCGGGCACGGACTACCCCGAGAGCCGCCTCGTCAGCCTCCTCGACCAGCTTCACGTCTCTAGCGAGCCTGCTGCAGATGTGGAGTCGGTCCCCTCCACCGACCCGATGCTCGTCGACTCCGACACGGCATCACTCGACGCCTACCCCTCCGACGTGGTGGTTTTCGACGATCCTCTCCCTCGAGCTGATAGTGGCAGCAACGCTGTCACCGAAGTGTTGGTATCAGCCACGTCGCCAACTCGGGCGAGAACGCCCGCGACGCCCTGCAAGCAGCGATGCACGACCTATCCGTCCCCATCCCGGCCGACGCCGACGCCGAGACCCTGGAGGCACGCCGCCTCGCCCTCGTCGCGGAAGGCCAGAAGATATCCTCCATGAGACGCCTCACCGAGGCCCACCAGCGCGAAGTCGACCACGCCGCCTTCGGTACGCCGCCGCCTAGCGGACCGAGCCGAGCCGGCTTCGTCCAGAAGCGCGGCGCGGCTATCGCCAGCATGCTGGGGGCAGATCGTACCGTCTACGCCACCCCGCTCGAGAATCTGCGAGCCGCTCAGGCGGCCGCCGAGGAGCTAAATGGGCTGGGAGCCGATGAGCTCCCCTACATGACAAGACGGATCCAGCAGCTGATCGACGCGGCAGCAGATCGGCACGAAGCCGGCGCCCACGCCGATAGTCATCCCCCGCGCCGAGAGCACGCAGTGACGTCCCGCTCGCCGACTGCGAGCGGCGCCCGCCAGAGGAAAGACAAGGAGCCGGCTGCTAGCCGCAGCCGTACTCGTATCACAATCGAGCGCGACGAGGAAGGCCGCCCTCGGCGATGGAGCGCCAAGGAAACCTGCCTCCTCCCCCGCCTTGAAGGGAGAGACGTCTCACCCTGCCGCCCATCACGCACCCGACTCTTGGTGACCGACTAGGCCGCCGAGAAGGAGTCGGCGAGAACGACGCCCGCCACCGGATCGACCGCCTTGCTCGATCCCTGGCGCTAGAAGAAGAAGACGATGTCGGCCCGCCATGCTTTGGCCCCCGCATCCGTGATGAGCCCTTCCCCAACGGGTTCTCGCTCCCCAGAGACACGCCCAAGTACAACGGCTCAGTGAAGCCGAAAGATTGGCTCATCGACTACTCCACTGCTGTCAGCATAGCCAATGGCAATCGGCGCGTAGCCGTGAAGTACGTCCCCCTCATGCTGCAAGTCACGGCGCGCACCTGGCTCAATAGCCTCAAGCCCTACAGCATCAACAGCTGGCTAGACTTCACGCAAGTCTTCGTCCGCAACTTCACCAGCACGTACAAGAGGCCTCCCAAGCCTCGCCAGCTCTCCCTATGCGTCCAAAGGCCCAACGAGTCGACCCGCGACTACCTCACGCGGTGGGCCGAGCTCCGCAACTCCTGCGAGGGGGTGCACGAGGTTCAGGCCATCGAGTACTTCACCGCCGGGTGCCGAGAGGGCACCCTCCTCAAGCACCGACTCCTCTGCGACGAGCCGGCTACCCTCGACCAATTGCTGATCATCGCGGACAAGTACGCCACGGCCGACTCCTCGATGAAGACCGAGCTTCGAGTAGACGCCTCCGGGAAGGTGATTGCTCCGGCTCCCAAGACGCCGGCTGGCGACTCCAATCGGCGCCCCTACCAGAACGATCACAAGCGCAAGGCCCCCATGCCGCCTTCCACCAGTCGGCAGGTGGCCACAGTTGAAGATGAGCAGCCCGAAGAGCGGCCCGCTCCCAAGAAGAAGGGCGGCAGGCCGGCTTGGCAGCCGGCTTTCTCTTACGAGCAGACTCTCGACGCCCCCTGCAACTTCCACAGCGGCGCGAAGCCGTCCAACCACACGACCCGAAAATGCCACTGGCTCACGCGAATCTCCAAGGGCGAAGGGCTGGTGCCGCCTCCAGCCCCCCAGCAGCCGGCGGCTCGGCAGGCAGTCGGAGCCATTCAAGATGAATTCCCTGGAGAGCACGCCACCTACATCGTCTTCACCAGCCAAGCCGATGACAAGCGCAGTCGGCGCCGTCAGCATCAAGAGGTCAACGCAGTCGCCTCTAGCGCCCCCGAGTTCATGCACTCGTCAGGGAAGCCAATCAGCTGGAGCCAGGCCGACCACCCAGAGGTGATGCCATCCCCTGGCTCCTATGCACTGGTCTTGGATGTCACCCTCGCGACGGAGAGGCGAGCTGCCCGATTCTCCCGCGTCCTAATAGATGGCGGAAGCAGTATCAATATACTGTACCGCGATACCATGGAGAAGCTGAACATCAAGGCGAAGCAGCTCATGCCAAGCCGGATCGTGTTCCATGGCATCGTGCCCGGCTTGTCTTGCTCCCCAATCGGCAAGATTAAGATGGATGTTCTCTTCGGAGACAAAGATCATTTTCGCCGAGAAGCGATTTGGTTCGAAGTAGTGGATCTGGAGAGCCCCTACCATGCTTTACTTGGCCGACCTCCTCTGGCCAAGTTCATGGCTGTGCCCCACTACGCGTACCTGAAGATGAAGATGCCGAGCTCGAAGGGGATCATCACGGTAGCCGGCGATTACAAGAAGTCCATCGAGTGTGCCATGGCCAATAGCCGGCTGGCCGAGTCCCTCGTGGTGGCAGAAGAGAAGAAGATGCTTGAGCGGGTTGTGGCCATGGCCAGCAAGCAGCCGGCCCTGTCCCCCAACCCCAAAGATTGTGATGCGCCGGGCTCTTTCCAGCCAGCCAAAGAGACGAAGAAGATACCCCTGGACCCGGAGAACCCGGAAAGGTTTGCTGTCATTGGGGCAAACCTGGATAGTAAATAGGAAGGCGAGCTCGTCGACTTCCTCCGTGAGAATCGAGACATTTTTGCATGGTCCCCAAAGGACATGCCGGGTGTCCCGAAGGATTTCGCCGACCACAAATTACATGTCCGAGCCGACGCGAAGCCGGTCAAGCAGCCCCTCCGCCGACTGTTAGAAGAGAAGCGAAGAATCGTAGGAGAAGAGATAGCCCGGCTCCTCGCCGCTGGCTTTATTATGGAAGTGTTTTTCTAGAGTGGCTTGCCAACCCAGTTCTGGTATTGAAGAAGAATAACAAGTGGCGTATGTGTATAGACTACACCAGCCTGAACAAGGCCTGCCCCAAGGATCCGTTTGCTTTGCCACGGATTGACCAAGTGATAGACTCCACAGCCGGATGCGAGCTGTTGAGCTCTTTGGATGCCTACTCAGGGTACCATCAGATCAAGTTGGACCCAGCAGACCGCCTGAAGACTGCCTTCATCACACCATTTGGAGCTTTCTGTTACCTAACTATGGCATTCGGCCTGAGGAATGCCGGTGCCCCTTTTCAGCGTTGCGTGCAGAAATGCCTCCTCAAGCAACTCGGCAGAAATGCCCACGTCTACGTAGACGACATTGTGGTGAAGACAGAGAAGCGTGGCACCCTGCTGGAGGACCTCAAAGAAACATTCGCCAACTTGCGCCGATTCCAAATCAAGCTCGACCCCGAGAAATGCGTGTTCGTAGTACCAGCCGGCCAGCTGCTAGGCTTCCTGGTCTCCGAACGCGGCATCGAGTGCAACCCTGTAAAGATCAAGGCCACCGAGAGGATGGAGATTCCCACCAAATTGCGAGATGTGCAGAAGTTCACCGGGTGCTTGACCTCCCTAAATCACTTTATCAGCCGACTAGGAGAGAAGGCTCTCCCCCTGTACCGACTCATGAAGAAGTCCACTCACTTCGAGTGGAATGACCAAGCCGACTGTAACACCCCGCACGTAACTTGCCATATTTGTAACTCCGACTCTTGCCATTTTCGGCTATGTGCTATGCTATTCCCTCCGTTGTCGGGTTTTGTCTTTCGTTTTGTATTTTGTCATGTCATGCATTTTCATATCATGTCATCATGTGCATTGCATTTGCATACGTCTCATGCATCTGAGCATTTTCCCCGTTGTCCGTTTTGCAATCCGGTGCTCCTATCTCCTCCGGTGCACCCCTCTTGTTTTTTTCGTGTGCGTGTGTCAAACTTTCTCGGAATGGACCGAGGCTTGTCAAGTGGCCTTAATATACCACCCGGAGACTACCGGTCAAGTTTCGTTCCATTCAGAGGTCGTTCGGTACTCCAACGGTTAACCGGGCATCCGCAAAGTCCATTTGAGTGTCCAGCAAAAAACCCCTAAAAAACCAGCCCAAAACCCACCAAACTCTCTTCCATACTCTAGGTCATTCGATCACGATCGTGTGGGCGAAAACCGCACCTCATTTGGAGTCTCCTAGCTCCCTCTAGCTATATAAGTGCATCTCCGCCCGTATACGAATCGCAGACGAAACCCTAGTTTCTCCACCGCGCGCCGCCGGACGAAAACGTCTGCCGACGGACACGTCCGCCCGCCTACGCCGCCGCCACGTGTCACCGCCGCCTTCGCGCCGCCGCGGCCCGCCGGGCCCGAGGCCGGCCCGCCCGCGCCCCGACCGGGCCCCGCGCCGTGCTGCCGTCTCCGCCGCGGCCTCCCCGCCGCCGCCGCGCCGGCCGGCCCCGCCGCCGACCGCCGCCATCTTCCAGCCGCCGACCCCCGCCGGTGCCCGCATCGCCGCGCCCGCCGGCGCCCGTACCCGCCGGCGCCGCCCTCCTCCGCCTCCGCCGCCGGTGCCCCTCCTCCGGCCGCCGTCCCGCCGGCGCCGGGCCCTGCCCTCTCCCTCCTTCCTCGCCGGCCGACGAGCACGAGCGTCGAGCCCGGCCAGATCCGATCGAGGCTGTACGTTGACTTTCTCGTACCCCCCCTCAAAATCTTCTGTGCTTAGATTTTCTCAGCAAGTGCCCCTGTTCGTGGTGCCATAACTCCGTGCATGTAGCTCCGATTCGCGCGTGTAATATGTCAAATTGTTCGTCTCGTGATGCTCTTCATTTTGTTCAATTGTACCATGTTCATTAGAGATCATCTTGATGCCCAAATATCTGTTGGAAAAGGGCTAGCTGTTGTTATTCTCTGGTTCTTAACAGAACTTGGAGATTTGTCTTTTTTGTATCATTTAATCTGTGCATCTTTTGAGCATGAGCTCTACATATGTTTTGAATTATGTCATGCCATCTTTCCAGTAGTGTAGTCTACGTATTTTTGTGATCTTTGTGGTGACTAGCACAAGCATGCAAATTAGGCCCCGTAATATTTCTGATTTCAGGGACTTGGTGATTTCTCTAAGTCCTTGTCTGCTGTAATTTTGTTGCCATGTAAACTTGATGCTACGGAGAGATCCATGCATATTTTGGAGATGTTCAGTAAGGATGTTTTGTAGATATAGTTGTAATTGATCGATTCCTGCAATTGTTTGCAATTATTGAGTGCCATAGCATGACTCAATCTTGCTCTACTTTTGCTATAAAATATTTCTGGCAGATTCTTAACATGATATGCAATATTGCCAAGCTTATTGTAGTTGATCCATACATGCTATGCAATTGTTATTGCTATGGATAGCTTCATAAACATGCCTTATTGCTGTATGTATGCTTGGTTTGTCATGCATTGCTCTGTAGTGAGTGCATCAAGCTCACAAAGAGGCCTACATATTATTATTTCTGCCATGCTTTGTTTTCTGCTAAGTCTGAAACCTGATAACGAAATTTGCTATGTTTACATGCTTGCCATCATATCTTCTGTTCCTTTTTGGCTTAAGGTCAGTAAGGGACTTTTGTCATATGCATTTATTAGAACACATCCATGCCTTGTTTTGCTATGTTATGTTCCTGTAGCATGTTTATTTCGTGCTCTGAACATTGCTACCTGATGCTGTTTTCTGCCATGTCCAGTTTTTCACTAAGTATTTGAACCTGTAATCTTTTGCATTTTTGCCATGCTTTTTTGAGCTTGATATGTTGTGAACCAGAAGTAGCTCAGTGTACATCTTATGTCAAGCATCTCCTATAGATTACTGCCATGTGCTTTGTTGCTATGTTGGGGTGCTGTAGCATTGTTGCTTGTTGCATTTTAAGTGCTATCTTGCTGTTTATCGCAGATTAGTGTCATTCTTGTTTGGCTTGCCATTTGCAAACCGTGCATCCGATTCCGGTGATCTTTATATCGATTTCGACCGAAATCATATCATCTTTCCAGTGGCATGCTTGGTTTGCCAAGTTACTGCCATGTTCATCATTTTCCTTCCGGAGCACGCATATGCATCGCATATCATATCTTGCATATCATACATGTTTTGCATCATGTTGCTTGTGCATTTCTCGTGGTTGATTGTGGTTCCGTTTGCTGTGTTCTTGTCTTGGGTAGAGCCGGGAGATGAGTTCGTGAACGAGGAACCTGTCGAGTACGCTTACGAGGATCAAGCTTTCGACAACTCTGAGAACCTTGCAGGCAAGATGACCACCCCTCGAAATCACTTCTATCTTTGCTATACTAGTTGTTCGCTCTATTGCCATGCTCCGCTACCTATCACTTGCTATATCATGTCTCCCATTTTGCCATGTCAGCCTCTAACCACCCTTTCCTAGCAAACCGTTGTTTGGCTATGTTACCGCTTTTGCTCAGCCCCTTTTATAACGTTGCTAGTTGCAGGTGAAGTTGAAGTTTGTTCCATGTCGGAACATGGATATGTTGGGATATCACAATATATTTTATTTAGTTAATGCATCTATATATTTTGGTAAAGGGTGGAAGGCTCGGCCTTATGCCAGGTATTTTGTTCCACTCTTGCCGCCCTAGTTACTGTATACCGGGATTATGTTCCTTGAGTTTGCGTTCCTTACGCGGTCGGGTGATTTATGGGACCCCCTTGACAGTTCGCTTTGAATAAAACTCCTCCAGCAAGGCCCAACTTTGGTTTTACCATTTGCCGCCTAAGCCTTTTCCCCCGGGTTTTCGCGAGCCCGAGGGTCATCTTTATTTAAACCCCCGGGCCAGTGTTCCTCTGAGTGCTGGTCCAAACTAGAGCCACTTGCAGCGCCACCTTGGGGAAACTCGAGGATTGGTTTTAGCAGTACGTAGTGTTCATCCGGTGTGCCCTGAGAATGAGATATGTGCAGCTCCTATCGGGATTTGTCGGCACATTCGGGCGGCTTTGCTGGTCTTGTTTTACCATTGTCGAGATGTCTTGTAAACCGGGATTCCGAGACTGATCGGGTCTTTCCGGGAGAAGGTTTATCCTTCGTTGACCGTGAGAGCTTATGATGGGCTAAGTTGGGACACCCCTGCAGGGTATTATCTTTCGAAAGCCGTGCCCGCGGTTATGAGGCAGATGGGAATTTGTTAATGTCCGGTTGTAGATAACTTGTCACTTGACCCAAGTAAAATACATCAACTGCGTGTGTAGCCGTGATGGTCTCTTCTCGGCGGAGTCCGGGAAGTGAACGCGGTCTGAGTTATGCTTGACGTAAGTAGGTGTTCAGGATCACTTCTTGGCCATTGCTAGATGACGTCCGTTCCTTTGCTTCTCTCCTCGCTCTCATTTGCGTAAGTTAGCCACCATATCTGCTTTTGCCGCTGCAGCTCCACCTCACTACACCATCCTTTCCTTTAAGCTTAAATAGTCTTGATCTCGCGGGTGTGAGATTGCTGAGTCCCCGTGACTCACAGATTCTACCAAAACAGTTGCAGGTGCCGACGATGCCAGTGCAGATGATGGCGTCGATCTCAAGTGGGAGTTCGACGAGGAACGTGGTCGTTACTATGTGTCTTTTCCTGATGATCAGTAGTGGAGCCCAGTTGGGACGATCGGGGATCTAGCATTTGGGGTTGTCTTATTTTCATCTGGATTTTGACCGTAGTCGGTCTATATGCTTGTATTTTGGATGATGTATGAATAATATTTATGTATTGTGTGAAGTGGCGATTGTAAGCCAACTCTTTATCCCAGTCTTGTTCATTACATGGGATTGTGTGAAGATGACCCTTCTTGCGACAAAACCACTATGCGGTTATGCCTCTAAGTCGTGCCTCGACACGTGGGAGATATAGCCGCATCGTGGGCGTTACACCGACCAAGCCTTCCATGAGTTGAAGAAGATGCTGACCACTCCGCCTGTCCTGGCAGCGCCGACTGAGAAGGAGCCCATGCTCCTCTACATTGCCGCGACTAGCCGAGTAGTCAGTACAGTTGTTGTGGTCCAGCGCCCGGAAGAAGGCCGAGCCCAGCTAGTCCAGAGGCCGGTGTATTACCTAAGTGAAGTGCTATCCAACTCAAAGCAGAACTACCCGCACTACCAGATGATGTGCTATGGGGTGTACTTCGCCGCCAAGAAGCTGAAGCCCTACTTCCAAGAGCATCCCATCACGGTCGTGTGCACCGCCCCGCTAGCCGAGATCATAGGCAGCCGGGATGCATCTGGCCGGGTGGCTAAATGGGCCATTGCATTGGCACCATATACGATCTTCTACCAACCCCGCACCGCCATCAAGTCCCAAGCACTGGCCGACTTCCTCGTCGACTGGGCCGAGATCCAGTACCTACCGCCGGCTCCCAACTCTACCCATTGGCGGATGCACTTCGGCGGGTCCAAGATGCGCACCGGCTTGGGAGCCGGCATCGTCCTGACCTCTCCCAAAGGCGCCAAGCTCAAGTACACGCTGCAGATCCACTTCGCCGCCTCCAACAACGTGGCCGAGTACGAGGCGCTCGTACATGGGCTCCGGCTAGCCAAAGAGCTCGGCATACGCCGGATCCTGTGTTACGGCGACTCAGACTTGGTGGTCCAGCAGTCGTCTGGCGACTGGGACGCCAAGGACGCGAACATGGCGAGCTATCGATTCCTCGTCTAGAAGATCAGCAGGTACTTCGAAGGGTGCGAGTTCCTTCACGTGCCAAGGGCCGACAACGACCAAGCAGATGCCCTCACGGATCGGCTCCACCCGACAAGCCATACCGACTAGCGTCTCCCTCCAGCGCCTCCTCAAGCCGTCCATCAAGCCGTCTCCAGAGTCGGACTCTATCTTCGTACCGCATGTGCCAGATGCAGCTGGATCCGACTGGAGGAACCTCGCAGGCGGCACGGGGACTTCGACAACCGGCCCGCCAACTGCCGTAGTCGCACCCGGCCCGGGGACTTCAGAACCCGGCCCGGGGACTTCAGAACCCGGCCCGGGGACTGCAGCAGTCGCCCCGGGGACTGCAGCAACACAAGAAGCGGTGGCCGACTCCAATTCCACGCCACCCAACCCACCCACCCGAGTCATGGTGGCTACACTAACAGAAGAAGAAGTCACAGCTCCATCTTGGGCCCAGCCCATCCTCAGATTCCTAGTCAGCAGAGAGCTGCCGGCTGATGAGATCTCAGCAAGACTAGTGCAACGACGAGCCGGAGCATATGCAATAATCAACAGAGAGCTTGTGAAGCGCATCGTCACTGGAGTCTTCCAGCGCTGTGTCGAGCCAGAAAAAGGAGTGGTAATCCTCAAGGATATCCACCAAGGCGAATGCGGCCACCACGCAGCCTCAAGATCACTTGTGGCCAAGGCTTTCCGCCATGGTTTCTTTTGGCCGACAGCCTTGGAAGATGCCAAAGAGATAGTCAAGAGCTGCAGAGGATGCCAAGTCTTCAGTTCCAAGCAACACCTGCCGGCTTCTGCACTCAAGACCATTCCCCTCACCTGGCCCTTTGCCGTCTGGGGACTGGACATGGTGGGCCCTTTCAAGACAGCCCGCGGCGGCTTGACACACCTGCTTGTCGCCGTGGACAAGTTCACCAAGTGGATCAAAGCGAAGCCGATCAAGAAGCTGAATGGGCCGACTGCCGTGACATTCATCACTGACATCACTACTCGGTACGGCGTACCGCACAGCATCATCACCGACAACGCCACGAACTTTGCCAAAGGAGCACTGGCACGTTTCTGCGCGACGCAGGGCATCCGACTGGACTTAGCGTCCGTTGCCCACCCGTAGTCAAACGGCCAGGTCAAGCGAGCAAATGGACTCATCCTCTCCGGCATCAAGCCCCGACTGGTTGTACCACTGGAGCGATCGGCCGGCTGCTGGCTCGATGAGCTGCCGGCTATCCTCTGGAGTCTGCGCACTACACCAAACAAGTCAACCGGCTTCACTCCGTTCTTCCTTGTATATGGCGCCGAGGCTATCATCCCAACTGACATCGAGTTCGACTCGCCTCGGGTCACCATGTACACGGAGGTGGAGGCCAAGGAAGCAAGAGAAGACGGCGTCGACCTACTAGAAGAAGGCCGGCTATTAGCACTCAGCCGGTCCAACATCTACCAGCAAGGGTTGCGCCGCTACCACAACCGCAAGGTCAAGCCAAGATCTTTCCAAGAGGGCGACCTTGTGCTTCGGCTGATCCAGCGAACAGCCGGCCAGCACAAGCTCTCGGCCCCTTGGGAAGGCCCCGTCGTTATCAGCAAGGCACTAGGCAACGACTCCTACTACTTGATCGACGCGCAAAAACCAAGAGCACGCAAGAGAGATGACTCCGGCAAGGAGTCGGAGCGACCATGGAACGCGAACCTCCTGAGAAGATTTTACAGTTGAAAGCAGTATGTATCATGCTACCCTTTTGTATTAAGTACGAACCAACAGGCCCCCCGAACAGTACTCGGGGACTGCCTTCATTTATCTATGAATGACGAGTGTCATATCCATGAATGTATTATTACATTTGATTTCTTGTCTGGCACCGGGTTCGACTAGTCGGCCCGGGGACGGGCCACCTTGAGCTATATTAGAAGTTCTACCTGAAGTCAGACAAGTAGTGTGCCGGCTCCCGAGTCCTCTCTTGTTGAAAGTCGCAGCTCGAAGAACCGACTGGCCGACTAGCAAGAGCCAAGGCAGAAAGGATGCCCACACGAAAAACGGCTAAGGACTAATGAACTCATATAGCAAAAAGACGGCTTCCAACCACGCTTGCCGGCTTCCTAAACACTTAGCTCTAATCCAACAAAGCTAGAGTACTTGCCCTCCCAATTGGCCAAGCACTCCTCCAGCAACAGATTGCAGAGGAACTGTCTGACTGGGGAGGCAGCAACCAAGGGAGGGCGGCAAAGGAAACAGCAGAAGGATGAAAAGCAAAGAACGAGGAAAAGCCAAACGCATGCATAAGTCATGTATACATATAAAGCCCCCAACAGGCCGGCAATCGACATAGTTCGAATACACCCCCAGTGGGTGGAATTGTGCAGACTTAACAGAATATTGTTCCAAAAGTGACAAGACAGGAAAACAAAAGATAGCATACTAGACTAAGGTGCGGTGCGGGAGCCAGGCTGGTCGGTGGAGATGGCGTCGCCGGCTGAAGGGGTGGCCGGCTGGCGGGTCTCGGCTTGGTCACCACCGGTGGCAGGCGACACACCCACGCGTGACGTGGTGCTGGAGGCGCGGTCAGGCTGAGGCTGGTCGGCCGCTCCACCATCCGGCTCGGCGTCTTCACCCTCCTCCTCCTCCTCTTCGCCCTCGTCGCTGGAGTCGATCTCCTCCGCCGAGTCTTCACCGTCTGCCGGGTTCAGCCCAAACCACTCCTCCGACTGGGCGACACCGTTGTCATATACCTCAGGGGCGAAGGCGCTGGTGTCGGTGTAGTCGGCGATCACCGAAGCCCACCGGATGATAGCCGGTCGCGCCGGCTCCAGCTCCGCGTCGGCCTGCTGCCGCCAGGTAGCCAGCTGGTCCAGACTCAGGCCGTGATACCAGGCCTTGACGAACTCCAGTGCCCGCCTGGCGCCGGACCGAGCCGCCGAGGCCTTCCAGGCTTCGAAGCGACCGACCGCCACCTCCAGCCAGTCGGCAGTCCAACTGGGGGTGCGGGGAACCACTTCGCCGGGCTAGAGGGCGGCCAATACTTGCGCCCTGGCACGCTGAAGCCGGCGGAGCAGTCGGTGAGCCGGCTGGAGACGGGCCTGGATTGCCAAGAGCTGCTCCTCCAGCGAACGGCCAGCGTTTGGTGCAATCTCGACGCCAGCCTGCCTTCGTGCTTGGCGGCGGGCTTCGATGATCTGGCTGGGGCGGTAGAGTAGCCAGGGAAGTACTCTGTGCAAGAAAGAAAGAGAAAGAAGAGAAAACACCAAGTCAGAAAACGAGCCAAAAGCGGCAGACGGCAACAAAGGACGAAGAAGTAGGCGGCTTACCGTCAACCAGATCTTCAATCTGGCCATAGCCATTGATCAGAGTCTGCTTTGCTTCAGCCCAGCCAGCCGCTTCTGTCTCGTACTCAGCCTGGAGGGCGGCTTCACGGTCCTGCACCGCCTTCAGAGCCGCCTTGTGGCCCTCCTCCTGGTCAGCCAACCTCTTGGCCAGGCGGTCACGTTCCTGCACCAAGGCGGCAAACTCGGCCTCCTTGGCACGAAGGGCAGTCTGAGACTCTCCCAGCTGTGCCCTCAGACCGGCGTTGGCCGCTGGAGGGACGGCAGAAAAAGAAGAAACAATAAGAGGAAGTCGTCAAGGAAGATCTGACCTGACTGCTCAGCAGTCGGCCCGAATCTCGGGGACTACACCCAGTGGGTGCGCTGACGCGGCCCCACGTGAGATAAAGAACAAAGCACTTACCCCGGCTCTCAGTTAGGTCGGCGGTCTTCTGGTCAGCTCCCGAGCCTGGGAGTTGAAGGCGGCCGCACGAGGATTGTGGTAGTCCTGCAAGATAGGCAGAAGATCGAAGTAAGAACAAGAATAGCAAAGCCAAATCCACTAAGAAGTTCCACGCCGCCTGCTCAGCAGCCGACTCGGAACTCGGGGACTACACCCAGTGGGTGCGCTGACGCGCCCCCACGGAAGAAACCAAGATCAAGAAGAAGCAAGATAAGAAGACTAACCCGGATGGCCGCCCACGTCGCAAGGAATTCGTCGGTGTATTGCCTCAGCGCCGTAGCCTGGGCCTGGAGCCGGGTCCGGACGTCCTGCGCGGCCACGTTCATCACGGCCGTCCCTCCGCCCGGCGTCCACCCCGAGGTAGCGCTGGCCACCTCCACATCCTGGGCCGATGAGCTGGAGCCCGCGGCCGGCTGCGGCTCTGACGCAGCCTTCCCCGCGCGCCGGCTCGTAGGCATCCGGACCGCCAGCTCAGTCCTTGCGGCCGGCTCGCCCCCCGCCGACTGCGCAGGCGGCAGATCAGGCCGCCGCCCCAGTCGGCGGGGTCGGCACCGGCGCCCTCTCCAGGATGACGACGTCGTCATCCCTCTCCAACCCCGGTTGGTCACCACCGGCTTCTTCTGGCGGGGGCTCCGGGGCCCCAGGCGCTGCGACGCGCAGTGGGGTGACCAACAAGGCCCCCTCCACCATCGCCGCAGCTGCCGCCTCCGCTTGGGCCTTGGCTGCGGCGTCGGCGCGCGCCTTCGCCGCCTCCTCCACCTGCGCCGCCTGAGCGGCGGCCGCCTTCCGCGCCTCCGCCTCCCGCGCCTCCCGCTCCTCCCGCACCTCCCGCGCGTTCCGTTCCGTCGCCGCCTGAAGGTCGCCATGGGGGTCCACGCGGCGAGTGGTGCTCCCAGATCCCCTCGGCGACTCAACGACGGAGGCGGCAGCCGCCCGCTCAAGCGACAATTTAGCTCTGGTTGTTTTGAGAAAAAGACAAGGATTCAGGAGCCACCAGAGAAAACAAAAAAGAGTACACGAAGGAGTTTGAACTTACGCCGACACCGTCTGCGGTTGCTTCACCGCCTGGCGGAAGCGAGCCACCTTCACGGCCGCCTCCTCCCGCCTAGTCGCCGCTGCCCCGCCTCGGGGTTTCTTCGACCGACTGCCGAACAAACCCTGCGCGGCACGACGCTTTTGCCCGCCGCCCTGAGCAGGCGGCGCAGCGGAGGAACCCGCGCCGCGGCCAGACGCCGGCTGACGGCGCGGGACGACTTCGGCCTCGTCATCGTCCGGCCAGTCGACGAAGCTGACTCCAAGCCCGGAGCCGCCTGCTTCGCCGCCGGCTTGGCCACCACCCGGCTCGGCGTTGTCGTCCATAGCAGCCGCCCCCAAGTCGGGGTCCTCCAGATCATGCTCCGTCCGGTCGGGGACGAATCGGCGCTCCGCGTCCGACCCGCCTGCAAGCCGAAGAAGAGGGCTCTGTCGAAAACAAGCCGACTAGTCAG